>NC_087441.1:86366905-87004597 GCF_036321535.1 Camelus dromedarius | reverse complement strand
CAGGAACTAAAAAACCGGCACTAGGAAAAAGACTGAGAAACCAGGGTAAAGTTTCTACTGCCACCCGTTCCATTTTTGCTAGATGAACGAACATCTCTTCACATGCTCAGTTCTGAGAGAAAAGTGTGTGAGAAAGCCTTCCTTTACCTAGCTTGTTGGGAACACAAAGTTTCTTTTCACTTGCAAACTGCACTATATACATATATATGGGGAGGTACTAGCTCCAACTCGGTTTTACAGTGAAAACTGCAGGAACTTCAAACCGGCACTAGGAAACAGACTGAGAAACCAGAGTAAAAGTTACGCCTGCAAACCTTTCACTTTGTGCTAGATGAACGAACGTCTCTCCACATGCTCAGATCAGAGATATAAGTGTGTGTGAAAGCCGTCCTTCACCTAGCTTGTTGGGAACACAAAGTTTCTTTTCACTTGCAAACTCCACTCCATACATTTATATGGGGAGGTAATAGCTCCAACTCTGTTTTACAGTGAAAACTGCAGGAACTTCTAACCGGCACTAGGAAACAGACTGAGAAACCAGAGTAAAAGTTTCTCCTATAACCCGTTCCCTTTGTGCTAGATGAACGATATTCTCTCCACATGCTCAGTTCTGAGAGATATGTGTGTGTGAAAGCCGTCCTTCACCTAGCTTGTTGGGAACACAAAGATCTTTTCAGTAGCAAACTCCACTCCATACATATATATGGGGAGGTACTAGCTCCAACTCGATTTAACAGTGAAAACTGCAGGAACTTCAAACTGGCACTAGGAAACAGACTGAGAAACCAGAGTAAAAGTTTCTCCTGCAACCCGTTCCCTTTGTGCTAGATGAACGAACGTCTCTCCACATGCTCATTTCTGAGAGATAAGTGTGTGTGAAAGCCGTCCTTCAACTTGCTTGTTGGGAACACAAAGATTCTTTTCACTTGCAAACTTCACTCCATACATATATATTGGGAGGTACTAGCTCCAACTCTGTTTTACAGTGAAAACTGCAGGAACTTCAAACCGGCACTAGGAAACAGACTGAGAATCCAGTGTAAAAGTTTCTCCTGCAACCCATTCCATTTGTGCTAGATGAACGAACGTCTCTCCACATGCTCAGTTCTGAGAGATATGTGTGTGTGAAAGCCGTCCTTCAACTACCTTGTTGGGAACACAAAGTTTCTTTTCAGTTGCAATCTCCACTCCATACATATATATGGGGAGGTACTAGCTCCAACTCATTTTTACAGTGAAAACTGCAGGAATTTAAAAGCGGCACTACGTAACAGACAGAGAATCCAGAGTAAAAGTTACACCTGCAACCCGTTCCCTTTGTGCTAGATGAACGAACGTCTCTCCACATGCTCAGTTCTGATAGATAAGTGTGTGTGAAAGCCGTCCTTCACATAGCTTTTTGGGAACACAAATTTTCTTTTCAGTTGCAAATTCCACTCCATACTTATATATGGGTAGGTACTAGCTCCAACACGGTTTTACAGTGCAAACTGCAGGAACTTGAAACCGGCACTAAGAAACAGACTGAGAAACCAGAGTAAAAGTTTCTCCTGCAACCTGTTCCATTTGTGCTTGATGAACGAACGTCTCTCCACATGCTCAGTTCTGAGAGATAAGTGTGTGTGAAAGCCGTTCTTTACCTAGCTTGTTGGGAACACAAAGTTTCTTTTCACTTGCAAACTCCACTCCATACATATATATGGGGAGGTACAAGCTCTAACTCGGTTTTACTGTGAAATCTGCAGGAAATTCAAACCGGCACTTGGAAACAGACTGAGGAACCAGAGTAAAAGTTTCTACTGCAACCCGTTCCATTTTTGCTAGATGAACGAACGTCTCTCCACATGCTCAGTTCTGAGAGATAAGTGTGTGTGAAATCCGTCCTTTACCTAGCTTGTTGGGAACACAATGTTTCTTTTCATTTGCAAACTCCACTCCATACATATATATGGGATGGTACTAACTCCAACTCGGTTTTACAGTGGAAACTGCAGGAACTTCAAACCGGCACTAGGAAACAGACTGAGAAACCAGAGTAAAAGTTTCTCCTGCAGCCCGTTCCCTTTGTGCTAGATGAACGAACGTCTCTCCACATGCTCAGTTCTGATAGATAAGTGTGTGTGAAAGCCGTCCATCACCTAGCTTGTTGGGAACACAAAATTTCTTTTCACTTGCAAACTGCACTATATACATATATATTTGGAGGTACTAGCTCCAAATCTGTTTTACAGTGAAAACTGCAGGAACTAAAAAACCGGCACTAGGAAAAAGACTGAGAAACCAGGGTAAAGTTTCTACTGACACCCGTTCCATTTTTGCTAGATGAACGAACGTCTCTCCACATGCTCAGTTCTGAGAGAAAAGTGTGTGAGAAAGCCGTCCTTTACCTAGCTTGTTGGGAACACAAAGTTTCTTTTCACTTGCAAACTGCACTATATACATATATATGGGGAGGTACTAGCTCCAACTCGGTTTTACAGTGAAAACTGCAGGAAATTCAAACCGGCACTAGGAAAAAGACTGAGAAACCACAGTAAAAGTTTCTCCTGCAACCCGTTCCCTTTGTGCTAGATGAACGAAAGTCTCTCCACATGCTCAGTTCTGAGAGATAAGTGGGTGGGAAAGCTGTCCTTCACATAGCTTTTTGGGAACACAAAGTTTCTTTTCAGTTGCAAACTCCACTCCATACATATATATGGGGAGGTACCAGCTCCAACTCGAATTTACAGTGAAAACTGCAGGAACTTCAAACCGGCACTAGGAAACAGACTGAGAAACCAGAGTAAAAGTTTCTCCTGCAACCCTTTCCCTTTGTGCTACATGAACGAACGTCTCTCCACATGCTCAATTCTGAGAGTTATGTGTGTGTGAAAGCCGTACTTCAACTAGCTTGTTGGGAACACATAGTTTCTTTTCACTTGCAAACTCCACTCCATACATATATATGGGGATGTACAAGCTCTAACTCGGTTTTACAGTGAAAATTGCAGGAACTTCAAACCGGCACTAGGAAACAGACTGAGAAACCAGAGTAAAAGTTTCTCCTGCAACCCGTTCCCTTTGTGCTAGATGAACGAACGTCTCTCCACATGCTCAGTTCTGAGAGGTAACTGTGTGTGAAAGCCGTCCTTCTAGCTTGTTGGGAACACAAAGTTTATTTTCAGTTACCAACCCCACTGCATACACATATATGGGGAGGTACTGGCTCCAACTCGGTTTTACAGTGAAAACTGCAGGAACTTCAAAACGGCACTAGGAAACAGACTGAGAAACCAGAGTAAAAGTTTCTCCTGCAAACCGTTCCCTTTGTGCTAGATGAACGAAAGTCTCTCCACATGTTCAGTTCTGAGAGATAAGTGTGTGTGAAAGCCGTACTTCACCTAGCTTGTTGGGAACACAAAGTTTCTTTTCAATTGCAAGATCCACTCAATACATTTTTATGAGGAGGAACTAGCTCCAAGTCGGTTTTACATTGAAAACTGCAGGAACTACAAACCGGCACTAGGAAATAGACAGAAACCAGAGAAAAGTTTCTCCTGCAAACTGTTCCCTTTGTGTTGGATGAACGAACGTCTCTCCACATGCTCAGTTTTGAGAGATAATTGTGTGTGAAGCCGTCCTTCACATATCTTGTTGGTAACACAAAGTTTCTTTTCACTTGCAAACTGCAATCCATACATATATATGGGGAGGTACTAGCTCTAACTCGATTTTACTGTGAAATCTGCAGGAACTTCAAACCGGCACTAGGAAACAGTCTTTGAAACCAGAGTAAAAGTTTCTAATGCAACCCATTCCATTTTTGCTAGATGAACAAACGTCTCTCCACATGCTCAGTTCTGAGAGATAATTGTGTGTGAAAGCCGTCCTTTACCTAGCTTGTTGAGAACACAAAATTTCTTTTCAGTTGCAAACCCCACTCCATATATATATATGGGGATGTACTGGCTCAAACTCGGTTTTACAGTGAAAACTGCAGGTACTTCAAACCGGCACTAGGAAACAGACTGAGAAACCAGAGTAAATGTTTCTACTGCAACCCGTTCCATTTTTGCTAGATGAACGAACGTCTCTCCACATGCTCAGTTCTGAATGATAAGTGTGTGTTAAAGTCGTCCTTCACAGAGATTGTTGGGAACACAAAGTTTCTTATCACTTGCAAACTGCACTATATACATATATATGGGGAGGTACTAGCTCCAACTCGGTTTTAGAGTGAAAACTGCAGGAACTTCAAACAGGCACTAGGAAACAGACTGAGAAACCAGAGTAAAAGTTTCTCCTGCAACCCATTCCACTTGTGCTAGATGAACGAACGTCTCTCCACATGCTCAGTTCTGTGAGATAAATGTGTGTGAAAGCCGTGCTTCACCTAGCTTGTTGGGAACACAAAACTTCTTTTCAGTTGCAAACTCCACTCCATAAATATATATGGGGCGGTACTGGCTCCAACTCGGTTTTACAGTGAAAACTGCAGGAACTTCAAACCGGCACTAGGAAACAGACTGAGAAACCAGAGTAAAAGTTTCTCCTGCAACCCGTTCCCTTTGTGCTAGATGAACGAACGTCTCTCCACATGCTCAGTTCTGAGAGATAAGTGTGTGTGAAAGCCGTCCATCACCTAGCTTGTTGGGAACACAAAATTTCTTTTCACTTGCAAACTACACTATATACATATATATGGGGAGGTACTAGCTCCAAATCTGTTTTACAGTGAAAACTGCAGGAACTAAAAAACCGGCACTAGGAAAAAGACTGAGAAACCAGGGTAAAGTTTCTACTGCCACCCGTTCCATTTGTGCTAGATGAACGAACGTCTCTCCACATGCTCAGTTCTGAGAGATAAGTGTGTGAGAAAGCCGTCCTTTACCTAGCTTTTTGGAACACAAAGTTTCTTTTCACTTGCAAACTGCACTATATACATATATATGGGGAGGTACTAGCTCCAACTCGGTTTTACAGTGAAAACTGCAGGAAATTCAAACCGGCACTAGGAAAAAGACAGAAACCACAGTAAAAGTTTCTCCTGCAACCCGTTCCCTTTGTGCTAGATGAACGAAAGTCTCTCCACATGCTCAGTTCTGAGAGATAAGTGGGTGGGAAAGCCGGCCTTCACCTAGCTTGTTGGGAACACAAAGTTTCTTTTCACTTGCAAACTCCACTCCATAAATATATATGGGGAGGTACTAGCTCCAACTCGAATTTACAGTGAAAACTGCAGGAACTTCAAACCGGCACTAGGAAACAGTCTGAGAAACCAGAGAAAAAGTTTCTCCTGCAAACCTTTCACTTTGTGCTACATGAACGAACTTCTCTCCACATGCTCAGTTCTGAGAGATATGTGTGTGTGAAAGTCGTACTTCAACTAGCTTGTTGGGAACACATAGTTTCTTTTCACTTGCAAACTCCACTCCATACATATATATGGGGATGTACAAGCTCTAACTCGGTTTTACAGTGAAAACTGCAGGAACTTCAAACCGGCACTAGGAAACAGACTGAGAAACAAGAGTAAAAGTTTCTCCTGCAACCCGTTCCCTTTGTGCTAGATGAACGAACGTCTCTCCACATGCTCAGTTCTGAGAGATAACTGTGTGTGAAAGCCGTCCTTCTAGCTTGTTGGGAACACAAAGTTTATTTTCAGTTACCAACCCCACTGCATACATATATATGGGGAGGTACTGGCTCCAAATCGGTTTTACAGTGAAAACTGCGGGAACTTCAAAACGGCACTAGGAAACAGACTGAGAAACCAGAGTAAAAGTTTCTCCTGCAAACCGTTCCCTTTGGGCTAGATGAACGAAAGTCTCTCCACATGCTCAATTCTGAGAGATAAGTGTGTGTGAAAGCCGTACTTCACCTAGCTTGTTGGGAACACAAAGTTTCTTTTCAGTTGCAAGATACACTCAATACATTTTTATGAGGAGGAACTAGCTCCAAGTCGGTTTTACAGTGAAAACTGCAGGAACTTCAAAACGGCACTAGGAAACAGACAGAAACCAGAGTAAAAGTTTCTCCTGCAAACTGTTCCCTCTGTGCTAGATGAACGAACGTCTCTCCACATGCTCAGTTCTGAGAGATAAGTGGGTGTGAAAGCCGTCCTTCACCTAGCTTGTTGGTAACACAAAGTTTCTTTTCACTTGCAAACTCCAATCCATACATATATACGGGGAGGTACTAGTTCTAACTAGATTTTACTGTGAAATCTGCAGGAACTTCAAACCGGCACTAGGAAACAGACAGAAACCAGAGTAAAAGTTTCTCCTGCAAACTGTTCCCTTTGTGCTAGATGAACGAACGTCTCTCCACATGCTCAGTTCTGAGAGAAAAGTGTGTGTGAAAGCCGTCCTTCACCTAGCTCGTTGGTAACACAAAGTTTCTTTTCACTTGGAAACTCCAATCCATACATATATATGGGGAGGTACTAGCTCTAACTCGATTTTACTGTGAAATCTGCAGGAACTTCAAACCGGCACTAGGAAACTGTCTGAGAAACCAGAGTAAATGTTTCTAATGCAACCCATTCCATTTTTGCTAGATGAACGAACGTCTCTCCACATGCTCAGTTCTGAGAGATAAGTGTGTGTGAAAGCCGTCCTTTACCTAGCTTGTTGGGAACACGAATATTCTTTTCAGTTGCAAACTCCACTCCATACATATATATGGGGTGGTACTAACTCCAACTCGGTTTTACAGTGGAAACTGCAGGAACTTCAAACCGGCACTAGGAAACAGACTGAGAAACCAGAGTAAAAGTTTCTCCAGCAACCCGTTCCCTTTGTGCTAGATGAACGAACGTCTCTCCATATGCTCACTTCTGAGAGATAAGTGTGTGTGAAAGCCGTCTTCACCTAGCTTGTTGGGAACACAAAGTTTCTTTTCAGTTGCCATCTCCACTCAATACATATGTATGGGGAGGTACTGGCTCCAACTCGGTTTTACAGTGAAAACTGCAGAAACTTCAAACCGGCACTAGGAAACAGACTGAGATACCAGAGTAAAAGTTTCTCCTGCAACCCGTTCCCTTTGTGCTAGATGAACGAACGTCTATAGACCTGCTCACTTCTGAGAGAAAAGTGTGTGTGAATGCCGTACTTCACCTAGCTTGTTGGGAACACAAAATTTCTTTTCACTTGCAAACTGCACTATATACATATATATGGGTAGGTACTAGCTCCAACTCGGTTTTACAGTGAAAACTGCAGGATCTTCAAACTGGCACTAGGAAAAAGACTGAGAAACGTGGGTTAAAGTTTCTCCTGCAACCCGTTCCCTTTGTTCTAGATGAACGAAAGTCTCTCCACATGCACAGTTCTGAGAGATAAGTGTGTGTGAAAGCCGCCCTTCACCTAGATTGTAGGGAACACAAAGTTTCTTTTCAGTTGCAAACCCCAATCCATATATAGATATGGGGAGTTACTAGCTCCAACTCGGTTTTACAGTGAAAACTGCAGGAAATTCAAACCGGCACTAGGAAACAGACTGAGAAACCAGAGTAAAAGTTTCTAATGCAACCCGTTCCATTTTTGCTAGATGAACGAACGTATCTCCACATCTTCAGTTCTGAGAGAAATTGTGTGTGAAAGACGTCCTTTACCTAGCTTGTTGGGAACACAAATATTCTTTTCAGTTGCAAACTCCACTCCATCCATATATATGGGGTTGTACTAACTCCAACTCGGTTTTACAGTGAAAAATGCAGGAATTTCAAACCGGCACTAGGAAACAGACTGAGAAACCAGAGTAAAAGTTTTTCCTGCAACCCGTTCCCTTTGTGCTAGATGAACGAACTTCTCTCCTCATGCTCAGTCCTGAGAGATAAGTGTGTGTGAAAGCCGTCCTTAACGTAGCTTGTTGGGAAAACAAAGTTTCTTTTCAGTTGCGAACTCCACTCCATACATATATATGGGGAGGTACTGGCTCCAACTCTGTTTTACAGTGAAAACTGCAGGAACTTCAAACTGGCACTAGGAAACAGACTGAGAAACCAGAGTAATAGTTTCTCATGCAACCCGTTCCTTTTGTGCTAGATGAACGAACGTCTCTCCACATGCTCACTTCTGAGAGATAACTGTGTGTGAAAGCCGTCCTTCACCTAGCTTGTTGGGAACACATAGTTTCTTTTCAATTGCTAACTGCACTATATACATATATATTGGGAGGGACTAGCTCCAACTCGGTTTTACTGTGAAAACTGCAGGAACTTCAAACCAGCACCAGGAAACAGACTGAGAAACCAGAGTAAAAGTTTCTACTGCAAACCATTCCATTTTTGCTAGATGAATAAACGTCTCTCCACATGCTCAGTTCTGAGAGATAAGTGTGTGTGAAAGCCGTTCTTTACATAGCTTGTTGAGAACACAGAAATTCTTTTCAGTTGCAAACTCCACTCCATACATATATATGGGGATGTACTGGCTCAAACTCGGTTTTACAGTGAAAACGCAGGTATTTCAAACCGGCACTAGGAAACAGACTGAGAAACCAGAGTAAATGTTTCTACTGCAACCCGTTCCATTTTTGCTAGATGAACGAACGTCTCTCCACATGCTCAGTTCTGAATGATAAGTGTGTGTTAAAGTCGTCCTTCACATAGCTTGTTGGGAACACAAAGTTTCTTATCACTTGCAAACTGCACTATATACATATATATGGGGAGGTACTAGCTCCAACTCGGTTTTACAGTGAAAACTGCAGGAACTTCAAACAGTCACTAGGAAACAGACTGAGAAACCAGAGTATAAGTTTCTCCTGCAAACCTTTCCCTTTGTGCTAGATGAACGAACGTCTCTCCACAGGCTCAGTTCTGAGAGATAAATGTGTGTGAAAGCCGTTCTTCACATAGCTTGTTGGGAACAAAAAGTTTCTTTTCAGTTGCAAACTCCACTCCATACATATATATGGGGAGGTACTATCTCCAAATCGTTTTTACAGTGAAAACTTCAGGAACTTCAAACCGGCACTAGGAAACAGACTGAGAAACCAGAGTAAAAGTTTCTCCTGCAACCCGTTCCAAATATGCTAGATGAACGAACGTCTCTCCACATGCTCAGTTCTGAGAGATAAGTGTGTGTGAAAGCCGTCCTTCACCTAGCTTGTACGGAACGCAAAGTTTCTTTTCACTTGCAAACTCCACTCCATACATATATATGGGGAGGTACAAGCTCCAACTCGGTTTTAAAGTGAAAACTGCAGGAACTTCAAACCTTCACTAGGAAACAGACTGAGAAACCAGAGTAAAAGTTTCTCCTGCAACCCGTTCCCTTTGTGCTAGATGAACGAACGTCTCACCACAAGCTCAGTTCTGAGAGATAATTGTGTGTGAAAGCCGTCCTTCAACTAGCTTTTTGGGAACACAAAGTTTCTTTTCAGTTGCAAACCCCATTCCATAAATATATATGGGGAGGTACTAGCTCCAACTCAGTTTTACAGTGAAAACTGCAGGAACTTCAAACCGGCACTAGGAAACAGATTGAGAAACTAGAGTAAAATTTTCTCCTGCAACCCGTTCCCTTTGTGCTAGATGAACGAACGTCTCTCCACATGCTCAGTTCTGAGAGATAAGTGTGTGTGAAAGCCGTGCTTCACCTAGCTTGTTGGGAACACAAAATTTCTTTTCAGTTGCAAACTCCACTCCATAAATATATATGGGGCGGTACTGGCTCCAACTCGGTTTTACAGTGAAAACTGCAGGAACTTCAAACCGGCACTAGGAAACAGACTGAGAAACCAGAGTAAAAATTTCTCCTGCAACCCGTTCCCTTTGTGCTAGATGAACGAACGTCTCTCCACATGCTCAGTTCTGAGAGATAAGTGTGTGTGAAAGCCGTCCATCACCTAGCTTGTTGGGAACACAAAATTTCTTTTCACTTGCAAACTGCACTATATACATATATATGGGGAGGTACTAGCTCCAAATCTGTTTTACAGTGAAAACTGCAGGAACTAAAAAACCGGCACTAGGAAAAAGACTGAGAAACCAGAGTAAAGTTTCTACTGCCACCCGTTCCATTTTTGCTAGATGAACGAACGTCTCTCCACATGCTCAGTTCTGAGAGAAAAGTGTGTGAGAAAGCCGTCCTTTACCTAGCTTGTTGGGAACACAAAGTTTCTTTTCACTTGCAAACTGCACTATATACATATATATGGGGAGGTACTAGCTCCAACTCGGTTTTACAGTGAAAACTGCAGGAAATTCAAACAGGCACTAGGAAAAAGACTGAGAAACCACAGTAAAAGTTTCTCCTGCAACCCGTTCCCTTTGTGCTAGATGAACGAAAGTCTCTCCACATGCTCAGTTCTGAGAGATAAGTGGGTGGGGAAGCCGTCCTTCAACTAGCTTGTTGGGAACACAAATTTTCTTTTCATTTGCAAACCCCATTCCATAAATATATATGGGGAGGTACTAGCTCCAACTCAGTTTTACAGTGAAAACTGCAGGAACTTCAAACCGGCACTAGGAAACAGACTGAGAAACTAGAGTAAAATTTTCTCCTGCAACCCGTTCCCTTTGTGCTAGATGAACGAACGTCTCTCCACATGCTCAGTTCTGAGAGATAAGTGTGTGTGAAAGCCGTTCTTCACCTAGCTTGTTGGGAACACAAAGTTTCTTTTCACTTGCAAACTCCACTCCATACATATATATGGGGTGGTACTAGCTCTAACTCGGTTTTACTGTGAAATCTGCAGGAAATTCAAACCGGCACTTGGAAACAGACTGAGGAACCAGAGTAAAAGTTTCTACTGCAACCCGTTCCATTTTTGCTAGATGAACGAACGTCTCTCCACATGCTCAGTTCTGAGAGATAAGTGTGTGTGAAAGCCGTCCATCACCTAGCTTGTTGGGAACACAAAATTTCTTTTCACTTGCAAACTGCACTATATACATATATATGGGGAGGTACTAGCTCCAAATCTGTTTAACAATGAAAACTGCAGGAACTAAAAAACCGGCACTAGGAAAAAGACTGTGAAAACAGAGTAAAGTTTCTACTGCCACCCGTTCCATTTTTGCTAGATGAACGAACGTCTCTCCACATGCTCAGTTCTGAGAGAAAAGTGTGTGAGAAAGCCGTCCTTTACCTATCTTGTTGGGAACACAAAGTTTCTTTTCACTTGCAAACTGCACTATATACATATATATGGGGCGGTACTAGCTCCAACTCGGTTTTACAGTGAAAACTGCAGGAAATTCTAACCGGCACTAGGAAACAGACTGAGAAACCAGAGTAAAAGTTTCTCCTGCAAACCGTTCCCTTTGTGCTAGATGAACGAAAGTCTCTCCACATGCTCAGTTCTGAGAGATAAGTGTGTGTGAAAGCCGTACTTCACCTAGCTTGTTGGGAACACAAAGTTTCTTTTCAGTTGCAAACTCCAATCCATACATATATATGGGGAGGTACTAGCTCTAACTCGATTTTAGTGTGAAATCTGCAGGAACTTCAAACCGGCACTTGGAAACAGACAGAAACCAGAGTAAAAGTTTCTCCTGCAAACTGTTCCCTTTGTGTTAGATGAACGAACGTCTCTCCACATGCTCATTTCTGAGAGATAAGTGTGTGTGAAAGCCGTCCTTCACCTAGCTTGTTGGTAACTCAAAGTTTCTTTTCACTTGCAAACTCCAATCCATACATATATATGGGGAGGTACTAGCTCTAACTCGATTTTACTGTGAAATCTGCAGGAACTTCAAACCGGCACTAGGAAACAGTCTGAGAAACCAGAGTAAAATTTTCTAATGCAACCCATTCCATTTTTGCTAGATGAACGAACGTCTCTCCACATGCTCAGTTCTGAGAGATAAGTGTGTGTGAAAGCCGTCCTTTACCTAGCTTGTTGGGAACACAAATATTCTTTTCAGTTGCAAACTCCACTCCATCCATATATATGGGGTGGTACTAACTCCAACTCGGTTTTACAGTGAAAAATGCAGGAACTTCAAACCGGCACTAGGAAACAGACTGAGAAACCAGAGTAAAAGTTATTCCTGCAACCCGTTCCCTTTGTGCTAGATGAACGAACGTCTCTCCACATGCTCTGTCCTGAGAGATAAGTGTGTGTGAAAGCCGCCCTTCACCTAGCTTGTTGGGAACACAAAGTTTCTTTTCAGTTGCGAACTCCACTCCATACATATATATGGGGAGGTACTGGCTCCAACTCTGTTTTACAGTGAAAACTGCAGGAACTTCAAACTGGCACTAGGAAACAGACTGAGAAACCAGAGTAATAGTTTCTCCTGCAACCCGTTCCCTTTGTGCTAGATGAACGAACGTCTCTCCACATGCTCACTTCTGAGAGATAACTTTGTGTGAAAGCCGTCCTTCACCTAGCTTGTTGAGAACACATAGTTTCTTTTCAATTGCAAACTGCACTATACACATATATATTGGGAGGGACTAGCTCCAACTCGGTTTTACTGTGAAAACTGCCGGAACTTCAAACCGGCACTAGGAAACAGACTGAGAAACCAGAGTAAAAGTTTCTAATGCAAACCATTCCATTTTTGCTAGATGAACAAACGTCTCTCCACATGCTCAGTTCTGAGAGATAAGTGTGTGTGAAAGCCGTCCTTTACCTAACTTGTTGGGAACACAAAATTTCTTTTCAATTGCAAATTCCACTCCATACATATATATGGGGATGTACTGGCTCATACTCGGTTTTACAGTGAAAACTGCAGGAACTTCAAACCGGCACTAGGAAAAAGACTGAGAAACCAGAGTAAAAGTTTCTCCTGAAACCCGTTCCCTTTGTGCTAGATGAACGAACGTCTCTCCATATGCTCACTTCTGAGAGATAAGTGTGTGTGAATGCCGTCCTTCACCTAGCTTTTTGGGAACACAAAATTTCTTTTCACTTGCAAACTGCACTATATACATATATATGGGGAGGTACTAGCTCCAAATCGCTTTTACAGTGAAAACTGCAGGTACTTCAAACCGGCACTAGGAAACAGACTGAGAAACCAGAGTAAAAGTTTCTAATGCAACCCGTTCCATTTTTGCTAGATGAACGAACGTATCTCCACATCTTCAGTTCTGAGAGAAATTGTGTGTGAAAGACGTCCTTTACCTAGCTTGTTGGGAACACAAATATTCTTTTCAGTTGCAAACTCCACTCCATCCATATATATGGGGTTGTACTAACTCCAACTCGGTTTTACAGTGAAAAATGCAGGAATTTCAAACCGGCACTAGGAAACAGACTGAGAAACCAGAGTAAAAGTTTTTCCTGCAACCCGTTCCCTTTGTGCTAGATGAACGAACTTCTCTCCTCATGCTCAGTCCTGAGAGATAAGTGTGTGTGAAAGCCGTCCTTAACGTAGCTTGTTGGGAAAACAAAGTTTCTTTTCAGTTGCGAACTCCACTCCATACATATATATGGGGAGGTACTGGCTCCAACTCTGTTTTACAGTGAAAACTGCAGGAACTTCAAACTGGCACTAGGAAACAGACTGAGAAACCAGAGTAATAGTTTCTCATGCAACCCGTTCCTTTTGTGCTAGATGAACGAACGTCTCTCCACATGCTCACTTCTGAGAGATAACTGTGTGTGAAAGCCGTCCTTCACCTAGCTTGTTGGGAACACATAGTTTCTTTTCAATTGCTAACTGCACTATATACATATATATTGGGAGGGACTAGCTCCAACTCGGTTTTACTGTGAAAACTGCAGGAACTTCAAACCAGCACCAGGAAACAGACTGAGAAACCAGAGTAAAAGTTTCTACTGCAAACCATTCCATTTTTGCTAGATGAATAAACGTCTCTCCACATGCTCAGTTCTGAGAGATAAGTGTGTGTGAAAGCCGTTCTTTACATAGCTTGTTGAGAACACAGAAATTCTTTTCAGTTGCAAACTCCACTCCATACATATATATGGGGATGTACTGGCTCAAACTCGGTTTTACAGTGAAAACTGCAGGTATTTCAAACCGGCACTAGGAAACAGACTGAGAAACCAGAGTAAATGTTTCTACTGCAACCCGTTCCATTTTTGCTAGATGAACGAACGTCTCTCCACATGCTCAGTTCTGAATGATAAGTGTGTGTTAAAGTCGTCCTTCACATAGCTTGTTGGGAACACAAAGTTTCTTATCACTTGCAAACTGCACTATATACATATATATGGGGAGGTACTAGCTCCAACTCGGTTTTACAGTGAAAACTGCAGGAACTTCAAACAGTCACTAGGAAACAGACTGAGAAACCAGAGTATAAGTTTCTCCTGCAAACCTTTCCCTTTGTGCTAGATGAACGAACGTCTCTCCACAGGCTCAGTTCTGAGAGATAAATGTGTGTGAAAGCCGTTCTTCACATAGCTTGTTGGGAACAAAAAGTTTCTTTTCAGTTGCAAACTCCACTCCATACATATATATGGGGAGGTACTATCTCCAAATCGTTTTTACAGTGAAAACTTCAGGAACTTCAAACCGGCACTAGGAAACAGACTGAGAAACCAGAGTAAAAGTTTCTCCTGCAACCCGTTCCAAATATGCTAGATGAACGAACGTCTCTCCACATGCTCAGTTCTGAGAGATAAGTGTGTGTGAAAGCCGTCCTTCACCTAGCTTGTACGGAACGCAAAGTTTCTTTTCACTTGCAAACTCCACTCCATACATATATATGGGGAGGTACAAGCTCCAACTCGGTTTTAAAGTGAAAACTGCAGGAACTTCAAACCGGCACTAGGAAACAGACTGAGAAACCAGAGTAAAAGTTTCTCCTGCAACCCGTTCCCTTTGTGCTAGATGAACGAACGTCTCACCACAAGCTCAGTTCTGAGAGATAATTGTGTGTGAAAGCCGTCCTTCAACTAGCTTTTTGGGAACACAAAGTTTCTTTTCAGTTGCAAACCCCATTCCATAAATATATATGGGGAGGTACTAGCTCCAACTCAGTTTTACAGTGAAAACTGCAGGAACTTCAAACCGGCACTAGGAAACAGATTGAGAAACTAGAGTAAAATTTTCTCCTGCAACCCGTTCCCTTTGTGCTAGATGAACGAACGTCTCTCCACATGCTCAGTTCTGAGAGATAAGTGTGTGTGAAAGCCGTGCTTCACCTAGCTTGTTGGGAACACAAAATTTCTTTTCAGTTGCAAACTCCACTCCATAAATATATATGGGGCGGTACTGGCTCCAACTCGGTTTTACAGTGAAAACTGCAGGAACTTCAAACCGGCACTAGGAAACAGACTGAGAAACCAGAGTAAAAATTTCTCCTGCAACCCGTTCCCTTTGTGCTAGATGAACGAACGTCTCTCCACATGCTCAGTTCTGAGAGATAAGTGTGTGTGAAAGCCGTCCATCACCTAGCTTGTTGGGAACACAAAATTTCTTTTCACTTGCAAACTGCACTATATACATATATATGGGGAGGTACTAGCTCCAAATCTGTTTTACAGTGAAAACTGCAGGAACTAAAAAACCGGCACTAGGAAAAAGACTGAGAAACCAGAGTAAAGTTTCTACTGCCACCCGTTCCATTTTTGCTAGATGAACGAACGTCTCTCCACATGCTCAGTTCTGAGAGAAAAGTGTGTGAGAAAGCCGTCCTTTACCTAGCTTGTTGGGAACACAAAGTTTCTTTTCACTTGCAAACTGCACTATATACATATATATGGGGAGGTACTAGCTCCAACTCGGTTTTACAGTGAAAACTGCAGGAAATTCAAACAGGCACTAGGAAAAAGACTGAGAAACCACAGTAAAAGTTTCTCCTGCAACCCGTTCCCTTTGTGCTAGATGAACGAAAGTCTCTCCACATGCTCAGTTCTGAGAGATAAGTGGGTGGGGAAGCCGTCCTTCAACTAGCTTGTTGGGAACACAAATTTTCTTTTCAGTTGCAAACCCCATTCCATAAATATATATGGGGAGGTACTAGCTCCAACTCAGTTTTACAGTGAAAACTGCAGGAACTTCAAACCGGCACTAGGAAACAGACTGAGAAACTAGAGTAAAATTTTCTCCTGCAACCCGTTCCCTTTGTGCTAGATGAACGAACGTCTCTCCACATGCTCAGTTCTGAGAGATAAGTGTGTGTGAAAGCCGTTCTTCACCTAGCTTGTTGGGAACACAAAGTTTCTTTTCACTTGCAAACTCCACTCCATACATATATATGGGGTGGTACTAGCTCTAACTCGGTTTTACTGTGAAATCTGCAGGAAATTCAAACCGGCACTTGGAAACAGACTGAGGAACCAGAGTAAAAGTTTCTACTGCAACCCGTTCCATTTTTGCTAGATGAACGAACGTCTCTCCACATGCTCAGTTCTGAGAGATAAGTGTGTGTGAAAGCCGTCCATCACCTAGCTTGTTGGGAACACAAAATTTCTTTTCACTTGCAAACTGCACTATATACATATATATGGGGAGGTACTAGCTCCAAATCTGTTTAACAATGAAAACTGCAGGAACTAAAAAACCGGCACTAGGAAAAAGACTGTGAAAACAGAGTAAAGTTTCTACTGCCACCCGTTCCATTTTTGCTAGATGAACGAACGTCTCTCCACATGCTCAGTTCTGAGAGAAAAGTGTGTGAGAAAGCCGTCCTTTACCTATCTTGTTGGGAACACAAAGTTTCTTTTCACTTGCAAACTGCACTATATACATATATATGGGGCGGTACTAGCTCCAACTCGGTTTTACAGTGAAAACTGCAGGAAATTCTAACCGGCACTAGGAAACAGACTGAGAAACCAGAGTAAAAGTTTCTCCTGCAAACCGTTCCCTTTGTGCTAGATGAACGAAAGTCTCTCCACATGCTCAGTTCTGAGAGATAAGTGTGTGTGAAAGCCGTACTTCACCTAGCTTGTTGGGAACACAAAGTTTCTTTTCAGTTGCAAACTCCAATCCATACATATATATGGGGAGGTACTAGCTCTAACTCGATTTTAGTGTGAAATCTGCAGGAACTTCAAACCGGCACTTGGAAACAGACAGAAACCAGAGTAAAAGTTTCTCCTGCAAACTGTTCCCTTTGTGTTAGATGAACGAACGTCTCTCCACATGCTCATTTCTGAGAGATAAGTGTGTGTGAAAGCCGTCCTTCACCTAGCTTGTTGGTAACTCAAAGTTTCTTTTCACTTGCAAACTCCAATCCATACATATATATGGGGAGGTACTAGCTCTAACTCGATTTTACTGTGAAATCTGCAGGAACTTCAAACCGGCACTAGGAAACAGTCTGAGAAACCAGAGTAAAATTTTCTAATGCAACCCATTCCATTTTTGCTAGATGAACGAACGTCTCTCCACATGCTCAGTTCTGAGAGATAAGTGTGTGTGAAAGCCGTCCTTTACCTAGCTTGTTGGGAACACAAATATTCTTTTCAGTTGCAAACTCCACTCCATCCATATATATGGGGTGGTACTAACTCCAACTCGGTTTTACAGTGAAAAATGCAGGAACTTCAAACCGGCACTAGGAAACAGACTGAGAAACCAGAGTAAAAGTTATTCCTGCAACCCGTTCCCTTTGTGCTAGATGAACGAACGTCTCTCCACATGCTCTGTCCTGAGAGATAAGTGTGTGTGAAAGCCGCCCTTCACCTAGCTTGTTGGGAACACAAAGTTTCTTTTCAGTTGCGAACTCCACTCCATACATATATATGGGGAGGTACTGGCTCCAACTCTGTTTTACAGTGAAAACTGCAGGAACTTCAAACTGGCACTAGGAAACAGACTGAGAAACCAGAGTAATAGTTTCTCCTGCAACCCGTTCCCTTTGTGCTAGATGAACGAACGTCTCTCCACATGCTCACTTCTGAGAGATAACTGTGTGTGAAAGCCGTCCTTCACCTAGCTTGTTGAGAACACATAGTTTCTTTTCAATTGCAAACTGCACTATACACATATATATTGGGAGGGACTAGCTCCAACTCGGTTTTACTGTGAAAACTGCCGGAACTTCAAACCGGCACTAGGAAACAGACTGAGAAACCAGAGTAAAAGTTTCTAATGCAAACCATTCCATTTTTGCTAGATGAACAAACGTCTCTCCACATGCTCAGTTCTGAGAGATAAGTGTGTGTGAAAGCCGTCCTTTACCTAACTTGTTGGGAACACAAAATTTCTTTTCAATTGCAAATTCCACTCCATACATATATATGGGGATGTACTGGCTCATACTCGGTTTTACAGTGAAAACTGCAGGAACTTCAAACCGGCACTAGGAAAAAGACTGAGAAACCAGAGTAAAAGTTTCTCCTGAAACCCGTTCCCTTTGTGCTAGATGAACGAACGTCTCTCCATATGCTCACTTCTGAGAGATAAGTGTGTGTGAATGCCGTCCTTCACCTAGCTTTTTGGGAACACAAAATTTCTTTTCACTTGCAAACTGCACTATATACATATATATGGGGAGGTACTAGCTCCAAATCGCTTTTACAGTGAAAACTGCAGGTACTTCAAACCGGCACTAGGAAACAGACTGAGAAACCAGAGTAAATGTTTATACTGCAACCCGTTCCATTTTTGCTAGATGAACGAACGTCTCTCCACATGCTCAGTTCTGAATGATAAGTGTGTGTTAAAGTCGCCCTTCACATAGCTTGTTGGGAACACAAAGTTTCTTATCACTTGCAAACTGCACTATATACATATATATGGGTAGGTACTAGCTCCAACTCGGTTTTACAGAGAAAACTGCAGGAACTTCAAACAGGCACTAGGAAAAAGTCTGAGAAACCAGAGTAAAAGTTTCTCCTGCAAACCTTTCCCTTTGTGCTAGATGAACGAACGTGTCTCCACAGGCTCAGTTCTGAGAGATAAATGTGTGTGAAAGCCGTTCTTCACATAGCTTGTTGGGAACACAAAGTTTCTTTTCAGTTGCAAACTACACTCCATACATATATATGGGGAGGTACTAGCTCCAAATCGTTTTTACAGTGAAAACTTAAGGAACTTCAAACCGGCACTAGGAAACAGACTGAGAAACCAGAGTAAAAGTTTCTCCAGCAACCCGTTCCAAATATGCTAGATGAACGAACGTCTCTCCACATGCTCAGTTCTGAGAGATAAGTGTGTGTGAAAGCCGTCCTTCACATAGCTTGTACGGAACGCAAAGTTTCTTTTCACTTGCAAACTCCACTCCATACATATATATGGGGAGGTACAAGCTCCAACTCGGTTTTACAGTGAAAACTGCAGGAACTTCAAACCGGCACTAGGAAACAGACTGAGAAAACAGAGTAAAAGTTTCTCCTGCAACCCGTTCCCTTTGTGCTAGATGAATGAACGTCTCACCACATGCTCAGTTCTGTGAGATAAGTGTGTGTGAAAGCCGTCCTTCAACTAGCTTGTTGGGAACACAAAGTTTCTTTTCAGTTGCAAACCCCATTCCATACATATATATGGGGAGGTACTAGCTCCAACTCAATTTTACAGTGAAAACTACAGGAACTTCAAACCGGCACTAGGAAACAGACTGAGAAACTAGAGTAAAATTTTCTCCTGCAACCCGTTCCCTTTGTGCTAGATGAACGAACGTCTCTCCACATGCTCAGTTCTGAGAGATAAGTGTGTGTGAAAGCCGTCCTTCACTTAGATTGTTGGGAACACAAAGTTTCTTTTCACTTGCATTCTCCACTCCATATATATATATATGGTGAGGTACAAGCTCCAACTCGGTTTTACAGTGAAAACTGCAGGAAATTCAAACCGGCACCAGAAAAAAGACTGAGAAACCAGAGTAAAAGTTTCTCCTGCAACCCGTTCCCTTTGTGCTAGATGAACGAACGTCTCTCCACATGCTCATTTCTGAGAGATATGTGTGTGTGAAAGCCGTCCTTCACATATCTTGTTGGTAACGCAAAGTTTCTTTTCACTTGCAAACTCCAATCCATACATATATATAGGGAGGTACTAGCTCTAACTCGATTTTACTGTGAAATTTGCAGGAATTTCAAACCGGCACTAGGAAACAGTCTGAGAAACCAGAGTAAATGTTTCTAATGCACCCATTCCATTTTTGCTAGATGAACGAACGTCTCTCCACATGCTCAGTTCTGAGAGATAAGTGTGTGTGAAAGCCGTCCTTTACCTTTCTTGTTGGGAACACAAATATTCTTTTCAGTTGCAAACTCCACTCCATACATATATATTGGGAGGGACTAGCTCCAACTCGGTTTTACTGTGAAAACTGCAGGAACTTCAAACCAGCACCAGGAAACAGACTGAGAAACCAGAGTAAAAGTTTCTACTGCAAACCATTCCATTTTTGCTAGATGAATAAACGTCTCTCCACATGCTCAGTTCTGAGAGATAAGTGTGTGTGAAAGCCGTTCTTTACATAGCTTGTTGAGAACACAGAAATTCTTTTCAGTTGCAAACTCCACTCCATACATATATATGGGGATGTACTGGCTCAAACTCGGTTTTACAGTGAAAACTGCAGGTATTTCAAACCGGCACTAGGAAACAGACTGAGAAACCAGAGTAAATGTTTCTACTGCAACCCGTTCCATTTTTGCTAGATGAACGAACGTCTCTCCACATGCTCAGTTCTGAATGATAAGTGTGTGTTAAAGTCGTCCTTCACATAGCTTGTTGGGAACACAAAGTTTCTTATCACTTGCAAACTGCACTATATACATATATATGGGGAGGTACTAGCTCCAACTCGGTTTTACAGTGAAAACTGCAGGAACTTCAAACAGTCACTAGGAAACAGACTGAGAAACCAGAGTATAAGTTTCTCCTGCAAACCTTTCCCTTTGTGCTAGATGAACGAACGTCTCTCCACAGGCTCAGTTCTGAGAGATAAATGTGTGTGAAAGCCGTTCTTCACATAGCTTGTTGGGAACAAAAAGTTTCTTTTCAGTTGCAAACTCCACTCCATACATATATATGGGGAGGTACTATCTCCAAATCGTTTTTACAGTGAAAACTTCAGGAACTTCAAACCGGCACTAGGAAACAGACTGAGAAACCAGAGTAAAAGTTTCTCCTGCAACCCGTTCCAAATATGCTAGATGAACGAACGTCTCTCCACATGCTCAGTTCTGAGAGATAAGTGTGTGTGAAAGCCGTCCTTCACCTAGCTTGTACGGAACGCAAAGTTTCTTTTCACTTGCAAACTCCACTCCATACATATATATGGGGAGGTACAAGCTCCAACTCGGTTTTAAAGTGAAAACTGCAGGAACTTCAAACCGGCACTAGGAAACAGACTGAGAAACCAGAGTAAAAGTTTCTCCTGCAACCCGTTCCCTTTGTGCTAGATGAACGAACGTCTCACCACAAGCTCAGTTCTGAGAGATAATTGTGTGTGAAAGCCGTCCTTCAACTAGCTTTTTGGGAACACAAAGTTTCTTTTCAGTTGCAAACCCCATTCCATAAATATATATGGGGAGGTACTAGCTCCAACTCAGTTTTACAGTGAAAACTGCAGGAACTTCAAACCGGCACTAGGAAACAGATTGAGAAACTAGAGTAAAATTTTCTCCTGCAACCCGTTCCCTTTGTGCTAGATGAACGAACGTCTCTCCACATGCTCAGTTCTGAGAGATAAGTGTGTGTGAAAGCCGTGCTTCACCTAGCTTGTTGGGAACACAAAATTTCTTTTCAGTTGCAAACTCCACTCCATAAATATATATGGGGCGGTACTGGCTCCAACTCGGTTTTACAGTGAAAACTGCAGGAACTTCAAACCGGCACTAGGAAACAGACTGAGAAACCAGAGTAAAAATTTCTCCTGCAACCCGTTCCCTTTGTGCTAGATGAACGAACGTCTCTCCACATGCTCAGTTCTGAGAGATAAGTGTGTGTGAAAGCCGTCCATCACCTAGCTTGTTGGGAACACAAAATTTCTTTTCACTTGCAAACTGCACTATATACATATATATGGGGAGGTACTAGCTCCAAATCTGTTTTACAGTGAAAACTGCAGGAACTAAAAAACCGGCACTAGGAAAAAGACTGAGAAACCAGAGTAAAGTTTCTACTGCCACCCGTTCCATTTTTGCTAGATGAACGAACGTCTCTCCACATGCTCAGTTCTGAGAGAAAAGTGTGTGAGAAAGCCGTCCTTTACCTAGCTTGTTGGGAACACAAAGTTTCTTTTCACTTGCAAACTGCACTATATACATATATATGGGGAGGTACTAGCTCCAACTCGGTTTTACAGTGAAAACTGCAGGAAATTCAAACAGGCACTAGGAAAAAGACTGAGAAACCACAGTAAAAGTTTCTCCTGCAACCCGTTCCCTTTGTGCTAGATGAACGAAAGTCTCTCCACATGCTCAGTTCTGAGAGATAAGTGGGTGGGGAAGCCGTCCTTCAACTAGCTTGTTGGGAACACAAATTTTCTTTTCAGTTGCAAACCCCATTCCATAAATATATATGGGGAGGTACTAGCTCCAACTCAGTTTTACAGTGAAAACTGCAGGAACTTCAAACCGGCACTAGGAAACAGACTGAGAAACTAGAGTAAAATTTTCTCCTGCAACCCGTTCCCTTTGTGCTAGATGAACGAACGTCTCTCCACATGCTCAGTTCTGAGAGATAAGTGTGTGTGAAAGCCGTTCTTCACCTAGCTTGTTGGGAACACAAAGTTTCTTTTCACTTGCAAACTCCACTCCATACATATATATGGGGTGGTACTAGCTCTAACTCGGTTTTACTGTGAAATCTGCAGGAAATTCAAACCGGCACTTGGAAACAGACTGAGGAACCAGAGTAAAAGTTTCTACTGCAACCCGTTCCATTTTTGCTAGATGAACGAACGTCTCTCCACATGCTCAGTTCTGAGAGATAAGTGTGTGTGAAAGCCGTCCATCACCTAGCTTGTTGGGAACACAAAATTTCTTTTCACTTGCAAACTGCACTATATACATATATATGGGGAGGTACTAGCTCCAAATCTGTTTAACAATGAAAACTGCAGGAACTAAAAAACCGGCACTAGGAAAAAGACTGTGAAAACAGAGTAAAGTTTCTACTGCCACCCGTTCCATTTTTGCTAGATGAACGAACGTCTCTCCACATGCTCAGTTCTGAGAGAAAAGTGTGTGAGAAAGCCGTCCTTTACCTATCTTGTTGGGAACACAAAGTTTCTTTTCACTTGCAAACTGCACTATATACATATATATGGGGCGGTACTAGCTCCAACTCGGTTTTACAGTGAAAACTGCAGGAAATTCTAACCGGCACTAGGAAACAGACTGAGAAACCAGAGTAAAAGTTTCTCCTGCAAACCGTTCCCTTTGTGCTAGATGAACGAAAGTCTCTCCACATGCTCAGTTCTGAGAGATAAGTGTGTGTGAAAGCCGTACTTCACCTAGCTTGTTGGGAACACAAAGTTTCTTTTCAGTTGCAAACTCCAATCCATACATATATATGGGGAGGTACTAGCTCTAACTCGATTTTAGTGTGAAATCTGCAGGAACTTCAAACCGGCACTTGGAAACAGACAGAAACCAGAGTAAAAGTTTCTCCTGCAAACTGTTCCCTTTGTGTTAGATGAACGAACGTCTCTCCACATGCTCATTTCTGAGAGATAAGTGTGTGTGAAAGCCGTCCTTCACCTAGCTTGTTGGTAACTCAAAGTTTCTTTTCACTTGCAAACTCCAATCCATACATATATATGGGGAGGTACTAGCTCTAACTCGATTTTACTGTGAAATCTGCAGGAACTTCAAACCGGCACTAGGAAACAGTCTGAGAAACCAGAGTAAAATTTTCTAATGCAACCCATTCCATTTTTGCTAGATGAACGAACGTCTCTCCACATGCTCAGTTCTGAGAGATAAGTGTGTGTGAAAGCCGTCCTTTACCTAGCTTGTTGGGAACACAAATATTCTTTTCAGTTGCAAACTCCACTCCATCCATATATATGGGGTGGTACTAACTCCAACTCGGTTTTACAGTGAAAAATGCAGGAACTTCAAACCGGCACTAGGAAACAGACTGAGAAACCAGAGTAAAAGTTATTCCTGCAACCCGTTCCCTTTGTGCTAGATGAACGAACGTCTCTCCACATGCTCTGTCCTGAGAGATAAGTGTGTGTGAAAGCCGCCCTTCACCTAGCTTGTTGGGAACACAAAGTTTCTTTTCAGTTGCGAACTCCACTCCATACATATATATGGGGAGGTACTGGCTCCAACTCTGTTTTACAGTGAAAACTGCAGGAACTTCAAACTGGCACTAGGAAACAGACTGAGAAACCAGAGTAATAGTTTCTCCTGCAACCCGTTCCCTTTGTGCTAGATGAACGAACGTCTCTCCACATGCTCACTTCTGAGAGATAACTGTGTGTGAAAGCCGTCCTTCACCTAGCTTGTTGAGAACACATAGTTTCTTTTCAATTGCAAACTGCACTATACACATATATATTGGGAGGGACTAGCTCCAACTCGGTTTTACTGTGAAAACTGCCGGAACTTCAAACCGGCACTAGGAAACAGACTGAGAAACCAGAGTAAAAGTTTCTAATGCAAACCATTCCATTTTTGCTAGATGAACAAACGTCTCTCCACATGCTCAGTTCTGAGAGATAAGTGTGTGTGAAAGCCGTCCTTTACCTAACTTGTTGGGAACACAAAATTTCTTTTCAATTGCAAATTCCACTCCATACATATATATGGGGATGTACTGGCTCAAACTCGGTTTTACAGTGAAAACTGCAGGAACTTCAAACCGGCACTAGGAAAAAGACTGAGAAACCAGAGTAAAAGTTTCTCCTGAAACCCGTTCCCTTTGTGCTAGATGAACGAACGTCTCTCCATATGCTCACTTCTGAGAGATAAGTGTGTGTGAATGCCGTCCTTCACCTAGCTTTTTGGGAACACAAAATTTCTTTTCACTTGCAAACTGCACTATATACATATATATGGGGAGGTACTAGCTCCAAATCGCTTTTACAGTGAAAACTGCAGGTACTTCAAACCGGCACTAGGAAACAGACTGAGAAACCAGAGTAAATGTTTATACTGCAACCCGTTCCATTTTTGCTAGATGAACGAACGTCTCTCCACATGCTCAGTTCTGAATGATAAGTGTGTGTTAAAGTCGCCCTTCACATAGCTTGTTGGGAACACAAAGTTTCTTATCACTTGCAAACTGCACTATATACATATATATGGGTAGGTACTAGCTCCAACTCGGTTTTACAGAGAAAACTGCAGGAACTTCAAACAGGCACTAGGAAAAAGTCTGAGAAACCAGAGTAAAAGTTTCTCCTGCAAACCTTTCCCTTTGTGCTAGATGAACGAACGTGTCTCCACAGGCTCAGTTCTGAGAGATAAATGTGTGTGAAAGCCGTTCTTCACATAGCTTGTTGGGAACACAATGTTTCTTTTCAGTTGCAAACTACACTCCATACATATATATGGGGAGGTACTAGCTCCAAATCGTTTTTACAGTGAAAACTTAAGGAACTTCAAACCGGCACTAGGAAACAGACTGAGAAACCAGAGTAAAAGTTTCTCCAGCAACCCGTTCCAAATATGCTAGATGAACGAACGTCTCTCCACATGCTCAGTTCTGAGAGATAAGTGTGTGTGAAAGCCGTCCTTCACATAGCTTGTACGGAACGCAAAGTTTCTTTTCACTTGCAAACTCCACTCCATACATATATATGGGGAGGTACAAGCTCCAACTCGGTTTTACAGTGAAAACTGCAGGAACTTCAAACCGGCACTAGGAAACAGACTGAGAAAACAGAGTAAAAGTTTCTCCTGCAACCCGTTCCCTTTGTGCTAGATGAATGAACGTCTCACCACATGCTCAGTTCTGTGAGATAAGTGTGTGTGAAAGCCGTCCTTCAACTAGCTTGTTGGGAACACAAAGTTTCTTTTCAGTTGCAAACCCCATTCCATACATATATATGGGGAGGTACTAGCTCCAACTCAATTTTACAGTGAAAACTACAGGAACTTCAAACCGGCACTAGGAAACAGACTGAGAAACTAGAGTAAAATTTTCTCCTGCAACCCGTTCCCTTTGTGCTAGATGAACGAACGTCTCTCCACATGCTCAGTTCTGAGAGATAAGTGTGTGTGAAAGCCGTCCTTCACTTAGATTGTTGGGAACACAAAGTTTCTTTTCACTTGCATTCTCCACTCCATATATATATATATGGTGAGGTACAAGCTCCAACTCGGTTTTACAGTGAAAACTGCAGGAAATTCAAACCGGCACCAGAAAAAAGACTGAGAAACCAGAGTAAAAGTTTCTCCTGCAACCCGTTCCCTTTGTGCTAGATGAACGAACGTCTCTCCACATGCTCATTTCTGAGAGATATGTGTGTGTGAAAGCCGTCCTTCACATATCTTGTTGGTAACGCAAAGTTTCTTTTCACTTGCAAACTCCAATCCATACATATATATAGGGAGATACTAGCTCTAACTCGATTTTACTGTGAAATTTGCAGGAAGTTCAAACCGGCACTAGGAAACAGTCTGAGAAACCAGAGTAAATGTTTCTAATGCACCCATTCCATTTTTGCTAGATGAACGAACGTCTCTCCACATGCTCAGTTCTGAGAGATAAGTGTGTGTGAAAGCCGTCCTTTACCTTGCTTGTTGGGAACACAAATATTCTTTTCAGTTGCAAACTCCACTCCATACATATATATGGGGTGGTACTAACTCCAACTCGGTTTTACAGTGGAAACTGCAGGAACTTCCAACCGGCACTAGGAAACAGACTGAGAAACCACAGTAAAAGTTTCTCCAGCAACCCGTTCCCTTTGTGCTAGATGAACGAACGTCTCTCCACATGCTCAGTTCTGAGAGATAAGTGTGTGTGAAAGCCGTCTTCATCTAGCTTGTTGGGAACACAAAGTTTCTTTCAGTTGCCAACTCCACTCAATACATATGTATGGGGAGGTACTGGCTCCAAATCGATTTTACAGTGAAAATTGCAGAAACTTCAAACCGGCAATAGGAAAAAGACTGAGATACCAGAGTAAAAGTTTCCCCTGCAACCCGTTCCCTTTGTGCTAGATGAACGAACGTCTCTAACCATGCTCACTTCTGAGAGATAAGTGTGTGTGAAAGCCGTCCTTCACCTAGCTTGTTGGGAACACAAAATTTCTTTT
The DNA here is from genome assembly GCF_036321535.1 of Camelus dromedarius. Taxonomy (NCBI): domain Eukaryota; kingdom Metazoa; phylum Chordata; class Mammalia; order Artiodactyla; family Camelidae; genus Camelus; species Camelus dromedarius. The sequence goes on along the minus strand of NC_087441.1, from coordinate 86,977,556 downwards.
CACTTGCAAACTGCACTATATACATATATATGGGTAGGTACTAGCTAAAACTCGGTTTTACAGTGAAAACTGCAGGAACTTCAAACCGGCAGTAGGAAGAAGACTGAGAAACGAGAGTTAAAGTTTCTCCTGCAAACCGTTCCCTTTGTTCTAGATGAACGAAAGTCTCTCCACATGCACAGTTCTGAGAGATAAGTGTGTGTGAAAGCCGTCCTTCACCTAGATTGTTGGGAACACAAAGTTTCTTTTCAGTTGCAAAACCCAATCCATACATAGATATGGGGAATTACTAGCTCCAACTCGGTTTTACAGTGAAAACTGCAGGAAATTCAAACCGGCACTAGGAAACAGACTGAGAAACCAGAGTAAAAGTTTCTAATGCAACCCGTTCCATTTTTGCTAGATGAACGAACGTACCTCCTCATGCTCAGTTCTGAGAGAAAGTGTGTGTGAAAGCCGTCCTTTACCTAGCTTGTTGGGAACACAAATATTCTTTTCAGTTGCAAACTCCACTCCATCCATATATATGGGGTGGTACTAACTCCAACTCGGTTTTACAGTGAAAAATGCAGGAACTTCAAACCGGCACTAGGAAACAGACTGAGAATCCAGAGTAAAATTTTTTCCTGCAAGCCGTTCCCTTTGTGCTAGATGAACGAACGTCTCTCCACATCCTCAGTTCTGAGAGATAAGTGTGTGTGAAAGCCGTCTTCATCTAGCTTGTTGGGAACACAAAGTTTCTTTCAGTTGCCAACTCCACTCAATACATATGTATGGGGAGGTACTGGCTCCAAATCGATTTTACAGTGAAAACTGCAGAAACTTCAAACCGGCAATAGGAAAAAGACTGAGATACCAGAGTAAAAGTTTCCCCTGCAACCCGTTCCCTTTGTGCTAGATGAACGAACGTCTCTACCCATGCTCACTTCTGAGAGATAAGTGTGTGTGAAAGCCGTCCTTCACCTAGCTTGTTGGGAACACAAAATTTCTTTTCACTTGCAAACTGCACTATATACATATATATGGGTAGGTACTAGCTAAAACTCGGTTTTACAGTGAAAACTGCAGGAACTTCAAACCGGCAGTAGGAAGAAGACTGAGAAACGAGAGTTAAAGTTTCTCCTGCAAACCGTTCCCTTTGTTCTAGATGAACGAAAGTCTCTCCACATGCACAGTTCTGAGAGATAAGTGTGTGTGAAAGCCGTCCTTCACCTAGATTGTTGGGAACACAAAGTTTCTTTTCAGTTGCAAAACCCAATCCATACATAGATATGGGGAATTACTAGCTCCAACTCGGTTTTACAGTGAAAACTGCAGGAAATTCAAACCGGCACTAGGAAACAGACTGAGAAACCAGAGTAAAAGTTTCTAATGCAACCCGTTCCATTTTTGCTAGATGAACGAACGTACCTCCACATGCTCAGTTCTGAGAGAAAGTGTGTGTGAAAGCCGTCCTTTACCTAGCTTGTTGGGAACACAAATATTCTTTTCAGTTGCAAACTCCACTCCATCCATATATATGGGGTGGTACTAACTCCAACTCGGTTTTACAGTGAAAAATGCAGGAACTTCAAACCGGCACTAGGAAACAGACTGAGAAACCAGAGTAAAATTTTTTCCTGCAAGCCGTTCCCTTTGTGCTAGATGAACGAACGTCTCTCCACATGCTCAGTCCTGAGAGATAAGTGTGTGTGAAAGCCGTCCTTCACCTAGCTTGTTGGGAACACAAAGTTTCTTTTCAGTTGCGAACTCCACTCCATACATATATATGGGGAGGTACTGGCTCCAACTCTGTTTTACAGTGAAAATTGCAGGAACTTCAAACTGGCACTGGGAAACAGACTGAGAAACCAGAGTAATAGTTTCTCCTGCAACCCGTTCCCTTTGTGCTAAATGAACGAACGTCTCTCCACATGCTCACTTCTGAGAGATATCTGTGTGTGAAAGCCGTCCTTCACCTAGCTTGTTGGGAACACATAGTTTCTTTTCAATTGCAAACTGCACTATATACATATATATTGGGAGGGACTAGCTCCAACTCGGTTTTACTGTGAAAACTGCAGGAACTTCAAACCGGCACTAGGAAACAGACTGAGAAACCAGAGTAAAAGTTTCTACTGCAAACCATTCCATTTTTGCTAGATGAACAAACGTCTCTCCACATGCTCAGTTCTGAGAGATAAGTGTGAGTGAAAGCCGTCCTTTACCTAGCTTGTTGGGAACACAAAATTTCTTTTCAGTTGCAAACTCCACTCCATACATATATATGGGGATGTACTGGCTCAAACTCGGTTTTACAGTGAAAACTGCAGGAACTTCAAACCGGCACTAGGAAACAGACTGAGAAACCAGAGTAAAAGTTTCTCCTGAAACCCGTTCACTTTGTGCTAGATGAACGAACGTCTCTCCATATGCTCACTTCTGAGAGATAAGTGTGTGTGAATGCCGTCCTTCACCTAGCTTTTTGGGAACACAAAATTTCTTTTAACATACAAACTGCACTATATACATATATATGGGGAGGTACTAGATCCAAATCGGTTTTACAGTGAAAACTGCAGGTACTTCAAACCGGCACTAGGAAATAGACTGAGAAACCAGAGTAAATGTTTCTACTGCAACCCGTTCCATTTTTGCTAGATGAACGATCGTCTCTCCACATGCTAAGTTCTGAATGATAAGTGTGTGTTAAAGTCGTCCTTCAAAAATCTTGTTGGGAAAACAAAGTTTCTTATCACTTGCAAACTGCACTATATACATATATATGGGGAGGTACTAGATCCAAATCGGTTTTACAGTGAAAACTGCAGGAACTTCAAACAGGCACTAGGAAACAGACTGAGAAACCAGAGTAAAAGTTTCTCCTGCAAACCTTTCCCTTTGTGCTAGATGAACGAACGTGTCTCCACAGGCTCAGTTCTGAGAGATAAGTGTGTGTGAAAGCCGTCCTTCAACTAGCTTGTTGGGAACACAAAGTTTCTTTTCATTTGCAAACCCCATTCCATACATATATATGGGGAGGTACTAGCTCCAAATCAGTTTTACAGTGAAAACTGCAGGAACTTCAAACCGGCACTAGGAAACAGACTGAGAAACTAGAGTAAAATTTTCTCCTGCAAACCGTTCCCTTTGTGCTAGATGAACGAACGTCTCTCCACATGCTCAGTTCTGAGAGATAAGTGTGTGTGAAAGCCGTCCTTCACTTAGACTGTTGGGAACACAAAGTTTCTTTTATCTTGCATTCTCCACTCCATATATATATATGGTGAGTTACAAGCTCCAACTCGGTTTTACAGTGAAAACTGCAGGAAATTCAAACCGGCACTAGGAAAAAGACTGAGAAACCAGAGTAAAAGTTTCTCCTGCAACCCGTTCCCTTTGTGCTAGATGAACGAACGTCTCTCCACATGCTCATTTCTGAGAGATATGTGTGTGTGAAAGCCTTCCTTCACCTAGCTTGTTGGGAACACAAAGTTTCTTTTCACTTACAAACTCAACTCCATACATATATATGGGGAGTTACTATCTCCAACTCTGTTTTATAGTGAAAACTGCAGGAACTTCAAACCGGCACTAGGAATCAGACTGAGAAACCAGAGAAAAGTTTCTCCTGCAAACCGATCCCTTTGTGCTTGATGAACGAACGTCTCTCCACATTCTCAGTTCTGAGAGATAAGTGTGTGTGACAGCCGTCCTTCACCAAGATTGTTGGGAACACAAAGTTTCTTTTCAGTTGCAAACTCCAATCCATACATATATATGGGGAAGTACTAGCTCCAAATCGGTTTTACAGTGAAAACTGCAGGAACTTCAAACCGGCTATAAGAAACAGACTGAGAAACCAGAGTAAAAGATTCTACTGCAAACCGTTCCATTTTTGCTAGATGAACGAACGTCTCTCCACATGCTCAGTTCTGAGAGATAAGTGTGTGTGAAAGCCGTCCTTCACCTAGCTTGTTGGAAACACAAAGTTTCTTTTCACTTGCAAACTCCAATCCATACATATATATGGGGAGGTACTAGCTCTAACTCGATTTTACTGTGAAATCTGCAGGAACTTCAAACCGGCACTAGGAAACAGACTGAGAAACCAGAGTAAAAGTTTTTCCTGCAAGCCGTTCCCTCTTTGCTAGATGAACGAACGTCTCTCCACATGCTCAGTCCTGAGAGATAAGTGTGTGTGAAAGCCGTCCTTCACCTAGCTTGTTGGGAACACAAAGTTTCTTTTCAGTTGCGAACTCCACTCCATACATATATATGGGGAGGTACTGGCTCCAACTCTGTTTTACAGTGAAAATTGCAGGAACTTCAAACTGGCACTGGGAAACAGACTGAGAAACCAGAGTAATTGTTTCTCCTGCAACCCGTTCCCTTTGTGCTAAATGAACGAACGTCTCTCCACATGCTCACTTCTGAGAGATAACTGTGTGTTAAAGCCGTCCTTCACCTAGCTTGTTGGGAACACATAGTTTCTTTTCAATTGCAAACTGCACTATATACATATATATTGGGAGGGACTAGCTCCAACTCGGTTTTACTGTGAAAATTGCAGGAACTTCAAACCGGCACTAGGAAACAGACTGAGAAACCAGAGTAAAAGTTTCTACTGCAAACCATTCCATTTTTGCTAGATGAACAAACGTCTCTCCACATGCTCAGTTCTGAGAGATAAGTGTGTGTGAAAGCCGTCCTTTACCTAGCTTGTTGGGAACACAAAATTTCTTTTCAGTTGCAAACTCCACTCCATACATATATATGGGGATGTACTGGTTCAAACTCGGTTTTACAGTGAAAACTGCAGGAACTTTAAACCGGCACTAGGAAACAGACTGAGAAACCAGAGTAAAAGTTTCTCCTGCAAACCGTTCCCTTTGTGCTAGATGAACGAACGTCTCTCCACAGGCTCAGTTCTGAGAGATAAATGTGTGTGAAAGCCGTTCTTCACATAGCTTGTTTGGAACACAAAGTTTCTTTTCAGTTGCAAACTCCACTCCATACATATATATGGGGAGGTACTAGCTCCAAATCGTTTTTACAGTGAAAACTTCAGGAACTTCAAACTGGCACTAGGAAACAGACTGAGAAACCAGAGTAAAAGTTTCTCCTGCAACCCGTTCCAAATATGCTAGATGAACGAACGTCTCTCCACATGCTCAGTTCTGAGAGTTAAGTGTGTGTGAAAGCCGCCCTTCACCTAGCTTGTACGGAACTCAAAGTTTCTTTTCACTTGCAAACTCCACTCCATACATATATATGGGGAGGTACAAGCTCCAACTCGGTTTTACAGTGAAAACTGCAAGAACTTCAAACCAGCACTAGGAAAAAGACTGAGAAACCAGAGTAAAATTTTCCCTGCAACCCGTTCCCTTTGTGCTAGATGAACGAACGTCTCTCCACATGCTCAGTTCTGAGAGATATGTGTGTGTGAAAGCCGTCCTTCAACTAGCATGTTGGGAACACACAGTTTCCTTTCACTTGCAAAATGCACTATATATATATATATGGGGAGGTACTAGCTCCAACTCTGTTTTACAGTGAAAACTGCAGGAACTTCAAACTGGCACTAGGAAACAGACTGAGAAACCAGAGTAAAAGTTTCTCCTGCATCCCGTTCCCTTTGTGCTAGATGAACGAACGTCTCTCCACATGCTCAGTTCTGAGAGATATGTGTGTGTTAAAGCCGTCCTTCAACTAGCTTGTTGGGAACACAAAGTTTCTTTTCAAATGCAAACTGCACAATATACATATATATGGGGAGATAAAAGCTCCAACTCTTTTTCACAGTGAAAACTGCAGGAACTTCAAACCGGCATTAGGAAACAGACAGAGAAACCAGAGAAATAATTTCTCCTGCAACCCGTTCCCTTTGTGCTAGATGAACGAACGTCTCTCCACATGCTCAGTTCTGAGAGATAAGTGTGTGTGAAAGCCGTCCTTCACCTAGTTTGTTGGGAACACAAAGTTTCTTTTCAGTTGCAAACTCCACTCCATACATATATATAGGGACGTAATAGTTCCAAAACTGATTTCTGTGGAATCTGCTGGAACTTCAAACCGGCACTAGGAAACAGACTGAGAAACCAGAATAAAAGTTTTTCCTGCATCCCCTTCCATTTGTGCCATATGAACGAACGTCTCTCCACATGCTCATTTCTGAGAGATAAGTGTGTGTGAAAGCCGTCCTTCACCTAGCTTGTTGGGAACACAAAGTTTCTTTTCAGTTGCAAACTACACTCCATACATATATATGGGGAGGTACTTGCTCCAACTCGGTTTTACAGTGAAAACTGCAGGAACATCAAACCGGCAGTAGGAAACAGACTAAGAAACCAGAGTAAAAGTTTCTCCTGCAACCCGTTCCATTTGTGCTAGATGAACGAACGTCTCTACACATGCTCATTTCTGAGAGATAAGTGTGTGTGAAATCCGTCCGTCACCTAGCTTGTTGGGAACACAAAGTTTCTTTTCACTTGCAAACTCCACCCGATACATATATATGGGGAGGTACTAGCTCCAACTCTGTTTTACAGTGAAAACTGCAGGAACTTCAAACCGGCACTAGGAAACAGACTGACAAACCAGAGTAAAACTTTCTCCTGCAACCCGTTCCCTTTTTGCTAGATGAATGAACGTCTCACCACATGCTCATTTCTGAGAGATAAGTGTGTGTGAAAGCGGAACTTCACCAAGCTTGTTGGGAACACAAAGTTTCTTTTCACTTGCAAACTCCACTCCATACATATATATGGGGAGGTTCTAGCTCAAACTCGGTTTTACAGTGAAAACTGCAGGAACATCCAACTGGCACTAGGAAAAAGACTGAGAATCCAGAGTAAAATTTTCTCCTGCAAAGCGTTCCCTTTGTGCTAGATGAACGAAAGTCTCTCCACATGCTCAGTTCTGAGAGATAAGTGTGTGTGAAAGCCGTCCTTCACATAGCTTGTTCGGAAAACAAAGTTTCTTTTCATTTGCAAACTCCACTCCATACATATATATGGGGAGGTAGTAGCTCCAACTCGATTTTACAGTGAAAACTGCAGGAACTTAAAACCGGCACTAGGAAACAGACTGAGAAACCAGAGTAAAAGTTTCTCCTGCAACCCGTTCCTTTGTGCTAGATGAACGAACGTCTCTCCACATGCTCAGTTCTGAGAGATAAGTGTGTGTGAAAGCCGTCCTTCACCTAGCTTGTTGGGAACACAAAGTTTCTTTTCATTTGCAAACTCCACTCCATACATATTTATGGGGAGATACTAGCTCCAACTCCGTTTTACATTGAAAACTGCAGGAAATTCAAACCGGCACTAGGAAACAGACTGAGAAACCAGGGTAAAATTTCTTCCTGCAACCCGTTCCCTTTGTGCTAGATGAACGAACGTCTCTCCACATGCTCAGTTCTGAGTGATATGTCTGTGTGAAAGCCGTCTTTCACATAGCTTGTTGGGAACACATAGTTTCTTTTCAGTTGCAATCTCCACTCCTTACATATACATGGGGAGGTACTAGCTCCAACTCGATTTTACAGTGAAAACTGCAGGAACTTAAAACCGGCACTAGGAAACAGACTGAGAAAGCAGAGTAAAAGTTTCTACTGCAAACCATTCCATTTTTGCTAGATGAACAAACGTCTCTCCACATGCTCAGTTCTGAGAGATAAGTGTGTGTGAAAGCCGTCCTTTACCTAGCTTGTTGGGAACACAAAATTTCTTTTCAGTTGCAAACTCCACTCCATACATATATATGGGGATGTACTGGCTCAAACTCGGTTTTACAGTGAAAACTGCAGGAACTTCAAACCGGCACTAGGAAACAGACTGAGAAACCAGATTAAAAGTTTCTCCTGCCACCCGTTCGATTTGTGCTAGATGAACGAACGTCTCTCCACAGGCTCAGTTCTGAGAGATAAATGTGTGTGAAAGCCGTTCTTCACATAGCTTGTTTGGAACACAAAGTTTCTTTTCAGTTGCAAACTCCACTCCATACATATATATGGGGAGGTACTAGCTCCAAATCGTTTTTACAGTGAAAACTTCAGGAACTTCAAACTGGCACTAGGAAACAGACTGAGAAACCAGAGTAAAAGTTTCTCCTGCAACCCGTTCCAAATATGCTAGATGAACGAACGTCTCTCCACATGCTCAGTTCTGAGAGTTAAGTGTGTGTGAAAGCCGCCCTTCACCTAGCTTGTACGGAACTCAAAGTTTCTTTTCACTTGCAAACTCCACTCCATACATATATATGGGGAGGTACAAGCTCCAACTCGGTTTTACAGTGAAAACTGCAAGAACTTCAAACCAGCACTAGGAAAAAGACTGAGAAACCAGAGTAAAATTTTCCCTGCAACCCGTTCCCTTTGTGCTAGATGAACGAACGTCTCACCACATGCTCAGTTCTGAGAGATAAGTGTGTGTGAAAGCCGTCCTTCAACTAGCTTGTTGGGAACACAAAGTTTCTTTTCAGTTGCAAACCCCGTTCCATACATATATATGGGGAGGTACTAGCTCCAACTCAGTTTTACAGTGAAAACTGCAGGAACTTCAAACCGGCACTAGGAAACAGACTGAGAAACTAGAGTAAAATTTTCTCCTGCAACCCGTTCCCTAGTGCTAGATGAACGAACGTCTCTCCACATGCTCAGTTCTGAGGGATAAGTGTGTGTGAAAGCCGTCCTTCACCTAGCTTGTTGGGAACACAAAGTTTCTTTTCATTTGCAAACTCCACTCCATACATATTTATGGGGAGATACTAGCTCCAACTCTGTTTTACATTGAAAACTGCAGGAAATTCAAACCGGCACTAGGAAACAGACTGAGAAACCAGGGTAAAATTTCTTCCTGCAACCCGTTCCCTTTGTGCTAGATGAACGAACGTCTCTCCACATGCTCAGTTCTGAGTGATAAGTCTGTGTGAAAGCCGTCTTTCACATAGCTTGTTGGGAACACAAAGTTTCTTTTCAGTTGCAATCTCCACTCCTTACATATACATGGGGAGGTACTAGCTCCAACTCTGTTTTACAGTGAAAACTGCAGGAACTTCAAACTGGCACTAGGAAACAGACTGAGAAACCAGAGTAAAAGTTTCTCCTGCATCCCGTTCCCTTTGTGCTAGATGAACGAACGTCTCTCCACATGCTCAGTTCTGAGAGATATGTGTGTGTGAAAGCCGTCCTTCAACTAGCATGTTGGGAACACACAGTTTCCTTTCACTTGCAAAATGCACTATATATATATATATGGGGAGGTACTAGCTCCAACTCTGTTTTACAGTGAAAACTGCAGGAACTTCAAACTGGCACTAGGAAACAGACTGAGAAACCAGAGTAAAAGTTTCTCCTGCATCCCGTTCCCTTTGTGCTAGATGAACGAACGTCTCTCCACATGCTCAGTTCTGAGAGATATGTGTGTGTTAAAGCCGTCCTTCAACTAGCTTGTTGGGAACACAAAGTTTCTTTTCAAATGCAAACTGCACAATATACATATATATGGGGAGATAAAAGCTCCAACTCTTTTTCACAGTGAAAACTGCAGGAACTTCAAACCGGCATTAGGAAACAGACAGAGAAACCAGAGAAATAATTTCTCCTGCAACCCGTTCCCTTTGTGCTAGATGAACGAACGTCTCTCCACATGCTCAGTTCTGAGAGATAAGTGTGTGTGAAAGCCGTCCTTCACCTAGTTTGTTGGGAACACAAAGTTTCTTTTCAGTTGCAAACTCCACTCCATACATATATATAGGGACGTAATAGTTCCAAATCTGATTTCTGTGGAATCTGCTGGAACTTCAAACCGGCACTAGGAAACAGACTGAGAAACCAGAATAAAAGTTTTTCCTGCATCCCCTTCCATTTGTGCCATATGAACGAACGTCTCTCCACATGCTCAGTTCTGAGAGATAAGTGTGTGTGAAAGCCGTCCTTCACCTAGCTTGTTGGGAACACAAAGTTTCTTTTCAGTTGCAAACTACACTCCATACATATATATGGGGAGGTACTTGCTCCAACTCGGTTTTACAGTGAAAACTGCAGGAACATCAAACCGGCAGTAGGAAACAGACTAAGAAACCAGAGTAAAAGTTTCTCCTGCAACCCGTTCCATTTGTGCTAGATGAACGAACGTCTCTACACATGCTCATTTCTGAGAGATAAGTGTGTGTGAAATCCGTCCGTCACCTAGCTTGTTGGGAACACAAAGTTTCTTTTCACTTGCAAACTCCACCCGATACATATATATGGGGAGGTACTAGCTCCAACTCTGTTTTACAGTGAAAACTGCAGGAACTTCAAACCGGCACTAGGAAACAGACTGACAAACCAGAGTAAAACTTTCTCCTGCAACCCGTTCCCTTTTTGCTAGATGAATGAACGTCTCACCACATGCTCATTTCTGAGAGATAAGTGTGTGTGAAAGCGGAACTTCACCAAGCTTGTTGGGAACACAAAGTTTCTTTTCACTTGCAAACTCCACTCCATACATATATATGGGGAGGTTCTAGCTCAAACTCGGTTTTACAGTGAAAACTGCAGGAACATCCAACTGGCACTAGGAAAAAGACTGAGAATCCAGAGTAAAATTTTCTCCTGCAAAGCGTTCCCTTTGTGCTAGATGAACGAACGTCTCTCCACATGCTCAGTTCTGAGAGATAAGTGTGTGTGAAAGCCGTCCTTCACATAGCTTGTTCGGAAAACAAAGTTTCTTTTCATTTGCAAACTCCACTCCATACATATATATGGGGAGGTAGTAGCTCCAACTCGATTTTACAGTGAAAACTGCAGGAACTTAAAACCGGCACTAGGAAACAGACTGAGAAACCAGAGTAAAAGTTTCTCCTGCAACCCGTTCCTTTGTGCTAGATGAACGAACGTCTCTCCACATGCTCAGTTCTGAGAGATAAGTGTGTGTGAAAGCCGTCCTTCACCTAGCTTGTTGGGAACACAAAGTTTCTTTTCATTTGCAAACTCCACTCCATACATATTTATGGGGAGATACTAGCTCCAACTCCGTTTTACATTGAAAACTGCAGGAAATTCAAACCGGCACTAGGAAACAGACTGAGAAACCAGGGTAAAATTTCTTCCTGCAACCCGTTCCCTTTGTGCTAGATGAACGAACGTCTCTCCACATGCTCAGTTCTGAGTGATATGTCTGTGTGAAAGCCGTCTTTCACATAGCTTGTTGGGAACACATAGTTTCTTTTCAGTTGCAATCTCCACTCCTTACATATACATGGGGAGGTACTAGCTCCAACTCGATTTTACAGTGAAAACTGCAGGAACTTAAAACCGGCACTAGGAAACAGACTGAGAAAGCAGAGTAAAAGTTTCTACTGCAAACCATTCCATTTTTGCTAGATGAACAAACGTCTCTCCACATGCTCAGTTCTGAGAGATAAGTGTGTGTGAAAGCCGTCCTTTACCTAGCTTGTTGGGAACACAAAATTTCTTTTCAGTTGCAAACTCCACTCCATACATATATATGGGGATGTACTGGCTCAAACTCGGTTTTACAGTGAAAACTGCAGGAACTTCAAACCGGCACTAGGAAACAGACTGAGAAACCAGAGTAAAAGTTTCTCCTGCAAACCGTTCCCTTTGTGCTAGATGAACGAACGTCTCTCCACAGGCTCAGTTCTGAGAGATAAATGTGTGTGAAAGCCGTTCTTCACATAGCTTGTTTGGAACACAAAGTTTCTTTTCAGTTGCAAACTCCACTACATACATATATATGGGGAGGTACTAGCTCCAAATCGTTTTTACAGTGAAAACTTCAGGAACTTCAAACCGGCACTAGGAAACAGACTGAGAAACCAGAGTAAAAGTTTCTTCTGCAACCCGTTCCAAATATACTAGATGAACGAACGTCTCTCCACATGCTCAGTTCTGAGAGATAAGTGTGTGTGAAAGCCGCCCTTCACCTAGCTTGTACGGAACGCAAAGTTTCTTTTCACTTGCAAACTCCACTCCATACATATATATGGGGAGGTACTAGCTCCAACTCAGTTTTACAGTGAAAACTGCAGGAACTTCAAACCGGCACTAGGAAACAGACTGAGAAACTAGAGTAAAATTTTCTCCTGCAACCCGTTCCCTTTGTGCTAGATGAACGAACGTCTCTCCACATGCTCAGTTCTGAGGGATAAGTGTGTGTGAAAGCCGTCCTTCACCTAGCTTGTTGGGAACACAAAGTTTCTTTTCATTTGCAAACTCCACTCCATACATATTTATGGGGAGATACTAGCTCCAACTCCGTTTTACATTGAAAACTGCAGGAAATTCAAACCGGCACTAGGAAACAGACTGAGAAACCAGGGTAAAATTTCTTCCTGCAAACCGTTCCCTTTGTGCTAGATGAACGAACGTCTCTCCACATGCTCAGTTCTGAGTGATAAGTCTGTGTGAAAGCCGTCTTTCAAATAGCTTGTTGGGAACACAAAGTTTCTTTTCAGTTGCAATCTCCACTCCTTACATATACATGGGGAGGTACTAGCTCCAACTCGATTTTACAGTGAAAACTGCAGGAACTTAAAACCGGCACTAGGAAACAGACTGAGAAACCAGAGTAAAAGTTTCTCCAACAAACCTTTCCTTTGTGCTAGATGAACTAACGTCTCTCCACATGCTCAGTTCTGAGAGATATGTGTGTGTGAAAGCCGTCCTTCAACTAGCATGTTGGGAACACACAGTTTCATTTCACTTGCAAAATGCACTATATATATATATATGGGGAGGTACTAGCTCCAACTCTGTTTTACAGTGAAAACTGCAGGAACTTCAAACTGGCACTAGGAAACAGACTGAGAAACCAGAGTAAAAGTTTCTCCTGCATCCCGTTCCCTTTGTGCTAGATGAACGAACGTCTCTCCACATGCTCAGTTCTGAGAGATATGTGTGTGTTAAAGCCGTCCTTCAACTAGCTTGTTGGGAACACAAAGTTTCTTTTCAAATGCAAACTGCACAATATACATATATATGGGGAGATAAAAGCTCCAACTCTTTTTCACAGTGAAAACTGCAGGAACTTCAAACCGGCATTAGGAAACAGACAGAGAAACCAGAGAAATAATTTCTCCTGCAACCCGTTCCCTTTGTGCTAGATGAACGAACGTCTCTCCACATGCTCAGTTCTGAGAGATAAGTGTGTGTGAAAGCCGTCCTTCACCTAGCTTGTTGGGAACACAAAGTTTCTTTTCAGTTGCAAACTCCACTCCATACATATATATAGGGACGTAATAGTTCCAAAACTGTTTTTCTGTGGAATCTGCTGGAACTTCAAACCGGCACTAGGAAACAGACTGAGAAACCAGAATAAAAGTTTTTCCTGCATCCCCTTCCATTTATGCCATATGAACGAACGTCTCTCCACATGCTCAGTTCTGAGAGATAAGCGTGTGTGAAAGCCGTCCTTCACCTAGCTTGTTGGGAACACAAAGTTTCTTTTCAGTTGCAAACTACACTCCATACATATATATGGGGAGGTACTTGCTCCAACTCGGTTTTACAGTGAAAACTGCAGGAACATCAAACCGGCAGTAGGAAACAGACTAAGAAACCAGAGTAAAAGTTTCTCCTGCACCCGTTCCATTTGTGCTAGATGAACGAACGTCTCTACACATGCTCATTTCTGAGAGATAAGTGTGTGTGAAATCCGTCCGTCACCTAGCTTGTTGGGAACACAAAGTTTCTTTTCACTTGCAAACTCCACCCGATACATATATATGGGGAGGTACTAGCTCCAACTCTGTTTTACAGTGAAAACTGCAGGAACTTCAAACCGGCACTAGGAAACAGACTGACAAACCAGAGTAAAAGTTTCTCCTGCAACCCGTTCCCTTTTTGCTAGATGAATGAACGTCTCACCACATGCTCATTTCTGAGAGATAAGTGTGTGTGAAAGCGGAATTTCACCAAGCTTGTTGGGAACACAAAGTTTCTTTTCACTTGCAAACTCCACTCCATACATATATATGCGGAGGTTCTAGATCAAACTCGGTTTTACAGTGAAAACTGCAGGAAAATCCAACTGGCACTAGGAAAAAGACTGAGAATCCAGAGTAAAATTTTCTCCTGCAAAGCGTTCCCTTTGTGCTAGATGAACGAACGTCTCTCCACATGCTCAGTTCTGAGAGATAAGTGTGTGTGAAAGCCGTCCTTCACATAGCTTGTTCGGAACACAAAGTTTCTTTTCATTTGCAAACTCCACTCCATACATATATATGGGGAGGTAGTAGCTCCAACTCGATTTTACAGTGAAAACTGCAGGAACTTCAAACCGGCACTAGGAAACAGTCTGAGAAACCAGAGTAAAAGTTTCTACTGCAACCCGTTCCCTTTGTGCTAGATGAACGAACGTCTCTCCACATGCTCAGTTCTGAGAGATATGTGTGTGTTAATGCCGTCCTTCAACTACCTTGTTGGGAACACAAAGTTTCTTTTCACTTGCAAACTGCACTATATACATATATATGGGCTGATACAAGCTCCAACTAGGTTTTACTGTGAAAACTGCAGGAACTTCAAACCGGCACTAGGAAACAGACTGAGAAACCAGAGTAAAAGTTTCTCCTGCAACCCGTTCCCTTTGTGCTAGATGAACGAACGTCTCTCCACATGCTCAGTTCTGAGAGATATGTGTGTGTTAATGCCGTCCTTCAACTACCTTGTTGGGAACACAAAGTTTCTTTTCACATGCAAACTGCACAATATACATATATATGGGTAGATAAAAGCTCCAACTCTGTTTTACAGTGAAAACTGCAGGAACTTCAAAACGGCACTAGGAAACAGACTGAGAAACCAGAGAAATAATTTCTCCTGCAATCCGTGCCCTTTGTGCTAGATGAAAGAACGTCTTTCCACATGCTCAGTTCTGAGAGATAATTGTGTGTGAAAGCCGTCCTTCACCAAGCTTGTTGAGAACACAAAATTTCTTTTCAGTTGCAAACTCCACTCCATACATATATATGGGGAGGTACAAGCTCCAACTCGGTTTTACAGTGAAAACTGCAGGAACTTCAAACAGGCACTTGGAAAGAGACTGAGAAACAAGAGTAAAAGTTTCCCCTGCAACCCGTTCCCTTTGTGCTAGATGAACGAACGTCTCTCCACATGCTCAGTTCAGAGAGAAAAGTGTGTATGAAAGCCGTTCTTCACCTAGCTTGTTGGGAACACAAAGTTTCGTTTCACTTGCTAACTCCAGTCCATACATATATATGGGGAGGTACAAGCTCCAACTCGGCTTTACAGTGAAAACGGCAGGAACTTCAAACTGGCACTAGGAAACAGACTGAGTAACCAAAGTAATAGTTTCTAATGCAAACCTTTCCCTTTGTGCTAGATGAACGAACGTCTCTCCACATGCTCAGTTCTGAGTGATAAGTCTGTGTGAAAGCCGTCTTTCACATAGCTTGTTGGGAACACAAAGTTTCTTTTCAGTTGCAATCTCCACTCCTTACATATACATGGGGAGGTACTAGCTCCAACTCGATTTTACAGTGAAAACTGCAGGAACTTAAAACCGGCACTAGGAAACAGACTGAGAAACCAGAGTAAAAGTTTCTCCAACAAACCTTTCCTTTGTGCTAGATGAACTAACGTCTCTCCACATGCTCAGTTCTGAGAGATATGTGTGTGTGAAAGCCGTCCTTCAACTAGCATGTTGGGAACACACAGTTTCATTTCACTTGCAAAATGCACTATATATATATATATGGGGAGGTACTAGCTCCAACTCTGTTTTACAGTGAAAACTGCAGGAACTTCAAACTGGCACTAGGAAACAGACTGAGAAACCAGAGTAAAAGTTTCTCCTGCATCCCGTTCCCTTTGTGCTAGATGAACGAACGTCTCTCCACATGCTCAGTTCTGAGAGATATGTGTGTGTTAAAGCCGTCCTTCAACTAGCTTGTTGGGAACACAAAGTTTCTTTTCAAATGCAAACTGCACAATATACATATATATGGGGAGATAAAAGCTCCAACTCTTTTTCACAGTGAAAACTGCAGGAACTTCAAACCGGCATTAGGAAACAGACAGAGAAACCAGAGAAATAATTTCTCCTGCAACCCGTTCCCTTTGTGATAGATGAACGAACGTCTCACCACATGCTCAGTTCTGAGAGATAAGTGTGTGTGAAAGCCGTCCTTCACCTAGCTTGTTGGGAACACAAAGTTTCTTTTCAGTTGCAAACTCCACTCCATACATATATATAGGGACGTAATAGTTCCAAAACTGTTTTTCTGTGGAATCTGCTGGAACTTCAAACCGGCACTAGGAAACAGACTGACAAACCAGAGTAAAAGTTTCTCCTGCAACCCGTTCCCTTTTTGCTAGATGAATGAACGTCTCACCACATGCTCATTTCTGAGAGATAAGTGTGTGTGAAAGCGGAATTTCACCAAGCTTGTTGGGAACACAAAGTTTCTTTTCACTTGCAAACTCCACTCCATACATATATATGCGGAGGTTCTAGCTCAAACTCGGTTTTACAGTGAAAACTGCAGGAACATCCAACTGGCAATAGGAAAAAGACTGAGAATCCAGAGTAAAATTTTCTCCTGCAAAGCGTTCCCTTTGTGCTAGATGAACGAACGTCTCTCCACATGCTCAGTTCTGAGAGATAAGTGTGTGTGAAAGCCGTCCTTCACATAGCTTGTTCGGAACACAAAGTTTCTTTTCATTTGCAAACTCCACTCCATACATATATATGGGGAGGTAGTAGCTCCAACTCGATTTTACAGTGAAAACTGCAGGAACTTAAAACCGGCACTAGGAAACAGACTGAGAAACCAGAGTAAAAGTTTCTCCTGCAACCCGTTCCCTTTGTGCTAGATGAACGAACGTCTCTCCACATGCTCAGTTCTGAGAGATAAGTGTGTGTGAAAGCCGTCCTTCACATAGCTTGTTGGGAACACAAAGTTTCTTTTCATTTGCAAACTCCACTCCATACATATTTATGGGGAGATACTAGCTCCAACTCCGTTTTACATTGAAAACTGCAGGATATTCAAACCGGCACTTGGAAACAGACTGAGAAACCAGAGTAAAATTTTCTCCTGCAACACGTTCCCTTTGTGCTAGATGAACGAACGTCTCTCCACATGCTCAGTTCTGAGTGATAAGTGTGTGTGGAAGCCGTCTTTCACATAGCTTGTTGGGATCACAAAGGTTCTTTTCAGTTGCAAACTCCACTCCTTACATATATATGGGTAGTTACTAGATCCAACTCGGTTTTACAGTGAAAACTGCAGGAACTTCAAACCGGCACTAGGAAACAGACTGAGAAACCAGAGTAAAAGTTTCTCCTACAAACCGTTACTTTGTGCTAGATGAACTAACGTCTCTCCACATGCTCAGTTCTGAGAGATATGTGTGTGTGAAAGCCGTCCTTCAACTAGCTTGTTGGGAACACAAAGTTTCTTTTCACTTGCAAACTGCACTATATACATATATATGGGCTGATACAAGCTCCAACTAGGTTTTACTGTGAAAACTGCAGGAACTTCAAACCGGCACTAGGAAACAGACTGAGAAACCAGAGTAAAAGTTTCTCCTGCAACCCGTTCCCTTTGTGCTAGATGAACGAACGTCTCTCCACATGCTCAGTTCTGAGAGATATGTGTGTGTTAATGCCGTCCTTCAACTACCTTGTTGGGAACACAAAGTTTCTTTTCACATGCAAACTGCACAATATACATATATATGGGTAGATAAAAGCTCCAACTCTGTTTTACAGTGAAAACTGCAGGAACTTCAAAACGGCACTAGGAAACAGACTGAGAAACCAGAGAAATAATTTCTCCTGCAATCCGTGCCCTTTGTGCTAGATGAAAGAACGTCTTTCCACATGCTCAGTTCTGAGAGATAATTGTGTGTGAAAGCCGTCCTTCACCAAGCTTGTTGAGAACACAAAATTTCTTTTCAGTTGCAAACTCCACTCCATACATATATATGGGGAGGTACAAGCTCCAACTCGGTTTTACAGTGAAAACTGCAGGAACTTCAAACAGGCACTTGGAAAGAGACTGAGAAACAAGAGTAAAAGTTTCCCCTGCAACCCGTTCCCTTTGTGCTAGATGAAGGAACGTCTCTCCACATGCTCAGTTCAGAGAGAAAAGTGTGTATGAAAGCCGTTCTTCACCTAGCTTGTTGGGAACACAAAGTTTCGTTTCACTTGCTAACTCCAGTCCATTCATATATATGGGGAGGTACAAGCTCCAACTCGGCTTTACAGTGAAAACGGCAGGAACTTCAAACTGGCACTAGGAAACAGACTGAGTAACCAAAGTAATAGTTTCTAATGCAAACCTTTCCCTTTGTGCTAGATGAACGAACGTCTCTCCACATGCTCAGTTCTGAGAGATAAATGTGTGTGAAAGCCGTCCTTCACATAGCTTGTTGGGAACACAAATTTTCTTTTCAATTGCAAACTCCACTCCATACATATATATGGGGAGGTACTAGCTCCAACTCGGTTTTACAGTGAAAACTGCAGGAACTTCAAACCGGCACTAGGAAACAGACTGAGAAACCAGAGTAAAAGTTTCTCCTACAAACCGTTCCTTTGTGCTAGATGAACTAACGTCTCTCCACATGCTCAGTTCTGAGAGATATGTGTGTGTGAAAGCCGTCCTTCAACTAGCTTGTTGGGAACACAAAGTTTCTTTTCACTTGCAAACTGCACTATATAAATATATATGGGCTGATACAAGTTCCAACTAGGTTTTACTGTGAAAACTGCAGGAACTTCAAACCGGCACTAGGAAACAGACTGAGAAACCAGAGTAATAGTTTCTCCTGCAACCCGTTCCCTTTGTGCTAGATGAACGAACGTCTCTCCACATGCTCAGTTCTGAGAGATATGTGTGTGTTAATGCCGTCCTTCAACTACCTTGTTGGGAACACAAAGTTTCTTTTCACATGCAAACTGCACAATATACATATATATGGGTAGATAAAAGCTCCAACTCTGTTTTACAGTGAAAACTGCAGGAACTTCAAAACGGCACTAGGAAACAGACTGAGAAACCAGAGAAATAATTTCTCCTGCAATCCGTTCCCTTTGTGCTAGATGAAAGAACGTCTTTCCACATGCTCAGTTCTGAGAGATATTTGTGTGTGAAAGCCGTCCTTCACCAAGCTTGTTGAGAACACAAAATTTCTTTTCAGTTGCAAACTCCACTCCATACATATATATGGGGAGGTACAAGCTCCAACTCGGTTTTACAGTGAAAACTGCAGGAACTTCAAACAGGCACTTGGAAAGAGACTGAGAAACAAGAGTAAAAGTTTCCCCTGCAACCCGTTCCCTTTGTGCTAGATGAACGAACGTCTCTCCACATGCTCAGTTCAGAGAGAAAAGTGTGTATGAAAGCCGTTCTTCACCTAGCTTGTTGGGAACAAAAAGTTTCGTTTCACTTGCTAACTCCAGTCCATACATATATATGGGGAGGTACAAGCACCAACTCGGCTTTACAGTGAAAACGGCAGGAACTTCAAACTGGCACTAGGAAACAGACTGAGTAACCAAAGTAATAGTTTCTCATGCAACCCTTTCCCTTTGTGCTAGATGAACGAACGTCTCTCCACATGCTCAGTTCTGAGAGATAAGTGTGTGTGAAAGCCGTCCTTCACCTAGCTTGTTGGGAACACAAATTTTCTTTTCAATTGCAAACTCCACTCCATACATATATATGGGGAGGTACTAGCTCCAACTCGGTTTTACAGTGAAAACTGCAGGAACTTCAAACCGGCACTAGGAAACAGACTGAGAAACCAGAGTAAAAGTTTCTCCTACAAACCGTTCCTTTGTGCTAGATGAACTAACGTCTCTCCACATGCTCAGTTCTGAGAGATATGTGTGTGTGAAAGCCGTCCTTCAACTAGCTTGTTGGGAACACAAAGTTTCTTTTCACTTGCAAACTGCACTATATACATATATATGGGCTGATACAAGTTCCAACTAGGTTTTACTGTGAAAACTGCAGGAACTTCAAACTGGCACTAGGAAACAGACTGAGAAACCAGAGTAATAGTTTCTCCTGCAACCCGTTCCCTTTGTGCTAGATGAACGAACGTCTCTCCACATGCTCAGTTCTGAGAGATATGTGTGTGTTAATGCCGTCCTTCAACTACCTTGTTGGGAACACAAAGTTTCTTTTCACATGCAAACTGCACAATATACATATATATGGGTAGATAAAAGCTCCAACTCTGTTTTACAGTGAAAACTGCAGGAACTTCAAAACGGCACTAGGAAACAGACTGAGAAACCAGAGAAATAATTTCTCCTGCAATCCGTTCCCTTTGTGCTAGATGAAAGAACGTCTTTCCACATGCTCAGTTCTGAGAGATAATTGTGTGTGAAAGCCGTCCTTCACCAAGCTTGTTGAGAACACAAAATTTCTTTTCAGTTGCAAACTCCACTCCATACATATATATGGGGAGGTACAAGCTCCAACTCTGTTTTACAGTGAAAACTGCAGGAACTTCAAACAGGCACTTGGAAAGAGACTGAGAAACAAGAGTAAAAGTTTCCCCTGCAACCCGTTCCCTTTGTGCTAGATGAACGAACGTCTCTCCACATGCTCAGTTCAGAGAGAAAAGTGTGTATGAAAGCCGTTCTTCACCTAGCTTGTTGGGAACACAAAGTTTCGTTTCACTTGCTAACTCCAGTCCATACATATATATGGGGAGGTACAAGCTCCAACTCGGCTTTACAGTGAAAACGGCAGGAACTTCAAACTGGCACTAGGAAACAGACTGAGTAACCAAAGTAATAGTTTCTCATGCAACCCTTTCACTTTGTGCTAGATGAACGAACGTCTCTCCACATGCTCAGTTCTGAGAGATAAGTGTGTGTGAAAGCCGTCCTTCAACTAGCTTGTTGGGAACACAAATTTTCTTTTCAATTGCAAACTCCACTCCATACATATATATGGGGAGGTACTAGCTCCAACTCGGTTTTACAGTGAAAAGTGCAGGAACTTTAAACCGGCACTAGGAAACAGACTGAGAAACCAGAGTAAAAGTTTCTCCTGCAACCCGTTCCTTTTGTCCTAGATGAACGAACGTCTCTCCACATGCTCAGTTCTGAGAGATATGTGTGTGTGAAAGCCATTCTTCATCTAGCTGGTTGGGAACACAAAGTTTGTTTTCAGTTGCAAATTCCACTCCATACATATTTATGGGGTGGTACTAGCTCCAACTCGGTTTTAAGTGAAAACTGCAGGAACTTCAAACTGGCACTAGGAAACAGAATGAGAAACCAGAGTAAAAGTTTCTCCTGCAACCCGTTCCCATTGTGCTAGATGAACGAACGTCTCTCTACATGCTCAGTTCTGAGAGATAAGTGTGTGTGAAAGCCGTCCTTCACCTAGCTTGTTGGGAAATCAAAGTTTCTTTTCAGTTGCAAACTCCACTCCATACATATTTATGGGGAGGTACTAGCTCCAACTCCGTTTTACATTGAAAACTGCAGGATATTCAAACCGGCACTTGGAAACAGACTGAGAAACCAGAGAAAATTTTCTCCTGCAACCCGTTCCCTTTGTGCTAGATGAACGAACGTCTTTCCACATGCTCAGTTCTGAGTGATAAGTGTGTGTGGAAGCCGTCTTTCACATAGCTTGTTGGGATCACAAAGTTTCTTTTCAGTTGCAAACTCCACTCCTTACATATATATGGGTAGGTACTAGATCCAACTCGGTTTTACAGTGAAAACTGCAGGAACTTCAAACCGGCACTAGGAAACAGACTGAGAAACCAGAGTAAAAGTTTCTCCTACAAACCGTTCCTTTGTGCTAGATGAACAAACGTCTCTCAACATGCTCAGTTCTGAGAGATATGTGTGTGTGAAAGCCGTCCTTCAACTAGCTTGTTGGGAACACAAAGTTTCTTTTCACTTGCAAACTGCACTATATACATATATATGGGCTGATACAGGCTCCAACTAGGTTTTACTGTGAAATCTGCAGGAACTTCAAACCGGCACTAGGAAAAAGACTGAGAAACCAGAGTAAAAGTTTCTCCTGCAACCCGTTCCCTTTGTGCTAGATGAACGAACGTCTCTCCACATGCTCAGTTCTGAGAGATATGTGTGTGTTAATGCCGTCCTTCAACTACCTTGTTGGGAACACAAAGTTTCTTTTCACATGCAAACTGCACAATATACATATATATGGGTAGATAAAAGCTCCAACTCTGTTTTACAGTGAAAACTGCAGGAACTTCAAAACGGCACTAGGAAACAGACTGAGAAACCAGAGAAATAATTTCTCCTGCAATCCGTTCCCTTTGTGCTAGATGAAAGAACGTCTTTCCACATGCTCAGTTCTGAGAGATAATTGTGTGTGAAAGCCGTCCTTCACCAAGCTTGTTGAGAACACAAAATTTCTTTTCAGTTGCAAACTCCACTCCATACATATATATGGGGAGGTACAAGCTCCAACTCGGTTTTACAGTGAAAACTGCAGGAACTTCAAACAGGCACTTGGAAAGAGACTGAGAAACAAGAGTAAAAGTTTCCCCTGCAACCCGTTCCCTTTGTGCTAGATGAACGAACGTCTCTCCACATGCTCAGTTCAGAGAGAAAAGTGTGTATGAAAGCCGTTCTTCACCTAGCTTGTTGGGAACACAAAGTTTCGTTTCACTTGCTAACTCCAGTCCATACATATATATGGGGAGGTACAAGCTCCAACTCGGCTTTACAGTGAAAACGGCAGGAACTTCAAACTGGCACTAGGAAACAGACTGAGTAACCAAAGTAATAGTTTCTCATGCAACACTTTCCCTTTGTGCTAGATGAACGAACGTCTCTCCACATGCTCAGTTCTGAGAGATAAGTGTGTGTGAAAGCCGTCCTTCACCTAGCTTGTTGGGAACACAAATTTTCTTTTCAATTGCAAACTCCACTCCATACATATATATGGGGAGGTACAAGCTCCAACTCGGCTTTACAGTGAAAACTGCAGGAACTTCAAACCGGCACTAGGAAACAGACTGAGAAACCAGAGAAAAAGTTTCTCCTGCAACCCGTTCCATTTGTCCTAGATGAACAAACGTCTCTCCACATGCTCTGTTCTGAGAGATAAGTGTGTGTGGAAGCCGTCCTTTACCTAGCTTGCTGAGAACACAATATTTCTTTTCAGTTGCAAACTCCACTCCATACATATTTATGGGGATGTACTGGCTCAAACTCGGTTTTACAGTGAAAACTGCAGGAACTTCGAACCGGCACTAGGAAACAGACTGAGAAACCAGAGTAAAAGTTTCTCCTGCAACCCGTTCCATTTGTGCTAGATGAACGAACGTCTCTCCATATGTTCACTTCTGAGAGATAAGTGTGTGTGAATGCCGTCCTTCACCTAGCTTGTTGGGAACACAAAATTTCTTTTCACTTGCAAACTGCACTATATACATTTATATGGGGAGGTACTAGCTCCAAATCTGTTTTACAGTGAAAAATGCAGGAACTTCAAACCGGTACTAGGAAACAGACTGAGAAACCAGAGTAAATGTTTCTACTGCAACACGTTCCATTTTTGCTAGATGAACGAACGTCTCTCCACATGCTCAGTTCTGAATGATAAGTGTGTGTTAAAGTCGTCCTTCACCTAGCTTGTTGGGAACACAAAGTTTCTTATCACTTGCAAACTGCACTATATACATATATATGGGGAGGTACTAGCTCCAACTCGGTTTTACAGTGAAAACTGCAGGAACTTCAAACAGGCACTAGGAAACAGACTGAGAAACCAGAGTAAAGTTTCTCCTGCAAAACGTTCCCATTGTGCTAGATGAACGAACGTCTCTCCACAGGCTCAGTTCTGAGAGATAAATGTGTGTGAAAGCCGTCCTTCACATAGCTTGTTGGGAACACAAAGTTTCTTTTCAGTTGCAAACTCCACTCCATACATATATATGGGGAGGTACAAGCTCCAAATCGTTTTTACAGTGAAAACTTCAGGAACTTCAAACCGGCACTAGGAAACAGACTGAGAAACCAGAGTAAAAGTTTCTCCTGCAACCCGTTCCCTTTGTGCTAGATGAACGAACGTCTAACCACATGCTCAGTTCTGAGAGATATGTGTGTGTGAAAGCCGTCCTTCAACTAGCTTGTTGGGAACACAAAGTTTCTTTTCAGTTGCAAACCCCGTTCCATACATATATATGGGGAGGTACTAGCTCCAACTCAATTTTACAGTGAAATCTGCAGGAACTTCAAACCGGCACTAGGAAACAGACTGAGAAACTAGAGTAAAATTTTCTCCTGCAACCCGGTCCCTTTGTGCTAGATGAACGAACGTCTCTCCACATGCTCAGTTCTGAGAGATAAGTGTGTGTGAAAGCCGGCCTTCACTTAGATTGTTGGGAACACAAAGTTTCTTTTCACTTGCAATCTCCACTCCATATATATATATGGTGAGGTACAAGCTCCAACTCGGTTTTACAGTGAAAACTGCAGGAAATTCAAACCGGCACTAGGAAAAATACTGAGAAACCAGAGTAAAAGTTTCTCCTGCAACCCGTTCCCTTTGTGCTAGATGAACGAACGTCTCTCCACATGCTCATTTCTGAGAGATATTTGTGTGTGAAAGCCGCCCTTCACCTAGCTTGTTGGGAACACAAAGTTTCTTTTCACTTACAAACTCCACTCCATACATATATATGGGGAGGTACTAGCTCTAACTCGATTTTACTGTGAAAATTGCAGGAACTTCAAACCGGCACTAGGAAACAGTCTGAGAAACCAGAGTAAAAGTTTCTAATGCAACCCATTCCATTTTTGCTAGATGAACGAACGTCTCTCCACATGCTCAGTTCTGAGAGATAAGTGTGTGTGAAAGCCGTCCTTTACCTAGCTTGTTGGGAACACAAATATTCTTTTCAGTTTTAAACTCCACTCCATATATATATATATGGGGTGGTACTAACTCCAACTTGGTTTTACAGTGGAAACTGCAGGAACTTCAAACCGGGACTAGGAAACAGACTGAGAAACCAGAGTAAAAGTTTCTCCTGCAACCCGTTCCCTTTGTGCTAGATGAACGAACGTCTCTCCACATGCTCAGTTCTGAGAGATAAGTGTGTGTGAAAGCCGTCTTCACCTAGCTTGTTGGGAACAAAAAGTTTCTTTTCAGTTGCGAACTACACTCCATACATATATATGGGGAGGTACAGGCTCCAACTCTGTTTTACAGTGAAAAATGCAGGAACTTCAAACTGGCACTAGGAAACAGACTGAGAAACCAGAGTAAAAGTTTCTCCTGCATCCCGTTCCCTTTGTGCTAGATGAACGAACGTCTCTCCACATGCTCAGTTCTGAGAGATATGTGTGTGTTAATGCCGTCCTTCAACTACCTTGTTGGGAACACAAAGTTTCTTTTCACATTCAAACTGCACAATATACATATATATGGGTAGATAAAAGCTCCAACTCTGTTTTACAGTGAAAACTGCAGGAACTTCAAAACGGCACTAGGAAACAGACTGAGAAACCAGAGAAATAATTTCTCCTTCAATCCGTTCCCTTTGTGCTAGATGAAAGAACGTCTTTCCACATGCTCAGTTCTGAGAGATAATTGTGTGTGAAAGCCGTCCTTCACCAAGCTTGTTGAGAACACAAAATTTCTTTTCAGTTGCAAACTCCACTCCATACATATATATGGGGAGGTACAAGCTCCAACTCGGTTTTACAGTGAAAACTGCAGGAACTTCAAACAGGCACTTGGAAAGAGACTGAGAAACAAGAGTAAAAGTTTCCCCTGCAACCCGTTCCCTTTGTGCTAGATGAACGAACGTCTCTCCACATGCTCAGATCAGAGAGAATAGTGTGTATGAAAGCCGTTCTTCACCTAGCTTGTTGGGAACACAAAGTTTCGTTTCACTTGCTAACTCCAGTCCATACATATATATGGGGAGGTACAAGCTCCAACTCGGCTTTACAGTGAAAACTGCAGGAACTTCAAACCGGCACTAGGAAACAGACTGAGAAACCAGAGTAAAAGTTTCTCCTGCAACCCGTTCCATTTGTCCTAGATGAACAAACGTCTCTCCACATGCTCTGTTCTGAGAGATAAGTGTGTGTGGAAGCCGTCCTTTACCTAGCTTGCTGAGAACACAATATTTCTTTTCAGTTGCAAACTCCACTCCATACATATTTATGGGGATGTACTGGCTCAAACTCGGTTTTACAGTGAAAACTGCAGGAACTTCGAACCGGCACTAGGAAACAGACTGAGAAACCAGAGTAAAAGTTTCTCCTGCAACCCGTTCCATTTGTGCTAGATGAACGAACGTCTCTCCATATGTTCACTTCTGAGAGATATGTGTGTGTGAATACCGTCTTTCACCTAGCTTGTTGGGAACACAAAATTTCTTTTCACTTGCAAACTGCACTATATACATTTATATGGGGAGGTACAAGCTCCAAATCTGTTTTACAGTGAAAACTGCAGGAACTTCGAACCGGCACTAGGAAACAGACTGAGAAACCAGAGTAAAAGTTTCTCCGGCAACCCGTTCCAAATATGCTAGATGAACGAACGTCTCTCCACATGCTCAGTTCTGAGAGATAAGTGTGTGTTAAAGTCGTCCTTCACCTAGCTTGTTGGGAACACAAAGTTTCTTATCACTTGCAAACTGCACTATAAACAAATATATGGGGAGGTACAAGCTCCAACTCGGTTTTACAGTGAAAACTGCAAGAACTTCAAACCAGCACTAGGAAAAAGACTGAGAAACCAGAGTAAAATTTTCCCTGCAACCCGTTCCCTTTGTGCTAGATGAACGAATGTCTCACCACATGCTCAGTTCTGAGAGATAAGTGTGTGTGAAAGCCGTCCTTCAACTAGCTTGTTGGGAACACAAAGTTTCTTTTCAGTTGCAAACCCCGTTCCATACATATATATGGGGAGGTACTAGCTCCAACTCAGTTTTACAGTGAAATCTGCAGGAACTTCAAACCGGCACTAGGAAACAGAATGAGAATCTAGAGTAAAATTTTCTCCTGCAACCCGGTCCCTTTTTGCTAGATGAACGAACGTCTCTCCACATGCTCAGTTCTGAGAGATAAGTGTGTGTGAAAGCCGGGCTTCACTTAGATTGTTGGGAACACAAAGTTTCTTTTCACTTGCAATCTCCACTCCATATATATATATGGTGAGGTACAAGCTCCAACTCGGTTTTACAGTGAAAACTGCAGGAAATTCAAACCGGCACTAGGAAAAATACTGAGAAACCAGAGTAAAAGTTTCTCCTGCAACCCGTTCCCTTTGTGCTACATGAACGAATGTCTCTCCACATGCTCATTTCTGAGAGATATGTGTGTGTGAAAGCCGTCCTTCACCTAGCTTGTTGGGAACACAAAGTTTCTTTTCACTTACAAACTCCACTCCATACATATATATGGGGAGGTACTATCTCCAACTCTGTTTTATAGTGAAAACTGCAGGAACTTCAAACCGGCACTAGGAAACAGACTGAGAAACCAGAGAAAAGTTTCTCCTGCAACCGGATCCATTTGTGCTTGATGAACGAACGTCTCTCCACATTCTCAGTTCTGAGAGATAAGTGTGTGTGACAGCCGTCCTTCAACTAGATTGTTTGGAACACAAAGTTTCTTTTCAGTTGCAAACTCCAATCCATACATATATATGGGGAAGTACTAGCTCCAACTCGGTTTTACAGTGAAAACTGCAGGAACTTCAAACCGGCTATAAGAAACAAACTGAGAAACCAGAGTAAAAATTCTACTGCAAACCGTTCCATTTTTGCTAAATGAACGAACGTCTCTCCACATGCTCAGATCTGAGAGATAAGTGTGTGTGAAAGTCGTCCTTTACCTAGCTAGTTTTGAACACAAAGATTCTTTTCAGTTGCAAACTACACTCCATACATATATAAGGGGTGGTACTAACTCCAACACGGTTTTACAGTGAAAACTGCAGGAACATCAAACCGGCACTAGGAAACAGACTGAGAAACCAGAGTAAAAGTTTCTCCTACAACCTGTTCCCTTTGTGCTAGATGAACGAATGTCTCTCCACATGCTCAGTCCTGAGGGATAAGTGTGTGTGAAAGCCGTCCTTCACCTAGCTTGTTGGGAACACAAAGTTTCTTTTCATTTGCAAACCCCGTTCCATACATATATATGGGGAGGTACTAGCTCCAACTCAGTTTTACAGTGAAAACTGCAGGAACTTCAAACCGGCACTAGGAAACAGACTGAGAAACTAGAGTAAAATTTTCTCCTGCAACCCGTTCCCTTTGTGCTAGATGAACGAACGTCTCTCCACATGCTCAGTTCTGAGAGATAAGTGTGTGTGAAAGCCGTCCTTCACTTAGATTGTTGGGAACACAAAGTTTCTTTTCACTTGCAATCTCCACTCCATATATAAA
Organism: Camelus dromedarius; assembly: GCF_036321535.1. Taxonomy (NCBI): domain Eukaryota; kingdom Metazoa; phylum Chordata; class Mammalia; order Artiodactyla; family Camelidae; genus Camelus; species Camelus dromedarius. Next base: position 86,949,166 of record NC_087441.1, on the reverse strand, counting down.
TATGGTGAGGTACAAGCTCCAATTCGGTTTTACAGTGAAAACTGCAGGAAATTCAAACCGGCACTAGGAAAAAGACTGAGAAACCAGAGTAAAAGTTTCTCCTGCAACCCGTTCCCTTTGTGCTAGATGAACGAACGTCTCTCCACATGCTCATTTCTGAGAGATATGTGTGTGTGAAAGCCGTCCTTCACCTAGCTTGTTGGGAACACAAAGTTTCTTTTCACTTGCAAACTCCACTCCATACATATATATGGGGAGGTACTTTCTCCAACTCTTTTTTATAGTAAAAACTGCAGGAACTTCAAACCGGCACTAGGAAACAGACTGAGAAACCAGAGAAAAGTTTCTCCTGCAACCCTATCCCTTTGTGCTTGATGAACGAACGTCTCTCCACATTCTCAGTTCTGAGAGATAAGTGTGTGTGACAGCCGTCCTTCACCTAGATTGTTTGGAACACAAAGTTTCTTTTCAGTTGCAAACTCCAATCCATATATATATATGGGGAAGTACTAGCTCCAACTCGGTTTTACAGTGAAAACTGCAGGAACTTCAAACCCGCTATAAGAAACATTCTGAGAAACCAGAGTAAAAGATTCTACTGCAAACCGTTCCATTTTTGCTAGATGAACGAACGTCTCTCCACAGGCTCAGTTCTGAGAGATAAATGTGTGTGAAAGCCGTTCTTCACATAGCTTGTTGGGAACACAAAGTTTCTTTTCAGTTGCAAACTCCACACCATACATATATATGGGGTGGTACTAGCTCCAAATCGTTTTTACAGTGAAAACTTCAGGAACTTCTAACCGGCACTAGGAAACAGACTGAGAAACCAGAGTAAAAGTTTCTCCTGCAACCCGTTCCAAATATGCTAGATGAACGAACGTCTATCCACATGCTCAGTTCTGAGAGATAAGTGTGTGTGAAAGCCGTCCTTCACCTAGCTTGTACGGAACGCAAAGTTTCTTTTCACTTGCAAACTCCACTCCATACATATATATGGGGAGGTACAAGCTCCAACTCGGTTTTACAGTGAAAACTGCAAGAACTTCAAACCAGCACTAGGAAAAAGACTGAGAAACCAGAGTAAAAGTTTCTCCTGCAACCCGTTCCCTTTGTGCTAGATGACCGAACGTCTCACCACATGCTCAGTTCTGAGAGATAAGTGTGTGTGAAAGCCGTCCTTCAACTAGCTTGTTGGGAACACAAAGTTTCTTTTCAGTTGCAAACCCCGTTCCATACATATATATGGGGAGGAACTAGCTCCAACTCAGTTTTACAGTGAAAACTGCAGGAACTTCAAACCGGCACTAGGAAACAGACTGAGAAACTAGAGTAAAATTTTCTCCTGCAACCCGGTCCCTTTGTGCTAGATGAACGAACGTCTCTCCACATGCTCAGTTCTGAGAGATAAGTGTGTGTGAAAGCCGGGCTTCACTTAGATTGTTGGGAACACAAAGTTTCTTTTCACTTGCAATCTCCACTCCATATATATATATGGTGAGGTACAAGCTCCAACTCTGTTTTACAGTGAAAACTGCAGGAAATTCAAACCGGCACTAGGAAAAATACTGAGAAACCAGAGTAATAGTTTCTCCTGCAACCCGTTCCATTTGTGCTAGATGAACGAACGTCTCTCCACATGCTCATTTCTGAGAGATATGTGTGTGTGAAAGCCGTCCTTCACCTAGCTTGTTGGGAACACAAAGTTTCTTTTCACTTAAAAACTCCACTCCATACATATATATGGGGAGGTACTATCTCCAACTCTGCTTTATAGTGAAAACTGCAGGAACTTCAAACCGGCACTAGGAAACAGACTGAGAAACCAGAGAAAAGTTTCTCCTGCAAACGGATCCCTTTGTGCTTGATGAACGAACGTCTCTCCACATACTCAGTTCTGAGAGATAAGTGTGTGTGACAGCCGTCCTTCACCTAGATTGTTGGGAACACAAAGTTTCTTTTCAGTTGCAAACTCCAATCCATACATATATATGGGGAAGTACTAGCTCCAACTCGGTTTTACAGTGAAAACTGCAGGCACTTCAAACCGACTATAAGAAACAGACTGAGAAACCAGAGTAAAAATTCTACTGCAAACCGTTCCATTTTTGCTAGATGAACGAACGTCTCTCCACATGCTCAGATCTGAGAGATAAATGTGTGTGAAAGTCGTCCTTTACCTAGCTAGTTTTGAACACAAAGATTCTTTTAGGTTGCAAACTACACTCCATACATATATATGGGGTGGTACTAACTCCAACACGGTTTTACAGTGAAAACTGCAGGAACATCAAACCGGCACTAGGAAACAGACTGAGAAACCAGAGTAAAAGTTTCTCCTACAACCTGTTCCCTTTGTGCTAGATGAACGAATGTCTCTCCACATGCTCAGTCCTGAGGGATAAGTGTGTGTGAATGCCGTCCTTCACCTAGCTTGTTGGGAACACAAAGTTTCTTTTAATTTGCAAACCCCGTTCCATACATAAATATGGGGAGGTACTAGCTCCAACTCAGTTTTACAGTGAAAACTGCAGGAACTTCAAACCGGCACTAGGAAACAGACTGAGAAACTAGAGTAAAATTTTCTCCTGCAACCCGTTCCCTTTGTGCTAGATGAACGAACGTCTCTCCACATGCTCAGTTCTGAGAGATAAGTGTGTGTGAAAGCCGTCCTTCACTTAGATTGTTGGGAACACAAAGTTTCTTTTCACTTGCAATCTCCACTCCATATATAAATATGGTGAGGTACAAGCTCCAATTCGGTTTTACAGTGAAAACTGCAGGAAATTCAACCCGGCACTAGGAAACAGACTGAGAAACCAGAGTAAAAGTTTCTCCTGAAACCCGTTCCCTTTGTGCTAGGAGAACGAACGTCTCTCCACATGCTCAGTTCTGAGAGATAAGTTTGTGTGAAAGCCGTCCTTCACCTACCTTGTTGGGAACACAAAGTTTCTTTTCAGTTACAAATTCCACTCCATACATATTTATGGGGAGGTACTAGCTCCAACTCGATTTTACAGTGAAAACTACAGGAACTTCAAACCGGCACTAGGAAACAGAGTGAGAAACCAGAGTAAAAGTTTCTCCTGCAACACTTTCCCTTTGTGCTAGATGAACGAACGTCTCTCCACATGCTCAGTTCTGAGAGATAAGTGTGTGTGAATGCCGTACTTCACCTAGCTTGTTGGGAACACAAAGTTTCTTTTCACTTGCAAACTGCAATATATACATATATATGGGTAGGTACAAGCTCCAACTCGGTTTCACAGTGAAAACTGCAGGAACATCTAACCGGAACTAGGAAACAGACTGAGATACCAGAGTAAAAGTTTCTCCTTCAACCCGTTCCATTTGTGCTAGATGAACGAACGTCTCTCCACATGCTCAGTTCTGAGAGATAAGTGTGTGTGAAAGCCGTCCTTCAACTAGCTTCTTGGGAACACAAAGATTCTTTTCACTTGCAAACTCAACTCCATACATATATATGGGGAGGTACTAGCTCCAACTCTGTTTTACAGTGCAAACTGCAGGAACTTCAAACCGGCACTAGGAAACAGACTGAGAAACCAGAGTAAAAGTTTCTCCTGCAACCCGTTCCCTTTGTGCTAGATGAACGAAAGTCTCTCCACATGCTCAGTTCAGAGAGATAAGTGTGTGTGAAAGCCATTCTTCAACTAGCTTGTTGGGAACACAATTTTTTTTTCACTTGCAGACTCCACTGCATACATATATTTGGGGAGGTACTAGCTCCAACTCGGTTTTACAGTGAAAACTGCAGGAACTTCAAACCTGCACTAGGAAACAGATTGAGAAACAAGAGTAAAAGTTTCCCTGCAAAATGTTCCCTTTGTGCTAGATGAACGAACGTCTCTCCACATGCTCAGTTCTGAGAGATAACTGTGTGTGAAAGCCGTCCTTCACATAGCTTGTTGGGAACACAAAATTTCTTTTCAGTTGCAAACTCCACTCCATATATATACATGGGGAGGTACTAGCTCCAACTCTGTTTTACAGTGAAAACTGCAGGAACTTCAAACAGGCACTTGGAAACAGACTGAGAAACCAGAGTAAAAGTTTCTCCTGCAACCCGTTCCCTTTGTGCTAGATGAACGAACGTCTCTCCACATGCTCAGTTCAGAGAGAAAACTGTGTATGAAAGCCGTTCTTCACCTAGCTTGTTGGGAACACAAAGTTTCTTTTCACTTGCAAACTCCACTCCATACATATATATGGGGAGGTACTAGCTCCTAGTCGGTTTTACAGTGAAACCTGCAGGAATTTCAAACCGGCACTAGGAAACAGACTGAGAAACCAGAGTAAAAGTTTCTCCTGCAACCCTATCATTTTGTGCTAGATGAACGAACGTCTCTCCACATGCTCAGTTCTGAGAGACAACTGTGTGTGAAAGCCGTCCTTCACCTAGCTTGTTGGGAACACAAAATTTCTTTTCAGTTGCAAACTCCACTCCATACATATATATGGGGAGGTACTAGCTCCAACTCGGTTTTACAGTGAAAACTGCAGGAACTTCAAACAGGCACTTGGAAAGAGACTGAGAAACCAGAGTAAAAGTTTCTCCTGCAACCCGTTCCCTTTGTGCTAGATGACCGAACGTCTCACCACATGCTCAGTTCTGAGAGATAACTGTGTGTGAAAGCCGTCCTTCACCTAGCTTGTTGGGAACACAAAATTTGTTTTCAGTTGCAAACTCGACTCCATACATATATATGGGGAGGTACTAGCTCCAACTCAGTTTTACAGTGAAATCTGCAGGAACTTCAAACCGGCACTAGGAAACAGACTGAGAAACTAGAGTAAAATTTTCTCCTCCAACCCGGTCCCTTTGTGCTAGATGAACGAACGTCTCTCCACATGCTCAGTTCTGAGAGATAAGTGTGTGTGAAAGCCGGGCTTCACTTAGATTGTTGGGAACACAAAGTTTCTTTTCACTTGCAATCTCCACTCCATATATATATATGGTGAGGTACAAGCTCCAACTCGGTTTTACAGTGAAAACTGCAGGAAATTCAAACCGGCACTAGGAAAAATACTGAGAAACCAGAGTAATAGTTTCTCCTGCAACCCGTTCCATTTGTGCTAGATGAACGAACGTCTCTCCACATGCTCATTTCTGAGAGATATGTGTGTGTGAAAGCCGTCCTTCACCTAGCTTGTTGGGAACACAAAGTTTCTTTTCACTTAAAAACTCCACTCCATACATATATATGGGGAGGTACTATCACCAACTCTGCTTTATAGTGAAAACTGCAGGAACTTCAAACCGGCACTTGGAAACAGACTGAGAAACCAGAGAAAAGTTTCTCCTGCAACCGGATCCCTTTGTGCTTGATGAACGAACGTCTCTCCACATTCTCAGTTCTGAGAGATAAGTGTGTGTGACAGCCGTCCTTCACCTAGATTGTTGGGAACACAAAGTTTCTTTTCAGTTGCAAACTCCAATCCATACATATATATGGGGAAGTACTAGCTCCAACTCGGTTTTACAGTGAAAACTGCAGGCACATCAAACCGACTATAAGAAACAGACTGAGAAACCAGAGTAAAAATTCTACTGCAAACCGTTCCATTTTTGCTAGATGAACGAACGTCTCTCCACATGCTCAGATCTGAGAGATAAATGTGTGTGAAAGTCGTCCTTTACATAGCTAGTTTTGAACACAAAGATTCTTTTCAGTTGCAAACTACACTCCATACATATATATGGGGTGGTACTAAATCCAACACGGTTTTACAGTGAAAACTGCAGGAACATCAAACCGGCACTAGGAAACAGACTGAGAAACCAGAGTAAAAGTTTCTCCTACAACCTGTTCCCTTTGTGCTAGATGAACGAATGTCTCTCCACATGCTCAGTCCTGAGGGATAAGTGTGTGTGAAAGCCGTCCTTCACCTAGCTTGTTGGGAACACAAAGTTTCTTTTAATTTGCAAACCCCGTTCCATACATATATATGGGGAGGTACTAGCTCCAACTCAGTTTTACAGTGAAAACTGCAGGAACTTCAAACCGGCACTAGGAAACAGACTGAGAAACTAGAGTAAAATTTTCTCCTGCAACCCGTTCCCTTTGTGCTAGATGAACGAACGTCTCTCCACATGCTCAGTTCTGAGAGATAAGTGTGTGTGAAAGCCGTCCTTCACTTAGATTGTTGGGAACACAAAGTTTCTTTTCACTTGCAATCTCCACTCCATATATAAATATGGTGAGGTACAAGCTCCAATTCGGTTTTACAGTGAAAACTGCAGGAACTTCAAACCGGCACTAGGAAACAGACTGAGAAACCAGAGTAAAAGTTTCTCCTGAAACCCGTTCCCTTTGTGCTAGGAGAACGAACGTCTCTCCACATGCTCAGTTCTGAGAGATAAGTGTGTGTGAAAGCCGTCCTTCACCTACCTTGTTGGGAACACAAAGTTTCTTTTCAGTTACAAATTCCACTCCATACATATTTATGGGGAGGTACTAGCTCCAACTCGATTTTACAGTGAAAACTACAGGAACTTCAAACCGGCACTAGGAAACAGAGTGAGAAACCAGAGTAAAAGTTTCTCCTGCAACACGTTCCCTTTGTGCTAGATGAACGAACGTCTCTCCACATGCTCAGTTCTGAGAGATAAGTGTGTGTGAAAGCCGTACTTCACCTAGCTTGTTGGGAACACAAAGTTTCTTTTCACTTGCAAACTGCAATATATACATATATATGGGGAGGTACAAGCTCCAACTCGGTTTCACAGTGAAAACTGCAGGAACATCTAACCGGAACTAGGAAACAGACTGAGATACCAGAGTAAAAGTTTCTCCTTCAACCCGTTCCATTTGTGCTAGATGAACGAACGTCTCTCCACATGCTCAGTTCTGAGAGATAAGTGTGTGTGAAAGCCGTCCTTCAACTAGCTTCTTGGGAACACAAAGATTCTTTTCACTTGCAAACTCAACTCCATACATATATATGGGGAGGTACTAGCTCCAACTATTTTTTACAGTGAAAACTGCAGGAACTTCAAACCGGCACTAGGAAACAGATTGAGAAACCAGAGTAAAAGTTTCTCCTGCAACCCGTTCCCTTTGTGCTAGATGAACGAAAGTCTCTCCACATGCTCAGTTCAGAGAGATAAGTGTGTGTGAAAGCCATTCTTCAACTAGCTTGTTGGGAACACAATTTTCTTTTCACTTGCAGACTCCACTGCATACATATATTTGGGGAGGTACTAGATCCAACTCGGTTTTACAGTGAAAACTGCAGGAACTTCAAACCTGCACTAGGAAACAGATTGAGAAACAAGAGTAAAAGTTTCCCTGCAAAATGTTCCCTTTGTGCTAGATGAACGAACGTCTCTCCACATGCTCAGTTCTGAGAGATAACTGTGTGTGAAAGCCGTCCTTCACATAGCTTGTTGGGAACACAAAATTTCTTTTCAGTTGCAAACTCCACTCCATACATATATATGGGGAGGTACTAGCTCCAACTCTGTTTTACAGTGAAAACTGCAGGAACTTCAAACAGGCACTTGGAAAGAGACTGAGAAACCAGAGTAAAAGTTTCTCCTGCAACCCGTTCCCTTTGTGCTAGATGAACGAACGTCTCTCCACATGCTCAGTTCAGAGAGAAAACTGTGTATGAAAGCCGTTCTTCACCTAGCTTGTTGGGAACACAAAGTTTCTTTTCAGTTGCAAACTCCACTCCATACATATATATGGGGAGGTACTAGCTCCTACTCGGTTTTACAGTGAAACCTGCAGGAATTTCAAACCGGCACTAGGAAACAGACTGAGAAACCAGAGTAAAAGTTTCTCCTGCAACCCTATCATTTTGTGCTAGATGAACGAACGTCTCTCCACATGCTCAGTTCTGAGAGATAACTGTGTGTGAAAGCCGTCCTTCACCTAGCTTGTTGGGAACACAAAATTTCTTTTCAGTTGCAAACTCCACTCCATACATATATATGGGGAGGTACTAGCTCCAACTCGGTTTTACAGTGAAAACTGCAGGAACTTCAAACAGGCACTTGGAAAGAGACTGAGAAACCAGAGTAAAAGTTTCTCCTGCAACCCGTTCCCTTTGTGCTAGATGAACGAACGTCTCTCCACATGCTCAGTTCAGAGAGAAAAGTGTGTATGAAAGCCGTTCTTCACCTAGCTTGTTGGGAACACAAAGTTTCTTTTCAGCTGCAAATTCCACTCCACACATATGTATGGACACGTACTAGCTCCAAAACGGTTTTACTGTGGAATCTGCAGGAACTTCAAACTGGCACTAGGAAACAGAATGAGTAACCAAAGAAATAGTTTCTCATGCAACCCGTTCCCTTTGTGCTAGATGAACGAACGTCTCTCCACATGCTCAGTTCTGAGAGATATGTGTGTGTGAAAGCCGTCCTTCAACTAGCTTGTTGGGAACACAAAGTTTCTTTTCACTTGCAAACTCCACTCCATGCATATATATGGGGAGGTACTAGCTCCAACTCGGTTTTACAGTGCAAACTGCAGGAACTTCAAACAAGAAATAGGAAAAAGACTGAGAAACCAGAGTAATAGTTTCTCCTGCAACCCGTTCCTTTTGTGCTAGATGAACGAACGTCTCTACACATGCTCAGTTCTGAGAGATAAGTGTGTGTGAAAGCCGTCCTTCACCTAGCTTGTTGGGAACACAAAGTTTATTTTCACTTGCAAACTCCACTCCATAAATATATATGGGGAGGTACTAGCTCCAACTCTGTTTTACAGTGAAAACTGAAGGAACTTCAAACCGGCACTAGGAAACAGACTGAGAAACCAGAGTAAAAGTTTCTCCTGCAACCCGTTCCCTTTGTGCTAGATGAACGAACGTCTCAACACATGCTCAGTTCTGAGAGATAAGTGTGTGAGAAAGCCGTCGTTCACCTAGCTTGTTGGGAACACAAAGTTTCTTTACAGTTGCAAACACCACTCCATACATTTATATGGGGAGGTACCAGCTCCAACTCGGTTTTACAGTGAAAACTGCAGGGACATCAAACCGGCACTAGGAAACAGACTTAGAAACCAGAGTAAAAGTTTCTCCTGCAACCCGTTCCCTTGGTGCTAGATGAATGAACGTCTCTCCACATGCTCATTTCTGAGAGATAAGTGTGTGTGAAAGCGGAACTTCACCTAGCTTGTTATGAACACAAAGTTTCTTTTCACTTGCAAACTCCAATCCATACATATATATGGGGAGGTTCTAGCTCAAACTCGGTTTTACAGTGAAAACTGCAGGAACATCCAACCGGCACTAGGAAACAGACTGAGAAACCAGAGTAAAATTTTCTCCTGCAAAGCGTTCCCTTTGTGCTAGATGAACGAACGTCTCTCCACATGCTCAGTTCTGAGAGATAAGTGTGTGTGAAAGCCGTCCTTCACCTAGCTTGTTCGGAACACAAAGTTTCTTTTCATTTGCAAAGTCCACTCCATACATTTATATGGGGAGGTACTAGCTCCAACTCGGTTTTACAGTGAAAACTGCAGGAACTTAAAACCGGCACTAGGAAACAGACTGAGAAACCAGAGTAATAGTTTCTCCTGCAAACCGTTCCCTTTGTTCTAGATGAACGAACGTCTCTCCACATGCTCAGTTCTGAGAGATAAGTGTGTGTGAAAGCCGTTCTTCACCTAGCTGGTTGGGAACACAAACTTTCTTTTCACTTGCAGACTCCACTCCATACATATATTTGGGGAGGTACTAGCTCCAACTCGGTTTTACAGTGAAAACTGCAGGAACTTCAAACCTGCACTAGGAAACAGATTGAGAAACCAGAGTAAAAGTTTCGCCTGCAACCATTTCCCTTTGTGCTAGATGAACGAACGTCTCTCCACATCCTCAGTTCTGAGAGATAAGTGTGTGTGAAAGCCGTCCTTCAACTAGCTTGTTGGGAACACAAAGTTTCTTTTCAGTTTCCAACTCCACTCCATAAATATATATGGGGAGGTACTAGCACCAACTCGGTTTTACAGTGAAAATTGCAGGAACTTCAAACCGGCACTAGGAAACAGACTGAGAATCCAGAGTAAAAGTTTCTCCTGCAACCCGTTCCCTTTGTCCTAGATGAACGAACGTCTCTCCACATGCTCATTTCTGAGAGATAAGTGTGTGTGAAAGCCGTTCTTCATGTAGCTGGTTGGGAACACAAAGTTTGTTTTCAGTTGCAAATTCAACTCCATACATATTTATTGGGAGGTACTAGCTCCAAATCGGTTTTACAGTGAAAACTGCAGGATCTTCAAACCGGCACTAGGAAACAGACTGAGAAACCAGAGTAAAAATTTCTCCTGCAACCCGTTCCCATTGTGCTAGATGAACGAACGTCTCTCCACATGCTCAGTTCTGAGAGATAAGTGTGTGTGAAAGCCGTCCTTCACCTAGCTTGTTGGGAACACAAAGTTTCTTTTCAGTTGCAAACTCCACTCCATACATATATATGGGGACGTAATAGTTCCAACACTTTTTTTCTGTGGAATCTGCTGGAACTTCAAACCGGCACTAGGAAACAGACTGAGAAACCAGAATAAAAGTTTTTTCTGCATCCCCTTCCATTTGTGCCATATGAACGAACGTCTCTCCACATGCTCAGTTCTGAGAGATAAGTGTGTGTGAAAGCCGTCCTTCACCTAGCTTGTTGGGAACACAAAGTTTCTTTTCAGTTGCAAACTACACTCCATACATATATATGGGGAGGTACTTGCTCCAACTCGGTTTTACAGTGAAAACTGCAGGAACATCAAACCGGCAGTAGGAAACAGACTAAGAAACCAGAGTAAAAGATTCTCCTGCAACCCGTTCCATTTGTGCTAGATGAACGAACGTCTCTACACATGCTCATTTCTGATAGATAAGTGTGTGTGAAATCCGTCCGTCACCTAGCTTGTTGGGAACACAAAGTTTCTTTTCACTTGCAAACTCCACTCCATAGATATATATGGGGAGGTTCTAGCTCAAACTCGGTTTTACAGTGAAAACTGCAGGAACATCCAACTGGCACTAGGAAAAAACTGAGAATCCAGAGTAAAATTTTCTCCTGCAAAGCGTTCCCTTTGTGCTAGATGAACGAACGTCTCTCCACATGCTCAGTTCTGAGAGATAAGTGTGTGTGAAAGCCGTCCTTCACATAGCTTGTTCGGAACACAAAGTTTCTTTTCATTTGCAAACTCCACTCCATACATATATATGGGGAGGTAGTAGCTCCAACTCGATTTTACAGTGAAAACTGCAGGAACTTAAAACCGGCACTAGGAAACAGACTGAGAAACCAGAGTAAAAGTTTCTCCTGCAACCCGTTCCCTTTGTGCTAGATGAACGAACGTCTCTCCACATGCTCAGTTCTCAGAGATAAGTGTGTGTGAAAGCCGTTCTTCACCTAGCTTGTTGGGAACACAAAGTTTCTTTTCACTTGCAGACTCCACTCCATACATATATTTGGGGAGGTACTAGCCCCAACTCTGGTTTACAGTGAAAATTGCAGGAACTTCAAACCTACCCTAGGAAACAGATTGAGAAACCAGAGTAAAAATTTCTCCTGCAACCTGTTCCCTTTGTGCTAGATGAACGAACGTCTCTCCACATGCTCAGTTCTGAGAGATAAGTGTGTGTGAAATCCGTCCTTCACCTAGCTTTTTGGGAACACAAAGTTTCTTTTCAATTTCCAACTCCATTCCATACATATATATGGGGAGGTACTAGCTCCAACTCGGTTTTACAGTGAAATGTGCAGGAACTTCTAACCGGCCCTAGGAAACAGACTGAGAAACCAGAGTAAAAGTTTCTCCTGCAACCCGTTCCATTTGTCCTAGATGAACGAATGTCTCTCCACATGCTCAGTTCTGAGAGATAAGTGTGTGTGAAAGCCGTCCTTCACATAGCTTGTTGGGAACACAAAGTTTCTTTTCATTTGCAAACTCCACTCCATACATATTTATGGGGAGATACTAGCTCCAACTCCGTTTTACATTGAAAACTGCAGGAAATTCAAACCGGCACTTGGAAACAGACTGAGAAACCAGGGTAAAATTTCTTCCTGCAACCCGTTCCCTTTGTGCTAGATGAACGAACGTCTCTCCACATGCTCAGTTCTGAGTGATAAGTCTGTGTGAAAGCCGTCTTTCACATAGCTTGTTGGGAACACAAAGTTTCTTTTCAGTTGCAATCTCCACTCCTTACATATACATGGGGAGGTACTAGCTCCAACTCGATTTTACAGTGAAAACTGCAGGAACTTAAAACCGGCACTAGGAAACAGACTGAGAAACCAGAGTAAAAGTTTCTCCAACAAACCTTTCCTTTGTGCTAGATGAACGAACGTCTCTACACATGCTCATTTCTGAGAGATAAGTGTGTGTGAAATCCGTCCGTCACCTAGCTTGTTGGGAACACAAAGTTTCTTTTCACTTGCAAATTCCACCCGATACATATATATGGGGAGGTACTAGCTCCAACTCTGTTTTACAGTGAAATCTGCAGGAACTTCAAACCGGCACTAGGAAACAGACTGACAAACCAGAGTAAAAGTTTCTCCTGCAACCCGTTCCCTTTTTGCTAGATGAATGAACGTCTCACCACATGCTCATTTCTGAGAGATAAGTGTGTGTTAAAGCGGAACTTCACCTAGCTTGTTGGGAACACAAAGTTTCTTTTCACTTGCAAACTCCACTCCATATATATATATGGGGAGGTTCTAGCTCAAACTCGGTTTTACAGTGAAAACTGCAGGAACATCCAACTGGCACTAGGAAAAATACTGAGAATCCAGAGTAAAATTTTCTCCTGCAAAGCGTTCCCTTTTTGCTAGATGAACGAACGTCTCTCCACATTCTCAGTTCTGAGAGATAAGTGTGTGTGAAAGCCGTTCTTCACATAGCTTGTTGGGAACACAAAGTTTCTTTTCACTTGCAGACTCCACTCCATACATATATTTGGGGAGGTACTAGCCCCAACTCGGGTTTACAGTGAAAACTGCAGGAACTTCAAACCTGCACTAGGAAACAGATTGAGAAACCAGAGTAAAAGTTTCTCCTGCAACCCGTTCCATTTGTCCTAGATGAACGAATGTCTCTCCACATGCTCAGTTCTGAGAGATAAGTGTGTGTGAAAGCCGTCCTTCACATAGCTTGTTGGGAACACAAAGTTTCTTTTCATTTGCAAACTCCACTCCATACATATTTATGGGGAGATACTAGCTCCAACTCCGTTTTACATTGAAAACTGCAGGAAATTCAAACCGGCACTTGGAAACAGACTGAGAAACCAGGGTAAAATTTCTTCCTGCAACCCGTTCCCTTTGTGCTAGATGAACGAACGTCTCTCCACATGCTCAGTTCTGAGTGATATGTCTGTGTGAAAGCCGTCTTTCACATAGCTTGTTGGGAACACAAAGTTTCTTTTCAGTTGCAATCTCCACTCCTTACATATACATGGGGAGGTACTAGCTCCAACTCGATTTTACAGTGAAAACTGCAGGAACTTAAAACCGGCACTAGGAAACAGACTGAGAAACCAGAGTAAAAGTTTCTCCAACAAACCTTTCCTTTGTGCTAGATGAACGAACGTCTCTACACATGCTCATTTCTGAGAGATAAGTGTGTGTGAAATCCGTCCGTCACCTAGCTTGTTGGGAACACAAAGTTTCTTTTCACTTGCAAATTCCACCCGATACATATATATGGGGAGGTACTAGCTCCAACTCTGTTTTACAGTGAAAACTGCAGGAACTTCAAACCGGCACTAGGAAACAGACTGACAAACCAGACTAAAAGTTTCTCCTGCAACCCGTTCCCTTTTTGCTAGATGAATGAACGTCTCACCACATGCTCATTTCTGAGAGATAAGTGTGTGTTAAAGCGGAACTTCACCTAGCTTGTTGGGAACACAAAGTTTCTTTTCACTTGCAAACTCCACTCCATATATATATATGGGGAGGTTCTAGCTCAAACTCGGTTTTACAGTGAAAACTGCAGGAACATCCAACTGGCACTAGGAAAAATACTGAGAATCCAGAGTAAAATTTTCTCCTGCAAAGCGTTCCCTTTTTGCTAGATGAACGAACGTCTCTCCACATTCTCAGTTCTGAGAGATAAGTGTGTGTGAAAGCCGTTCTTCACATAGCTTGTTGGGAACACAAAGTTTCTTTTCACTTGCAGACTCCACTCCATACATATATTTGGGGAGGTACAAGCCCCAACTCGGGTTTACAGTGAAAACTGCAGGAACTTCAAACCTGCACTAGGAAACAGACTGAGAAACAAGAGTAAAAGTTTCTCCTGCAACCAGTTCCCTTTGTGCTAGATGAACGAACGTCTCTCCACATGCTCAGTTCTGAGAGATAAGTGTGTGTGAAAGCCGTCCTTCACCTAGCTTGTTGGGAACACAAAGTTTCTTTTCAGTTTCCAACTCCACTCCATACATATATATGGGGAGGTACTAGCTCCAACTCGGTTTTACAGTGAAATGTGCAGGAAATTCTAACCGGCACTAGGAAACATACTGAGAAACCAGAGTAAAAGTTTCTCCTGCAACCCGTTCCATTTGTCCTAGATGAACGAACGTCTCTCCACATGCTCAATTCTGAGAGATAAGTGTGTGTGAAAGCCGTCCTTCACATAGCTTGTTCGGAACACAAAGTTTCTTTTCACTTGCTATCTCCACTCCATACATATATATGGGGAGGTACAAGCTCCAACTCTGTTTTACAGTGAAAAGTGCAGGAACTTTAAACCGGCACTAGGAAACAGACTGAGAAACCAGAGTAAAAGTTTCTCCTTCAACCCGTTCCCTTTGTCCTAGATGAACGAACGTCTCTCCACATGCTCAGTTCTGAGAGATATGTGTGTGTGAATGCCATTCTTCATCTAGCTGGTTGGGAACACAAAGTTTGTTTTCAGTTGCAAATTCCACTCCATACATATTTATGGGGAGGTACTAGCTCCAACTCGGTTTTAAGTGAAAACTGCAGGAACTTCAAACTGGCACTAGGAAACAGAATGAGAAACCAGAGTAAAAGTTTCTCCTGCAACCCGTTCCCATTGTGCTAGATGAACGAACGTCTCTCTACATGCTCAGTTCTGAGAGATAAGTGTGTGTGAAAGCCGTCCTTCACCTAGCTTGTTGGGAAATCAAAGTTTCTTTTCAGTTGCAAACTCCACTCCATACATATTTATGGGGAGGTACTAGCTCCAACTCCGTTTTACATTGAAAACTGCAGGATATTCAAACCGGCACTTGGAAACAGACTGAGAAACCAGAGTAAAATTTTCTCCTGCAACCCGTTCCCTTTGTGCTAGATGAACGAACGTCTCTCCACATGCTCAGTTCTGAGTGATAAGTGTGTGTGGAAGCCGTCTTTCACATAGCTTGTTGGGATCACAAAGTTTCTTTTAAGTTGCAATCTCCACTCCTTACATATATATGGGTAGGTACTAGATCCAACTCGGTTTTACAGTGAAAACTACAGGAACTTCAAACCGGCACTAGGAAACAGACTGAGAAACCAGAGTAAAAGTTTCTCCTGCAACCCGTTCCCTTTGTGCTAGATGAACGAACGTCTCTCCACATGCTCAGTTCTGAGAGATATGTGTGTGTTAATGCCGTCCTTCAACTACCTTGTTGGGAACACAAAGTTTCTTTTCACATGCAAACTGCACAATATACATATATATGGGTAGATAAAAGCCCCAACTCTGTTTTACAGTGAAAACTGCAGGAACTTCAAACCGGCACTAGGAAACAGACTGAGAAACCAGAGAAATAATTTCTCCTGCAATCCGTTCCCTTTGTGCTAGATGAAAGAACGTCTTTCCACATGCTAAGTTCTGAGAGATAATTGTGTGTGAAAGCCGTCCTTCACCAAGCTTGTTGAGAACACAAAATTTCTTTTCATTTGCAAACTCCACTCCATACATATATATGGGGAGGTACAAGCTCCAACTCGGTTTTACAGTGAAAACTGCAGGAACTTCAAACAGGCACTTGGAAAGAGACTGAGAAACAAGAGTAAAAGTTTCCCCTGCAACCCGTTCCCTTTGTGCTAGATGAACGAACGTCTCTCCACATGCTCAGTTCAGAGAGAAAAGTGTGTATGAAAGCCGTTCTTCACCTAGCTTGTTGGGAACACAAAGTTTCGTTTCACTTGCTAACTCCAGTCCATACATATATATGGGGAGGTACAAGCTCCAACTCGGCTTTACAGTGAAAACTGCAGCAACTTCAAACTGGCACTAGGAAACAGAATGAGTAACCAAAGTAATAGTTTCTCATGCAACCCGTTCCCTTTGTGCTAGATGAACGAACGTCTCTCCACATGCTCAGTTCTGAGAGATATGTGTGTGTGAAAGCCGTCCTTCAACTAGCTTGTTGGGAACACAAAGTTTCTTTTCACTTGCAAACTGCACTATATACATATATATGGGCTGATAGGAGCTCCAACTAGGTTTTACTGTGAAAACTGCAGGAAATTCAAACCGGCACTAGGAAACAGACTGAGAAACCAGTGTAAAAGTTTCTCCTGCAACCCGTTCCCTTTGTGATAGATGAACGAACGTCTCTCCACATGCTCAGTTCTGAGAGATATGTGTGTGTTAATGCCGTCCTTCAACTACCTTGTTGGGAACACAAAGTTTCTTTTCACATGCAAACTGCACTATATAAATATATATGTGTAGATAAAAGCTCCAACTCTGTTTTACAGTGAAAACTGCAGGAACTTCAAACCGGCACTAGGAAACAGACTGAGAAACCAGAGAAATAATTTCTCCTGCAATCCGTTCCCTTTGTGCTAGATGAAAGAACGTCTTTCCACATGCTCAGTTCTGAGAGATATTTGTGTGTGAAAGCCGTCCTTCACCAAGCTTGTTGAGAACACAAAATTTCTTTTCAGTTGCAAACTCCACTCCATACATATATATGTGGAGGTACAAGCTCCAACTCGGTTTTACAGTGAAAACTGCAGGAACTTCAAACAGGCACTTGGAAAGAGACTGAGAAACAAGAGTAAAAGTTTCCACTGCAACCCGTTCCCTTTGTGCTAGATGAACGAACGTCTCTCCACATGCTCAGTTCAGAGAGAAAGTGTGTATGAAAGCCGTTCTTCACCTAGCTTGTTGGGAACACAAAGTTTCTTTTCAATTGCAAACTCCACTCCATACATATATATGGGGAGGTACTAGCTCCAACTCTGTTTTACAGTGAAAACTGCAGGAACTTCAAACCGGCACTAGGAAACAGACTGAGAAACCAGAGTAAAAGTTTCTCCTGCAACCCGTTCACTTTTTGCTAGTTGAACGAACGTCTCTCCACATGCTCAGTTCTGAGAGATAAGTGTGTGTGAAAGCCGTCCTTCACCTAGCTTGTTGGGAACACAAAGATTATTTTCACTTGCAAACTCCACTCCATACATATATATGGGGACGTACTTGCTCCAACACGGTTTTACAGTGAAAACTGCAGGAACTTCAAACCGGTACTTGGAAACAGACTGAGAAACCAGAGTTAAAGTTTCTCCTGCAACCCGTTCCCTTTGTGCTAGATGAACGAACGTCTCTCCACATGCTCAGTTTTGAGTGATAATTGTGTGTGAAAGCCGTCCTTCACCTAGCTTGTTGGGAACACAAAGTTTCTTTTCAGTTGCAAACTCCACTCCATACATATATATGGGGAAGTACTAGCTCCTATTCGGTTTTACAGTGAAAACTGCAGGAATTTCAAACCGGCACTAGGAAACAGACTGAGAAACCAGAGTAAAAGTTTCTCCTGCACCCCGTTCCTTTTGTGCTAGATGAACGAAATTCTCTACACATGCTCAGTTCTGAGAGATAAGTGTGTGTGAAAGCCGTTCTTAACCCATCTTTTTGGGAACACAAAGTTTCGTTTCACTTGCAAACCCCACTCCTTACATATATATGGGGAGGTACTAGCTCCAACTCGGTTTTACAGTGAAAACTGCAGGTACTTCAAACCGGCACTAGGAAACAGACTGAGAAACCAGAGTAAAAGTTTCTTCTGCAACCCGTTCGCTTTGTGCTAGATGAACGAAAGTCTCTCCACATGCTCAGTTCTGAGAGATAAGTGTGTGTGAAAGCCGTCTTTCACCTAGCTTGTTGGGAACACAAAGTTTCTTTACAGTTGCAAACTCCACTCCATACATATATATGGGGACGTACTAGCTCCAACTCGGTTTTACAGTGAAAACTGCAGGAACATCAAACCGGCACTAGGAAACAGACTGAGAAACCAGAGTAAAAGTTTCTCCTGCAATCCGTTCCATTTTTGCTAGATGAACGAACGTCTCTCCACATGCTCATTTCTGAGTGATAAGTGTGTGTGAAAGTGGACCTTCACCTAGCTTGTTGGGAACACAAAGTTTCTTTTCACTTGCAAACTCCAATCCATACATATATATGGGGAGATACTAGATCCAAATCTGTTTTACAGTGAAAACTGCAGGAACTTCAAACCGGCACTAGGAAACAGACTGAGAAACCAGAGTAAAATTTCTCCTGCAAACCGTTCCCTTTGTGCTAGATGAACGAACGTCTCTCCACATGCTCAGTTCTGAGAGATAAGTGTGTGTGAAAGCCGTCTTTCACCTATCTTGTTGGGAACACAAAGTTTCTTTTCAGTTGCAAACTCCACTCCATACATATATATGGGGACGTAATAGTTCCAACACGGTTTTTCTGTGGAATCTGCAGGAACTTCAAACCGGTTCTAGGAAACAGACTGAGAAACCAGAATAAAAGTTTCTCCTGCAACCCGTTCCATTTGTGCCATATGAACGAACGTCTCTCCACATGCTCAGATCTGAGAGATAATTGTGTGTGAAAGCCGTCCTTCACTTATCTTGTTGGGAAAACCAAGTTTCTTTTCAGTTGCAAACTCCACTCCATACATATATATGGGGAGGTACATGCTCCAACTCGGTTTTACAGTGAAAACTGCAGGAACATCAAACCGGCAGTAGGAAACAAACTGAGAAACCAGAGTAAAAGTTTCTCCTGCAACCCGTTCCATTTGTGCTAGATGAACGAACGTCTCTACACATGCTCATTTCTGAGAGATAAGTATGTGTGAAATCCGTCCTTCACATTGCTTGTTGGGAACACAAAGTTTCTTTTCACTTGCAAACTCCACCCCATACTTATATATGGGGAGGTACAAGCTCCAACTCTGTTTTACATTGAAAACTGCAGGATATTCAAACCGGCACTTGGAAACAGACTGAGAAACCAGAGTAAAATTTTCTCCTGCAACCCGTTCCCTTTGTGCTAGATGAACGAACGTCTCTCCACATGCTCAGTTCTGAGTGATAAGTGTGTGTGGAAGCCGTCTTTCACATAGCTTGTTGGGATCACAAAGTTTCTTTTAAGTTGCAAACTCCACTCCTTACATATATATGGGTAGGTACTAGATCCAACTCGGTTTTACAGTGAAAACTGCAGGAACTTCAAACCGGCACTAGGAAACAGACTGTGAAACCAGAGTAAAAGTTTCTCCTACAAACCGTTACTTTGTGCTAGATGAACTAACGTCTCTCCACATGCTCAGTTCTGAGAGATATGTGTGTGTGAAAGCCGTCCTTCAACTAGCTTGTTGGGAACACAAAGTTTCTTTTCACTTGCAAACTGCACTATATACATATATATGGGCTGATACAAGCTCCAACTAGGTTTTACTGTGAAAACTGCAGGAACTTCAAACCGGCACTAGGAAACAGACTGAGAAACCAGAGTAAAATTTTCTCCTGCAACCCGTTCCCTTTGTGCTAGATGAACGAACGTCTCTCCACATGCTCAGTTCTGAGAGATATGTGTGTGTTAATGCCGTCCTTCAACTACCTTGTTGGGAACACAAAGTTTCTTTTCACATGCAAACTGCACAATATACATATATATGGGTAAATAAAAGCTCCAACTCTGTTTTACAGTGAAAACTGCAGGAACTTCAAACCGGCACTAGGAAACAGACTGAGAAACCAGAGAAATAATTTCTCCTGCAATCCGTTCCCTTTGTGCTAGATGAAAGAACGTCTTTCCACATGCTCAGTTCTGAGAGATAATTGTGTGTGAAAGCCGTCCTTCACCAAGCTTGTTGAGAACACAAAATTTCTTTTCAGTTGCAAACTCCACTCCATACATATATATGGGGAGGTACAAGCTCCAACTCGGTTTTACAGTGAAAACTGCAGGAACTTCAAACAGGCAATTGGAAAGAGACTGAGAAACAAGAGTAAAAGTTTCCCCTGCAACCCGTTCCCTTTGTGCTAGATGAACGAACGTCTCTCCACATGCTCAGTTCAGAGAGAAAAGTGTGTATGAAAGCCGTTCTTCACCTAGCTTGTTG
Source organism: Camelus dromedarius (assembly GCF_036321535.1). Taxonomy (NCBI): domain Eukaryota; kingdom Metazoa; phylum Chordata; class Mammalia; order Artiodactyla; family Camelidae; genus Camelus; species Camelus dromedarius. The sequence continues at coordinate 86,928,811 of NC_087441.1, read as the reverse complement.
GGAACACAAAGTTTCGTTTCACTTGCTAACTCCAGTCCATACATATATATGGGGAGGTACAAGCTCCAACTCGGCTTTACAGTGAAAACTGCAGCAACTTCAAACTGGCACTAGGAAACAGAATGAGTAACCAAAGTAATAGTTTCTCATGCAACCCGTTCCCTTTGTGCTAGATGAACGAACGTCTCTCCACATGCTCAGTTCTGAGAGATATGTGTGTGTGAAAGCCGTCCTTCAACTAGCTTGTTGGGAACACAAAGTTTCTTTTCACTTGCAAACTGCACTATATACATATATATGGGCTGATACAAGCTCCAACTAGGTTTTACTGTGAAAACTGCAGGAACTTCAAACCGGCACTAGGAAACAGACTGAGAAACCAGAGTAAAATTTTCTCCTGCAACCCGTTCCCTTTGTGATAGATGAACGAACGTCTCTCCACATGCTCAGTTCTGAGAGATATGTGTGTGTTAATGCCGTCCTTCAACTACCTTGTTGGGAATACAAAGTTTCTTTTCACATGCAAACTGCACTATATACATATTTATGTGTAGATAAAAGCTCCAACTCTGTTTTACAGTGAAAACTGCAGGAACTTCAAACCGGCACTAGGAAACAGACTGAGAAACCAGAGAAATAATTTCTCCTGCAATCCGTTCCCTTTGTGCTAGATGAAAGAACGTCTTTCCACATGCTCAGTTCTGAGAGATATTTGTGTGTGAAAGCCGTCCTTCACCAAGCTTGTTGAGAACACAAAATTTCTTTTCAGTTGCAAACTCCACTCCATACATATATATGGGGAGGTACAAGCTCCAACTCGGTTTTACAGTGAAAACTGCAGGAACTTCAAACAGGCACTTGGAAAGAGACTGAGAAACAAGAGTAAAAGTTTCCACTGCAACCCGTTCCCTTTTTGCTAGATGAATGAACGTCTCACCACATGCTCATTTCTGAGAGATAAGTGTGTGTTAAAGCGGAACTTCACCTAGCTTGTTGGGAACACAAAGTTTCTATTCACTTGCAAACTCCACTCCATACATATATATGGGGAGGTTCTAGCTCAAACTCGGTTTTACAGTGAAAACTGCAGGAACATCCAACTGGCACTAGGAAAAATACTGAGAATCCAGAGTAAAATTTTCTCCTGCAAAGCGTTCCCTTTTTGCTAGATGAACGAACGTCTCTCCACATTCTCAGTTCTGAGAGATAAGTGTGTGTGAAAGCCGTTCTTCACATAGCTTGTTGGGAACACAAAGTTTCTTTTCACTTGCAGACTCCACTCCATACATATATTTGGGGAGGTACTAGCCCCAACTCGGGTTTACAGTGAAAACTGCAGGAACTTCAAACCTGCACTAGGAAACAGACTGAGAAACAAGAGTAAAAGTTTCTCCTGCAACCAGTTCCCTTTGTGCTAGATGAACGAACGTCTCTCCACATGCTCAGTTCTGAGAGATAAGTGTGTGTGAAAGCCGTCCTTCACCTAGCTTGTTGGGAACACAAAGTTTCTTTTCAGTTTCCAACTCCACTCCATACATATATATGGGGAGGTACTAGCTCCAACTCGGTTTTACAGTGAAATGTGCAGGAAATTCTAACCGGCACTAGGAAACATACTGAGAAACCAGAGTAAAAGTTTCTCCTGCAACCCGTTCCATTTGTCCTAGATGAACGAACGTCTCTCCACATGCTCAATTCTGAGAGATAAGTGTGTGTGAAAGCCGTCCTTCACATAGCTTGTTCGGAACACAAAGTTTCTTTTCACTTGCTATCTCCACTCCATACATATATATGGGGAGGTACAAGCTCCAACTCTGTTTTACAGTGAAAAGTGCAGGAACTTTAAACCGGCACTAGGAAACAGACTGAGAATCCAGAGTAAAAGTTTCTCCTTCAACCCGTTCCCTTTGTCCTAGATGAACGAACGTGTCTCCACATGCTCAGTTCTGAGAGATATGTGTGTGTGAAAGCCATTCTTCATCTAGCTGGTTGGGAACACAAAGTTTGTTTTCAGTTGCAAATTCCACTCCATACATATTTATGGGGAGGTACTAGCTCCAACTCGGTTTTAAGTGAAAACTGCAGGAACTTCAAACTGGCACTAGGAAACAGAATGAGAAACCAGAGTAAAAGTTTCTCCTGCAACCCGTTCCCATTGTGCTAGATGAACGAACGTCTCTCTACTTGCTCAGTTCTGAGAGATAAGTGTGTGTGAAAGCCGTCTTTCACCTAGCTTGTTGGGAAATCAAAGTTTCTTTTCAGTTGCAAACTCCACTCCATACATATTTATGGGGAGGTACTAGCTCCAACTCCGTTTTACATTGAAAACTGCAGGATATTCAAACCGGCACTTGGAAACAGACTGAGAAACCAGAGTAAAATTTTCTCCTGCAACCCGTTCCCTTTGTGCTAGATGAACGAACGTCTCTCCACATGCTCAGTTCTGAGTGATAAGTGTGTGTGGAAGCCGTCTTTCACATAGCTTGTTGGGATCACAAAGTTTCTTTTAAGTTGCAAACTCCACTCCTTACATATATATGGGTAGGTACTAGATCCAACTCGGTTTTACAGTGAAAACTACAGGAACTTCAAACCGGCACTAGGAAACAGACTGAGAAACCAGAGTAAAAGTTTCTCCTACAAACCGTTACTTTGTGCTAGATGAACTAACGTCTCTCCACATGCTCAGTTCTGAGAGATATGTGTGTGTGAAAGCCGTCCTTCAACTAGCTTGTTGGGAACACAAAGTTTCTTTTCACTTGCAAACTGCACTATATACATATATATGGGCTGATACAAGCTCCAACTAGGTTTTACTGTGAAAACTGCAGGAACTTCAAACCGGCACTAGGAAACAGACTGAGAAACCAGAGTAAAAGTTTCTCCTGCAACCCGTTCCTTTTGTGCTAGATGAACGAACGTCTCTCCACATGCTCAGTTCTGAGAGATATGTGTGTGTTAATGCCGTCCTTCAACTACCTTGTTGGGAACACAAAGTTTCTTTTCACATGCAAACTGCACAATATACATATATATGGGTAGATAAAAGCTCCAACTCTGTTTTACAGTGAAAACTGCAGGAACTTCAAACCGGCACTAGGAAACAGACTGAGAAACCAGAGAAATAATTTCTCCTGCAATCCGTTCCCTTTGTGCTAGATGAAAGAACGTCTTTCCACATGCTCAGTTCTGAGAGATAATTGTGTGTGAAAGCCGTCCTTCACCAAGCTTGTTGAGAACACAAAATTTCTTTTCAGTTGCAAACTCCACTCCATACATATATATGGGGAGGTACAAGCTCCAACTCGGTTTTACAGTGAAAACTGCAGGAACTTCAAACAGGCACTTGGAAAGAGACTGAGAAACAAGAGTAAAAGTTTCCCCTGCAACCCGTTCCCTTTGTGCTAGATGAACGAACGTCTCTCCACATGCTAAGTTCAGAGAGAAAAGTGTGTATGAAAGCCGTTCTTCACCTAGCTTGTTGGGAATACAAAGTTTCGTTTCACTTGCTAACTCCAGTCCATACATATATATGGGGAGGTACAAGCTCCAACTCGGCTTTACAGTGAAAACTGCAGCAACTTCAAACTGGCACTAGGAAACAGAATGAGTAACCAAAGTAATAGTTTCTCATGCAACCCGTTCCCTTTGTGCTAGATGAACGAACGTCTCTCCACATGCTCAGTTCTGAGAGATATGTGTGTGTGAAAGCCGTCCTTCAACTAGCTTGTTGGGAACACAAAGTTTCTTTTCACTTGCAAACTGCACTATATACATATATATGGGCTGATACAAGCTCCAACTAGGTTTTACTGTGAAAACTGCAGGATCTTCAAACCGGCACTAGGAAACAGACTGAGAAACCAGAGTAAAAGTTTCTCCTGCAACCCGTTCCCTTTGTGATAGATGAACGAACGTCTCTCCACATGCTCAGATCTGAGAGATATGTGTGTGTTAATGCCGTCCTTCAACTACCTTGTTGGGAACACAAAGTTTCTTTTCACATGCAAACTGCACAATATACATATATATGTGTAGATAAAAGCTCCAACTCTGTTTTACAGTGAAAACTGCAGGAACTTCAAACCGGCACTAGGAAACAGACTGAGAAACCAGAGAAATAATTTCTCCTGCAATCCGTTCCCTTTGTGCTAGATGAAAGAACGTCTTTCCACATGCTCAGTTCTGAGAGATAATTGTGTGTGAAAGCCGTCCTTCACCAAGCTTGTTGAGAACACAAAATTTCTTTTCAGTTGCAAACTCCACTCCATACATATATATGGGGAGGTACAAGCTCCAACTCGGTTTTACAGTGAAAACTGCAGGAACTTCAAACAGGCACTTGGAAAGAGACTGAGAAACAAGAGTAAAAGTTTCCCCTGCAACCCGTTCCCTTTGTGCTAGATGAACGAACGTCTCTCCACATGCTAAGTTCAGAGAGAAAAGTGTGTATGAAAGCCGTTCTTCACCTAGCTTGTTGGGAATACAAAGTTTCGTTTCACTTGCTAACTCCAGTCCATACATATATATGGGGAGGTACAAGCTCCAACTCGGCTTTACAGTGAAAACTGCAGCAACTTCAAACTGGCACTAGGAAACAGAATGAGTAACCAAAGTAATAGTTTCTCATGCAACCCGTTCCCTTTGTGCTAGATGAACGAACGTCTCTCCACATGCTCAGTTCTGAGAGATATGTGTGTGTGAAAGCCGTCCTTCAACTAGCTTGTTGGGAACACAAAGTTTCTTTTCACTTGCAAACTGCACTATATACATATATATGGGCTGATACAAGCTCCAACTAGGTTTTACTGTGAAAACTGCAGGATCTTCAAACCGGCACTAGGAAACAGACTGAGAAACCAGAGTAAAAGTTTCTCCTGCAACCCGTTCCCTTTGTGATAGATGAACGAACGTCTCTCAACATGCTCAGATCTGAGAGATATGTGTGTGTTAATGCCGTCCTTCAACTACCTTGTTGGGAACACAAAGTTTCTTTTCACATGCAAACTGCACTATATACATATATATGTGTAGATAAAAGCTCCAACTCTGTTTTACAGTGAAAACTGCAGGAACTTCAAACCGGCACTAGGAAACAGACTGAGAAACCAGAGAAATAATTTCTCCTGCAATCCTTTCCCTTTGTGCTAGATGAAAGAACGTCTTTCCACATGCTCAGTTCTGAGAGATATTTGTGTGTGAAAGCCGTCCTTCACCAAGCTTGTTGAGAACACAAAATTTCTTTTCAGTTGCAAACTCCACTCCATACATATATATGGGGAGGTACAAGCTCCAACTCGGTTTTACAGTGAAAACTGCAGGAACTTCAAACAGGCACTTGGAAAGAGACTGAGAAAGAAGAGTAAAAGTTTCCACTGCAACCCGTTCCCTTTGTGCTAGATGAACGAACGTCTCTCCACATGCTCAGTTCAGAGAGAAAAGTGTGTATGAAAGCCGTTCTTCACCTAGCTTGTTGGGAACACAAAGTTTCTTTTCAATTGCAAACTCCACTCCATACATATATATGGGGAGGTACTAGCTCCAACTCTGTTTTACAGTGAAAACTGCAGGAACTTCAAACCGGCACTAGGAAACAGACTGAGAAACCAGAGTAAAAGTTTCTCCTGCAACCCGTTCACTTTTTGCTAGTTGAACGAACGTCTCTCCACATGCTCAGTTCTGAGAGATAAGTGTGTGTGAAAGCCGTCCTTCACCTAGCTTGTTGGGAACACAAAGATTAATTTCACTTGCAAACTCCACTCCATACATATATATGGGGACGTACTTGCTCCAACACGGTTTTACAGTGAAAACTGCAGGAACTTCAAACCGGTACTTGGAAACAGACTGAGAAACCAGAGTTAAAGTTTCTCCTGCAACCCGTTCCCTTTGTGCTAGATGAACGAACGTCTCTCCACATGCTCAGTTCTGAGAGATAAATGTGTGTGAAAGCCGTCCTTCACGTAGCTAGTTGGGAACACAAAGATTCTTTTCAGATGCCAACTCCAATCCATACATATATATGGGGAGGTACAAACTCCAAATCGGTTTTACAGTGAAAACTGCAGGAACTTCAAACCGGCACTAGGAAACAGGCTGAGAAACCAGAATAAAACTTTCTCCTGCAACCCGTTCCATTTGTGCTAGATGAACGAACGTCTCTCCACATGCTCAGTTTTGAGTGATAATTGTGTGTGAAAGCCGTCCTTCACCTAGCTTGTTGGGAACACAAAGTTTCTTTTCAGTTGCAAACTCCACTCCATACATATATATGGGGAAGTACTAGCTCCTATTCGGTTTTACAGTGAAAACTGCAGGAATTTCAAACCGGCACTAGGAAACAGACTGAGAAACCAGAGTAAAAGTTTCTCCTGCACCCCGTTCCTTTTGTGCTAGATGAACGAAATTCTCTACACATGCTCAGTTCTGAGAGATAAGTGTGTGTGAAAGCCGTTCTTCACCCATCTTTTTGGGAACACAAAGTTTCGTTTCAATTGCAAACCCCACTCCTTACATATATATGGGGAGGTACTAGCCCCAACTCGGTTTTACAGTGAAAACTGCAGGTACTTCAAACCGGCACTAGGAAACAGACTGAGAAACCAGAGTAAAAGTTTCTTCTGCAACCCGTTCGCTTTGTGCTAGATGAACGAAAGTCTCTCCACATGCTCAGTTCTGAGAGATAAGTGTGTGTGAAAGCCGTCTTTCACCTAGCTTGTTGGGAACACAAAGTTTCTTTACAGTTGCAAACTCCACTCCATACATATATATGGGGACGTACTAGCTCCAACTCGGTTTTACAGTGAAAACTGCAGGAACATCAAACCGGCACTAGGAAACAGACTGAGAAACCAGAGTAAAAGTTTCTCCTGCAATCCGTTCCATTTTTGCTAGATGAACGAACGTCTCTCCACATGCTCATTTCTGAGAGATAAGTGTGTGTGAAAGTGGACCTTCACCTAGCTTGTTGGGAACACAAAGTTTCTTTTCACTTGCAAACTCCAATCCATACATATATATGGGGAGATACTAGATCCAAATCTGTTTTACAGTGAAAACTGCAGGAACTTCAAACCGGCACTAGGAAACAGACTGAGAAACCAGAGTAAAATTTCTCCTGCAAACCGTTCCCTTTGTGCTAGATGAACGAACGTCTCTCCACATGCTCAGTTCTGAGAGATAAGTGTGTGTGAAAGCCGTCTTTCACCTATCTTGTTGGGAACACAAAGTTTCTTTTCAGTTGCAAACTCCACTCCATACATATATATGGGGACGTAATAGTTCCAACACGGTTTTTCTGTGGAATCTGCAGGAACTTCAAACCGGTTCTAGGAAACAGACTGAGAAACCAGAATAAAAGTTTCTCCTGCAACCCGTTCCATTTGTGCCATATGAACGAACGTCTCTCCACATGCTCAGATCTGAGAGATAATTGTGTGTGAAAGCCGTCCTTCACTTATCTTGTTGGGAAAACAAAGTTTCTTTTCAGTTGCAAACTCCACTCCATACATATATATGGGGAGGTACTTGCTCCAACTCGGTTTTACAGTGAAAACTGCAGGAACATCAAACCGGCAGTAGGAAACAAACTGAGAATCCAGAGTAAAAGTTTCTCCTGCAACCCGTTCCATTTGTGCTAGATGAACGAACGTCTCTACACATGCTCATTTCTGAGAGATAAGTATGTGTGAAATCCGTGCTTCACATTGCTTGTTGGGAACACAAAGTTTCTTTTCACTTGCAAACTCCACCCCATACATATATATGGGGAGGTACAAGCTCCAACTCTGTTTTACATTGAAAACTGCAGGATATTCAAACCGGCACTTGGAAACAGACTGAGAAACCAGAGTAAAATTTTCTCCTGCAACCCGTTCCCTTTGTGCTAGATGAACGAACGTCTCTCCACATGCTCAGTTCTGAGAGATATGTGTGTGTGAAAGCCGTCCTTCAACTAGCTTGTTGGGAACACAAAGTTTCTTTTCACTTGCAAACTGCACTATATACATATATATGGGCTGATACAAGCTCCAACTAGGTTTTACTGTGAAAACTGCAGGAACTTCAAACCGGCACTAGGAAACAGACTGAGAAACCAGAGTAAAATTTTCTCCTGCAACCCGTTCCCTTTGTGCTAGATGAACGAACGTCTCTCCACATGCTCAGTTCTGAGAGATATGTGTGTGTTAATGCCGTCCTTCAACTACCTTGTTGGGAACACAAAGTTTCTTTTCACATGCAAACTGCACAATATACATATATATGGGTAAATAAAAGCTCCAACTCTGTTTTACAGTGAAAACTGCAGGAACTTCAAACCGGCACTAGGAAACAGACTGAGAAACCAGAGAAATAATTTCTCCTGCAATCCGTTCCCTTTGTGCTAGATGAAAGAACGTCTTTCCACATGCTCAGTTCTGAGAGATAATTGTGTGTGAAAGCCGTCCTTCACCAAGCTTGTTGAGAACACAAAATTTCTTTTCAGTTGCAAACTCCACTCCATACATATATATGGGGAGGTACAAGCTCCAACTCGGTTTTACAGTGAAAACTGCAGGAACTTCAAACAGGCAATTGGAAAGAGACTGAGAAACAAGAGTAAAAGTTTCCCCTGCAACCCGTTCCCTTTGTGCTAGATGAACGAACGTCTCTCCACATGCTCAGTTCAGAGAGAAAAGTGTGTATGAAAGCCGTCCTTCACCTAGCTTGTTGGGAACACAAAGTTTCGTTTCACTTGCTAACTCCAGTCCATGCATATATATGGGGAGGTACAAGCTCCAACTCGGCTTTACAGTGAAAACTGCAGCAACTTCAAACTGGCACTAGGAAACAGAATGAGTAACCAAAGTAATAGTTTCACATGCAACCCGTTCCCTTTGTGCTAGATGAACGAACGTCTTTCCACATGCTCAGTTCTGAGAGATATTTGTGTGTGAAAGCCGTCCTTCACCAAGCTTGTTGAGAACACAAAATTTCTTTTCAGTTGCAAACTCCACTCCATACATATATATGGGGAGGTACAAGCTCCAACTCGGTTTTACAGTGAAAACTGCAGGAACTTCAAACAGGCACTTGGAAAGAGACTGAGAAACAAGAGTAAAAGTTTCCACTGCAACCCGTTCCCTTTGTGCTAGATGAACGAACGTCTCTCCACATGCTCAGTTCAGAGAGAAAAGTGTGTATGAAAGCCGTTCTTCACCTAGCTTGTTGGGAACACAAAGTTTCTTTTCAATTGCAAACTCCACTCCATACATGTATATGGGGAGGTACTAGCTCCAACTCTGTTTTACAGTGAAAACTGCAGGAACTTCAAACCGGCACTAGGAAACAGACTGAGAATCCAGAGTAAAAGTTTCTCCTGCAACCCGTTCACTTTTTGCTAGTTGAACGAACGTCTCTCCACATGCTCAGTTCTGAGAGATAAGTGTGTGTGAAAGCCGTCCTTCACCTAGCTTGTTGGGAACACAAAGATTATTTTCACTTGCAAACTCCACTCCATACATATATATGGGGACGTACTTGCTCCAACAAGGTTTTACAGTGAAAACTGCAGGAACTTCAAACCGGTACTTGGAAACAGACTGAGAAACCAGAGTTAAAGTTTCTCCTGCAACCCGTTCCCTTTGTGCTAGATGAACGAACGTCTCTCCACATGCTCAGTTCTGAGAGATAAATGTGTGTGAAAGCCGTCCTTCACCTAGCTAGTTGGGAACACAAAGATTCTTTTCAGATGCCAACTCCAATCCATACATATATATGGGGAGGTACAAACTCCAAATCGGTTTTACAGTGAAAACTGCAGGAACTTCAAACCGGCACTAGGAAACAGGCTGAGAAACCAGAATAAAACTTTCTCCTGCAACCCGTTCCATTTGTGCTAGATGAACGAACGTCTCTCCACATGCTCAGTTTTGAGTGATAATTGTGTGTGAAAGCCGTCCTTCACCTAGCTTGTTGGGAACACAAAGTTTCTTTTCAGTTGCAAACTCCACTCCATACATATATATGGGGAAGTACTAGCTCCTATTCGGTTTTACAGTGAAAACTGCAGGAATTTCAAACCGGCACTAGGAAACAGACTGAGAAACCAGAGTAAAAGTTTCTCCTGCACCCCGTTCCTTTTGTGCTAGATGAACGAAATTCTCTACACATGCTCAGTTCTGAGAGATAAGTGTGTGTGAAAGCCGTTCTTCACCCATCTTTTTGGGAACACAAAGTTTCGTTTCACTTGCAAACCCCACTCCTTACATATATATGGGGAGGTACTAGCTCCAACTCGGTTTTACAGTGAAAACTGCAGGTACTTCAAACCGGCACTAGGAAACAGACTGAGAAACCAGAGTAAAAGTTTCTTCTGCAACCCGTTCGCTTTGTGCTAGATGAACGAAAGTCTCTCCACATGCTCAGTTCTGAGAGATAAGTGTGTGTGAAAGCCGTCTTTCACCTAGCTTGTTGGGAACACAAAGTTTCTTTACAGTTGCAAACTCCACTCCATACATATATATGGGGACGTACTAGCTCCAACTCGGTTTTACAGTGAAAACTGCAGGAACATCAAACCGGCACTAGGAAACAGACTGAGAAACCAGAGTAAAAGTTTCTCCTGCAATCCGTTCCATTTTTGCTAGATGAACGAACGTCTCTCCACATGCTCATTTCTGAGAGATAAGTGTGTGTGAAAGTGGACCTTCACCTAGCTTGTTGGGAACACAAAGTTTCTTTTCACTTGCAAACTCCAATCCATACATATATATGGGGAGATACTAGATCCAAATCTGTTTTACAGTGAAAACTGCAGGAACTTCAAACCGGCACTAGGAAACAGACTGAGAAACCAGAGTAAAATTTCTCCTGCAAACCGTTCCCTTTGTGCTAGATGAACGAACGTCTCTCCACATGCTCAGTTCTGAGAGATAAGTGTGTGTGAAAGCCGTCTTTCACCTATCTTGTTGGGAACACAAAGTTTCTTTTCAGTTGCAAACTCCACTCCATACATATATATGGGGACGTAATAGTTCCAACACGGTTTTTCTGTGGAATCTGCAGGAACTTCAAACCGGTTCTAGGAAACAGACTGAGAAACCAGAATAAAAGTTTCTCCTGCAACCCGTTCCATTTGTGCCATATGAACGAACGTCTCTCCACATGCTCAGATCTGAGAGATAATTGTGTGTGAAAGCCGTCCTTCACTTATCTTGTTGGGAAAACAAAGTTTCTTTTCAGTTGCAAACTCCACTCCATACATATATATGGGGAGGTACTTGCTCCAACTAGGTTTTACAGTGAAAACTGCAGGAACATCAAACCGGCAGTAGGAAACAAACTGAGAAACCAGAGTAAAAGTTTCTCCTGCAACCCGTTCCATTTGTGCTAGATGAACGAACGTCTCTACACATGCTCATTTCTGAGAGATAAGTATGTGTGAAATCCGTGCTTCACATTGCTTGTTGGGAACACAAAGTTTCTTTTCACTTGCAAACTCCACCCCATACATATATATGGGGAGGTACAAGCTCCAACTCTGTTTTACATTGAAAACTGCAGGATATTCAAACCGGCACTTGGAAACAGACTGAGAAACCAGAGTAAAATTTTCTCCTGCAACCCGTTCCCTTTGTGCTAGATGAACGAACGTCTCTCCACATGCTCAGTTCTGAGTGATAAGTGTGTGTGGAAGCCGTCTTTCACATAGCTTGTTGGGATCACAAAGTTTCTTTTAAGTTGCAAACTCCACTCCTTACATATATATGGGTAGGTACTAGATCCAACTCGGTTTTACAGTGAAAACTGCAGGAACTTCAAACCGGCACTAGGAAACAGACTGAGAAACCAGAGTAAAAGTTTCTCCTACAAACCGTTACTTTGTGCTAGATGAACTAACGTCTCTCCACATGCTCAGTTCTGAGAGATATGTGTGTGTGAAAGCCGTCCTTCAACTAGCTTGTTGGGAACACAAAGTTTCTTTTCACTTGCAAACTGCACTATATACATATATATGGGCTGATACAAGCTCCAACTAGGTTTTACTGTGAAAACTGCAGGAACTTCAAACCGGCACTAGGAAACAGACTGAGAAACCAGAGTAAAAGTTTCTCCTGCAACCCGTTCCCTTTGTGCTAGATGAACGAACGTCTCTCCACATGCTCAGTTCTGAGAGATATGTGTGTGTTAATGCCGTCCTTCAACTACCTTGTTGGGAACACAAAGTTTCTTTTCACATGCAAACTGCACAATATACATATATATGGGTAAATAAAAGCTCCAACTCTGTTTTACAGTGAAAACTGCAGGAACGTCAAACCGGCACTAGGAAACAGACTGAGAAACCAGAGAAATAATTTCTCCTGCAATCCGTTCCCTTTGTGCTAGATGAAAGAACGTCTTTCCACATGCTCAGTTCTGAGAGATAATTGTGTGTGAAAGCCGTCCTTCACCAAGCTTGTTGAGAACACAAAATTTCTTTTCAGTTGCAAACTCCACTCCATACATATATATGGGGAGGTACAAGCTCCAACTCGGTTTTACAGTGAAAACTGCAGGAACTTCAAACAGGCAATTGGAAAGAGACTGAGAAACAAGAGTAAAAGTTTCCCCTGCAACCCGTTCCCTTTGTGCTAGATGAACGAACGTCTCTCCACATGCTCAGTTCAGAGAGAAAAGTGTGTATGAAAGCCGTTCTTCACCTAGCTTGTTGGGAACACAAAGTTTCGTTTCACTTGCTAACTCCAGTCCATACATATATATGGGGAGGTACAAGCTCCAACTCGGCTTTACAGTGAAAACTGCAGGAACTTCAAACTGGCACTAGGAAACAGAATGAGTAACCAAAGTAATAGTTTCTCATGCAACCCATTCCCTTTGTGCTAGATGAACGAACGTCTCTCCACATGCTCAGTTCTGAGTGATAATTGTGTGTGAAAGCCGTCCTTCACATAGCTTGTTGGGAACACAAAGTTTCTTTTCACTTGCAAACTCCACTCCATACATATATATGGGGAGGTACTAGCTCCTAATCGGTTTTACAGTGAAAACTGCAGGAATTTCTAACCGGCACTAGGAAACAGACTGAGAAACCAGAGTAAAAGTTTCTCCTGCAACCCGTTCCCTTTGTGATAGATGAACGAACGTCTCTCCACATGCTCAGTTCTGAGAGATATGTGTGTGTGAAAGCCGTCCTTCAACTAGCTTGTTGGGAACACAAAGTTTCTTTTCACTTGCAAACTGCACTATATACATATATATGGGCTGATACAAGCTCCAACTAGGTTTTACTGTGAAAACTGCAGGAACTTCAAACCGGCACTAGGAAACAGACTGAGAAACCAGAGTAAAAGTTTCTCCTGCAACCCGTTCCCTTTGTGATAGATGAACGAACGTCTCTCCACATGCTCAGTTCTGAGAGATATGTGTGTGTTAATGCCGTCCTTCAACTACCTTGTTGGGAACACAAAGTTTCTTTTCACATGCAAACTGCACTATATACATATATATGTGTAGATAAAAGCTCCAACTCTGTTTTACAGTGAAAACTGCAGGAACTTCAAACCGGCACTAGGAAACAGACTGAGAAACCAGAGAAATAATTTCTCCTGCAATCCGTTCCCTTTGTGCTAGATGAAAGAACGTCTTTCCACATGCTCAGTTCTGAGAGATATTTGTGTGTGAAAGCCGTCCTTCACCAAGCTTGTTGAGAACACAAAATTTCTTTTCAGTTGCAAACTCCACTCCATACATATATATGGGGAGGTACAAGCTCCAACTCGGTTTTACAGTGAAAACTGCAGGAACTTCAAACAGGCACTTGGAAAGAGACTGAGAAACAAGAGTAAAAGTTTCCACTGCAACCCGTTCCCTTTGTGCTAGATGAATGAACGTCTCTCCACATGCTCAGTTCAGAGAGAAAAGTGTGTATGAAAGCCGTTCTTCACCTAGCTTGTTGGGAACACAAAGTTTCTTTTCAATTGCAAACTCCACTCCATACATATATATGGGGAGGTACTAGCTCCAACTCTGTTTTACAGTGAAAACTGCAGGAACTTCAAACCGGCACTAGGAAACAGACTGAGAAACCAGAGTAAAAGTTTCTCCTGCAACCCGTTCACTTTTTGCTAGTTGAACGAACGTCTCTCCACATGCTCAGTTCTGAGAGATAAGTGTGTGTGAAAGCCGTCCTTCACCTAGCTTGTTGGGAACACAAAGATTATTTTCACTTGCAAACTCCACTCCATACATATATATGGGGACGTACTTGCTCCAACAAGGTTTTACAGTGAAAACTGCAGGAACTTCAAACCGGTACTTGGAAACAGACTGAGAAACCAGAGTTAAAGTTTCTCCTGCAACCCGTTCCCTTTGTGCTAGATGAACGAACGTCTCTCCACATGCTCAGTTCTGAGAGATAAATGTGTGTGAAAGCCGTCCTTCACCTAGCTAGTTGGGAACACAAAGATTCTTTTCAGATGCCAACTCCAATCCATACATATATATGGGGAGGTACAAACTCCAAATCGGTTTTACAGTGAAAACTGCAGGAACTTCAAACCGGCACTAGGAAACAGGCTGAGAAACCAGAATAAAACTTTCTCCTGCAACCCGTTCCATTTGTGCTAGATGAACGAACGTCTCTCCACATGCTCAGTTATGAGTGATAATTGTGTGTGAAAGCCGTCCTTCACCTAGCTTGTTGGGAACACAAAGTTTCTTTTCAGTTGCAAACTCCACTCCATACATATATATGGGGAAGTACTAGCTCCTATTCGGTTTTACAGTGAAAACTGCAGGAATTTCAAACCGGCACTAGGAAACAGACTGAGAAACCAGAGTAAAAGATTCTCCTGCACCCCGTTCCTTTTGTGCTAGATGAACGAAATTCTCTACACATGCTCAGTTCTGAGAGATAAGTGTGTGTGAAAGCCGTTCTTCACCCATCTTTTTGGGAACACAAAGTTTCGTTTCACTTGCAAACCCCACTCCTTACATATATATGGGGAGGTACTAGCTCCAACTCGGTTTTACAGTGAAAACTGCAGGTACTTCAAACCGGCACTAGGAAACAGACTGAGAAACCAGAGTAAAAGTTTCTTCTGCAACCCGTTCGCTTTGTGCTAGATGAACGAAAGTCTCTCCACATGCTCAGTTCTGAGAGATAAGTGTGTGTGAAAGCCGTCTTTCACCTAGCTTGTTGGGAACACAAAGTTTCTTTACAGTTGCAAACTCCACTCCATACATATATATGGGGACGTACTAGCTCCAACTCGGTTTTACAGTGAAAACTGCAGGAACATCAAACCGGCACTAGGAAACAGACTGAGAAACCAGAGTAAAAGTTTCTCCTGCAATCCGTTCCATTTTTGCTAGATGAACGAACGTCTCTCCACATGCTCATTTCTGAGAGATAAGTGTGTGTGAAAGTGGACCTTCACCTAGCTTGTTGGGAACACAAAGTTTCTTTTCACTTGCAAACTCCAATCCATACATATATATGGGGAGATACTAGATCCAAATCTGTTTTACAGTGAAAACTGCAGGAACTTCAAACCGGCACTAGGAAACAGACTGAGAAACCAGAGTAAAATTTCTCCTGCAAACCGTTCCCTTTGTGCTAGATGAACGAACGTCTCTCCACATGCTCAGTTCTGAGAGATAAGTGTGTGTGAAAGCCGTCTTTCACCTATCTTGTTGGGAACACAAAGTTTCTTTTCAGTTGCAAACTCCACTCCATACATATATATGGGGACGTAATAGTTCCAACACGGTTTTTCTGTGGAATCTGCAGGAACTTCAAACCGGTTCTAGGAAACAGACTGAGAAACCAGAATAAAAGTTTCTCCTGCAACCCGTTCCATTTGTGCCATATGAACGAACGTCTCTCCACATGCTCAGATCTGAGAGATAATTGTGTGTGAAAGCCGTCCTTCACTTATCTTGTTGGGAAAACAAAGTTTCTTTTCAGTTGCAAACTCCACTCCATACATATATATGGGGAGGTACTTGCTCCAACTAGGTTTTACAGTGAAAACTGCAGGAACATCAAACCGGCAGTAGGAAACAAACTGAGAAACCAGAGTAAAAGTTTCTCCTGCAACCCGTTCCATTTGTGCTAGATGAACGAACGTCTCTACACATGCTCATTTCTGAGAGATAAGTATGTGTGAAATCCGTGCTTCACATTGCTTGTTGGGAACACAAAGTTTCTTTTCACTTGCAAACTCCACCCCATACATATATATGGGGAGGTACAAGCTCCAACTCTGTTTTACATTGAAAACTGCAGGATATTCAAACCGGCACTTGGAAACAGACTGAGAAACCAGAGTAAAATTTTCTCCTGCAACCCGTTCCCTTTGTGCTAGATGAACGAACGTCTCTCCACATGCTCAGTTCTGAGTGATAAGTGTGTGTGGAAGCCGTCTTTCACATAGCTTGTTGGGATCACAAAGATTCTTTTAAGTTGCAAACTCCACTCCTTACATATATATGGGTAGGTACTAGATCCAACTCGGTTTTACAGTGAAAACTGCAGGAACTTCAAACTGGCACTAGGAAACAGACTGAGAAACCAGAGTAAAAGTTTCTCCTACAAACCGTTACTTTGTGCTAGATGAACTAACGTCTCTCCACATGCTCAGTTCTGAGAGATATGTGTGTGTGAAAGCCGTCCTTCAACTAGCTTGTTGGGAACACAAAGTTTCTTTTCACTTGCAAACTGCACTATATACATATATATGGGCTGATACAAGCTCCAACTAGGTTTTACTGTGAAAACTGCAGGAACTTCAAACCGGCACTAGGAAACAGACTGAGAAACCAGAGTAAAAGTTTCTCCTGCAACCCGTTCCCTTTGTGCTAGATGAACGAACGTCTCTCCACATGCTCAGTTCTGAGAGATATGTGTGTGTTAATGCCGTCCTTCAACTACCTTGTTGGGAACACAAAGTTTCTTTTCACATGCAAACTGCACAATATACATATATATGGGTAAATAAAAGCTCCAACTCTGTTTTACAGTGAAAACTGCAGGAACTTCAAACCGGCACTAGGAAACAGACTGAGAAACCAGAGAAATAATTTCTCCTGCAATCCGTTCCCTTTGTGCTAGATGAAAGAACGTCTTTCCACATGCTCAGTTCTGAGAGATAATTGTGTGTGAAAGCCGTCCTTCACCAAGCTTGTTGAGAACACAAAATTTCTTTTCAGTTGCAAACTCCACTCCATACATATATATGGGGAGGTACAAGCTCCAACTCGGTTTTACAGTGAAAACTGCAGGAACTTCAAACAGGCAATTGGAAAGAGACTGAGAAACAAGAGTAAAAGTTTCCCCTGCAACCCGTTCCCTTTGTGCTAGATGAACGAACGTCTCTCCACATGCTCAGTTCAGAGAGAAAAGTGTGTATGAAAGCCGTTCTTCACCTAGCTTGTTGGGAACACAAAGTTTCGTTTCACTTGCTAACTCCAGTCCATACATATATATGGGGAGGTACAAGCTCCAACTCGGCTTTACAGTGAAAACTGCAGGAACTTCAAACTGGCACTAGGAAACAGAATGAGTAACCAAAGTAATAGTTTCTCATGCAACCCATTCCCTTTGTGCTAGATGAACGAACGTCTCTCCACATGCTCAGTTCTGAGTGATAATTGTGTGTGAAAGCCGTCCTTCACATAGCTTGTTGGGAACACAAAGTTTCTTTTCACTTGCAAACTCCACTCCATACATATATATGGGGAGGTACTAGCTCCTAATCGGTTTTACAGTGAAAACTGCAGGAATTTCTAACCGGCACTAGGAAACAGACTGAGAAACCAGAGTAAAAGTTTCTCCTGCAAACATTTCATTTTGTGCTAGATGAACGAACGTCTCTCCACATGCTCAGTTCTGAGAGATATGTGTGTGTGAAAGCCGTCCTTCACCTAGCTTGTTGGGAACACAAAGTTTCTTTTCAGTTGCAAACTCCACTCCATACATATATATGGGGAGGTACTATCTCCAACTCGGTTTTACAGTGAAAACTGCAGAAACTTCAAACCGGCACTAGGAAACAGACTGAGAAACCAGAGTAAAATTTTCTCCTGCAACCCGTTCCATTTGTGCTAGATGAACGAACGTCTCTCCAAATGCTCAGTTCAGAAAGATAACTGTGTGTGAAAGCTGTCCTTCAACTAGCTTGTTGGGAACACAAAGTATCTTTTCAGTTGCAAATTCCACTCCACACATATGTATGGGGACGTACTAGCTCCAACACGGTTTTACTGTGGAATTTGCAGGAAATTCAAACCGGCACTAGGAAACAGACTGAGAAACCTGAATAAAAGTTTCTCCTGCAATCCGTTCCATTTGTGCCAAATGAACGAACGTCTCTCCACACGTTCAGTTCTGAGAGATAATTGTGTGTGAAAGCCGTCCTTCACCTAGCTTGTTGGGAACACAAAGTTTCTTTCCACTTGCAAACTCCACTCCATACATATATATGGGGAGGTACTAGCCCCAACACGGTTTTACAGTGAAAACTGCAGGAACTTCAAAAACGCACTAGGAAACAGACTGAGAATCCCGAGTAAAAGTTTCTCCTTCAACCCGTTCCCTTTGTGCTAGATGAACGAACGTCTCTCCACATGCTCATTTCTGAGAGATAAATGTGTTTGAAAGCCGTCTTTCACCTAGTTTGTTGGGAACACAAAGTTTCTTTTCACTTGCAAACTCCATTCCATACATATATATCGGGAGGTACTAGCTCCAACTCGGTTTTACATAGCAAACTGCTGGAACTTCAAACCAGCAATAGGAAACAGACTGAGAAACCAGAGTAAAAGTTTCTCCTGCACCCGTTCTTTTTGTGCTAGATGAACGAAAGTCTCTACAAATGCTCAGTTCTGAGAGATAAGTGTGTGTGAAAGCCGTGCTTCACCTAGCTTGTTGGGAACACAAAGTTTCTTTTCACTAGCAAACTCCACTACATACATATATATGGGGAGGTACTAGCTCCAACTCGGTTTTACAGTGAAAACTACAGGAACTACAAACAGGCACTAGGAAACAGACTGAGAATCCAGAGTAAAAGTTTCTCCTGCAACCCGCTCCCTTTGTGCTAGATGAACGAACGTCTCTCCACATGCAGTTCTGAGAGTTAAGTGTGTGTGAAAGCCGTCCTTCCCCAAGCTTGTTGGGAACACAAATTTTCTTTTCAGTTTCCAACTCCACTCCATACATATATATGGGGAGGTACTAGCTCCAACTCGGTTTTACAGTGATAACTGCAGGAACTTCTAACCGGCACCAGGAAACAGACTGAGAAACCAGAGTAAAAGTTTCTCCTGCAACCCGTTACATTTGTCCTAGATGAACGAACGTCTCTCCACATGCTCAGTTCTGAGAGATAAGTGTGTGTGAAAGCCGTCCTTCACATAGCTTGTTGGGAACACAAAGTTTCTTTTCACTTGCTATCACCACTCCATACATATATATGGGGAGGTACAAGCTCCAACTCGTTTTTACAGTGAAAAGAGCAGGAACTTCAAACCGGCACTAGGAAACAGACTGAGAAACCAGAGTAAAAGTTTCTGCTGCAACCCGTTCCCTTTGTCCTAGATGAACGAACGTCTCTCCACATGCTCAGTTCTGAGAGATATGTGTGTGTGAAAGCCGTTCTTCATCTAGCTGATTGGGAACACAAAGTTTGCTTTCAGTTGCAAATTCCAATCCATACATATTTATGGGGAGGTACTAGCTCCAACTCGGTTTTACAGTGAAAACTGCAGGAACTTCAAACTGGCACTAGGAAACAGACTGAGAAACCAGAGTAAAAGTTTCTCCTGCAACCAGTTCCCATTGTGCTAGATGAACGAACGTCTCTCCACATGGTCAGTTCTGAGAGATAAGTGTGTGTGAAAGCCGGCCTTCACCGAGCTTGTTGGGAACACAAAGTTTCTTTTCAGTTGCAAACTCCACTCCATACATATTTATGGGGAGGTACTAGCTCCAACTCCGTTTTACATTGAAACCTGCAGGAAATTCAAACCGGCACTTGGAAACAGACTGAGAAACCAGAGTAAAATTTTCTCCTGCAACCCGTTCCCTTTGTGCTAGATGAACGAACGTCTCTCCAAATGCTAAGTTCTGAGTGATAAATGTGTGTGAAAGCCGTCTTTCAAATATCTTGTTGGGATCACAAAGTTTCTTTTCAGTTGCAAACACCACTCCTTACATATATATGGGGAGGTACTAGCTCCAACTCGGTTTTACAGTGAAAACTGCAGGAACTTCAAACCGGCACTAGGAAACAGACTGAGAAACCAGAGTAAAGTTTCTCCTGCAACCATTTCCCTTTGTGCTAGATGAACGAACTTCTCTCCACATGCTCAGTTCTGAGAGATAAGTGTGTGTGAAAGCCGTCCTTCACCTATCTTGTTGGGAACACAAAGTTTCTTTTCAGTTTCCAACTCCACTCCATACATATATATTTGGAGGTACTAGCTCCAACTCGGTTATACAGTGAAAAGTGCAGGAACTTCTAACCGGCACTAAGAAACAGACTGAGAAACCAGAGTAAAAGTTTCTCCTACAAACCGTTCCTTTGTGCTAGATGAACTAACGTCTCCCCACATGCTCAGTTCTGAGAGATTTGTGTGTGTGAAAGCCGTCCTTCAACTAGCTTGTTGGGAACACAATGTTTCTTTTCACTTGCAAACTGCACTTTATACATATATATGGGGAGATACAAGCTCCAACTCGGTTTTACAGTGAAAAGTGCAGGAACTTCAAACCGGCACTAGGAAACAGACTGAGAAACCAGAGAAATAATTTCTCCTGCACACCGTTCCCTTTGTGCTAGATGAACGAACGTCTCTCCACATGCTCAGTTCAGAGAGAAAAGTGTGTATGAAAGCCTTTATTCACCTAGCTTTGTTGGGAACACCGAGTTTCTTTTCATTTGCTAACTCCACTCCATACATATATATAGGGATGTACTAGCTCCATCTCGGCTTTACAGTGAAAACTGCAGGAACATCAAACTGGCACTAGGAAACAGACTGAGTAACCAAAGTAATAGTTTCTCATGCAACCCGTTCCCTTTGTGCTAGATGAACGAACACCTCTCCACATGCTCAGTTAGGAGAGATAATTGTGTGTGAAAGCGGTCCTTCACCAACTTGTTGGGAACAAAAATTTTCTTTTCAATTGCAAACTCCACTCCATACATATATATGGGGAGGTGCTAGCTCCAACTCGGTTTTACAGTGAAAACTGCAGGAACTTCAAACCGGCACTAGGAAACAGACTGAGAATCCAGAGTAAAAGTTTCTCCTGCAACCCGTTCCCTTTTTGCTAGATGAACGAACGTCTCACCACATGCTCAGTTCTGAGAGATAAGTGTGTGTGAAAGCCGTCCTTCACCTAACTTGTTGGGATCACAAAGACTATTTTCACTTGCAAACTCCACTCCATACATATATATGGGTACGTCCTAGCTCCAACACTGTTTTACAGTGAAAACTGCAGGAACTTCAAACCGGTACTAGGAAACAGACTGAGAAACCAGAGATAAAGTTTCTCCTGCAAACCGTTCCCTTTGTGCTAGATGAACGAACGTCTCACCACATGCTCAGTTCTGAGAGATAAATGTGTGTGAAAGCCGTCCTTCACCTTGCTAGTTGGGAACACAAAGATTATTTTCATATGCAAACTCCACTCCATACATATATATGGGGAGGTACAAACTCCAAATCGGTTTTACAGTGAAAACTGCAGGAACTTCAAACCGGCACTAGGAAACGAACTGAGAAACCAGAATAAAACTTTCCCCTGCAACCCGTTCCATTTGTGCTAGATGAACGAACGTCTCTCCACATGGTCAGTTCTTAGTGATAATTGTGTGTGAAAGCCGTCCTTCACCTAGCTTGTTGGGAACACAAAGTTTCGTTTCACTTGCAAACTCCACTCCATACATATATATGGGGAGGTACTAGCTCCAACTCGCTTTTACAGTGAAAACTGCAGGAACTTCAAAAAGGCACTAGGAAACAGACTGAGAATCCCGAGTAAAAGTTTCTCCTGCAACCCGTTCCTTTTGTGCTAGATGAAAGAACGTCTCTACACATGCTCAGTTCTGAGAGATAAGTGTGTGTGAAAGCCGTCCTTCACCTAGCTTGTTGGGAACACAAAGTTTCTTTTCACTTGCAAACTCCACTCCATAAATATATATGGTGAGGTACTAGCTCCAACTCGGTTTTACAGTGAAAACTGCAGGAACTTCAAACCGGCACTAGGAAACAGACTGAGAAACCAGAGTAAAATTTTCTCCTGCAACCCGTTCCCTTTGTGCTAGATGAACGAAAGTCTCTCCACATGCTCAGTTCTGAGAGATAAGTGTGTGTGAAAGCCGTCCTTCACCTAGCTTGTTGGGAACACAAAGTTTCTTTACAGTTGCTAACTCCACTCCATACATATATATGGGGAGGTACTAACTCCAACTCGGTTTTACAGTGAAAACTGCAGGAAAATCAAACCGGCACTAGGAAACCTACTGAGGAACCAGAGTAAAAGTTTCTCCTGCAATCCGTTCCATTTGTGCTAGATGAACGAACGTCTCTCCACATGCTCAGTTCTGAGAGATAAGTGTGTGTGAAAGCCGTCCTTCACCTAGCTTGTTGGGAACACAAAGTTTCTTTACAGTTGCTAACTCCACTCCATACATATATATGGGGTGGTACTAACTCCAACTCTGTTTTACAGTGAAAACTGCAGGAACTTCAAACCAGCACTAGGAAACAGACTGAGAAACCAGAGTAAAATTTCTCCTGCAAACCGTTCCCTTTGTGCTAGATGAACGAACGTCTCTCCACATGCTCAGTTCTGAGAGATAAGTGTGTGTGAAAGCCGTCCTTCACCTAGCTTGTTGGGAACACAAAGTTTCTTTTCAGTTGCAAACTCCACTCCATACATATATATGGGGACGTAATAGTTCCAACACGGTTTTTCTGTGGAATCTGCAGGAACTTCAAACCGGCACTAGGAAACAGACTGAGAAACCAGAGAAATAATTTCTCCTGCATCCCGTTCCCTTTGTGCTAGATGAAAGAACGTCTCTCCACATGCTCAGTTCTGAGAGATAATTGTGTGTGAAAGCCGTCCTTCACCTAGCTTGTTGGGAACACAAAGATTATTTTCACTTGCAAACTCCACTCCATACATATATATGGGGACGTACTAGCTCCAACACGGTTTTACAGTGAAAACTGCAGGAAGTTCAAACCGGTACTAGGAAAAAGACTGAGAAACCAGAGTAAAAGTTTCTTCTACAACCTGTTCCCTTTGTGCTAGATGAACGAATGTCTCTCCACATGCTCACTCCTGAGGGATAAGTGTGTGTGAAAGCCGTCCTTCACTTAGATTGTTGGGAACACAAAGTTTCTTTTCACTTGAAATCTCCACTCCATATATAAATATGGTGTGGTACAAGCTCCAACTCAGTTTTACAGTGAAAACTGCAGGAAATTCAAACTGGCACTAGGAAAAAGACTGAGAAACCAGAGTAAAAGTTTCTCCTGCAACCCGTTCCCTTTGTGCTAGATGAACGAACGTCTCTCCACATGCTCATTTCTGAGAGATATGTGTGTGTGAAAGCCGTCCTTCACCTAGCTTGTTGGGAACACAAAGTTTCTTTTCACTTTCAAACTCCACTCCATACATATATATGGGGAGGTACTTTCTCCAACTCTTTTTTATAGTGAAAACTGCAGGAACTTCAAACCGGCACTAGGAAACAGACTGAGAAACCAGAGTAATACTTTCTCCTGCAACCCGTTCCTTTTGTGCTAGATGAAAGAACGTCTCTACACATGCTCAGTTCTGAGAGATAAGTGTGTGTGAAAGCCGTCCTTCACCTAGCTTGTTGGGAACACAAAGTTTCTTTACAGTTGCAAACTTCACTCCATACATATATATGGGGAGGTACTAGCTCCAACTCGGTTTTACAGTGAAAACTGCAGGAACATCAAACCGGCACTAGGAAACCTACTGAGGAACCAGAGTAAAAGTTTCTCCTGCAATCCGTTCCATTTGTGCTAGATGAACGAACGTCTCTCCACATGCTCATTTCTGAGAGATAAGTGTGTTTGAAAGCCGTCCTTCACCTAGCTTGTTGGGAACACAAAGTTTCTTTTCACTTGCAAACTCCAATCCATACATATATATGGGGAGGTAATAGCTCCAACTCTGTTTTACAGTGAAAACTGCAGGAACTTCAAAACGGCACTAGGAAACAGACTGAGAAATCAGAGTAAATGTTTCTCCTGCAACCAATTCCCTTTGTGCTAGATGAAAGAACGTCTCTCCACATGCTCAGTTCTGAGAGATAAGTGTGTGTGAAAGCGGAACTTCACCTAGCTTGTTGGGAACACAAAGTTTCTTTTCACTTGCAAACTCCACTCCATACATATATATGGGGAGATAATAGCTCCAACTCTGTTTTACAGTGAAAACTGCAGGAACTTCAAACCGGCACTATGAAACAGACTGAGAAACCAGAGTAAAATTTCTCCTGCAACACGTTCCCTTCGTGCTAGATGAACGAACGTCTCTCCACATGCTCAGTTCTGAGAGATAAGTGTGTGTGAAAGCCGTCCTTCACCTAGCTTGTTGGGAACACAAAGTTTCTTTTCAGTTGCAAACTCCACTCCATATATATATATGGGGACGTAATAGTTCCAACACGGTTTTTCTGTGGAATCTGCAGGAACTTCAAACCGGCACTAGGAAACAGACTGAGAAACCAGAGAAATAATTTCTCCTGCATCCCGTTCCCCTTGTGCTAGATGAAAGAACGTCTCTCCACATGCTCAGTTCTGAGAGATAATTGTGTGTGAAAGCCGTCCTTCACCTAGCTTGTTGGGAACACAAAATTTCTTTTCAGTTGCAAACTCCACTCCATACATATATATGGGGAGGTACTAGCTCCAACTCGGTTTTACAGTGAAACCTGCAGGATCTTCAAACCTGCACTAGGAAACAGACTGAGAAACCAGAGTAAAAGTTTCTCCTGCAAACCGTTCCCTTTGTGCTAGATGAACGAACGTCTCTCCACATGCTCAGTTCTGAGAGATAAGTGTGTGTGAAAGCCGTCCTTCACCTAGCTTGTTGGGAACACAAAGATTATTTTCACTTGCAAACTCCACTCCATATATATATATGGGGACGTACTAGCTCCAACACGGTTTTACAGTGAAAACTGCAGGAAGTTCAAACCGGTACTAGGAAAAAGACTGAGAAACCAGAGTAAAAGTTTCTCCTACAACCTGTTCCCTTTGTGCTAGATGAACGAATGTCTCTCCACATGCTCAGTCCTGAGGGATAAGTGTGTGTGAAAGCCGTCCTTCACCTAGCTTGTTGGGAACACAAACTTTCTTTTCACTTGCAAACTCCACTACATACATATATATGGGGAGGTACTAGCTTGAAATCGGTTTTTCAGTGAAAACTGTAGGAACTTCAAACCGGTACTAGGAAACAGACTGAGAAATCAGAGTAAAAGTTTCTCCTGCAACCCGTTCCCTTTTCCTAGATGAACGAAAGTCTCTCCACATGCTCAGTTCTGAGAGATAAGTGTGTGTGAAAGCCGTCCTTCACCTAGCTTGTTGGGAACACAAAGTTTCTTTTCACTTGCAAACTCCACTCCATACATATATATGGGGAGGTACTAGATCCAACTCGGTTTTACAGTGAAAGCTGCAGGAACATCCAACCGGCACTAGGAAAAAGACTGAGAAACCAGAGTAAAATTTTCTCCTGCAACAAGTTCCCTTTGTGCTAGATGAACGAACGTCTCTCCACATGCTCAGTTCTGAGAGATAAGTGTGTGTGAAAGCCGTACTTCACCTAGCTTTTTCGGAACACAAAGTTTCTTTTCATTTTCAAACTCCACTCCATACATATATATGGGGAGGTACTAGCACCAACTCGGTTTTACAGTGAAAACTGCAGGAACGTAAAACCGGCACTAGGAAACAGACTGAGAAAACAGAGTAAAAGTTTCTCCTGCAACACGTTCCCATTGTGCTAGATGAACGAACGTCTCTCCACATGCTCAGTTCTGAGAGATAAGTGTGTGTGAAAGCCGTTCTTCAACTAGCTTGTTGGGAACACAATTTTCTTTTCACTTGCAGACTCCACTGCATACATATATTTGGTGAGGTACTAGCTCCAACTCGGTTTTACAGTGAAAACTGCAGGATCTTCAAACCTGCACTAGGAAACAGATTGAGAAACAGGAGTAAAAATTTCTCCTGCAACCTGTTCCCTTTGTGCTAGATGAACGAACGTCTCTCCACATGCTCAGTTCTGAGAGATAACTGTGTGTGAAAGCCGTCCTTCACCTAGCTTGTTGGGAACACAAAATTTCTTTTCAGTTGCAAACTCCACTCCATACATATATATGGTGAGGTACTAGCTCCAGCTCGGTTTTACAGTGAAAACTGCAGGAACTTCAAACAGGCACTTGGAAAGAGACTGAGAAACCAGAGTAAAAGTTTCTCCTGCAACCCGTTCCCTTTGTGCTAGATGAACGAACGTCTCTCCACATGCTCAGTTCAGAGAGAAAAGTGTGTATGAAAGCCGTTCTTCACCTAGCTTGTTGGGAACACAAAGTTTCTTTTCAGTTGCAAACTCCACTCCATACATATATATGGGGAGGTACTAGCTCCTACTCGGTTTTACAGTGAAAACTGCAGGAATTTCAAACCGGCACTAGGAAACAGACTGAGAAACCAGAGTAAAAGTTTCACCTGCAACCCTTTCATTTTGTGCTAGATGAACGAACGTCTCTCCACATGCTCAGTTCTGAGAGATATGTGTTTGAAAGCCGTCCTTCACCTAGCTTGTTGGGAACACAAAGTTACTTTTCAGTTGCAAATTCCACTCCACACATATGTATGGGGACGTACTAGCTCCAAAACGGTTTTACTGTGGAATCTGCAGGAACTTCAAACCGGCACTAGGAAACAGACTGAGAAACCTCAATAAAAGTTTCTCCTGCAATCCGTTCCATTTGTGCCAAATGAACGAACGTCTCTCCACACGTTCATTTCTGAGAGATATGTGTGTGTGAAAGCCGTACTTCACTTAGCTTGTTGGGAACACAAAGTTTCGTTTCACTTGCAAACTCCACTCCATACATATATATGGGGAGGTACTAGCTCCAACACGGATTTATAGTGAAAACTGCACGAACTTCAAAAAGGCACTAGGAAACAGACTGAGAATCCCGAGTAAAAGTTTCTCCTTCAACCCGTTCCCTTTGTGCTAGATGAACGAACGTCTCTCCACATGCTCAGTTCTGAGAGATAAGTGTGTGTGAAAGCCGTCCTTCACCTAGTTTGTTGGGAACACAAAGTTTCTTTTCACTTGCAAACTCCACTCCATACATATATATGGGGAGGTACTAGCTCCAAATCTGTTTTACAGTGCAAACTGCAGGAACTTCAAACCAGCAATAGGAAACAGACTGAGAAACCAGAGTAAAAGTTTCTCCTGCAACCCGTTCCTTTTGTGCTAGATGAACGAACGTCTCTCCACATGCTCATTTCTGAGAGATAAGTGTGTGTGAAAGCCGTGCTTCAACTAGCTTGTTGGGAACACAATTTTCTTTTCATTTGCAGACTCCACTGCATACATATATTTGGGGAGGTACTAGCTCCAACTCGGTTTTACAGTGCAAACTGCAGGAACTTCAAACCAGAAATAGGAAACAGACTGAGAAACCAGAGTAAAAGTTTCTCCTGCAACCCGTTCCTTTTGTGCTAGATGAATGAACGTCTCTCCACATGCTCATTTCTGAGAGATAAGTGTGTGTGAAAGCGGAACTTCACCTAGCTTGTTATGAACACAAAGATTCTTTTCACTTGCAAACTCCACTCCATACATATATATGGGGAGGTACTAGATCCAACTCGGTTTTACAGTGAAAACTGCAGGAACATCCAACAGGCACTAGGAAAAAGACTGAGATACCAGAGTAAAATTTTCTCCTGCAACACGTTCCCTTTGTGCTAGATGAACGAACGTCTCTCCACATGCTCAGTTCTGAGAGATAAGTGTGTGTGAAAGCCGTACTTCACCTAGCTGTTTCGGAACACAAAGTTTCTTTTCATTTTCAAACTCCACTCCATACATATATATGGGGAGGTACTAGCACCAACTCGGTTTTACAGTGAAAACTGCAGGAACGTAAAACCGGCACTAGGAAACAGACTGAGAAAACAGAGTAAAAGTTTCTCCTGCAAACCTTTCCCTTTGTGCTAGATGAACGAACGTCTCTCCACATGCTCAGTTCTGAGAGATAAGTGTGTGTGAAAGCCGTTCTTCAACTAGCTTGTTGGGAACACAATTTTCTTTTCACTTGCAGACTCCACTGCATACATATATTTGGGGAGGTACTAGCTCCAACTCGGTTTTACAGTGAAAACTGCAGGATCTTCAAACCTGCACTAGGAAACAGATTGAGAAACAAGAGTAAAAGTTTCTCCTGCAACCTGTTCCCTTTGTGCTAGATGAACGAACGTCTCTCCACATGCTCAGTTCTGAGAGATAAGTGTGTGTGAAAGCCGTCCTTCACCTAGCTTGTTGGGAACACAAAGTTTCTTTTCAGTTGCAAACTACACTCCATACATATATATGGGGACGTAATAGTTCCAACACGGTTTTTCTGTGGAATCTGCAGGAACTTCAAACCGGCACTTGGAAAGAGACTGAGAAACCAGAGTAAAAGTTTCCCCTGCAACCCGTTCCCTTTGTCCTAGATGAACGAACGTCTCTCCACATGCTCAGTTCAGAGAGAAAAGTGTGTATGAAAGCCGTTCTTCACCTAGCTTGTTGGGAACACAAAGTTTCTTTTCAGTTGCAAACTCCACTCCATACATATATATGGGGAGGTACTAGCTCCTACTCTGTTTTACAGTGAAACCTGCAGGATCTTCAAACCTGCACTAGGAAACAGACTGAGAAACCAGAGTAAAAGTTTCACCTGCAACCCTTTCATTTTGTGCTAGATGAACGAACGTCTCTCCACATGCTCAGTTCTGAGAGATATGTGTGTTTGAAAGCCGTCCTTCACCTAGCTTGTTGGGAACACAAAGTTACTTTTCAGTTGCAAATTCCACTCCAAACATATGTATGGGGACGTACTAGCTCCAAAACGGTTTTACTGTGGAATCTGCAGGAACTTCAAACCGGCACTAGGAAACAGACTGAGAAACCTCAATAAAAGTTTCTCCTGCAATCCGTTCCATTTGTGCCAAATGAACGAACGTCTCTCCACACGTTCAGTTCTGAGAGATATGTGTGTGTGAAAGCCGTACTTCACTTAGCTTGTTGGGAACACAAAGTTTCGTTTCACTTGCAAACTCCACTCCATACATATATATGGGGAGGTACTAGCTCCAACTCGGATTTATAGTGAAAACTGCAGGAACTTCAAAAAGGCTCTAGGAAACAGACTGAGAATCCCGAGTAAAAGTTTCTCCTTCAACCCGTTCCCTTTGTGCTAGATGAACGAACGTCTCTCCACATGCTCAGTTCTGAGAGATAAGTGTGTGTGAAAGCCGTCCTTCACCTAGTTTGTTGGGAACACAAAGTTTCTTTTCACTTGCAAACTCCACTCCATACATATATATGGGGAGGTACTAGCTCCAACTCGGTTTTACAGTGCAAACTGCAGGAACTTCAAAACAGCAATAGGAAACAGACTGAGAAACCAGAGTAAAAGTTTCTCCTGCAACCCGTTCCTTTTGTGCTAGATGAACGAACGTCTCTCCACATGCCCATTTCTGAGAGATAAGTGTGTGTGAAAGCCGTGCTTCAACTAGTTTGTTGTGAACACAATTTTCTTTTCACTTGCAGACTCCACTGCATACATATATTTGGGGAGGTACTAGCTCCAACTCGGTTTTACAGTGCAAACTGCAGGAACTTCAAACCAGAAATAGGAAACAGACTGAGAAACCAGAGTAAAAGTTTCTCCTGCAACCCGTTCCTTTTGTGCTAGATGAACGAACGTCTCTCCACATGCTCAGTTCTGAGAGATAAGTGTGTGTGAAAGCAGTACTTCACCTAGCTTTTTCGGAACACAAAGTTTCTTTTCATTTTCAAACTCCACTCCATACATATATATGGGGAGGTACTAGCACCAACACGGTTTTACAGTGAAAACTGCAGGAACGTAAAACCGGCACTAGGAAACATACTGAGAAAACAGAGTAAAAGTTTCTCCTGCAACCCGTTCCCTTTGTGCTAGATGAACGAACGTCTCGCCACATGCTCAGTTCTGAGAGATAAGTGTGTGTGAAAGCCGTTCTTCAACTAGCTTGTTGGGAACACAATTTTCTTTTCATTTGCAGACTCCACTGCATACATATATTTGGGGAGGTACTAGCTCCAACTCGGTTTTACAGTGAAAACTGCAGGATCTTCAAACCTGCACTAGGAAACAGATTGAGAAACAAGAGTAAAAGTTTCTCCTGCAAACTGTTCCCTTTGTGCTAGATGAACGAACGTCTCTCCACATGCTCAGTTCTGAGAGATATGTGTGTGTGAAAGCCGTCCTTCACCTAGCTTGTTGGGAACACAAAGTTTCTTTTCAGTTGCAAACTCCACTCCATACATATATTTGGGGACGTAATAGTTCCAACACGGTTTTTCTGTGGAATCTGCAGGAACTTCAAACCGGCACTAGGAAACAGACTGAGAAACCAGAGAAATAATTTCTCCTGCATCCCGTTCCCCTTGTGCTAGATGAAAGAACGTCTCTCCACATGCTCAGTTCTGAGAGATAATTGTGTGTGAAAGCCGTCCTTCACCTAGCTTGTTGGGAACACAAAATTTCTTTTCAGTTGCAAACTCCACTCCATACATATATATGGGGATGTACTAGCTCCAACTCGGTTTTACAGTGAAACCTGCAGGATCTTCAAACCGGCACTAGGAAACAGACTGAGAAACCAGAGTAAAAGTTTCTCCTGCAACCCGTTCCCTTTGTGCTAGATGAACGAACGTCTCTCCACATGCTCAGTTCTGAGAGATAATTGTGTGTGAAAGCCGTCCTTCACCTAGCTTGTTGGGAACACAAAGATTATTTTCACTTGCAAACTCCACTCCATACATATATATGGGGACGTACAAGCTCCAACACGGTTTTACAGTGAAAACTGCAGGAAGTTCAAACCGTTACTAGGAAAAAGACTGAGAAACCAGAGTAAAAGTTTCTCCTACAACCTGTTCCCTTTGTGCTAGATGAACGAATGTCTCTCCACATGCTCAGTCCTGAGGGATAAGTGTGTGTGAAAGCCGTCCTTCACCTAGCTTGTTGGGAACACAAAGTTTCTTTTCACGTGCAAACTCCACTACATACATATATATGGGGAGGTACTAGCTTGAAATCGGTTTTTCAGTGAAAACTGTAGGAACTTCAAACCGGCACTAGGAAACAGACTGAGAAATCAGAGTAAAAGTTTCTCCTGCAACCCGTTCCCTTTTCCTAGATGAACGAAAGTCTCTCCACATGCTCAGTTCTGAGAGATAAGTGTGTGTGAAAGCCGTCCTTCACCTAGCTTGTTGGGAACACAAAGTTTCTTTTCACTTGCAAACTCCACTCCATACATATATATGGGGAGGTACTAGATCCAACTCGGTTTTACACTGAAAACTGCAGGAACATCCAACCGGCACTAGGAAAAAGACTGAGAAACCAGAGTAAAATTTTCTCCTGCAACACGTTCCATTTGTGCTAGATGAACGAACGTCTCTCCACATGCTCAGTTCTGAGAGATAAGTGTGTGTGAAAGCCGTACTTCACCTAGCTTTTTCGGAACACAAAGTTTCTTTTCATTTTCAAACTCCACTCCATACATATATATGGGGAGGTACTAGCACCAACTCGATTTTACAGTGAAAACTGCAGGAACGTAAAACCGGCACTAGGAAACAGACTGAGAAAACAGAGTAAAAGTTTCTCCTGCAACCCGTTCCCATTGTGCTAGATGAACGAACGTCTCTCCACATGCTCAGTTCTGAGAGATAAGTGTGTGTGAAAGCCGTTCTTCAACTAGCTTGTTGGGAACACAATTTTCTTTTCACTTGCAGACTCCACTGCATACATATATTTGGGGAGGTACTAGCTCCTACTCGGTTTTACAGTGAAAACTGCAGGAATTTCAAACCGGCACTAGGAAACAGACTGAGAAACCAGAGTAAAAGTTTCACCTGCAACCCTTTCATTTTGTGCTAGATGAACGAACGTCTCTCCACATGCTCAGTTCTGAGAGATATGTGTGTTTGAAAGCCGTCCTTCACCTAGCTTGTTGGGAACACAAAGTTACTTTTCAGTTGCAAATTCCACTCCACACATATGTATGGGGACGTACTAGCTCCAAAACGGTTTTACTGTGGAATCTGCAGGAACTTCAAACCGGCACTAGGAAACAGACTGAGAAACCTCAATAAAAGTTTCTCCTGCAATCCGTTCCATTTGTGCCAAATGAACGAACGTCTCTCCACACGTTCAGTTCTGAGAGATATGTGTGTGTGAAAGCCGTACTTCACTTAGCTTGTTGGGAACACAAAGTTTCGTTTCACTTGCAAACTCCACTCCATACATATATATGGGGAGGTACTAGCTCCAACTCGGATTTATAGTGAAAACTGCAGGAACTTCAAAAAGGCACTAGGAAACAGACTGAGAATCCCGAGTAAAAGTTTCTCCTTCAACCCGTTCCCTTTGTGCTAGATGAACGAACGTCTCTCCACATGCTCAGTTCTGAGAGATAAGTGTGTGAGAAAGCCGTACTTCACCTAGTTTGTTGGGAACACAAAGTTTCTTTTCACTTGCAAACTCCACTCCATACATATATATGGGGAGGTA
This sequence comes from Camelus dromedarius, assembly GCF_036321535.1. Classification (NCBI taxonomy): domain Eukaryota; kingdom Metazoa; phylum Chordata; class Mammalia; order Artiodactyla; family Camelidae; genus Camelus; species Camelus dromedarius. The sequence continues at coordinate 86,895,908 of NC_087441.1, read as the reverse complement.
CTAGCTCCAACTCGGTTTTACAGTGCAAACTGCAGGAACTTCAAACCAGCAATAGGAAACAGACTGAGAAACCAGAGTAAAAGTTTCTCCTGCAACCCGTTCCTTTTGTGCTAGATGAACGAACGTCTCTCCACATGCTCATTTCTGAGAGATAAGTGTGTGTGAAAGCCGTGCTTCAACTAGCTTGATGGGAACACAATTTTCTTTTCATTTGCAGACTCCACTGCATACATATATTTGGGGAGGTACTAGCTCCAACTCGGTTTTACAGTGCAAACTGCAGGAACTTCAAACCAGAAATAGGAAACAGACTGAGAAACCAGAGTAAAAGTTTCTCCTGCAACCCGTTCCTTTTGTGCTAGATGAATGAACGTCTCTCCACATGCTCATTTCTGAGAGATAAGTGTGTGTGAAAGCGGAACTTCACCTAGCTTGTTATGAACACAAAGATTCTTTTCACTTGCAAACTCCACTCCATACATATATATGGGGAGGTACTAGATCCAACTCGGTTTTACAGTGAAAACTGCAGGAACATCCAACAGGCACTAGGAAAAAGACTGAGAAACCAGAGTAAAATTTTCTCCTGCAACACGTTCCCTTTGTGCTAGATGAACGAACGTCTCTCCACATGCTCAGTTCTGAGAGATAAGTGTGTGTGAAAGCCGTACTTCACCTAGCTTGTTATGAACACAAAGATTCTTTTCACTTGCAAACTCCACTCCATACATATATATGGGGAAGTACTAGCTCCAACTCGGTTTTACAGTGAAAACTGCAGGAATTTCAAACCGGCACTAGGAAACAGACTGAGAAACCAGAGTAAAAGTTTCTCCTGCAAACCTTTCATTTTGTGCTAGATGAACGAACGTCTCTCCACATGCTCAGTTCTGAGAGATATGTGTGTTTGAAAGCCGTCCTTCACCTAGCTTGTTGGGAACACAAAGTTACTTTTCAGTTGCAAATTCCACTCCACACATATGTATGGGGACGTACTAGCTCCAAAACGGTTTTACTGTGGAATCTGCAGGAACTTCAAACCGGCACTAGGAAACAGACTGAGAAACCTCAATAAAAGTTTCTCCTGCAATCCGTTCCATTTGTGCCAAATGAATGAACGTCTCTCCACACGTTCAGTTCTGAGAGATATGTGTGTGTGAAATCCGTACTTCACTTAGCTTGTTGGGAACACAAAGTTTCTTTTCACTTGCAAACTCCACTACATACATATATATGGGGAGGTACTAGCTTGAAATCGGTTTTTCAGTGAAAACTGTAGGAACTTCAAACCGGCACTAGGAAACAGACTGAGAAACCAGAGTAAATGTTTCTCCTGCAACCCGTTCCCTTTTCCTAGATGAACGAAAGTCTCTCCACATGCTCAGTTCTGAGAGATAAGTGTGTGTGAAAGCCGTCCTTCACCTAGCTTGTTGGGAACACAAAGTTTCTTTTCACTTGCAAACTCCACTCCATACATATATATGGGGAGGTACTAGATCCAACTCGGTTTTACAGTGAAAACTGCAGGAACATCCAACCGGCACTAGGAAAAAGACTGAGAAACCAGAGTAAAATTTTCTCCTGCAACACGTTCCCTTTGTGCTAGATGAACGAACGTCTCTCCACATGCTCAGTTCTGAGAGATAAGTGTGTGTGAAAGCCGTACTTCACCTAGCTTTTTCGGAACACAAAGTTTCTTTTCATTTTCAAACTCCACTCCATACATATATATGGGGAGGTACTAGCACCAACTCGGTTTTACAGTGAAAACTGCAGGAACGTAAAACCGGCACTAGGAAACAGACTGAGAAAACAGAGTAAAAGTTTCTCCTGCAACCCGTTCCCATTGTGCTAGATGAACGAACGTCTCTCCACATGCTCAGTTCTGAGAGATAAGTGTGTGTGAAAGCCGTTCTTCAACTAGCTTGTTGGGAACACAATTTTCTTTTCACTTGCAGACTCCACTGCATACATATATTTCGGGAGGTACTAGCTCCAACTCGGTTTTACAGTGAAAACTGCAGGATCTTCAAACCTGCACTAGGAAACAGATTGAGAAACAAGAGTAAAAGTTTCTCCTGCAACCTGTTCCCTTTGTGCTAGATGAACGAACGTCTCTCCACATGCTCAGTTCTGAGAGATAACTGTGTGTGAAAGCCGTCCTTCACCTAGCTTGTTGGGAACACAAAATTTCTTTTCAGTTGCAAACTCCACTCCATACATATATATGGGGAGGTACTAGCTCCAACTCGGTTTTACAGTGAAAACTGCAGGAACTTCAAACAGGCACTTGGAAAGAGACTGAGAAACCAGAGGAAAAGTTTCTCCTGCAAACCGTTCCCTTTGTGCTAGATGAACGAACGTCTCTCCACATGCTCAGTTCAGAGAGAAAAGTGTGTATGAAAGCCGTTCTTCACCTAGCTTGTTGGGAACACAAAGTTTCTTTTCAGTTGCAAACTCCACTCCATACATATATATGGGGAGGTACTAGCTCCTACTCGGTTTTACAGTGAAAACTGCAGGAATTTCAAACCGGCACTAGGAAACAGACTGAGAAACCAGAGTAAAAGTTTCACCTGCAACCCTTTCATTTTGTGCTAGATGAACGAACGTCTCTCCACATGCTCAGTTCTGAGAGATATGTGTGTTTGAAAGCCGTCCTTCACCTAGCTTGTTGGGAACACAAAGTTACTTTTCAGTTGCAAATTCCACTCCACACATATGTATGAGGACGTACTAGCTCCAAAACGGTTTTACTGTGGAATCTGCAGGAACTTCAAACCGGCACTAGGAAACAGACTGAGAAACCTCAATAATAGTTTCTCCTGCAATCCGTTCCATTTGTGCCAAATGAACGAACGTCTCTCCACACGTTCAGTTCTGAGAGATATGTGTGTGTGAAAGCCGTACTTCAATTAGCTTGTTGGGAACACAAAGTTTCGTTTCACTTGCAAACTCCAATCCATACATATATATGGGGAGGTACTAGCTCCAACTCGGATTTATAGTGAAAACTGCAGGAACTTCAAAAAGGCACTAGGAAACAGACTGAGAATCCCGAGTAAAAGTTTCTCCTTCAACCCGTTCCCTTTGTGCTAGATGAACGAACGTCTCTCCACATGCTCAGTTCTGAGAGATAAGTGTGTGTGAAAGCCGTCCTTCACATTGTTTGTTGGGAACACAAAGTTTCTTTTCACTTGCAAACTCCACTCCATACATATATATGGGGAGGTACTAGCTCCAACTCGGTTTTACAGTGCAAACTGCAGGAAATTCAAACCAGCAATAGGAAACAGACTGAGAAACCAGAGTAAAACTTTCTCCTGCAACCCGTTCCTTTTGTGCTAGATGAACGAACGACTCTCCACATGCTCATTTCTGAGAGATAAGTGTGTGTGAAAGCCGTGCTTCAACTAGCTTGTTGGGAACACAATTTTCTTTTCACTTGCAGAATCCACTGCATACATATATTTGGGGAGGTACTAGCTCCAACTCGGTTTTACAGTGCAAACTGCAGGAACTTCAAACCAGAAATAGGAAACAGACTGAGAAACCAGAGTAAAAGTTTCTCCTGCAACCCGTTCCCTTTGTGCAAGATGAATGAACGTCTCTCCACATGCTCATTTCTGAGAGACAAGTGTGTGTGAAAGCGGAACTTCACCTAGCTGGTTATGAACACAAAGTTTCTTTTCACTTGCAAACTCCACTCCATACATATATATGGGGAGGTACTAGATCCAACTCGGTTTTACAGTGAAAACTGCAGGAACATCCAACAGGCACTAGGAAAAAGACTGAGAAACCAGAGTAAAATTTTCTCCTGCAACACGTTCCCTTTGTGCTAGATGAACGAACGTCTCTCCACATGCTCAGTTCTGAGAGATAAGTGTGTGTGAAAGCCGTACTTCACCTAGCTTTTTCGGAACACAAAGTTTCTTTTCATTTTCAAACTCCACTCCATATATATATATGGGGAGGTACTAGCAGCAACTCGGTTTTCAAGTGAAAACTGCAGGAACGTAAAACCGGCAGTAGGAAACAGACTGAGAAAACAGAGAAAAAGTTTCTCCTGCAACCCGTTCCCTTTGTGCTAGATGAACGAACGTCTCTCCACATGCTCAGTTCTGAGAGATAAGTGTGTGTGAAAGCCGTTCTTCAACTAGCTTGTTGGGAACACAATTTTCTTTTCACTTGCAGACTCCACTGCATACATATATTTGGGGAGGTACTAGCTCCAACTCGGTTTTACAGTGAAAACTGCAGGATCTTCAAACCTGCACTAGGAAACAGATTGAGAAACAAGAGTAAAAGTTTCTCCTGCAACCTGTTCCCTTTGTGCTAGATGAACGAACGTCTCTCCACATGCTCAGTTCTGAGAGATAACTGTGTGTGAATGCCGTCCTTCACCTAGCTTGTTGGGAACACAAAATTTCTTTTCAGTTGCAAACTCCACTCCATACATATATATGGGAAGGTACTAGCTCCAGCTCGGTTTTACAGTGAAAACTGCAGGAACTTCAAACAGGCATTTGGAAAGAGACTGAGAAACCAGAGTAAAAGTTTCTCCTGCAAACCGTTCCCTTTGTGCTAGATGAACGAACGTCTCTCCACATGCTCAGTTCAGAGAGAAAATTGTGTATGAAAGCCGTTCTTCACCTAGCTTGTTTGGAACACAAAGTTTCTTTTCAGTTGCAAACTCCACTCCATACATATATGTGGGGAGGTACTAGCTCCTACTCGGTTTTACAGTGAAAACTGCAGGAACTTAAAACCGGCACTAGGAAACAGACTGAGAAACCAGAGTAAAAGTTTCTCCTGGAAACCTTTCATTTTGTGCTAGATGAACGAACGTCTCTCCACATGCTCAGTTCTGAGAGATATGTGTGTTTTAAATCCGTCCTTCACCTAGCTTGTTGGGAACACAAAGTTACTTTTCAGTTGCAAATTCCACACCACACATATGTATGGGGACGTACTAGCTCCAAAACGGTTTTACTGTGGAATCTGCAGGAACTTCAAACCGGCACTAGGAAACAGACTGAGAAACCTCAATAAAAGTTTCTCCTGCAATCCGTTCCATTTGTGCCAAATGAACGAACGTCTCTCCACACGTTCAGTTCTGAGAGATATGTGTGTGTGAAAGCCGTACTTCACTTAGCTTGTTGGGAACACAAAGTTTCGTTTCACTTGCAAACTCCACTCCATACATATATATGGGGAGGTACTAGCTCCAACACGGATTTACAGTGAAAACTGCAGGAACTTCAAAAAGGCACTAGGAAACAGACTGAGAATCCCGAGTAAAAGTTTCTCCTTCAACCCGTTCCCTTTGTGCTAGATGAACGAACGTCTCTCCACATGCTCATTTCTGAGAGATAAGTGTGTGTGAAAGCCGGCCTTCACCTAGTTTGTTGGGAACACAAAGTTTCTTTTCACTTGCAAACTCCACTCCATACATATATATGGGGAGGTACTAGCTCCAACTCGGTTTTACAGTGCAAACTGCAGGAACTTCAAACCAGCAATAGGAAACAGACTGAGAAACCAGAGTAAAAGTTTCTCCTGTAACCCGTTCCTTTTGTGCTAGATGAACGAACGTCTCTCCACATGCTCATTTCTGAGAGATAAGTGTGTGTGAAAGCCGTCCTTCATCTAGCTTGTTGGGAACACAAAGTTTCTTTTCAGTAGCAAACTCCACTCCATACATATATATGGGGAGGTACTAGCTCCAACTCGGTTTTACAGTGAAAACTGCAGGAACTTAAAACCGGCACTAGGAAACAGACTGAGAAACCAGAGTAATAGTTTCTCCTGCAAACCGTTCCATTTGTGCTAGATGAACGAACGTCTCTCCACATGCTCAGTTCTCAGAGATAAGTGTGTGTGAAAGCCGTTCTTCACCTAGCTGGTTGGGAACACAAAGTTTCTTTTCACTTGCAGACTCCACTCCATACATATATTTGGGGAGGTACTAGCTCCAACTCGGTTTTACAGTGAAAACTGCAGGAACTTCAAACTTGCACTAGGAAACAGATTGAGAAACCAGAGTAAATGTTTCGCCTGCAACCAGTTCCCTTTGTGCTAGATGAATGAACGTCTCTCCACATGCTCAGATCTGAGAGATAAGTGTGTGTGAAAGCCGTCCTTCAACTAGCTTGTTGGGAAAACAAAGTTTCTTTTCAGTTTCCAACTCCACTCCATACATATATATGGGGAAGTACTAGCTCCAAATCGGTTTTATAGTGAAAAGTGCAGGAACTTCTAACCGGCACTAGGAAACAGACTGAGAAACCAGAGTAAAAGTTTCTCCTGCAACCCGTTCCATTTGTCCTAGATGAACGAACGTCTCTCCACATGCTCAGTTCTGAGAGATAAGTGTGTGTGAAAGCCGTCATTCACATACCTTGTTGGGAACACAAAGTTTCTTTTCACTTGCTATCTCCACTCCATACATATATATGGGGAGGTACTAGCTCCAACTCGGTTTTACAGTGAAAAGTGCAGGAACTTCAAACCGGCACTAGGAAACAGACTGAGAAACCAGAGTAAAAGTTTCTCCTGCAACCCGTTCCCTTTGTCCTAGATGAACGAACGTCTCTCCACATGCTCATTTCTGAGAGATATGTGTGTGTGAAAGCCGTTCTTCATGTAGCTGGTTGGGAACACAAAGTTTGTTTTCAGTTGCAAATTCAACTCCATACATATTTATTGGGAGGTACTAGCTAAAAATCGGTTTTACAGTGAATACTGAAGGATCTTCAAACCGGCACTAGGAAACAGACTGAGAAACCAGAGTAAAAGTTTCTCCAACTAACCTTTCCTTTGTGCTAGATGAACTAACGTCTCTCCACATGCTCAGTTCTGAGAGATATGTGTGTGTGAAAGCCGTCCTTCAACTAGCTTGTTGGGAAAACACAGTTTCATTTCACTTGCAAACTGCACTGTATACATATATATGGGGAAGTACTAGCTCCAACTCTGTTTTACAGTGAAAACTGTAGGAACTTCAAACCGGCACTAGGAAACAGACTGAGAAACCAGAATAAAAGTTTTTCCTGCATACCCTTCCATTTGTGCCATATGAACGAACGTCTCTCCACATGCTCAGTTCTGAGAGATAAGTGTGTGTGAAATCCGTCCGTCACCTAGCTTGTTGGGAACACAAAGTTTCTTTTCACTTGCAAACTCCACCCGATACATATATATGGGGAGGTACTAGCTCCAACTCTGTTTTACAGTGAAAACTGCAGGAACTTCAAACCGGCACTAATAAACAGACTGACAAACCAGAGAAAAAGTTTCTCCTGCAACCCGTTCCCTTTTTGCTAGATGAATGAACGTCTCACCACATGCTCATTTCTGAGAGATAAGTGTGTGTGAAAGCAGAACTTCACCTAGCTTGTTGGGAACACAAAGTTTCTTTTCATTGCAAACTCCACTCCATGCATATATATGGGGAGGTTCTAGCTCAAACTCGGTTTTACAGTGAAAACTGCAGGAACATCCAACTGGCACTAGGAAAAAGACTGAGAATCCAGAGTAAAATTTTCTCCTGCAAAGCGTTCCCTTTGTGCTAGATGAACGAACGTCTCTCCACATGCTCAGTTCTGAGAGATAAGTGTGTGTGAAAGCCGTCCTTCACATAGCTTGTTCGGAACACAAAGTTTCCTTTCATTTGCAAACTCCACTCCATACATACATATGGGGAGGTACTAGCTCCAACTCGATTTTACAGTGAAAACTGCAGGAACTTAAAACCGGCACTAGGAAACAGACTGAGAAACCAGAGTAAAAGTTTCTCCTGCAACCCGTTCCCTTTGTGCTAGATGAACGAAAGTCTCTCCACATGCTCAGTTCTGAGAGATAAGTGTGTGTGAAAGCCGTTCTTCACCTAGCTTGTTGGGAACACAAAGTTTCTTTTCACTTGCAGACTCCACTCCATACATATATTTGGGGAGGTACTAGCCCCAACTCGGTTTTACAGTGAAAACTGCAGGAACTTCAAACCTGCACTAGGAAACAGATTGAGAATCCAGAGTAAAAGTTTCTCCTGCAACCAGTTCCCTTTGTGCTAGATGAACGAACGTCTCTCCACATGCTCAGTTCTGAGAGATAAGTGTGTGTGAAAGCCGTCCTTCACCTAGCTTGTTGGGAACACAAAGTTTCTTTTCAGTTTCCAAATCCACTCCATACATATATATGGGGATGTACTAGCTCCAACTCGGTTTTACAGTGAAATGTGCAGGAACTTCTAACCGGCACTAGGAAACAGACTGAGAAACCAGAGTAAAAGTTTCTCCAGCAACCCGTTCCCTTTGTCCTAGATGAACGAACGTCTCTCCACATGCTCAGTTCTGAGAGATATGTGTGTGTGAAAGCCATTCTTCATCTAGCTGGTTGGGAACACAAAGTTTGTTTTCAGTTGCAAATTCCACTCCATACACATTTATGAGGAGGTACTAGCTCCAACTCGGTTTTAAGTGAAAACTGCAGGCACTTCAAACTGGCAGTAGGAAACAGAATGGAAACCAGAGTAAAAGTTTCTCCTGCAACCCGTTCCCATTGTGCTAGATGAACGAACGTCTTTCCACATGCTCAGTTCTGAGAGATAAGTGTGTGTGAAATCCGTCCTTCACCTAGCTTGTTGGGAACTCAAAGTTACTTTTCAGTTGCAAACTCCACTCCATACATATTTATGGGGAGGTACTACCTCCAACTCCGTTTTACATTGAAAACAGCAGAATATTCAAACCGGCACTTTGAAACAGACTGAGAAACCAGAGTAAAATTTTCTCCTGCAACCCGTTTCCTTTGTGCTAGATGAACGAACGTCTCTCCACATGCTCAGTTCTGAGTGATAAGTGTGTGTGGAAGCCGTTTTCACATAGCTTGTTGGGATCACAAAGTTTCTTTTCAATTGCATACTCCACTCCTTACATATATATGGGGAGGTACTAGCTCCAACTCGGTTTTACAGTGAAAACTGCAGGAACTTCAAACCGGCACTAGGAAACAGACTGAGAAACCAGAGTAAAAGTTTCTCCTACAAACCGTTCATTTGTGCTAGATGAACTAACGTCTCTCCACATGCTCAGTTCTGAGAGATATGTGTGTGTGAAAGCCGTCCTTCAACAAGCTTGTTGGGAACACAAAGTTTCTTTTCACTTGCAAACTGCACTATATACATATATATGGGGAGATACAAGCTCCAACTAGGTTTTACTGTGAAAACTGCAGGAACTTCAAACCGGCACTAGGAAACATACTGAGAATCCAGAGTAAAAGTTTCTACTGCAACCCGTTCCCTTTGTGCTAGATGAACGAACGTCTCTCCACATGCTCAGTTCTGAGAGATATGTGTGTGTTAATGCCGTCCTTCAACTAGCTTGTTAGGAACACAAAGTTTCTTTTCACATGCAAACTGCACAATATACATATATATGGGGAGATAAAAGCTCCAACACTGTTTTACAGTGAAAACTGCAGGAACTTCAAACCGGCACTAGGAAACAGACTGAGAAACCAGAGAAATAATTTCTCCTGCAATCCGTTCCCTTTGTGCTAGATGAAAGAAAGTCTTTCCACATGCTCAGTTCTGAGAGATAATTGTGTGTGAAAGCCGTCCTTCACCAAGCTTGTTGAGATCACAAAATTTCTTTTAAGTTGCAAATTCCATTCCATACATATATTTGGGGAGGTACTAGCTCCAACTCTGTTTTACAGTGAAAACTGCAGGAACTTCAAACAGGCACTTGGAAAGAGACTGAGAAACAAGAGTAAAAGTTTCCCCTGCCACCCGTTCCCTTTGTGCTAGATGAACGAACGTCTCTCCACATGCTCAGTTCAGAGAGATATGTGTGTGTGAAAGCCGTCCTTCAACTAGCTTGTTGGGAACACACAGTTTCATTTCACTTGCAAACTGCACTATATACATATATATGGGGAGGTTCTATCTCCAACTCTGTTTCACAGTGAAAACTGCAGGAACTTCAAACCGGCATTAGGAAACAGACAGAGAAACCAGAGAAATAATTTCTCCTGCAACCCGTTCCCTTTGTGCTAGATGAACGAACGTCTCTCCACATGCTCAGTTCTGAGAGATAAGTGTGTGTGAAAGCCGTCCTTCACCTAGCTTGTTGGGAACACAAAGTTTCTTTTCAGTTGCAAACTCCACTCCATACATATATATGGGGACGTAATAGTTCCAACACTTTTTTTCTGTGGAATCTGCTGGAACTTCAAACCGGCACTAGGAAACAGACTGAGAAACCAGAATAAAAGTTTTTCCTGCATCCCCTTCCATTTGTGCCATATGAACGAACGTCTCTCCACATGCTCAGTTCTGAGAGATAAGTGTGTGTGAAAGCCGTCCTTCACCTAGCTTGTTGGGAACACAAAGTTTCTTTTCAGTTGCAAACTACACTCCATACATATATATGGGGAGGTACTTGCTCCAACTCGGTTTTACAGTGAAAACTGCAGGAACATCAAACCGGCAGTAGGAAACAGACTAAGAAACCAGAGTAAAAGTTTCTCCTGCAACCCGTTCCATTTGTGATAGATGAACGAACGTCTCTACACATGCTCATTTCTGAGAGATAAGTGTGTGTGAAATCCGTCCGTCACCTAGCTTGTTGGGAACACAAAGTTTCTTTTCACTTGCAAACTCCACCCGATACATATATATGGGGAGGTACTAGCTCCAACTCTGTTTTACAGTGAAAACTGCAGGAACTTCAAACCGGCACTAGGAAACAGACTGACAAACAGAGTAAAAGTTTCTCCTGCAACCCGTTCCCTTTTTGCTAGATGAATGAACGTCTCACCACATGCTCATTTCTGAGAGATAAGTGTGTGTGAAAGCGGAACTTCACCAAGCTTGTTGGGAACACAAAGTTTCTTTTCACTTGCAAACTCCACTCCATAGATATATATGGGGAGGTTCTAGCTCAAACTCGGTTTTACATTGAAAACTGCAGGAACATCCAACTGGCACTAGGAAAAAGACTGAGAATCCAGAGTAAAATTTTCTCCTGCAAAGCGTTCCCTTTGTGCTAGATGAACGAACGTCTCTCCACATGCTCAGTTCTGAGAGATAAGTGTGTGTGAAAGCCGTCCTTCACATAGCTTGTACGGAACACAAAGTTTCTTTTCATTTGCAAACTCCACTCCATACATATATATGGGGAGGTAGTAGCTCCAACTCGATTTTAGAGTGAAAACTGCAGGAACTTAAAACCGGCACTAGGAAACAGACTGAGAAACCAGAGTAAAAGTTTCTCCTGCAACCCGTTCCCTTTTTGCTAGATGAACGATCGTCTCTCCACATGCTCAGTTCTGAGAGATAAGTGTGTGTGAAAGCCGTTCTTCACCTAGCTTGTTGGGAACACAAAGTTACTTTTCACTTGCAGACTCCACTCCATACATATATTTCGGGAGGTACTAGCCCCAACTCTGGTTTACAGTGAAAATTGCAGGAACTTCAAACCTGCCCTAGGAAACAGATTGAGAAACCAGAGTAAAAATTTCTCCTGCAACCTGTTCCCTTTGTGCTAGATGAACGAACGTCTCTCCACATGCTCAGTTCTGAGAGATAAGTGTGTGTGAAAGCCGTCCTTCACCTAGCTTGTTGGGAACACAAAGTTTCTTTTCAGTTTCCAACTCCATTCCATACATATATATGGGGAGCTACTAGCTCCAACTCGGTTTTACAATGAAATGTGCAGGAACTTCTAACCGGCACTAGGAAACAGACTGAGATACCAGAGTAAAAGTTTCTCCTGCAACCCGTTCCATTTGTCCTAGATGAACGAATGTCTCTCCACATGCTCAGTTCTGAGAGATAAGTGTGTGTGAAAGCCGTCCTTCACCTAGCTTGTTGGGAACACAAAGATTCTTTTCATTTGCAAACTCCACTCCATACATATTTATGGGGAGGTACTACCTCCAACTCCGTTTTACATTGAAAACTGCAGGAAATTCAAACCGGCACTTGGAAACAGACTGAGAAACCAGGGTAAAATTTCTTCCTGCAACCCGTTCCCTTTGTGCTAGATGAACGAACGTCTCTCCACATGCTCAGTTCTGAGTGATAAGTCTGTGTGAAAGCCGTCTTTCACATAGCTTGTTGGGAACACAAAGTTTCTTTTCAGTTGCAATCTCCACTCCTTACATATACATGGGGAGGTACTAGCTCCAACTCGATTTTACAGTGAAAACTGCAGGAACTTAAAACCGGCACTAGGAAACAGACTGAGAAACCAGAGTAAAAGTTTCTCCAACAAACCTTTCCTTTGTGCTAGATGAACGAACGTCTCTACACATGCTCATTTCTGAGAGATAAGTGTGTGTGAAATCCGTCCGTCACCTAGCTTGTTGGGAACACAAAGTTTCTTTTCACTTGCAAATTCCACCCGATACATATATATGGGGAGGTACTAGCTCCAACTCTGTTTTACAGTGAAAACTGCAGGAACTTCAAACCGGCACTAGGAAACAGACTGACAAACCAGAGTAAAAGTTTCCCCTGCAACCCGTTCCCTTTTTGCTAGATGAATGAACGTCTCACCACATGCTCATTTCTGAGAGATAAGTGTGTGTTAAAGCGGAACTTCACCTAGCTTGTTGGGAACACAAAGTTTCTTTTCACTTGCAAACTCCACTCCATACATATATATGGGGAGGTTCTAGCTCAAACTCGGTTTTACAGTGAAAACTGCAGGAACATCCAACTGGCACTTGGAAAAAGACTGAGAATCCAGAGTAAAATTTTCTCCTGCAAAGCGTTCCCTTTGTGCTAGATGAACGAACGTCTCTCCACATTCTCAGTTCTGAGAGATAAGTGTGTGTGAAAGCCGTTCTTCACCTAGCTTGTTGGGAACACAAAGTTTCTTTTCACTTGCAGACTCCACTCCATACATATATTTGGGGAGGTACTAGCCCCAACTCGGGTTTACAGTGAAAACTGCAGGAACTTCAAACCTGCACTAGGAAACAGACTGAGAAACAAGAGTAAAAGTTTCTCCTGCAACCAGTTCCCTTTGTGCTAAATGAACGAACGTCTCTCCACATGCTCAGTTCTGAGAGATAAGTGTGTGTGAAAGCCGTCCTTCACCTAGCTTGTTGGGAACACAAAGTTTCTTTTCAGTTTCCAACTCCACTCCATACATATATATGGGGAGGTACTAGCTCCAACTCGGTTTTACAGTGAAATGTGCAGGAAATTCTAACCGGCACTAGGAAACATACTGAGAAACCAGAGTAAAAGTTTCTCCTGCAACCCGTTCCATTTGTCCTAGATGAACGAACGTCTCTCCACATGCTCAATTCTGAGAGATAATTGTGTGTGAAAGCCGTCCTTCACATAGCTTGTTCGGAACACAAAGTTTCTTTTCACTTGCTATCTCCACTCCATACATATATATGGGGAGGTACTAGCTCCAACTCTGTTTTACAGTGAAAAGTGCAGGAACTTTAAACCTGCACTAGGAAACAGACTGAGAAACCAGTGTAAAAGTTTCTCCTGCAACCCGTTCCCTTTGTCCTAGATGAACGAACGTCTCTCCACATGCTCAGTTCTGAGAGATATGTGTGTGTGAAAGCCATTCTTCATCTAGCTGGTTGGGAACACAAAGTTTGTTTTCAGTTGCTAATTCCACTCCATACATATTTATGGGGAGGTACTAGCTCCAACTCGGTTTTAAGTGAAAACTGCAGGAACTTCAAACTGGCACTAGGAAACAGAATGAGAAACCAGAGTAAAAGTTTCTCCTGCAACCCATTCCCATTGTGCTAGATGAACGAACGTCTCTCTACATGCTCAGTTCTGAGAGATAAGTGTGTGTGAAAGCCGTCCTTCACCTAGCTTGTTGGGAAATCAAAGTTTCTTTTCAGTTGCAAACTCCACTCCATACATATTTATGGGGAGGTACTAGCTCCAACTCCGTTTTACATTGAAAACTGCAGGATATTCAAACCGGCACTTGGAAACAGACTGAGAAACCAGAGTAAAATTTTCTCCTGCAACCCGTTCCCTTTGTGCTAGATGAACGAACGTCTCTCCACATGCTCAGTTTTGAGAGATATGTGTGTGTTAATGCCGTCCTTCAACTACCTTGTTGGGAACACAAAGTTTCTTTTCACATGCAAACTGCACAATATACATATATATGGGTAGATAAAAGCTCCAACTCTGTTTTACAGTGAAAACTGCAGGAACTTCAAACCGGCACTAGGAAACAGACTGAGAAACCAGAGAAATAATTTCTCCTGCAATCCGTTCACTTTTTGCTAGATGAAAGAACGTCTTTCCACATGCTCAGTTCTGAGAGATAATTGTGTGTGAAAGCCGTCCTTCACCAAGCTTGTTGAGAACACAAAATTTCTTTTCAGTTGCAAACTCCACTCCATACATATATATGGGGAGGTACAAGCTCCAAATCGGTTTTACAGTGAAAACTGCAGGAACTTCAAACAGGCACTTGGAAAGAGACTGAGATACAAGAGTAAAAGTTTCCCCTGCAACCCGTTCCCTTTGTGCTAGATGAGCGAACGTCTCTCCACATGCTCAGTTCAGAGAGAAAAGTGTGTATGAAAGCCGTTCTTCACCTAGCTTGTTGGGAACACAAAGTTTCGTTTCACTTGCTAACTCCAGTCCATACATATATATGGGGAGGTACAAGCTCCAACTCGGCTTTACAGTGAAAACTGCAGCAACTTCAAACTGGCACTAGGAAACAGAATGAGTAACCAAAGAAATAGTTTCTCATGCAACCCGTTCCCTTTGTGCTAGATGAACGAACGTCTCTCCACATGCTCAGTTCTGAGAGATATGTGTGTGTGAAAGCCGTCCTTCAACTAGCTTGTTGGGAACACAAAGTTTCTTTTCACTTGCAAACTGCACTATATACATATATATGGGCTGATAGAAGCTAAAACTAAGTTTTACTGTGAAAACTGCAGGAACTTCAAACCGGCACTAGGAAACAGACTGAGAAACCAGAGTAAAAGTTTCTCCTGCAACCCGTTCCCTTTGTGCTAGATGAACGAACGTCTCTCCACATGCTCAGTTCTGAGAGATATGTGTGTGTTAATGACGTCCTTCAACTACCTTGTTGGGAACACAAAGTTTCTTTTCACATGCAAACTGCACAATATACATATATATGGGTAGATAAAAGCTCCAACTCGGTTTTACAGTGAAAACAGCAGGAACTTCAAACCGGCACTAGGAAACAGACTGAGAAACCAGAGAAATAATTTCTCCTGCAATCCGTTCCCTTTGTGCTAGATGAAAGAACGTCTTTCCACATGCTCAGTTCTGAGAGATAATTGTGTGTGAAAGCCGTCCTTCACCAAGCTTGTTGAGAACACAAAATTTCTTTTCAGTTGCAAACTCCACTCCATATATATATATGGGGAGGTACAAGCTCCAACTCGGTTTTACAGTGAAAACTGCAGGAACTTCAAACAGGCACTTGGAAAGAGACTGAGAAACAAGAGTAAAAGTTTCCCCTGCAACCCGTTCCCTTTGTGCTAGATGAACGAACGTCTCTCCACATGCTCAGTTCAGAGAGAAAAGTGTGTATGAAAGCCGTTCTTCACCTAGCTTGTTGGGAACACAAAGTTTCTTTTCAATTGCAAACTCCACTCCATACATATATATGGGGAGGTACTAGCTCCAACACTGTTTTACAGTGAAAACTGCAGGAACTTCAAACCGGCACTAGGAAACAGACTGAGAAACCAGAGTAAAAGTTTCTCCTGCAACCCGTTCCCTTTTTGCTAGATGAACGAACGTCTCTCCACATGCTCAGTTCTGAGAGATAAGTGTGTGTGAAAGCCGTCCTTCACCTAGCTTGTTGGGAACACAAAGATTATTTTCACTTGCAAACTCCACTCCATACATATATATGGGGACGTACTTGCTCCAACACGGTTTTACAGTGAAAACTGCAGGAACTTCAAACCGGTACTTGGAAACAGACTGAGAAACCAGAGTTAAAGTTTCTCCTGCAACCCGTTCCCTTTGTGCTAGATGAACGAACGTCTCTCCACATGCTCAGTTCTGAGAGGTAAATGTGTGTGAAAGCCGTCCTTCACCTAGCTAGTTGGGAACACAAAGATTCTTTTCAGATGCCAACTCCAATCCATACATATATATGGGGAGGTACAAACTCCAAATCGGTTTTACAGTGAAAACTGCAGGAACTTCAAACCGGCACTAGGAAACGGGCTGAGAAACCAGAATAAAACTTTCTCCTGCAACCCGTTCCATTTGTGCTAGATGAACGAACGTCTCTCCACATGCTCAGTTTTGAGTGATAATTGTGTGTGAAAGCCGTCCTTCACCTAGCTTGTTGGGAACACAAAGTTTCTTTTCAGTTGCAAACTCCACTCCATACATATATATGGGGAAGTACTAGCTCCTATTCGGTTTTACAGTGAAAACTGCAGGAATTTCAAACCGGCACTAGGAAACAGAATGAGAAACCAGAGTAAAAGTTTCTCCTGCAACCCGTTCCTTTTGTGCTAGATGAACGAAATTCTCTACACATGCTCAGTTCTGAGAGATAAGTGTGTGTGAAAGCCGTTCTTCACCCATCTTGTTGGGAACACAAAGTTTCGTTTCACTTGCAAACCCCACTCCTTACATATATATGGGGAGGTACTAGCTCCAACTCGGTTTTACAGTGAAAACTGCAGGAACTTCAAACCGGTACTAGGAAACAGACTGAGAAACCAGAGTAAAAGTTTCTTCTGCAACCCGTTCGCTTTGTGCTAGATGAACGAAAGTCTCTCCACATGCTCAGTTCTGAGAGATAAGTGTGTGTGAAAGCCGTCTTTCACCTAGCTTGTTGGGAACACAAAGTTTCTTTACAGTTGCAAACTCCACTCCATACATATATATGGGGACGTACTAGCTCCAACTCGGTTTTACAGTGAAAACTGCAGGAACATCAAACCGGCACTAGGAAACAGACTGAGAAACCAGAGTAAAAGTTTCTCCTGCAATCCGTTCCATTTTTGCTAGATGAACGAACGTCTCTCCACATGCTCATTTCTGAGAGATAAGTGTGTGTGAAAGTGGACCTTCACCTAGCTTGTTTTGAACACAAAGTTTCTTTTCACTTGCAAACTCCAATCCATACATATATATGGGGAGATACTAGATCCAAATCTGTTTTACAGTGAAAACTGCAGGAAATTCAAACCGGCACTAGGAAACAGACTGAGAAACCAGAGTAAAATTTCTCCTGCAAACCGTTCCCTTTGTGCTAGATGAACGAACGTCTCTCCACATGCTCAGTTCTGAGAGATAAGTGTGTGTGAAAGCCGTCCTTCACCTATCTTGTTGGGAACACAAAGTTTCTTTTCAGTTGCAAACTCCACTCCATACATATATATGGGGACGTAATAGTTCCAACACGGTTTTTCTGTGGAATCTGCAGGAACTTCAAACCGGTTCTAGGAAACAGACTGAGAAACCAGAATAAAATTTTCTCCTGCAACCCGTTCCATTTGTGCCATATGAACGAACGTCTCTCCACATGCTCAGATCTGAGAGATAATTGTGTGTGAAAGCCGTCTTTCACATAGCTTGTTGGGATCACAAAGTTTCTTTTAAGTTGCAAACTCCACTCCTTACATATATATGGGTAGGTACTAGATCCAACTCGGTTTTACAGTGAAAACTGCAGGAACTTCAAACCGGCACTAGGAAACAGACTGAGAAACCAGAGTAAAAGTTTCTCCTACAAACCGTTACTTTGTGCTAGATGAACTAACGTCTCTCCACATGCTCAGTTCTGAGAGATATGTGTGTGTGAAAGCCGTCCTTCAACTAGCTTGTTGGGAACACAAAGTTTCTTTTCACTTGCAAACTGCACTATATACATATATATGGGCTGATACAAGCTCCAACTAGGTTTTACTGTGAAAACTGCAGGAACTTCAAACCGGCACTAGGAAACAGACTGAGAAACCAGAGTAAAATTTTCTCCTGCAACCCGTTCCCTTTGTGCTAGATGAACGAACGTCTCTCCACATGCTCAGTTCTGAGAGATATGTGTGTGTTAATGCCGTCCTTCAACTACCTTGTTGGGAACACAAAGTTTCTTTTCACATGCAAACTGCACAATATACATATATATGGGTAGATAAAAGCTCCAACTCTGTTTTACAGTGAAAACTGCAGGAACTTCAAACCGGCACTAGGAAACAGACTGAGAAACCAGAGAAATAATTTCTCCTGCAATCCGTTCCCTTTGTGCTAGATGAAAGAACGTCTTTCCACATGCTCAGTTCTGAGAGATAATTGTGTGTGAAAGCCGTCCTTCACCAAGCTTGTTGAGAACACAAAATTTCTTTTCAGTTGCAAACTCCACTCCATACATATATATGGGGAGGTACAAGCTCCAACTCGGTTTTACAGTGAAAACTGCAGGAACTTCAAACAGGCATTTGGAAAGAGACTGAGAAACAAGAGTAAAAGTTTCCCCTGCAAACCGTTCCCTTTGTGCTAGATGAACGAACGTCTCTCCACATGCTCAGTTCAGAGAGAAAAGTGTGTATGAAAGCCGTTCTTCACCTAGCTTGTTGGGAACACAAAGTTTCGTTTCACTTGCTAACTCCAGTCCATACATATATATGGGGAGGTACAAGCTCCAACTCGGCTTTACAGTGAAAACTGCAGGAACTTCAAACTGGCACTAGGAAACAGAATGAGTAACCAAAGTAATAGTTTCTCATGCAACCCATTCCCTTTGTGCTAGATGAACGAACGTCTCTCCACATGCTCAGTTCTGAGAGATAAGTGTGTGTGAAAGCCGTCCTTCACCTAGCTTGTTGGGAACACAAATTTACTTTTCAATTGCAAACTCCACTCCATACATATATATGGGGAGGTACTAGCTCCAACTCGGTTTTACAGTGAAAACTGCAGGAACTTCAAACCGGCACTAGGAAAAAGACTGAGAAACCAGAGTAAAAGTTTCTCCTGCAACCCGTTCCCTTTTTGCTAGATGAACGAACGTCTCTCCACATGCTCAGTTCTGAGAGATAAGTGTGTGTGAAAGCCGTCCTTCACCTAGCTTGTTGGGAACAAAAAGATTATTTTCACTTGCAAACTCCACTCCATACATATATATGGGGACGTACTTGCTCCAACACGGTTTTACAGTGAAAACTGCAGGAACTTCAAACCGGCACTAGGAAACAGACTGAGAAACCAGAATAAAACTTTCTCTTGCAACCCGTTTCATTTGTGCTAGATGAACGAACGTCTCTCCACATGCTCAGTTCTGAGTGATAATTGTGTGTGAAAGCCGTCCTTCACCTAGCTTGTTGGGAACACAAAGTTCTTTTCAGTTGCAAACTCCACTCCATACATATATATGGGGAGGTACTAGCTCCTAATCGGCTTTACAGTGAAACCTGCAGGAATTTCAAACCGGCACTAGGAAACAAACTGAGAAACCAGAGTAAAAGTTTCTCCTGCAACCATTTCATTTTGTGCTAGATGAACGAACGTCTCTCCACATGCTCAGTTCTGAGAGATATGTGTGTGTGAAAGCCGTCCTTCACCTAGCTTGTTGGGAACACAAAGTTTCTTTTCAGTTGCAAACTCCACTCCATACATATATATGGGGAGGTACTATCTCCAACTCGGTTTTACAGTGAAAACTGCAGAAACTTCAAACCGGCAGTAGGAAACAGACTGAGAAACCAGAGTAAAATTTTCTCCTGCAACCCGTTCCATTTGTGCTAGATGAACGAACGTCTCTCCAAATGCTCAGATCAGAAAGATAACTGTGTGTGAAAGCTGTCCTTCACCTAGCCTGTTGGGAACACAAAGTATCTTTTCAGTTGCAAATTCCACTCCACATATATGTATGGGGACGTACTAGCTCCAACACGGATTTACTGTGGAATTTGCAGGAACTTCAAACCGGCACTAGGAAACAGACTGAGAAACCTGAATAAAAGTTTCTCCTGCAATCCGTTCCAATTGTGCCAAATGAACGAACGTCTCTCCACACGTTCAGTTCTGAGAGATAATTGTGTGTGAAAGCCGTCCTTCACCTAGCTTGTTGGGAACACAAAGTTTCTTTCCACTTGCAAACTCCACTCCATACATATATATGGGGAGGTACTAGCTCCAACACGGTTTTCCAGTGAAAACTGCAGGAACTTCAAAAAGGCACTAGGAAACAGACTGAGAATCCCGAGTAAAAGTTTCTCCTTCAACCCGTTCCCTTTGTGCTAGATGAACGAACGTCTCTCCACATGCTCATTTCTGAGAGATAAGTGTGTTTGAAAGCCGTCTTTCACCTAGTTTGTTGGGAACACAAAGTTTCTTTTCACTTGCAAACTCCATTCCATACATATATATCGGGAGGTACTAGCTCCAACTCGGTTTTACAGAGCAAACTGCTGGAACTTCAAACCAGCCATAGGAAACAGACTGAGAAACCAGAGTAAAAGTTTCTCCTGCAACCCGTTCTTTTTGTGCTAGATGAACGAAAGTCTCTACAAATGCTCAGTTCTGAGAGATAAGTGTGTGTGAAAGCCGTGCTTCACCTAGCTTGTTGGGAACACAAAGTTTCTTTTCACTAGCAAACTCCACTACATACATATATATGGGGAGGTACTAGCTCCAACTCGGTTTTACAGTGAAAATTACAGGAACTACAAACAGGCACTAGGAAACAGACTGAGAATCCAGAGTAAAAGTTTCTCCTGCAACCCGCTCCCTTTGTGCTAGATGAACGAACGTCTCTCCACATGCACAGTTCTGAGAGTTAAGTGTGTGTGAAAGCCGTCCTTCCCCAAGCTTGTTGGGAACACAAAGTTTCTTTTCAGTTTCCAACTCCACTCCATACATATATATGGGGAGGTACTAGCTCCAACTCGGTTTTACAGTGATAACTGCAGGAACTTCTAACCGGCACCAGGAAACAGACTGAGAAACAAGAGTATAAGTTTCTCCTGCAACCCGTTACATTTGTCCTAGATGAACGAACGTCTCTCCACATGCTCAGTTCTGAGAGATAAGTGTGTGTGAAAGCCGTCCTTCACATAGCTTGTTGGGAACACAAAGTTTCTTTTCACTTGCTATCACCACTCCATACATATATATGGGGAGGTACAAGCTCCAACTCGTTTTTACAGTGAAAAGTGCAGGAACTTCAAACCGGCACTAGGAAACAGACTGAGAAACCAGAGTAATAGTTTCTGCTGCAACCCGTTCCCTTTGTCCTAGATGAACGAACGTCTCTCCACATGCTCAGTTCTGAGAGATATGTGTGTGTGAAAGCCGTTCTTCATCTAGCTGATTGGGAACACAAAGTTTGCTTTCAGTTGCAAATTCCAATCCGTACATATTTATGGGGAGGTACTAGCTCCAACTCGGTTTTACAGTGAAAACTGCAGGAACTTCAAACTGGCACTAGGAAACAGACTGAGAAACCAGAGTAAAAGTTTCTCCTGCAACCCGTTCCCTTTGTGCTAGATGAACGAACGTCTCTCCACATGCTCAGTTCTGAGAGGTAAATGTGTGTGAAAGCCGTCCTTCACCTAGCTAGTTGGGAACACACAGATTCTTTTCAGATGCCAACTCCAATCCATACATATATATGGGGAGGTACAAACTCCAAATCGGTTTTACAGTGAAAACTGCAGGAACTTCAAACCGGCACTAGGAAACAGGCTGAGAAACCAGAATAAAACTTTCTCCTGCAACCCGTTCCATTTGTGCTAGATGAACGAACGTCTCTCCACATGCTCAGTTTTGAGTGATAATTGTGTGTGAAAGCCGTCCTTCACCTAGCTTGTTGGGAACACAAAGTTTCTTTTCAGTTGCAAACTCCACTCCATACATATATATGGGGAAGTACTAGCTCCTATTCGGTTTTACAGTGAAAACTGCAGGAATTTCAAACCGGCACTAGGAAACAGAATGAGAAACCAGAGTAAAAGTTTCTCCTGCAACCCGTTCCTTTTGTGCTAGATGAACGAAATTCTCTACACATGCTCAGTTCTGAGAGATAAGTGTGTGTGAAAGCCGTTCTTCACCCATCTTGTTGGGAACACAAAGTTTCGTTTCACTTGCAAACTCCACTCCTTACATATATATGGGGAGGTACTAGCTCCAACTCGGTTTTACAGTGAAAACTGCAGGAACTTCAAACCGGTACTAGGAAACAGACTGAGAAACCAGAGTAAAAGTTTCTTCTGCAACCCGTTCGCTTTGTGCTAGATGAACGAAAGTCTCTCCACATGCTCAGTTCTGAGAGATAAGTGTGTGTGAAAGCCGTCTTTCACCTAGCTTGTTGGGAACACAAAGTTTCTTTACAGTTGCAAACTCCACTCCATACATATATATGGGGACGTACTAGCTCCAACTCGGTTTTACAGTGAAAACTGCAGGAACATCAAACCGGCACTAGGAAACAGACTGAGAAACCAGAGTAAAAGTTTCTCCTGCAATCCGTTCCATTTTTGCTAGATGAACGAACGTCTCTCCACATGCTCATTTCTGAGAGATAAGTGTGTGTGAAAGTGGACCTTCACCTAGCTTGTTTTGAACACAAAGTTTCTTTTCACTTGCAAACTCCAATCCATACATATATATGGGGAGATACTAGATCCAAATCTGTTTTACAGTGAAAACTGCAGGAAATTCAAACCGGCACTAGGAAACAGACTGAGAAACCAGAGTAAAATTTCTCCTGCAAACCGTTCCCTTTGTGCTAGATGAACGAACGTCTCTCCACATGCTCAGTTCTGAGAGATAAGTGTGTGTGAAAGCCGTCCTTCACCTATCTTGTTGGGAACACAAATTTTCTTTTCAGTTGCAAACTCCACTCCATACATATATATGGGGACGTAATAGTTCCAACACGGTTTTTCTGTGGAATCTGCAGGAACTTCAAACCGGTTCTAGGAAACAGACTGAGAAACCAGAATAAAATTTTCTCCTGCAACCCGTTCCATTTGTGCCATATGAACGAACGTCTCTCCACATGCTCAGATCTGAGAGATAATTGTGTGTGAAAGCCGTCTTTCACATAGCTTGTTGGGATCACAAAGTTTCTTTTAAGTTGCAAACTCCACTCCTTACATATATATGGGTAGGTACTAGATCCAACTCGGTTTTACAGTGAAAACTGCAGGAACTTCAAACCGGCACTAGGAAACAGACTGAGAAACCAGAGTAAAAGTTTCTCCTACAAACCGTTACTTTGTGCTAGATGAACTAACGTCTCTCAACATGCTCAGTTCTGAGAGATATGTGTGTGTGAAAGCCGTCCTTCAACTAGCTTGTTGGGAACACAAAGTTTCTTTTCACTTGCAAACTGCACTATATACATATATATGGGCTGATACAAGCTCCAACTAGCTTTTACTGTGAAAACTGCAGGAACTTCAAACCGGCACTAGGAAACAGACTGAGAAACCAGAGTAAAATTTTCTCCTGCAACCCGTTCCCTTTGTGCTAGATGAACGAACGTCTCTCCACATGCTCAGTTCTGAGAGATATGTGTGTGTTAATGCCGTCCTTCAACTACCTTGTTGGGAACACAAAGTTTCTTTTCACATGCAAACTGCACAATATACATATATATGGGTAGATAAAAGCTCCAACTCTGTTTTACAGTGAAAACTGCAGGAACTTCAAACCGGCACTAGGAAACAGACTGAGAAACCAGAGAAATAATTTCTCCTGCAATCCGTTCCCTTTGTGCTAGATGAAAGAACGTCTTTCCACATGCTCAGTTCTGAGAGATAATTGTGTGTGAAAGCCGTCCTTCACCAAGCTTGTTGAGAACACAAAATTTCTTTTCAGTTGCAAACTCCACTCCATACATATATATGGGGAGGTACAAGCTCCAACTCGGTTTTACAGTGAAAACTGCAGGAACTTCAAACAGGCAATTGGAAAGAGACTGAGAAACAAGAGTAAAAGTTTCCCCTGCAACCCGTTCCCTTTGTGCTAGATGAACGAACGTCTCTCCACATGCTCAGTTCAGAGAGAAAAGTGTGTATGAAAGCCGTTCTTCACCTAGCTTGTTGGGAACACAAAGTTTCGTTTCATTTGCTAACTCCAGTCCATACATATATATGGGGAGGTACAAGCTCCAACTCGGCTTTACAGTGAAAACTGCAGGAACTTCAAACTGGCACTAGGAAACAGAATGAGTAACCAAAGTAATAGTTTCTCATGCAACCCATTCCCTTTGTACTAGATGAACGAACGTCTCTCCACATGCTCAGTTCTGAGAGATAAGTGTGTGTGAAAGCCGTCCTTCACCTAGCTTGTTGGGAACACAAATTTACTTTTCAATTGCAAACTCCACTCCATACATATATATGGGGAGGTACTAGCTCCAACTCGGTTTTACAGTGAAAACTGCAGGAACTTCAAACCGGCACTAGGAAAAAGACTGAGAAACCAGAGTAAAAGTTTCTCCTGCAACCCGTTCCCTTTTTGCTAGATGAACGAACGTCTCTCCACATGCTCAGTTCTGAGAGATAAGTGTGTGTGAAAGCCGTCCTTCACCTAGCTTGTTGGGAACAAAAAGATTATTTTCACTTGCAAACTCCACTCCATACATATATATGGGGACGTACTTGCTCCAACACGGTTTTACAGTGAAAACTGCAGGAACTTCAAACCGGCACTAGGAAACAGACTGAGAAACCAGAATAAAACTTTCTCTTGCAACCCGTTTCATTTGTGCTAGATGAACGAACGTCTCTCCACATGCTCAGTTCTGAGTGATAATTGTGTGTGAAAGCCGTCCTTCACCTAGCTTGTTGGGAACACAAAGTTCTTTTCAGTTGCAAACTCCACTCCATACATATATATGGGGAGGTACTAGCTCCTAATCGGCTTTACAGTGAAACCTGCAGGAATTTCAAACCGGCACTAGGAAACAGACTGAGAAACCAGAGTAAATGTTTCTCCTGCAACCATTTCATTTTGTGCTAGATGAACGAACGTCTCTCCACATGCTCAGTTCTGAGAGATATGTGTGTGTGAAAGCCGTCCTTCACCTAGCTTGTTGGGAACACAAAGTTTCTTTTCAGTTGCAAACTCCACTCCATACATATATATGGGGAGGTACTATCTCCAACTCGGTTTTACAGTGAAAACTGCAGAAACTTCAAACCGGCAGTAGGAAACAGACTGAGAAACCAGAGTAAAATTTTCTCCTGCAACCCGTTCCATTTGTGCTAGATGAACGAACGTCTCTCCAAATGCTCAGTTCAGAAAGATAACTGTGTGTGAAAGCTGTCCTTCACCTAGCTTGTTGGGAACACAAAGTATCTTTTCAGTTGCAAATTCCACTCCACACATATGTATGTTGACGTACTAGCTCCAACACGGATTTACTGTGGAATTTGCAGGAACTTCAAACCGGCACTAGGAAACAGACTGAGAAACCTGAATAAAAGTTTCTCCTGCAATCCGTTCCAATTGTGCCAAATGAACGAACGTCTCTCCACACGTTCAGTTCTGAGAGATAATTGTGTGTGAAAGCCGTCCTTCACCTAGCTTGTTGGGAACACAAAGTTTCTTTCCACTTGCAAACTCCACTCCATACATATATATGGGGAGGTACTAGCTCCAACACGGTTTTCCAGTGAAAACTGCAGGAACTTCTAAAGGCACTAGGAAACAGACTGAGAATCCCGAGTAAAAGTTTCTCCTTCAACCCGTTCCCTTTGTGCTAGATGAACGAACGTCTCTCCACATGCTCATTTCTGAGAGATAAGTGTGTTTGAAAGCCGTCTTTCACCTAGTTTGTTGGGAACACAAAGTTTCTTTTCACTTGCAAACTCCATTCCATACATATATATCGGGAGGTACTAGCTCCAACTCGGTTTTACAGAGCAAACTGCTGGAACTTCAAACCAGCAATAGGAAACAGACTGAGAAACCAGAGTAAAAGTTTCTCCTGCAACCCGTTCTTTTTGTGCTAGATGAACGAAAGTCTCTACAAATGCTCAGTTCTGAGAGATAAGTGTGTGTGAAAGCCGTGCTTCACCTAGCTTGTTGGGAACACAAAGTTTCTTTTCACTAGCAAACTCCACTACATACATATATATGGGGAGGTACTAGCTCCAACTCGGTTTTACAGTGAAAATTACAGGAACTACAAACAGGCACTAGGAAACAGACTGAGAATCCAGAGTAAAAGTTTCTCCTGCAACCCGCTCCCTTTGTGCTAGATGAACGAACGTCTCTCCACATGCACAGTTCTGAGAGTTAAGTGTGTGTGAAAGCCGTCCTTCCCCAAGCTTGTTGGGAACACAAAGTTTCTTTTCAGTTTCCAACTCCACTCCATACATATATATGGGGAGGTACTAGCTCCAACTCGGTTTTACAGTGATAACTGCAGGAACTTCTAACCGGCACCAGGAAACAGACTGAGAAACAAGAGTAAAAGTTTCTCCTGCAACCCGTTACATTTGTCCTAGATGAACGAACGTCTCTCCACATGCTCAGTTCTGAGAGATAAGTGTGTGTGAAAGCCGTCCTTCACATAGCTTGTTGGGAACACAAAGTTTCTTTTCACTTGCTATCACCATTCCATACATATATATGGGGAGGTACAAGCTCCAACTCGTTTTTACAGTGAAAAGTGCAGGAACTTCAAACCGGCACTAGGAAACAGACTGAGAAACCAGAGTAAAAGTTTCTGCTGCAACCCGTTCCCTTTGTCCTAGATGAACGAACGTCTCTCCACATGCTCAGTTCTGAGAGATATGTGTGTGTGAAAGCCGTTCTTCATCTAGCTGATTGGGAACACAAAGTTTGCTTTCAGTTGCAAATTCCAATCCATACATATTTATGGGGAGGTACTAGCTCCAACTCGGTTTTACAGTGAAAACTGCAGGAACTTCAAACTGGCACTAGGAAACAGACTGAGAAACCAGAGTAAAAGTTTCTCCTGCAACCAGTTCCCAATGTGCTAGATGAACGAACGTCTCTCCACATGGTCAGTTCTGAGAGATAAGTGTGTGTGAAAGCCGGCCTTCACTTAGCTTGTTGGGAACACAAAGTTTCTTTTTAGTTGCCAACTCCACTCCATACATATTTATGGGGAGGTACTAGCTCCAACTCCGTTTTACATTGAAACCTGCAGGAAATTCAAACCGGCACTTGGAAACAGACTGAGAAACCAGAGTAAAATTTTCTCCTGCAACCCGTTCCCTTTGTGCTAGATGAACGAACGTCTCTCCAAATGCTAAGTTCTGAGTGATATATGTGTGTGAAAGCCGTCTTTCAAATAGCTTGTTGGGATCACAAAGTTTCTTTTCAGTTGCAAACACCACTCCTTACATATATATGGGGAGGTACTAGCTGCAACTCGGTTTTACAGTGAAAACTGCAGGAACTTCAAACCGGCACTAGGAAACAGACTGAGAAACCAGAGTAAAAGTTTCTCCTGCAACCCGTTCCCTTTGTGCTAGATGAACGAACGTCTCTCCACATGCTCATTTCTGAGAGATAAGTGTGTGTGAAAGCCGTTCTTCACCTAGCTTGTTGGGAAGTCAAAGTTACTTTTCACTTGCTGATTCCACTCCATACATATATTTGAGTAGGTACTAGCTCCAACTGTGTTTTACAGTGAAAACTGCAGGAACTTCAAAATTGCACTAGGAAACAGATTGAGAAACCAGAGTAAATGTTTCTCCTGCAACCATTTCCCTTTGTGCTAGATGAACGAACTTCTCTCCACATGCTCAGTTTTGAGAGATAAGTGTGTGTGAAAGCCGTCCTTCACCTATCTTGTTGGGAACACAAAGTTTCTTTTCAGTTTCCAACTCCACTCCATACATATATATTTGGAGGTACTAGCTCCAACTCGGTTTTACAGTGAAAAGTGCAGGAACTTCTAACCGGCACTAGGAAACAGACTGAGAAACCAGAGTAAAAGTTTCTCCTACAAACCGTTCCTTTGTGCTAGATGAACTAACGTCTCTCCACATGCTCAGTTCTGAGAGATTTGTGTGTGTGAAAGCCGTCCTTCAACTAGCTTGTTGGGAACACAATGTTTCTTTTCACTTGCAAACTGCACTATATACATATATATGGGGAGATACAAGCTCCAACTCGGTTTTACAGTGAAAAGTGCAGGAACTTCAAACCGGCACTGGGAAACAGACTGAGAAACCAGAGAAATAATTTCTCCTGCACACCGTTCCCTTTGTGCTAGATGAACGAACGTCTCTCCACATGCTCAGTTCAGAGAGAAAAGTGTGTATGAAAGCCTTTATTCATCTAGCTTTGTTGGGAACACCGAGTTTCTTTTCATTTGTTAACTCCACTCCATACATATATATGGGGATGTACTAGCTCCATCTCGGCTTTACAGTGAAAACTGCAGGAACATCAAACTGGCACTAGGAAACAGACTGAGTAACCAAAGTAATAGTTTCTCATGCAACCCGTTCCCTTTGTGCTAGATGAACGAACACCTCTCCACATGCTCAGTTCGGAGATATAAGTGTGTGTGAAAGCCGTCCTTCACCAACTTGTTGGGAACACAAATTTTCTTTTCAATTGCAAACTCCACTCCATACATATATATGGAGAGGTGCTAGCTCCAACTCGGTTTTACAGTGAAAACTGCAGGAACTTCAAACCGGCACTAGGAAACAGACTGAGAATCCAGAGTAAAAGTTTCTCCTGCAACCCGTTCCCTTTTTGCTAGATGAACGAACGTCTCTCCACATGCTCAGTTCTGAGAGATAAGTGTGTGTGAAAGCCGTCCTTCACCTAACTTGTTGGGATCACAAAGACTATTTTCACTTGCAAACTCCACTCCATACATATATATGCGTACGTCCTAGCTCCAACACTGTTTTACAGTGAAAACTGCAGGAACTTCAAACCGGTACTAGGAAACAGACTGAGAAACCAGAGATAAAGTTTCTCCTGCAAACCGTTCCCTTTGTGCTAGATGAACGAACGTCTCACCACATGCTCAGTTCTGAGAGATAAATGTGTGTGAAAGCCGTCCTTCACCTTGCTAGTTGGGAACACAAAGATTCTTTTCAGATGCAAACTCCACTCCATACATATATATGGGGAGGTACAAACTCCAAATCGGTTTTACAGTGAAAACTGCAGGAACTTCAAACCGGCACTAGGAAACGAACTGAGAAACCAGAATAAAACTTTCCCCTGCAACCCGTTCCATTTGTGCTAGATGAACGAACGTCTCTCCACATGGTCAGTTCTGAGTGATAATTGTGTGTGAAAGCCGTCCTTCACCTATCTTGTTGGGAACACAAAGTTTCGTTTCACTTGCAAACTCCACTCCATACATATATATGGGGAGGTACTAGCTCCAACTCGGTTTTACAGTGAAAACTGCAGGAACTTCAAAAATGCACTAGGAAACAGACTGAGAATCCCGAGTAAAAGTTTCTCCTTCAACCCGTTCCCTTTGTGCTAGATGAACGAACATCTCTCCACATGCTCATTTCCGAGAGATAAGTGTGTGTGAAAGCCGTACTTCACCCAGTTTGTTGGGAAAACAAAGTTTCTTTTCACTTGCAAACTCCACTCCATACATATCTATGGGGAGGTACTAGCTCCAACTCGGGTTTACAGTGCAAACTGCAGGAATTCAAACCAGCAATAGGAAACAGACTGAGAAACCAGAGTAATAGTTTCTCCTGCAACCCGTTCCTTTTGTGCTAGATGAAAGAACGTCTCTACACATGCTCAGTTCTGAGAGATAAGTGTGTGTGAAAGCCGTCCTTCACCTAGCTTGTTTGGAACACAAAGTTTCTTTTCACTTGCAAACTCCACTCCATAAATATATATGGTGAGGTACTAGCTCCAACTCGGTTTTACAGTGAAAACTGCAGGAACTTCAAACCGGCACTAGGAATCAGACTGAGAAACCAGAGTAAAATTTTCTCCTGCAACCCGTTCCCTTTGTGCTAGATGAAAGAAAGTCTCTCCACATGCTCAGTTCTGAGAGATAAGTGTGTGTGAAAGCCGTCCTTCACCTAGCTTGTTGGGAACACAAAGTTTCTTTACAGTTGCTATCTCCACTCCATACATATATATGGGGAGGTACTAGCTCCAACTCGGTTTTACAGTGAAAACTGCAGGAACATCAAACCGGCACTAGGAAACCTACTGAGTAACCAGAGTAAAAGTTTCTCCTGCAATCCGTTCCATTTGTGCTAGATGAACGAACGTCTCTCCACATGCTCATTTCTGAGAGATAAGTGTGTTTGAAAGCCGTCCTTCACCTAGCTTGTTGGGAACACAAAGTTTCTTTTCACTTGCAAACTCCACCCCATACATATATATAGGGAGGTAATAGCTCCAACTCCGTTTTACAGTGAAAACTGCAGGTACTTCAAAACGGCTCTAGGAAACAGACTGAGAAACCAGAGTAAAAGTTTCTCCTGCAACCCATTCCCTTTGTGCTAGATGAAAGAACGTCTCTCCACATGCTCAGTTCTGAGAGATAAGTGTGTGTGAAAGCGGACCTTCACCTAGGTTGTTGGGAACACAAAGTTTCTTTTCACTTGCAAACTCCACTCCATACATATATATGGGGAGATAATAGCTCCAAATCTGTTTTACAGTGAAAACTGCAGGAACTTCAAACCGGCACTAGGAAACAGACTGAGAAACCAGAGTAAAATTTCTCCTGCAACCCGTTCCCTTTGTGCTAGATGAACGAACGTCTCTCCACATGCTCAGTTCTGAGAGATAAGTGTGTGTGAAAGCCGTCCTTCACCTAGCTTGTTGGGAACACAAAGTTTCTTTTCAGTTGCAAACTCCACTCCATACATATATATGGGGACGTAATAGTTCCAACACGGTTTTTCTGTGGAATCTGCAGGAACTTCAAACCGGCACTAGGAAACAGACTGAGAAACCAGAGAAATAATTTCTCCTGCATCCCGTTCCCTTTGTGCTAGATGAAAGAACGTCTCTCCACATGCTCAGTTCTGAGAGATATTTGTGTGTGAAAGCCGTCCTTCACCTAGCTTGTTGGGAACACAAAATTTCTTTTCAGTTGCAAACTCCACTCCATACATATATATGGGGAGGTACTAGCTCCAACTCGGTTTTACAGTGAAACCTGCAGGATCTTCAAACCGGCACTAGGAAACAGACTGAGAAACCAGAGTAAAAGTTTCTCCTGCAACCCGTTCCCTTTGTGCTAGATGAACGAACGTCTCTCCACATGCTCAGTTCTGAGAGATAAGTGTGTGTGAAAGCCGTCCTTCACCTAGCTTGTTGGGAACACAAAGATTATTTTCACTTGCAAACTCCACTCCATACATATATATGGGGACGTACTAGCTCCAACACGGTTTTACAGTGAAAACTGCAGGAAGTTCAAACCGGTACTAGGAAAAAGACTGAGAAACCAGAGTAAAAGTTTCTTCTACAACCTGTTCCCTTTGTGCTAGATGAACGAATGTCTCTCCACATGCTCACTCCTGAGGGATAAGTGTGTGTGAAAGCCGTCCTTCACTTAGAATGTTGGGAACACAAAGTTTCTTTTCACTTGAAATCTCCACTCCATATATAAATATGGTGTGGTACAAGCTCCAACTCAGTTTTACAGTGAAAACTGCAGGAAATTCAAACTGGCACTAGGAAAAAGACTGAGAAAACAGAGTAAAAGTTTCTCCTGCAACCCGTTCCCTTTGTGCTAGATGAACGAACGTCTCTCCACATGCTCATTTCTGAGAGATATGTGTGTATGAAAGCCGTCCTTCACCTAGCTTGTTGGGAACACAAAGTTTCTTTTCACTTACAAACTCCACTCCATACATATATATGGGGAGGTACTTTCTCCAACTCATTTTTATAGTGAAAACTGCAGGAACTTCAAACCGGCACTAGGAAACAGACCTAGAAACTAGAGTAATACTTTCTCCTGCAACCCGATCCTTTTGTGCTAGATGAAAGAACGTCTCTACACATGCTCAGTTCTGAGAGATAAGTGTGTGTGAAAGCCGTCCTTCACCTAGCTTGTTGGGAACACAAAGTTTCTTTTCACTTGCAAACTCCACTCCATAAATATATATGGTGAGGTACTAGCTCCAACTCGGTTTACAGTGAAAAATGCAGGAACTTCAAACCGGCACTAGGAAACAGACTGAGAAACCAGAGTAAAAGTTTCTCCTGCAACCCGTTCCCTTTGTGCTAGATGAACGAAAGTCTCTCCACAGGCTCAGTTCTTAGAAATAAGTGTGTGTGAAAGCCGTCCTTCACCTAGCTTGTTGGGAACACAAAGTTTCTTTACAGTTGCAAACTCCACTCCATACATATATATGGGGAGGTACTAGCTCCAACTCTGTTTTACAGTGAAAACTGCAGGAACATCAAACCGGCACTAGGAAACCTACTGAGGAACCAGAGTAAAAGTTTCTCCTGCAATCCGTTCCATTTGTGCTAGATGAACGAACGTCTCTCCACATGCTCATTTCTGAGAGATAAGTGTGTTTGAAAGCCGTCCTTCACCTAGCTTGTTGGGAACACAAAGTTTCTTTTCACTTGCAAACTCCACCCCATACATATATATGGGGAGGTAATAGTTCCAACTCTGTTTTACAGTGAAAACTGCAGGTACTTCAAAACGGCACTAGGAAACAGACTGAGAAACCAGAGTAAAAGTTTCTCCTGCAACCCATTCCCTTTGTGCTAGATGAAAGAACGTCTCTCCACATGCTCAGTTCTGAGAGATAAGTGTGTGTGAAAGCGGACCTTCACCTAGCTTGTTGGGAACACAAAGTTTCTTTTCACTTGCAAACTCCACTCCATACATATATATGGGGAGATAATAGCTCCAACTCTGTTTTACAGTGAAAACTGCAGGAACTTCAAACCGGCACTAGGAAACAGACTGAGAAACCAGAGTAAAATTTCTCCTGCAACCCGTTCCCTTTGTGCTAGATGAACGAACGTCTCTCCACATGCTCAGTTCTGAGAGATAAGTGTGTGTGAAAGCCGTCCTTCACCTAGCTTGTTGGGAACACAAAGTTTCTTTTCAGTTGCAAACTCCACTCCATACATATATATGGGGACGTAAAAGTTCCAACACGGTTTTTCTGTGGAATCTGCAGGATCTTCAAACCGGCACTAGGAAACAGACTGAGAAACCAGAGAAATAATTTCTCCTGCATCCCGTTCCCTTTGTGCTAGATGAAAGAACGTCTCTCCACATGCTCAGTTCTGAGAGATAATTGTGTGTGAAAGCCGTCCTTCACCTAGCTTGTTGGGAACACAAAATTTCTTTTCAGTTGCAAACTCCACTCCATACATATATATGGGGAGGTACTAGCTCCAACTCGGTTTTACAGTGAAACCTGCAGGATCTTCAAACCGGCACTAGGAAACAGACTGAGAAACCAGAGTAAAAGTTTCTCCTGCAACCCGTTCCCTTTGTGCTAGATGAACGAACGTCTCTCCACATGCTCAGTTCTGAGAGATAAGTGTGTGTGAAAGCCGTCCTTCACCTAGCTTGTTGGGAACACAAAGATTATTTTCACTTGCAAACTCCACTCCATACATATATATGGGGACGTACTAGCTCCAACACGGTTTTACAGTGAAAACTGCAGGAAGTTCAAACCGGTACTAGGAAAAAGACTGAGAAACCAGAGTAAAACTTTCTCCTACAACCTGTTCCCTTTGTGCTAGATGAACGAATGTCTCTCCACATGCTCACTCCTGAGGGATAAGTGTGTGTGAAAGCCGTCCTTCACTTAGATTGTTGGGAACACAAAGTTTATTTTCACTTGAAATCTCCACTCCATATATAAATATGGTGAGGTACAAGCTCCAACTCAGTTTTACAGTGAAAACTGCAGGAAATTCAAACAGGCACTAGGAAAAAGACTGAGAAACCAGAGTAAAAGTTTCTCCTGCAACCCGTTCCCTTTGTGCTAGATGAACGAACGTCTCTCCAAATGCTCATTTCTGAGAGATATGTGTGTGTGAAAGCCGTCCTTCACCTAGCTTGTTGGGAACACAAAGTTTCTTTTCACTTACAAACTCCACTCCATACATATATATGGGAAGGTACTTTCTCCAACTCTTTTTTATAGTGAAAACTGCAGGAACTTCAAACCGGCACTAGGAAACAGACTGAGAAACCAGAGTAATAGTTTCTCCTGCAACCCGTTCCTTTTGTGCTAGATGAAAGAAAGTCTCTACACATGCTCAGTTCTGAGAGATAAGTGTGTGTGAAAGCCGTCCTTCACCTAGCTTGTTGGGAACACAAAGTTTCTTTTCACTTGCAAACTCCACTCCATAAATATATATGGTGAGGTACTAGCTCCAACTCGGTTTTACAGTGAAAACTGCAGAAACTTCAAACCGGCACTAGGAAACAGACTGAGAAACCAGAGTAAAAGTTTCTCCTGCAACCCGTTCCCTTTGTTCTAGATGAACGAAAGTCTCTCCACATGCTCAGTTCTTAGAAATAAGTGTGTGTGAAAGCCGTCCTTCACCTAGCTTGTTGGGAACACAAAGTTTCTTTACAGTTGCAAACTCCACTCCATACATATATATGAGGAGGTACTAGCTCCAACTCTGTTTTACAGTGAAAACTGCAGGAACATCAAACCGGCACTAGGAAACCTACTGAGGAACCAGAGTAAAAGTTTCTCCTGCAATCCGTTCCATTTGTGCTAGATGAACGAACGTCTCTCCACATGCTCATTTCTGAGAGATAAGTGTGTTTGAAAGCCGTCCTTCACCTAGCTTGTTGGGAACACAAAGTTTCTTTTCACTTGCAAACTCCACCCCATACATATATATGGGGAGGTAATAGTTCCAACTCTGTTTTACAGTGAAAACTGCAGGTACTTCAAAACGGCACAAGGAAACAGACTGAGAAACCAGAGTAAAAGTTTCTCCTGCAACCCATTCCCTTTGTGCTAGATGAAAGAACGTCTCTCCACATGCTCAGTTCTGAGAGATAAGTGTGTGTGAAAGCGGACCTTCACCTAGCTTGTTGGGAACACAAAGTTTCTTTTCACTTGCAAACTCCACTCCATACATATATATGGGGAGATAATAGCTCCAACTCTGTTTTACAGTGAAAACTGCAGGAACTTCAAACCGGCACTAGGAAACAGACTGAGAAACCAGAGTAAAATTTCTCCTGCAACCCGTTCCCTTTGTGCTAGATGAACGAACGTCTCTCCACATGCTCAGTTCTGAGAGATAAGTGTGTGTGAAAGCCGTCCTTCACCTAGCTTGTTGGGAACACAAAGTTTCTTTTCAGTTGCAAACTCCACTCCATACATATATATGGGGACGTAAAAGTTCCAACACGGTTTTTCTGTGGAATCTGCAGGAACTTCAAACCGGCACTAGGAAACAGACTGAGAAACCAGAGAAATAATTTCTCCTGCATCCCGTTCCCTTTGTGCTAGATGAAAGAACGTCTCTCCACATGCTCAGTTCTGAGAGATAATTGTGTGTGAAAGCCGTCCTTCACCTAGCTTGTTGGGAACACAAAATTTCTTTTCAGTTGCAAACTCCACTCCATACATATATATGGGGAGGTACTAGCTAAAACTCGGTTTTACAGTGAAACCTGCAGGATCTTCAAACCGGCACTAGGAAACAGACTGAGAAACCAGAGTAAAAGATTCTCCTGCAACCCGTTCCCTTTGTGCTAGATGAACGAA
Source organism: Camelus dromedarius (assembly GCF_036321535.1). Lineage (NCBI taxonomy): Eukaryota > Metazoa > Chordata > Mammalia > Artiodactyla > Camelidae > Camelus > Camelus dromedarius. The sequence goes on along the minus strand of NC_087441.1, from coordinate 86,860,205 downwards.
CGTCTCTCCACATGCTCAGTTCTGAGAGATAAGTGTGTGTGAAAGCCGTCCTTCACCTAGCTTGTTGGGAACTCAAAGATTATTTTCACTTGCAAACTCCACTCCATACATATATATGGGGACGTACTAGCTCCAACACGGTTTTACAGTGAAAACTGCAGGAAGTTCAAACCGGTACTAGGAAAAAGACTGAGAAACCAGAGTAAAAGTTTCTCCTACAACCTGTTCCCTTTGTGCTAGATGAACGAATGTCTCTCCACATGCTCACTCCTGAGGGATAAGTGTGTGTGAAAGCCGTCCTTCACTTAGATTGTTGGGAACACAAAGTTTATTTTCACTTGAAATCTCCACTCCATATATAAATATGGTGAGGTACAAGCTCCAACTCAGTTTTACAGTGAAAACTGCAGGAAATTCAAACCGGCACTAGGAAAAAGACTGAGAAACCAGAGTAAAAGTTTCTCCTGCAACCCGTTCCCTTTGTGCTAGATGAACGAACGTCTCTCCAAATGCTCATTTCTGAGAGATATGTGTGTGTGAAAGCCGTCCTTCACCTAGCTTGTTGGGAACACAAAGTTTCTTTACAGTTGCAAACTTCACTCCATACATATATATGGGGAGGTACTAGCTCCAACTCGGTTTTACAGTGAAAACTGCAGGAACATCAAACCGGCACTAGGAAACCTACTGAAGAACCAGAGTAAAAGTTTCTCCTGCAATCCGTTCCATTTGTGCTAGATGAAAGAACGTCTCTCCACATGCTCATTTCTGAGAGATAAGTGTGTTTGAAAGCCGTCCTTCACCTAGCTTGTTGGGAACACAAAGTTTCTTTTCACTTGCAAACTCCAATCCATACATATATATGGGGAGGTAATAGCTCCAACTCTGTTTTACAGTGAAAACTGCAGGAACTTCAAAACGGCACCAGGAAACAGACTGAGAAATAAGAGTAAATGTTTCTCCTGCAACCAATTCCCTTTGTGCTAGATGAAAGAACGTCTCTCCACATGCTCAGTTCTGAGAGATAAGTGTGTGTGAAAGCGGACCTTCACCTAGCTTGTTGGGAACACAAAGTTTCTTTTCACTTGCAAACTCCACTCCATACATATATATGGGGAGATAATAGCTCCAACTCTGTTTTACAGTGAAAACTGCAGGAACTTCAAACCGGCACTAGGAAACAGACTGAGAAACCAGAGTAATAGTTTCTCCTGCAACCCGTTCCTTTTGTGCTAGATGAAAGAAAGTCTCTACACATGCTCAGTTCTGAGAGATAAGTGTGTGTGAAAGCCGTCCTTCACCTAGCTTGTTGGGAACACAAAGTTTCTTTTCACTTGCAAACTCCACTCCATAAATATATATGGTGAGGTACTAGCTCCAACTCGGTTTTACAGTGAAAACTGCAGGAACTTCAAACCGGCACTAGGAAACAGACTGAGAAACCAGAGTAAAAGTTTCTCCTGCAACCCATTCCCTTTGTTCTAGATGAACGAAAGTCTCTCCACATGCTCAGTTCTTAGAAATAAGTGTGTGTGAAAGCCGTCCTTCACCTAGCTTGTTGGGAACACAAAGTTTCTTTACAGTTGCAAACTCCACTCCATACATATATATGGGGAGGTACTAGCTCCAACTCTGTTTTACAGTGAAAACTGCAGGAACATCAAACCGGCACTAGGAAACCTACTGAGGAACCAGAGTAAAAGTTTCTCCTGCAATCCGTTCCATTTGTGCTAGATGAACGAACGTCTCTCCACATGCTCATTTCTGAGAGATAAGTGTGTTTGAAAGCCGTCCTTCACCTAGCTTGTTGGGAACACAAAGTTTCTTTTCACTTGCAAACTCCACCCCATACATATATATGGGGAGGTAATAGTTCCAACTCTGTTTTACAGTGAAAACTGCAGGTACTTCAAAACGGCACTAGGAAACAGACTGAGAAACCAGAGTAAAAGTTTCTCCTGCAACCCATTCCCTTTGTGCTAGATGAAAGAACGTCTCTCCACATGCTCAGTTCTGAGAGATAAGTGTGTGTGAAAGCGGACCTTCACCTAGCTTGTTGGGAACACAAAGTTTCTTTTCACTTGCAAACTCCACTCCATACATATATATGGGGAGATAATAGCTCCAACTCTGTTTTACAGTGAAAACTGCAGGAACTTCAAACCGGCACTAGGAAACAGACTGAGAAACCAGAGTAAAATTTCTCCTGCAACCCGTTCCCTTTGTGCTAGATGAACGAACGTCTCTCCACATGCTCAGTTCTGAGAGATAAGTGTGTGTGAAAGCCGTCCTTCACCTAGCTTGTTGGGAACACAAAGTTTCTTTTCAGTTGCAAACTCCACTCCATACATATATATGGGGACGTAAAAGTTCCAACACGGTTTTTCTGTGGAATCTGCAGGAACTTCAAACCGGCACTAGGAAACAGACTGAGAAACCAGAGAAATAATTTCTCCTGCATCCCGTTCCCTTTGTGCTAGATGAAAGAACGTCTCTCCACATGCTCAGTTCTGAGAGATAATTGTGTGTGAAAGCCGTCCTTCACCTAGCTTGTTGGGAACACAAAATTTCTTTTCAGTTGCAAACTCCACTCCATACATATATATGGGGAGGTACTAGCTCCAACTCGGTTTTACAGTGAAACCTGCAGGATCTTCAAACCGGCACTAGGAAACAGACTGAGAAACCAGAGTAAAAGATTCTCCTGCAACCCGTTCCCTTTGTGCTAGATGAACGAACGTCTCTCCACATGCTCAGTTCAGAGAGATAAGTGTGTGTGAAAGCCGTCCTTCACCTAGCTTGTTGGGAACACAAAGATTATTTTCACTTGCAAACTCCACTCCATACATATATATGGGGACGTACTAGCTCCAACACGGTTTTACAGTGAAAACTGCAGGAAGTTCAAACCGGTACTAGGAAAAAGACTGAGAAACCAGAGTAAAAGTTTCTCCTACAACCTGTTCCCTTTGTGCTAGATGAACGAATGTCTCTCCACATGCTCACTCCTGAGGGGTAAGTGTGTGTGAAAGCCGTCCTTCACTTAGATTGTTGGGAACACAAAGTTTATTTTCACTTGAAATCTCCACTCCATATATAAATATGGTGAGGTACAAGCTCCAACTCAGTTTTACAGTGAAAACTGCAGGAAATTCAAACCGGCACTAGGAAAAAGACTGAGAAACCAGAGTAAAAGTTTCTCCTGCAACCCGTTCCCTTTGTGCTAGATGAACGAACGTCTCTCCAAATGCTCATTTCTGAGAGATATGTGTGTGTGAAAGCCGTCCTTCACCTAGCTTGTTGGGAACACAAAGTTTCTTTACAGTTGCAAACTTCACTCCATACATATATATGGGGAGGTACTAGCTCCAACTCGGTTTTACAGTGAAAACTGCAGGAACATCAAACCGGCACTAGGAAACCTACTGAAGAACCAGAGTAAAAGTTTCTCCTGCAATCCGTTCCATTTGTGCTAGATGAAAGAACGTCTCTCCACATGCTCATTTCTGAGAGATAAGTGTGTTTGAAAGCCGTCCTTCACCTAGCTTGTTGGGAACACAAAGTTTCTTTTCACTTGCAAACTCCAATCCATACATATATATGGGGAGGTAATAGCTCCAACTCTGTTTTACAGTGAAAACTGCAGGAACTTCAAAACGGCACTAGGAAACAGACTGAGAAATAAGAGTAAATGTATCTCCTGCAACCAATTCCCTTTGTGCTAGATGAAAGAACGTCTCTCCACATGCTCAGTTCTGAGAGATAAGTGTGTGTGAAAGCGGAACTTCACCTAGCTTGTTGGGAACACAAAGTTTCTTTTCACTTGCAAACTCCACTCCATACATATATATGGGGAGATAATAGCTCCAACTCTGTTTTACAGTGAAAACTGCAGGAACTTCAAACCGGCACTAGGAAACAGACTGAGAAACCAGAGTAAAATTTCTCCTGCAACCCGTTCCCTTTGTGCTAGATGAACGAACGTCTCTCCACATGCTCAGTTCTGAGATATAAGTGTGTGTGAAAGCCGTCCTTCACCTAGCATGTTGGGAACACAAAGTTTCTTTTCAGTTGCAAACTCCACTCCATACATATATATGGGGACGTAATAGTTCCAACACGGTTTTTCTGTGGAATCTGCAGGAACTTCAAACCGGCACTAGGAAACAGACTGAGAAACCAGAGAAATAATTTCTCCTGCATTGTTCCCCTTGTGCTAGATGAAAGAACGTCTCTCCACATGCTCAGTTCTGAGAGATAATTGTGTGTGAAAGCCGTCCTTCACCTAGCTTGTTGGGAACACAAAATTTCTTTTCAGTTGCAAACTCCACTCCATACATATATATGGGGAGGTACTAGCTCCAACTCGGTTTTACAGTGAAACCTGCAGGATCTTCAAACCGGCACTAGGAAACAGACTGAGAAACCAGAGTAAAAGTTTCTCCTGCAACCCGTTCCCTTTGTGCTAGATGAACGAACGTCTCTCCACATGCTCAGTTCTGAGAGATAAGTGTGTGTGAAAGCCGTCCTTCACCTAGCTTGTTGGGAACACAAAGATTATTTTCACTTGCAAACTCCACTACATACATATATATGGGGAGGTACTAGCTCCAACTCGGTTTTACAGTGAAAACTGCAGGAAGTTCAAACCGGTACTAGGAAAAAGACTGAGAAACCAGAGTAAAAGTTTCTCCTACAACCTGTTCCCTTTGTGCTAGATGAACGAATGTCTCTCCACATGCTCAGTCCTGAGGGATAAGTGTGTGTGAAAGCCGTCCTTCACCTAGCTTGTTGGGAACACAAAGTTTCTTTTCACTTGCAAACTCCACTACATATATATATATGGGGAGGTACTAGCTTGAAATCGGTTTTTCAGTGAAAACTGTAGGAACTTCAAACCGGCACTAGGAAACAGACTGAGAAATCAGAGTAAAAGTTTCTCCTGCAACCCGTTCCCTTTTCCTAGATGAACGAAAGTCTCTCCACATGCTCAGTTCTGAGAGATAAGTGTGTGTGAAAGCCGTCCTTCACCTAGCTTGTTGGGAACACAAATTTTCTTTTCACTTGCAAACTCCACTCCATACATATATATGGGGAGGTACTAGATCCAACTCGGTTTTACAGTGAAAACTGCAGGAACATCCAACCGGCACTAGGAAAAAGACTGAGAAACCAGAGTAAAATTTTCTCCTGCAACACGTTCCCTTTGTGCTAGATGAACGAAAGTCTCTCCACATGCTCAGTTCTGAGAGATAAGTGTGTGTGAAAGCCGTACTTCACCTAGCTTTTTCGGAACACAAAGTTTCTTTTCATTTTCAAACTCCACTCCATACATATATATGGGGAGGTACTAGCACCAACTCGGTTTTACAGTGAAAACTGCAGGAACGTAAAACCGGCACTAGGAAACAGACTGAGAAAACAGAGTAAAAGTTTCTCCTGCAACACGTTCCCATTGTGCTAGATGAACGAACGTCTCTCCACATGCTCAGTTCTGAGAGATAAGTGTGTGTGAAAGCCGTTCTTCAACTAGCTTGTTGGGAACACAATTTTCTTTTCACTTGCAGACTCCACTGCATACATATATTTGGGGAGGTACTAGCTCCAACTCGGTTTTACAGTGAAAACTGCATGATCTTCAAACCTGCACTAGGAAACAGATTGAGAAACAAGAGTAAAAGTTTCTCCTGCAACCTGTTCCCTTTGTGCTAGATGAACGAACGTCTCTCCACATGCTCAGTTCTGAGAGATAACTGTGTGTGAAAGCCGCCCTTCACCTAGCTTGTTGGGAACACAAAATTTCTTTTCATTTGCAAACTCCACTCCATACATATATATGGGGAGGTACTAGCTCCAGCTCGGTTTTACAGTGAAAACTGCAGGAACTTCAAACAGGCACTTGGAAAGAGACTGAGAACCCAGAGTAAAAGTTTCTCCTGCAACCCGTTCCCTTTGTGCTAGATGAACGAACGTCTCTCCACATGCTCAGTTCAGAGAGAAAAGTGTGTATGAAAGCCGTTCTTCACCTAGCTTGTTGGGAACACAAAGTTTCTTTTCAGTTGCAAACTCCACTCCATACATATATATGGGGAGGTACTAGCTCCAACTCGGTTTTACAGTGAAAACTGCAGGATCTTCAAACCTGCACTAGGAAACAGATTGAGATAGAAGAGTAAAAGTTTCTCTTGCAACCTGTTCCCTTTGTGCTAGATGAACGAACGTCTCTCCACATGCTCAGTTCTGAGAGATAACTGTGTGTGAAAGCCGCCCTTCACCTAGCTTGTTGGGAACACAAAATTTCTTTTCATTTGCAAACTCCACTCCATACATATATATGGGGAGGTACTAGCTCCAGCTCGGTTTTACAGTGAAAACTGCAGGAACTTCAAACAGGCACTTGGAAAGAGACTGAGAAACCAGAGTAAAAGTTTCTCCTGCAACCCGTTCCCTTTGTGCTAGATGAACGAACGTCTCTCCACATGCTCAGTTCAGAGAGAAAAGTGTGTATGAAAGCCGTTCTTCACCTAGCTTGTTGGGAACACAAAGTTTCTTTTCAGTTGCAAACTCCACTCCATACATATATATGGGGAGGTACTAGATCCTACTCGGTTTTACAGTGAAAACTGCAGGAATTTCAAACCGGCACTAGGAAACAGACTGAGAAACCAGAGTAAAAGTTTCACCTGCAACCCTTTCATTTTGTGCTAGATGAACGAACGTCTCTCCACATGCTCAGTTCTGAGAGATATGTGTGTTTGAAAGCCGTCCTTCACCTAGCTTGTTGGGAACACAAAGTTACTTTTCAGTTGCAAATTCCACTCCACACATATGTATGGGGACGTACTAGCTCCAAAACGGTTTTACTGTGGAATCTGCAGGAACTTCAAACCGGCACTAGGAAACAGACTGAGAAACCTCAATAAAAGTTTCTCCTGCAATCCGTTCCGTTTGTGCCAAATGAACGAACGTCTCTCCACACGTTCAGTTCTGAGAGATATGTGTGTGTGAAAGCCGTACTTCACTTAGCTTGTTGGGAACACAAAGTTTCGTTTCACTTGCAAACTCCACTCCATACATATATATGGGGAGGTACTAGCTCCAACACGGATTTATAGTGAAAACTGCAGGAACTTCAAAAAGGCACTAGGAAACAGACTGAGAATCCCGAGTAAAAGTTTCTCCTTCAACCCGTTCCCTTTGTGCTAGATGAACGAACGTCTCTCCACATGCTCAGTTCTGAGAGATAAGTGTGTGTGAAAGCCGTCCTTCACCTAGTTTGTTGGGAACACAAAGTTTCTTTTCACTTGCAAACTCCAATCCATACATATATATGGGGAGGTACTAGCTCCAACTCTGTTTTACAGTGCAAACTGCAGGAACTTCAAACCAGCAATAGGAAACAGACTGTGAAACCAGAGTAAATGTTTCTCCTGCAACCCGTTCCTTTTGTGCTAGATGAACGAACGTCTCTCCACATGCTCATTTCTGAGAGATAAGTGTGTGTGAAAGCCGTGCTTCAACGAGCTTGTTGGGAACACAATTTTCTTTTCACTTGCAGACTCCACTGCATACATATATTTGGGGAGGTACTAGCTCCAACTCGGTTTTACAGTGCAAACTGCAGGAACTTCAAACCAGAAATAGGAAACAGACTGAGAAACCAGAGTAAAAGTTTCTCCTGCAACCCGTTCCTTTTGTGCTAGATGAATGAACGTCTCTCCACATGCTCATTTCTGAGAGATAAGTGTGTGTAAAAGCGGTACTTCACCTAGCTTGTTATGAACACAAAGTTTCTTTTCACTTGCAAACTCCACTCCATACATATATATGGGGAGGTACTAGATCCAACTCGGTTTTACAGTGAAAACTGCAGGAACATCCAACAGGCACTAGGAAAAAACTGAGAAACCAGAGTAAAATTTTCTCCTGCAACACGTTCCCTTTGTGCTAGATGAACGAACGTCTCTCCACATGCTCAGTTCTGAGAGATAAGTGTGTGTGAAAGCCGTACTTCACCTAGCTTTTTCGGAACACAAATTTTCTTTTCATTTTCAAACTCCACTCCATACATATATATGGGGAGGTACTAGCACCAACTCGGTTTTACAGTGAAAACTGCAGGAACGTAAAACCGGCACTAGGAAACAGACTGAGAAAACAGAGTAAAAGTTTCTCCTGCAACACGTTCCCTTTGTGCTAGATGAACGAACGTCTCTCCACATGCTCAGTTCTGAGAGATAAGTGTGTGTGAAAGCCGTTCTTCAACTAGCTTGTTGGGAACACAATTTTCTTTTCACTTGCAGACTCCACTGCATACATATATTTGGGGAGGTACTAGCTCCAACTCGGTTTTACAGTGAAAACTGCAGGATCTTCAAACATGCACTAGGAAACAGATTGAGAAACAAGAGTAAAAGTTTCTCCTGCAACCTGTTCCCTTTGTGCTAGATGAACGAACGTCTCTCCACATGCTCAGTTCTGAGAGATAAGTGTGTGTGAAAGCCGTCCTTCACCTAGCTTGTTGGGAACACAAAGTTTCTTTTCAGTTGCAAACTCCACTCCATACATATATATGGGGACGTAATAGTTCCAACACGGTTTTTCTGTGGAATCTGCAGGAACTTCAAACCGGCACTAGGAAACAGACTGAGAAACCAGAGAAATAATTTCTCCTGCATCCCGATCCCCTTGTGCTAGATGAAAGAACGTCTCTCCACATGCTCAGTTCTGAGAGATAATTGTGTGTGAAAGCCGTCCTTCACCTAGCTTGTTGGGAACACAAAATTTCTTTTCAGTTGCAAACTCAACTCCATACATATATATGGGGAGGTACTAGCTCCAACTCTGTTTTACAGTGAAACCTGCAGGATCTTCAAACCGGCACTAGGAAACAGACTGAGAAACCAGAGTAAAAGTTTCTCCTGCAACCCGTTCCCTTTGTGCTAGATGAACGAACGTCTCTCCACATGCTCAGTTCTGAGAGATAAGTGTGTGTGAAAGCCGTCCTTCACCTAGCTTGTTGGGAACACAAAGATTATTTTCACTTGCAAACTCCACTCCATACATATATATGGGGACGTACTAGCTCCAACACGGTTTTACAGTGAAAACTGCAGGAAGTTCAAACCGGTACTAGGAAAAAGACTGAGAAACCAGAGTAAAAGTTTCTCCTACAACCTGTTCCCTTTGTGCTAGATGAACGAATGTCTCTCCACATGCTCAGTCCTGAGGGATAAGTGTGTGTGAAAGCCGTCCTTCACCTAGCTTGTTGGGAACACAAAGTTTCTTTTCACTTGCAAACTCCACTACATACATATATATGGGGAGGTACTAGCTCCAACTCGGATTTATAGTGAAAACTGCAGGAACTTCAAAAAGGCTCTAGGAAACAGACTGAGTATCCCGAGTAAAAGTTTCTCCTTCAACCCGTTCCCTTTGTGCTAGATGAACGAACGTCTCTCCACATGCTCAGTTCTGAGAGATAAGTGTGTGTGAAAGCCGTCCTTCACCTAGTTTGTTGGGAACACAAAGTTTCTTTTCACTTGCAAACTCCACTCCATACATATATATGGGGAGGTACTAGCTCCAACTCGGTTTTACAGTGCAAACTGCAGGAACTTCAAACCAGCAATAGGAAATAGACTGAGAAACCAGAGTAAAAGTTTCTCCTGCAACCCGTTCCTTTTGTGCTAGATGAACGAACGTCTTTCCACATGCTCATTTCTGAGAGATAAGTGTGTGTGAAAGCCGTGCTTCAACTAGTTTGTTGTGAACACAATTTTCTTTTCACTTGCAGACTCCACTGCATACATATATTTGGGGAGGTACTAGCTCCAACTCGGTTTTACAGTGCAAACTGCAGGAACTTCAAACCAGAAATAGGAAACAGACTGAGAAACCAGAGTAAAAGTTGCTCCTGCAACCCGTTCCTTTTGTGCTAGATGAATGAACGTCTCTCCACATGCTCAGTTCTGAGAGATAAGTGTGTGTGAAAGCCGTACTTCACCTAGCTTTTTCGGAACACAAAGTTTCTTTTCATTTTCAAACTCCACTCCATACATATATATGGGGAGGTACTAGCACCAACTCGGTTTTACAGTGAAAACTGCAGGAACGTAAAACCGGCACTAGGAAACAGACTGAGAAAACAGAGTAAAAGTTTCTCCTGCAACCCGTTCCCTTTGTGCTAGATGAACGAACGTCTCTCCACATGCTCAGTTCTGAGAGATAAGTGTGTGTGAAAGCCGTTCTTCAACTAGCTTGTTGGGAACACAATTTTCTTTTCACTTGCAGACTCCACTGCATACATATATTTGGGGAGGTACTAGCTCCAACTCGGTTTTACAGTGAAAACTGCAGGATCTTCAAACCTGCACTAGGAAACAGATTGAGAAACAAGAGTAAAAGTTTCTCCTGCAACCTCTTCCCTTTGTGCTAGATGAACGAACGTCTCTCCACATGCTCAGTTCTGAGAGATATGTGTGTGTGAAAGCCGTCCTTCACCTAGCTTGTTGGGAACACAAAGTTTCTTTTCAGTTGCAAACTTCACTCCATACATATATATGGGGACGTAATAGTTCCAACACGGTTTTTCTGTGGAATCTGCAGGAACTTCAAACCGGCACTAGGAAACAGACTGAGAAACCAGAGAAATAATTTCTCCTGCATCCCGTTAACCTTGTGCTAGATGAAAGAACGTCTCTCCACATGCTCAGTTCTGAGAGATAATTGTGTGTGAAAGCCGTCCTTCAACTAGCTTGTTGGGAACACAAAATTTCTTTTCAGTTGCAAACTCCACTCCATACATATATATGGGGAGGTACTAGCTCCAACTCGGTTTTACAGTGAAACCTGCAGGATCTTCTAACCGGCACTAGGAAACAGACTGAGAAACCAGAGTAAAAGTTTCTCCTGCAACCCGTTCCCTTTGTGCTAGATGAACGAACGTCTCTCCACACGCTCAGTTCTGAGAGATAAGTGTGTGTGAAAGCCGTCCTTCACCTAGCTTGTTGGGAACACAAAGATTATTTTCACTTGCAAACTCCACTCCATACATATATATGGGGACGTACTAGCTCCAACACGGTTTTACAGTGAAAACTGCAGGAATTTCAAACCGGTACTAGGAAAAAGACTGAGAAACCAGAGTAAAAGTTTCTCCTACAACCTGTTCCCTTTGTGTGAGATGAACGAATGTCTCTCCACATGCTCAGTCCTGAGGGATAAGTGTGTGTGAAAGCCGTCCTTCACCTAGCTTGTTGGGAACACAAAGTTTCTTTTCACGTGCAAACTCCACTACATACATATATATGGGGAGGTACTAGCTTGAAATCGGTTTTTCAGTGAAAACTGTAGGAACTTCAAACCGGCACTAGGAAACAGACTGAGAAATCAGAGTAAAAGTTTCTCCTGCAACCCGTTCCCTTTTCCTAGATGAACGAAAGTCTCTCCAAATGCTCAGTTCTGAGAGATAAATGTGTGTGAAAGCCGTCCTTCACCTAGCTTGTTGGGAACACAAAGTTTCTTTTCACTTGCAAACTCCACTCCACACATATGTATGGGGACGTACTAGCTCCAAAACTGTTTTACTGTGGAATCTGCAGGAACTTCAAACCGGCACTAGGAAACAGACTGAGAAACCTCAATAAAAGTTTCTCCTGCAATCCGTTCCATTTGTGCCAAATGAACGAACGTCTCTCCACACGTTCAGTTCTGAGAGATAAGTGTGTGTGAAAGCCGTCCTTCACCTAGCTTGTTGGGAACACAAAGATTATTTTCACTTGCAAACTCCACTCCATACATATATATGGGGACGTACTAGCTCCAACACGGTTTTACAGTGAAAACTGCAGGAATTTCAAACCGGTACTAGGAAAAAGACTGAGAAACCAGAGTAAAAGTTTCTCCTACAACCTGTTCCCTTTGTGTGAGATGAACGAATGTCTCTCCACATGCTCAGTCCTGAGGGATAAGTGTGTGTGAAAGCCGTCCTTCACCTAGCTTGTTGGGAACACAAAGTTTCTTTTCACGTGCAAACTCCACTACATACATATATATGGGGAGGTACTAGCTTGAAATCGGTTTTTCAGTGAAAACTGTAGGAACTTCAAACCGGCACTAGGAAACAGACTGAGAAATCAGAGTAAAAGTTTCTCCTGCAACCCGTTCCCTTTTCCTAGATGAACGAAAGTCTCTCCAAATGCTCAGTTCTGAGAGATAAATGTGTGTGAAAGCCGTCCTTCACCTAGCTTGTTGGGAACACAAAGTTTCTTTTCACTTGCAAACTCCACTCCACACATATGTATGGGGACGTACTAGCTCCAAAACGGTTTTACTGTGGAATCTGCAGGAACATCAAACCGGCACTAGGAAACAGACTGAGAAACCTCAATAAAAGTTTCTCCTGCAATCCGTTCCATTTGTGCCAAATGAACGAACGTCTCTCCACACGTTCAGTTCTGAGAGATATGTGTGTGTGAAAGCCGTACTTCACTTAGCTTGTTGGGAACACAAAGTTTCGTTTCACTTGCAAACTCCACTCCATACATATATATGGGGAGGTACTAGCTCCAACTCGGATTTATAGTGAAAACTGCAGGAACTTCAAAAAGGCTCTAGGAAACAGACTGAGTATCCCGAGTAAAAGTTTCTCCTTCAACCCGTTCCCTTTGTGCTAGATGAACGAACGTCTCTCCACATGCTCAGTTCTGAGAGATAATTGTGTGTGAAAGCCGTCCTTCACCTAGTTTGTTGGGAACACAAAGTTTCTTTTCACTTGCAAACTCCACTCCATACATATATATGGGGAGGTACTAGCTCCAACTCGGTTTTACAGTGCAAACTGCAGGAACTTCAAAACAGCAATAGGAAACAGACTGAGAAACCAGAGTAAAAGTTTCTCCTGCAACCCGTTCCTTTTGTGCTAGATGAACGAACGTCTCTCCACATGCTCATTTCTGAGAGATAAGTGTGTGTGAAAGCCGTGCTTCAACTAGTTTGTTGTGAACACAATTTTCTTTTCACTTGCAGACTCCACTGCATACATATATTTGGGGAGGTACTAGCTCCAACTCGGTTTTACAGTGCAAACTGCAGGAACTTCAAACCAGAAATAGGAAACAGACTGAGAAACCAGAGTAAAAGTTTCTCCTGCAACCCGTTCCTTTTGTGCTAGATGAATGAACGTCTCTCCACATGCTCATTTCTGAGAGATAAGTGTGTGTGAAAGCGGAACTTCACCTAACTTGTTATGAACACAAAGTTTCTTTTCACTTGCAAACTCCACTCCATACATATATATGGGGAGGTACTAGATCCAACTCGGTTTTACAGTGAAAACTGCAGGAACATCCAACAGGCACTAGGAAAAAGACTGAGAAACCAGAGTAAAATTTTCTCCTGCAACACGTTCCCTTTGTGCTAGATGAACGAACGTCTCTCCACATGCTCAGTTCTGAGAGATATGTGTGTGTGAAAGCCGTCCTTCACCTAGCTTGTTGGGAACACAAAGTTTCTTTTCAGTTGCAAACTCCACTCCATACATATATATGGGGACGTAATAGTTCCAACACGGTTTTTCTGTGGAATCTGCAGGAACTTCAAACCGGCACTAGGAAACAGACTGAGAAACCAGAGAAATAATTTCTCCTGCATCCCGTTAACCTTGTGCTAGATGAAAGAACGTCTCTCCACATGCTCAGTTCTGAGAGATAATTGTGTGTGAAAGCCGTCCTTCAACTAGCTTGTTGGGAACACAAAATTTCTTTTCAGTTGCAAACTCCACTCCATACATATATATGGGGAGGTACTAGCTCCAACTCGGTTTTACAGTGAAACCTGCAGGATCTTCAAACCGGCACTAGGAAACAGACTGAGAAACCAGAGTAAAAGTTTCTCCTGCAACCCGTTCCCTTTGTGCTAGATGAACGAACGTCTCTCCACATGCTCAGATCTGAGAGATAAGTGTGTGTGAAAGCCGTCCTTCACCTAGCTTGTTGGGAACACAAAGTTTCTTTTCACGTGCAAACTCCACTACATACATATATATGGGGAGGTACTAGCTCCAACTCTGTTTTACAGTGAAACCTGCAGGATCTTCAAACCGGCACTAGGAAACAGACTGAGAAATCAGAGTAAAAGTTTCTCCTGCAACCCGTTCCCTTTTCCTAGATGAACAAAAGTCTCTCCAAATGCTCAGTTCTGAGAGATAAATGTGTGTGAAAGCCGTCCTTCACCTAGCTTGTTGGGAACACAAAGTTTCTTTTCACTTGCAAACTCCACTCCATACATATATATGGGGAGGTACTAGATCCAACTCGGTTTTACACTGAAAACTGCAGGAACATCCAACCGGCACTAGGAAAAAGACTGAGAAACCAGAGTAAAATTTTCTCCTGCAACACGTTCCTTTTGTGCTAGATGAACGAACGTCTCTCCACATGCTCAGTTCTGAGAGATAAGTGTGTGTGAAAGCCGTACTTCACCTAGCTTTTTCGGAACACAAAGTTTCTTTTAATTTTCAAACTCCACTCCATACATATATATGGGGAGGTACTAGCACCAACTCGGTTTTACAGTGAAAACTGCAGGAACGTAAAACCGGCACTAGGAAACAGACTGAGAAAACAGAGTAAAAGTTTCTCCTGCAACCCGTTCCCATTGTGCTAGATGAACGAACGTCTCTCCACATGCTCAGTTCTGAGAGATAAGTGTGTGTGAAAGCCGTTCTTCAACTAGCTTGTTGGGAACACAATTTTCTTTTCACTTGCAGACTCCACTGCATACATATATTTGGGGAGGTACTAGCTCCTACTCGGTTTTACAGTGAAAACTGCAGGAATTTCAAATCGGCACTAGGAAACAGACTGAGAAACCAGAGTAAAATTTTCACCTGCAACCCTTTCATTTTGGGCTAGATGAGCGAACGTCTCTCCACATGCTCAGTTCTGAGAGATATGTGTGTTAGAAAGCCGTCCTTCACCTAGCTTGTTGGGAACACAAAGTTACTTTTCAGTTGCAAATTCCACTCCACACATATGTATGGGGACGTACTAGCTCCAAAACGGTTTTACTGTGGAATCTGCAGGAACTTCAAACCGGCACTAGGAAACAGACTGAGAAACCTCAATAAAAGTTTCTCCTGCAATCCGTTCCATTTGTGCCAAATGAACGAACGTCTCTCCACACGTTCAGTTCTGAGAGATATGTGTGTGTGAAAGCCGTACTTCACTTAGCTTGTTGGGAACACAAAGTTTCGTTTCACTTGCAAACTCCACTCCATACATATATATGGGGAGGTACTAGCTCCAACTCGGATTTATAGTGAAAACTGCAGGAACTTCAAAAAGGCACTAGGAAACAGACTGAGAATCCCGAGTAAAAGTTTCTCCTTCAACCCGTTCCCTTTGTGCTAGATGAACGAACGTCTCTCCACATGCTCAGTTCTGAGAGATAAGTGTGTGTGAAAGCCGTCCTTCACCTAGTTTGTTGGGAACACAAAGTTTCTTTTCACTTGCAAACTCCACTCCATACATATATATGGGGAGGTACTAGCTCCAACTCGGTTTTACAGTGCAAACTGCAGGAACTTCAAACCAGCAATAGGAAACAGACTGAGAAACCAGAGTAAAAGTTTCTCCTGCAACCCGTTCCTTTTGTGCTAGATGAATGAACGTCTCTCCACATGCTCATTTCTGAGAGATAAGTGTGTGTGAAAGCAGTGCTTCAACTAGCTTGTTGGGAACACAATTTTCTTTTCACTTGCAGACTCCACTGCATACATATATTTGGGGAGGTACTAGCTCCAACTCGGTTTTACAGTGCAAACTGCAGGAACTTCAAACCAGAAATAGGAAACACACTGAGAAACCAGAGTAAAAGTTTCTCCTGCAACCCGTTCCTTTTGTGCTAGATGAATGAACGTCTCTCCACATGCTCATTTCTGAGAGATAAGTGTGTGTGAAAGCGGAACTTCACCTAGCTTGTTATGAACACAAAGTTTCTTTTCACTTGCAAACTCCACTCCATACATATATATGGGGAGGTACTAGATCCAACTCGGTTTTACAGTGAAAACTGCAGGAACATCCAACAAGCACTAGGAAAAAGACTGAGAAAACAGAGTAAAATTTTCTCCTGCAACACGTTCCCTTTGTGCTAGATGAACGAACGTCTCTCCACATGCTCAGTTCTGAGAGATAAGTGTGTGTGAAAGCCGTACTTCACCTAGCTTTTTCGGAACACAAAGTTTCTTTTCATTTTCAAACTCCACTCCATACATATATATGGGGAGGTACTAGCACCAACTCGGTTTTACAGTGAAAACTGCAGGAACGTAAAACCGGCACTAGGAAACAGACTGAGAAAACAGAGTAAAAGTTTCTCCTGCAACCCGTTCCCTTTGTGCTAGATGAACGAACGTCTCTCCACATGCTCAGTTCTGAGAGATAAGTGTGTGTGAAAGCCGTTCTTCAACTAGCTTGTTGGGAACACAATTTTATTTTCACTTGCAGACTCCACTGCATACATATATTTGGGGAGGTACTAGCTCCAACTCGGTTTTACAGTGAAAACTGCAGGATCTTCAAACCTGCACTAGGAAACAGATTGAGAAACAAGAGTAAAAGTTTCTCCTGCAACCTGTTCCCTTTGTGCTAGATGAACGAACGTCTCTTCACATGCTCAGATCTGAGAGATATGTGTGTGTGAAAGCCGTCCTTCACCTAGCTTGTTGGGAACACAAAGTTTCTTTTCAGTTGCAAACTCCACTCCATACATATATATTGGGACGTAATAGTTCCAACACGGTTTTTCTGTGGAATCTGCAGGAACTTCAAACCGGCACTAGGAAACAGACTGAGAAACCAGAGAAATAATTTCTCCTGCATCCCGTTCCCCTTGTGCTAGATGAAAGAACGTCTCTCCACATGCTCAGTTCTGAGAGATAACTGTGTGTGAAAGCCGTCCTTCACCTAGCTTGTTGGGAACACAAAATTTCTTTTCAGTTGCAAACTCCACTCCATACATATATATGGGGAGGTACTAGCTCCAACTCGGTTTTACAGTGAAACCTGCAGGATCTTCAAACCGGCACTAGGAAACAGAATGAGAAACCAGAGTAAAAGTTTCTCCTGCAACCCGTTCCCTTTGTGCTAGATGAACGAACGTCTCTCCACATGCTCAGTTCTGAGAGATAAGTGTGTGTGAAAGCCGTCCTTCACCTAGCTTGTTGGGAACACAAAGATTATTTTCACTTGCAAACTCCACTCCATACATATATATGGGGACGTACTAGCTCCAACACGGTTTTACAGTGAAAACTGCAGGAAGTTCAAACCTGTACTAGGAAAAAGACTGAGAAACCAGAGTAAAAGTTTCTCCTACAACCTGTTCCCTTTGTGCTAGATGAACGAATGTCTCTCCACATGCTCAGTCCTGAGGGATAAGTGTGTGTGAAAGCCGTCCTTCACCTAGCTTGTTGGGAACACAAAGTTTCTTTTCACGTGCAAACTCCACTACATACATATATATGGGGAGGTACTAGCTTGAAATCGGTTTTTCAGTGAAAACTGTAGGAACTTCAAACCGGAACTAGGAAACAGACTGAGAAATCAGAGTAAAAGTTTCTCCTGCAACCCGTTCCCTTTTCCTAGATGAACGAAAGTCTCTCCACATGCTCAGTTCTGAGAGATAAGTGTGTGTGAAAGCCGTCCTTCACCTAGCTTGTTGGGAAAACAAAGTTTCTTTTCACTTGCAAACTCCACTCCATACATATATATGGGGAGGTACTAGATCCAACTCGGTTTTACACTGAAAACTGCAGGAACATCCAACCGGCACTAGGAAAAAGACTGAGAAACCAGAGTAAAATTTTCTCCTGCAACACGTTCCCTTTGTGCTAGATGAACGAACGTCTCTCCACATGCTCAGTTCTGAGAGATAAGTGTGTGTGAAAGCCGTACTTCACCTAGCTTTTTCGGAACACAAAGTTTCTTTTAATTTTCAAACTCCACTCCATACATATATATGGGGAGGTACTAGCACCAACTCGGTTTTACAGTGAAAACTGCAGGAACGTAAAACCGGCACTAGGAAACAGACTGAGAAAACAGAGTAAAAGTTTCTCCTGCAACCCGTTCCCATTGTGCTAGATGAACGAACGTCTCTCCACATGCTCAGTTCTGAGAGATAAGTGTGTGTGAAAGCCGTTCTTCAACTAGCTTGTTGGGAACACAATTTTCTTTTCACTTGCAGACTCCACTGCATACATATATTTGGGGAGGTACTAGCTCCTACTCGGTTTTACAGTGAAAACTGCAGGAATTTCAAATCGGCACTAGGAAACAGACTGAGAAACCAGAGTAAAAGTTTCACCTGCAACTCTTTCATTTTGTGCTAGATGAACGAACGTCTCTCCACATGCTCAGTTCTGAGAGATATGTGTGTTTGAAAGCCATCCTTGACCTAGCTTGTTGGGAACACAAAGTTACTTTTCAGTTGCAAATTCCACTCCACACATATGTATGGGGACGTACTAGCTCCAAAACGGTTTTACTGTGGAATCTGCAGGAACTTCAAACCGGCACTAGGAAACAGACTGAGAAACCTCAATAAAAGTTTCTCCTGCAATCCGTTCCATTTGTGCCAAATGAACGAACTTCTCTCCACACGTTCAGTTCTGAGAGATATGTGTGTGTGAAAGCCGTACTTCACTTAGCTTGTTGGGAACACAAAGTTTCGTTTCACTTGCAAACTCCACTCCATACATATATATGGGGAGGTACTAGCTCCAACTCGGATTTATAGTGAAAACTGCAGGAACTTCAAAAAGGCACTAGGAAACAGACTGAGAATCCCGAGTAAAAGTTTCCCCTTCAACCCATTCCCTTTGTGCTAGATGAACGAACGTCTCTCCACATGCTCAGTTCTGAGAGATAAGTGTGTGAGAAAGCCGTCCTTCACCTAGTTTGTTGGGAACACAAAGTTTCTTTTCACTTGCAAACTCCACTCCATACATATATATGGGGAGGTACTAGCTCCAACTCGGTTTTACAGTGCAAACTGCAGGAACTTCAAACCAGCAATAGGAAACAGACTGAGAAACCAGAGTAAAAGTTTCTCCTGCAACCCGTTCCTTTTGTGCTAGATGAAAGAACGTCTCTCCACATGCTCATTTCTGAGAGATAAGTGTGTGTGAAAGCCGTGCTTCAACTAGCTTGTTGGGAACACAATTTTCTTTTCACTTGCAGACTCCACTGCATACATATATTTGGGGAGGTACTAGCTCCAACTCGGTTTTACAGTGCAAACTGCAGGAAATTCAAACCAGAAATAGGAAACAGACTGAGAAACCAGAGTAAAAGTTTCTCCTGCAACCCGTTCCTTTTGTGCTAGATGAATGAACGTCTCTCCACATGCTCATTTCTGAGAGATAAGTGTGTGTGAAAGCGGAACTTCACCTAGCTTGTTATGAACACAAAGTTTCTTTTCACTTGCAAACTCCACTCCATACATATATATGGGGAGGTACTAGATCCAACTCGGTTTTACAGTGAAAACTGCAGGAACATCCAACAGGCACTAGGAAAAAGACTGAGAAACCAGAGTAAAATTATCTCCTGCAACACGTTCCCTTTGTGCTAGATGAACGAACGTCTCTCCACATGCTCAGTTCTGAGAGATAAGTGTGTGTGAAAGCCGTACTTCACCTAGCTTTTTCGGAACACAAAGTTTCTTTTCATTTTCAAACTCCACTCCATACATATATATGGGGAGGTACTAGCACCAACTCGGTTTTACAGTGAAAACTGCAGGAACGTAAAACCGGCACTAGGAAACAGACTGAGAAAACAGAGTAAAAGTTTCTCCTGCAACCCGTTCCCTTTGTGCTAGATGAACGAACGTCTCTCCACATGCTCAGTTCTGAGAGATAAGTGTGTGTGAAAGCCGTTCTTCAACTAGCTTGTTGGGAACACAATTTTCTTTTCACTTGCAGACTCCACTGCATACATATATTTGGGGAGGTACTAGCTCCAACTCGGTTTTACAGTGAAAACTGCAGGATCTTCAAACCTGCACTAGGAAACAGATTGAGAAACAAGAGTAAAAGTTTCTCCTGCAACCTGTTCCCTTTGTGCTAGATGAACGAACGTCTCTCCACATGCTCAGTTCTGAGAGATAACTGTGTGTGAAAGCCGTCCTTCACCTAGCTTGTTGGGAACACAAAATTTCTTTTCAGTTGCAAACTCCACTCCATACATATATATGGGGAGGTACTAGCTCCAACTCGGTTTTACAGTGAAAACTGCAGGAACTTCAAACAGGCATTTGGAAAGAGACTGAGAAACCAGAGTAAAAGTTTCTCCTGCAACCCGTTCCCTTTCTGATAGATGAACAAACGTCTCTCCACATGCTCAGTTCAGAGAGAAAATTGTGTATGAAAGCCGTTCTTCACCTAGCTTGTTGGGAACACAAAGTTTCTTTTCAGTTGCAAACTCCACTCCACACATATATATGGGGACGTACTAGCTCCCAAACGGTTTTACTGTGGAATCTGCAGGAACTTCAAACCGGCACTAGGAAACAGACTGAGAATCCTCAATAAAAGTTTCTCCTGCAATCCGTTCCATTTGTGCCAAATGAACGAACGTCTCTCCACACGTTCAGTTCTGAGAGATATGTGTGTGTGAAAGCCGTACTTCACTTAGCTTGTTGGGAACACAAAGTTTCGTTTCACTTGCAAACTCCACTCCATACATATATATGGGTAGGTACTAGCTCCAACTCGGATTTACAGTGAAAACTGCAGGAACTTCAAAAAGGCACTAGGAAACAGACTGAGAATCCCGAGTAAAAGTTTCTCCTTCAACCCGTTCCCTTTGTGCTAGATGAACGAACATCTCTACACATGCTCATTTCTGAGAGATAAGTGTGTGTGAAACCCGTCCTTCACCTAGTTTGTTGGGAACACAAAGTTTCTTTTCACTTGCAAACTCCACTCCATACATATATATGGGGAGGTACTAGCACCAACTCGGTTTTACAGTGAAAACTGCAGGAACGTAAAATCGGCACTAGGAAACAGACTCAGAAAACAGAGTAAAAGTTTCTCCTGCAACCCGTTCCCTTTGTGCTAGATGAACGAACGTCTCTCCACATGCTCAGTTCTGAGAGATAAGTGTGTGTGAAAGCCGTTCTTCAACTAGCTTGTTGGGAACACAATTTTCTTTTCACTTGCAGACTCCACTGCATACATATATTTGGGGAGGTACTAGCTCCAACTCGGTTTTACTGTGAAAACTGCAGGATCTTCAAACCTGCACTAGGAAACAGATTGAGAAACAAGAGTAAAAGTTTCTCCTGCAACCTGTTCCCTTTGTGCTAGATGAACGAACGTCCCTCCACATGCTCTGTTCTGAGAGATAACTGTGTGTGAAAGCCGTCCTTCACCTAGCTTGCTGGGAACACAAAATTTCTTTTCAGTTGCAAACTCCACTCCATACATATATATGGGGAGGTACTAGCTCCAACTCGGTTTTACATTGAAAACTGCAGGAACTTCAAACAGGCATTTGGAAAGAGACTGAGAAACCAGAGTAAAAGTTTCTCCTGCAACCCGTTCCCTTTGTGCTAGATGAACGAACGTCTCTCCACATGCTCAATTCAGAGAGAAAAGTGTGTATGAAACCCGTTCTTCACCTAGCTTGTTGGGAACACAAAGTTTCTTTTCAGTTGCAAACTCCACTCCATACATATATATGGGGAAGTACTAGCTCCAACTCGGTTTTACAGTGAAAACTGCAGGAATTTCAAACCGGCACTAGGAAACAGACTGAGAAACCAGAGTAAAAGTTTCTCCTGCAAACCTTTCATTTTGTGCTAGATGAACGAACGTCTCTCCACATGCTCAGTTCTGAGAGATATGTGTGCTTGAAAGCCGTCCTTCACCTAGCTTGTTGGGAACACAAAGTTACTTTTCAGTTGCAAATTCCACTCCACACATATGTATGGGGACGTACTAGCTCCAAAACGGTTTTACTGTGGAATCTGCAGGAACTTCAAACCGGCACTAGGAAACAGACTGAGAAACCTCAATAAAAGTTTCTCCTGCAATCCGTTCCATTTGTGCCAAATGAACGAACGTCTCTCCACACGTTCAGTTCTGAGAGATATGTGTGTGTGAAAGCCGTACTTCACTTAGCTTGTTGGGAACACAAAGTTTCTTTTCACTTGCAAACTCCACTACATACATATATATGGGGAGGTACTAGCTTGAAATCGGTTTTTCAGTGAAAACTGTAGGAACTTCAAACCGGCACTAGGAAACAGACTGAGAAACCAGAGTAAAAGTTTCTCCTGCAACCCGTTCCCTTTTCCTAGATGAACGAAAGTCTCTCCACATGCTCAGTTCTGAGAGATAAGTGTGTGTGAAAGCCGTCCTTCACCTAGCTTGTTGGGAACACAAAGTTTCTTTTCACTTGCAAACTCCACTCCATACATATATATGGGGAGGTACTAGATCCAACTCGGTTTTACAGTGAAAACTGCAGGAACATCCAACCGGCACTAGGAAAAAGACTGAGAAACCAGAGTAAAATTTTCTCCTGCAACAAGTTCCCTTTGTGCTAGATGAACGAACGTCTCTCCACATGCTCAGTTCTGAGAGATAAGTGTGTGTGAAAGCCGTACTTCACCTAGCTTTTTCGGAACACAAAGTTTCTTTTCATTTTCAAACTCCACTCCATACATATATATGGGGAGGTACTAGCACCAACTCGGTTTTACAGTGAAAACTGCAGGAACGTAAAACCGGCACTAGGAAACAGACTGAGAAAACAGAGTAAAAGTTTCTCCTGCAACCCGTTCCCATTGTGCTAGATGAACGAACGTCTCTCCACATGCTCAGTTCCTAGAGATATGTGTGTGTGAAAGCCGTCCTTCACCTAGCTGTTTGGGAACACAATTTTCTTTTCACTTGCAGACACCACTGCATACATATATTTGGGGAGGTACTAGCTCCAACTCGGTTTTACAGTGAAAACTGCAGGATCTTCAAACCTGCACTAGGAAACAGATTGAGAAACAAGAGTAAAAGTTTCTCCTGCAACCTGTTCCCTTTGTGCTAGATGAACGAACGTCTCTCCACATGCTCAGTTCTGAGAGATAACTGTGTGTGAAAGCCGTCCTTCACCTAGCTTGTTGGGAACACAAAATTTCTTTTCAGTTGCAAACTCCACTCCATACATATATATGGGGAGGTACTAGCTCCAACTCGGTTTTACAGTGAAAACTGCAGGAACTTCAAACAGGCACTTGGAAAGAGACTGAGAAACCAGAGTAAAAGTTTCTCCTGCAACCCGTTCCCTTTGTGCTAGATGAACGAACGTCTCTCCACATGCTCAGTTCAGAGAGAAAAGTGTGTATGAAAGCCGTTCTTCACCTAGCTTGTTGGGAACACAAAGTTTCTTTTCAGTTGCAAACTCCACTCCATACATATATATGGGGAGGTACTAGCTCCTACTCTGTTTTACAGTGAAAACTGCAGGAATTTCAAACCGGCACTAGGAAACAGACTGAGAAACCAGAGTAAAAGTTTCACCTGCAACCCTTTCATTTTGTGCTAGATGAACGAACGTCTCTCCACATGCTCAGTTCTGAGAGATATGTGTGTTTGAAAGCCGTCCTTCAACTAGCTTGTTGGGAACACAAAGTTACTTTTCAGTTGCAAATTCCACTCCACACATATGTATGAGGACGTACTAGCTCCAAAACGGTTTTACTGTGGAATCTGCAGGAACTTCAAACCGGCACTAGGAAACAGACTGAGAAACCTCAATAAAAGTTTCTCCTGCAATCCGTTCCATTTGTGCCAAATGAACGAACGTCTCTCCACACGTTCAGTTCTGAGAGATATGTGTGTGTGAAAGCCGTACTTCAATTAGCTTGTTGGGAACACAAAGTTTCGTTTCACTTGCAAACTCCACTCCATACATATATATGGGGAGGTACTAGCTCCAACTCGAATTTATAGTGAAAACTGCAGGAACTTCAAAAAGGCACTAGGAAACAGACTGAGAATCCCGAGTAAAAGTTTCTCCTTCAACCCGTTCCCTTTGTGCTAGATGAACGAACGTCTCTCCACATGCTCAGTTCTGAGAGATAAGTGTGTGTGAAAGCCGTCCTTCACATAGTTTGTTGGGAACACAAAGTTTCTTTTCACTTGCAAACTCCACTCCATACATATATATGGGGAGGTACCAGCTCCAACTCGGTTTTACAGTGCAAACTGCTGGAACTTCAAACCAGCAATAGGAAACAGACTGAGAAACCAGAGTAAAACTTTCTCCTGCAACCCGTTCCTTTTGTGCTAGATGAACGAACGTCTCTCCACATGCTCATTTCTGAGAGATAAGTGTGTGTGAAAGCCGTGCTTCAACTAGCTTGTTGGGAACACAATTTTCTTTTCACTTGCAGACTCCACTGCATACATATATTTGGGGAGGTACTAGCTCCAACTCGGTTTTACAGTGCAAACTGCAGGAACTTCAAACCAGAAATAGGAAACAGACTGAGAAACCAGAGTAAAAGTTTCTCCTGCAACCCGTTCCTTTTGTGCTAGATGAATGAACGTCTCTCCACATGCTCATTTCTGAGAGATAAGTGTGTGTGAAAGCGGAACTTCACCTAGCTTGTTATGAACACAAAGTTTCTTTTCACTTGCAAACTCCACTCCATACATATATATGGGGAGGTACTAGATCCAACTCGGTTTTACAGTGAAAACTGCAGGAACATCCAACAGGCACTAGGAAAAAGACTGAGAAACCAGAGTAAAATTTTCTCCTGCAACACGTTCCCTTTGTGCTAGATGAACGAACGTCTCTCCACATGCTCAGTTCTGAGAGATAAGTGTGTGTGAAAGCCGTACTTCACCTAGCTTTTTCGGAACACAAAGTTTCTTTTCATTTTCAAACTCCACTCCATACATATATATGGGGAGGTACTAGCACCAACTCGGTTTTCAAGTGAAAACTGCAGGAACGTAAAACCGGCACTAGGAAACAGACTGAGAAAACAGAGAAAAAGTTTCTCCTGCAATCCGTTCCCTTTGTGCTAAATGAACGAACGTCTCTCCACATGCTCAGTTCTGAGAGATAAGTGTGTGTGAAAGCCGTTCTTCAACTAGCTTGTTGGGAACACAATTTTCTTTTAACTTGCAGACTCCACTGCATACATATATTTGGGGATGTACTAGCTCCAACTCGGTTTTACAGTGAAAACTGCAGGATCTTCAAACCTGCACTAGGAAACAGATTGAGAAACAAGAGTAAAAGTTTCTCCTGCAACCTGTTCCCTTTGTGCTAGATGAACGAACGTCTCTCCACATGCTCAGTTCTGAGAGATAACTGTGTGTGAAAGCCGTCCTTCACCTAGCTTGTTGGGAACACAAAATTTCTTTTCAGTTGCAAACTCCACTCCATACATATATATGGGTAGGTACTAGCTCCAGCTCGGTTTTACAGTGAAAACTGCAGGAACTTCAAACAGGCATTTGGAAAGAGACTGAGAAACCAGAGTAAAAGTTTCTCTTGCAACCCATTCCCTTTGTGCTAGATGAACGAACGTCTCTCCACATGCTCAGTTCAGAGAGAAAATTGTGTATGAAAGCCGTTCTTCACCTAGCTTGTTTGGAACACAAAGTTTCTTTTCAGTTGCAAACTCCACTCCATACATATATATGGGGAGGTACTAGCTCCTACTCGGTTTTACAGTGAAAACTGCAGGAATTTCAAACCGGCACTAGGAAACAGACTGAGAAACCAGAGTAAAAGTTTCTCCTGGAAACCTTTCATTTTGTGCTAGATGAACGAACGTCTCTCCACATGCTAAATTCTGAGAGATATGTGTGTTTGAAAGCCGTCCTTCACCTAGCTTGTTGGGAACACAAAGTTACTTTTCAGTTGCAAATTCCACTCCACACATATGTATGGGGACGTACTAGCTCCAAAACGGTTTTACTGTGGAATCTGCAGGAACTTCAAACCGGCACTAGGAAACAGACTGAGAAACCTCAATAAAAGTTTCTCCTGCAATCCGTTCCATTTGTGCCAAATGAACGAACGTCTCTCCACACGTTCAGTACTGAGAGATATGTGTGTGTGAAAGCCGTACTTCACTTAGCTTGTTGGGAACACAAAGTTTCGTTTCACTTGCAAACTCCACTCCATACATATATATGGGGAGGTACTAGCTACAACTCGGATTTACAGTGAAAACTGCAGGAACTTCAAAAAGGCACTAGGAAACAGACTGAGAATCCCGAGTAAAAGTTTCTCCTTCAACCCGTTCCCTTTGTGCTAGATGAACGAACGTCTCTCCACATGCTCATTTCTGAGAGATAAGTGTGTGTGAAAGCCGTCCTTCACCTAGTTTGTTGGGAACACAAAGTTACTTTTCACTTGCAAACTCCACTCCATACATATATATGGGGAGGTACTAGCACCAACTCGGTTTTACAGTGAAAACTGCAGGAACGTAAAATCGGCACTAGGAAACAGACTGAGAAAACAGAGTAAAAGTTTCTCCTGCAACCCGTTCCCTTTGTGCTAGATGAACGAACGTCTCTCCACATGCTCAGTTCTGAGAGATAAGTGTGTGTGAAAGCCGTTCTTCAACTAGCTTGTTGGGAACACAATTTTCTTTTCACTTGCAGACTCCACTGCATACATATATTTGGGGAGGTACTAGCTCCAACTCGGTTTTACAGTGAAAACTGCAGGATCTTCAAACCTGCACTAGGAAACAGATTGAGAAACAAGAGTAAAAGTTTCTCCTGCAACCTGTTCCCTTTGTGCTAGATGAACGAACGTCTCTCCACATGCTCAGTTCTGAGAGATAACTGTGTGTGAAAGCCGTCCTTCACCTAGCTTGTTGGGAACACAAAATTTCTTTTCAGTTGCAAACTCCACTCCATACATATATATGGGGAGGTACTAGCTCCAACTCGGTTTTACAGTGAAAACTGCAGGAACTTCAAACAGGCATTTGGAAAGAGACTGAGAAACCAGAGTAAAAGTTTCTCCTGCAAACCTTTCATTTTGTGCTAGATGAACGAACGTCTCTCCACATGCTCATTTCTGAGAGATATGTGTGTTTGAAAGCCGTCCTTCACCTAGCTTGTTGGGAACACAAAGTTACTTTTCAGTTGCAAATTCCACTCCACACATATGTATGGGGACGTACTAGCTCCAAAACGGTTTTACTGTGGAATCTGCAGGAACTTCAAACCGGCACTAGGAAACAGACTGAGAAACCTCAATAAAAGTTTCTCCTGCAATCCGTTCCATTTGTGCCAAATGAACGAACGTCTCTCCACACGTTAAGTTCTGAGAGATAAGTGTGTGTGAAAGCCGTTCTTCATGTAGCTGGTTGGGAACACAAAGTTTGTTTTCAGTTGCTAATTCAACTCCATACATATTTATTGGGAGGTACTAGCTAAAAATCGGTTTTACAGTGAATACTGAAGGATCTTCAAACCGGCACTAGGAAACAGACTGAGAAACCAGAGTAAAAGTTTCTCCAACTAACCTTTCCTTTGTGCTAGATGAGCTAACGTCTCTCCACATGCTCAGTTCTGAGAGATATGTGTGTGTGAAAGCCGTCCTTCAACTAGCTTGTTGGGAAAACACAGTTTCATTTCACTTGCAAACTGCACTATATACATATATATGGGGAAGTACTAGCTCCAACTCTGTTTTACAGTGAAAACTGCAGGAACTTCAAACCGACATTAGGAAACAGACAGAGAAACCAGAGAAATAATTTCTCCTGCAAACCGTTCCCTTTGTGCTAGATGAACGAACGTCTCTCCACATGCACAGTTCTGAGAGATAAGTGTGTGTGAAAGCCGTCCTTCACCTAGCTTGTTGGGAACACAAAGTTTCTTTTCAGTTGCAAACTCCACTCCATACATATATATGGGGACGTAATAGTTCCAACACTGTTTTTCTGTGGAATCTGCTGGAACTTCAAACCAGCACTAGGAAACAGACTGAGAAACCAGAATAAAAGTTTTTCCTGCATCCCCTTCCATTTGTGCCATATGAACGAACGTCTCTCCACATGCTCAGTTCTGAGAGATATGTGTGTGTGAAATCCGTCCGTCACCTAGCTTGTTGGGAACACAAAGTTTCTTTTCACTTGCAAACTCCACCCGATACATATATATGGGGAGGTACTAGCTGCAACTCAGTTTTACAGTGAAAACTGCAGGAACTTCAAACCGGCACTAATAAACAGACTGACAAATCATAGTAAAAGTTTCTCCTGCAACCCGTTCCCTTTTTGCTAGATGAATGAACGTCTCACCACATGCTCATTTCTGAGAGATAAGTGTGTGTGAAAGCGGAACTTCACCTAGCTTGTTGGGAACACAAAGTTTCTTTTCATTGCAAACTCCACTCCATGCATATATATCGGGAGGTTCTAGCTCAAACTCGGTTTTACAGTGAAAACTGCAGGAACATCCAACTGGGACTAGGAAAAAGACTGAGAATCCAGAGTAAAATTTTCTCCTGCAAAGCGTTCCCTTTGTGCTAGATGAACGAACGTCTCTCCACATGCTCAGTTCTGAGAGATAAGTGTGTGTGAAAGCCGTCCTTCACATAGCTTGTTCGGAACACAAAGTTTCCTTTCATTTGCAAACTCCACTCCATACATATATATGGGGATGTACAAGCTCCAACTCGATTTTACAGTGAAAACTGCAGGAACTTAAAACCGGCACTAGGAAACAGACTGAGAAACCAGAGTAAAAGTTTCTCCTGCAACCCGTTCCCTTTGTGCTAGATGAACGAACGTCTCTCCACATGCTCAGTTCTGAGAGATAAGTGTGTGTGAAAGCCGTTCTTCACCTAGCTTGTTGGGAACACAAAGTTTCTTTTCACTTGCAGACTCCACTCCATACATTTATTTGGGGAGGTACTAGCCCCAACACGGTTTTACAGTGAAAACTGCAGGAACTTCAAACCTGCACTAGGAAACAGATTGAGAAACCAGAGTAAAAGTTTCTCCTGCAACCAGTTCCCTTTGTGCTAGATGAACGAACGTCTCTCCACATGCTCAGTTCTGACAGATAAGTGTGTGTGAAAGCCGTCCTTCACCTAGCTTGTTGGGAACACAAAGTTTCTTTTCAGTTTCCAAATCCACTCCATACATATATATGGGGATGTACTAGCTCCAACTCGGTTTTACAGTGAAATGTGCAGGAACTTCTAACCGGCACTAGGAAACAGACTGAGAAACCAGAGTAAAAGTTTCTCCTGCAACCCGTTCCATTTGTCCTAGATGAACGAACGTCTCTCCTCATGCTCAGTTCTGAGAGATAAGTGTGTGTGAAAGCCGTCCTTCACATAGCTTGTTGGGAACACAAAGTTTCTTTTCACTTGCTATCTCCACTCCATACATATATATGGGGAGGTACTAGCTCCAACTCGGTTTTACAGTGAAAAGTGCAGGAACATTAAACCGGCACTAGGAAACAGACTGAGAAACCAGAGTAAAAGTTTCTCCTGCAACCCGTTCCCTTTGTCCTATATGAACGAACGTCACTCCACATGCTCAGTTCTGAGAGATATGTGTGTGTGAAAGCCATTCTTCATCCAGCTGGTTGGGAACACAAAGTTTGTTTTCAGTTGCAAATTCCACTCCATACACATTTATGGGGAGGTACTAGCTCCAACTCGGTTTTAAGTGAAAACTGCAGGAACTTCAAACTGGCAGTAGGAAACAGAATGGAAACCAGAGTAAAAGTTTCTCCTGCAACCCGTTCCCATTGTGCTAGATGAACGAACGTCTTTCCACATGCTCAGTTCTGAGAGATAAGTGTGTGTGAAATCCGTCCTTCACCTAGCTTGTTGGGAACTCAAAGTTACTTTTCAGTTGCAAACTCCACTCCATACATATTTATGGGGAGGTACTACCTCCAACTCCGTTTTACATTGAAAACTGCAGGATATTCAAACCGGCACTTGGAAACAGACTGAGAAACCAGAGTAAAATTTTCTCCTGCAACCCGTTCCCTTTGTGCTAGATGAACGAACGTCTCTCCACATGCTCAGTTCTGAGTGATAAGTGTGTGTGGAAGCCGTTTTCACATAGCTTGTTGGGATCACAAAGTTTCTTTTCAATTGCATACTCCACTCCTTACATATATATGGGGAGGTACTAGCTCCAACTCGGTTTTACAGTGAAAACTGCAGGAACTTCAAACCGGCACTAGGAAACAGACTGAGAAACCAGAGTAAAAGTTTCTCCTACAAACCGTTCATTTGTGCTAGATGAACTAACGTCTCTCCACATGCTCAGTTCTGAGAGATATGTGTGTGTGAAAGCCGTCCTTCAACTAGCTTGTTGGGAACACAAAGTTTCTTTTCACTTGCAAACTGCACTATATACATATATATGGGGAGATACAAGCTCCAACTAGGTTTTACTGTGAAATCTGCAGGAACTTCAAACCGGCACTAGGAAACAGACTGAGAAACCAGAGTAAAAGTTTCTCCTGCAACCCGTTCCCTTTGTGCTAGATGAACGAACGTCTCTCCACATGCTCAGTTCTGAGAGATATGTGTGTGTTAATGCCGTCCTTCAACTAGCTTGTTAGGAACACAAAGTTTCTTTTCACATGCAAACTGCACAATATACATATATATGGGGAGATAAAAGCTCCAACTCTGTTTTACAGTGAAAACTGCAGGAACTTCAAACCGGCACTAGGAAACAGACTGAGAAACCAGAGAAATAATTTCTCCTGCAATCCGTTCCCTTTGTGCTAGATGAAAGAAAGTCTTTCCACATGCTCAGTTCTGAGAGATAATTGTGTGTGAAAGCCGTCCTTCACCAAGCTTGTTGAGATCACAAAATTTCTTTTAAGTTGCAAACTCCATTCCATACATATATTTGGGGAGGTACTAGCTCCAACCCTGTTTTACAGTGAAAACTGCAGGAACTTCAAACAGGCACTTGGAAAGAGACTGAGAAACAAGAGTAAAAGTTTCCCCTGCCACCCGTTCCCTTTGTGCTAGATGAACGAACGTCTCTCCACATGCTCAGTTCAGAGAGAAAAGTGTGTATGAAAGCCGTTCTTCACCTAGCTTGTTGGGAACACAAAGTTTCGTTTCACTTGCTAACTCCAGTCCATACATATATATGGGGAGGTACAAGCTCCAACTCGGCTTTACAGTGAAAACTGCAGGAACTTCAAACCGGCACTAGGAAACATACAGAGTAACCAAAGTAATAGTTTCTCATGCAAATCGTTCCCTTTGTGCTAGATGAACGAACGTCTCTCCACATGCTCAGTTCTGAGAGATAAGTGTGTGTGAAAGCCGGCCTTCACCTAGCTTGTTGGGAACACAAATTTTCTTTTCAATTGCAAACTCCACTCCATACATATATATGGGGAGGTACTAGCTCCAACTCGGTTTTACAGTGAAAACTGCAGGAACTTCAAACCGGTACTTGGAAACAGACTGAGAAACCAGAGTTAAAGTTTCTCCTGCAACCCGTTCCGTTTGTGCTAGATGAACGAACGTCTCTCCACATGCTCAGTTCTGAGAGATAAATGTGTGTGAAAGCCGTCCTTCATCTAGCTAGTTGGGAACACAAAGATTCTTTTCAGATGCAAACTCCAATCCATACATATATATGGGGAGGTACAAACTCCAAATCGGTTTTACAGTGAAAACTGCAGGAACTTCAAACCGGCACTAGGAAACAGACTGAGAAACCAGAATAAAACTTTCTCTTGCAACCCGTTCCATTTGTGCTAGATGAACGAACGTCTCTCCACATGCTCAGTTCTGAGTGATAATTGTGTGTGAAAGCCGTCCTTCACCTAGCTTTTTGGGAACACAAAGTTTCTTTTCAGTTGCAAACTCCACTCCATACATATATATGGGGAAATACTAGCTCCTATTCGGTTTTACATTGAAAACTGCAGGAATTTCAAACCGGCACTAGGAAACAGACTGAGAAACCAGACTAAAAGTTTCTCCTGCAACCCTTTCATTTTGTGCTAGATGAACGAACGTCTCTCCACATGCTCAGTTCTGAGAGATATGTGTGTGTGAAAGCCGTCCTTCACCTAGCTTGTTGGGAACACAATGTTTCTTTTCAGTTGCAAAATCCACTCCATACATATATATGGGGAGGTACTATCTCCAACTCGGTTTTACAGTGAAAAATGCAGAAACTTCATACCGGCACTAGGAAACAGACTGAAAAACTAGAGCAAATTTTCTCCTGCAACCCGTTCCCTTTGTGCTAGATGAACGAACGTCTCTCCAAATGCTCAGTTCAGAGAGATAAATGTGTGTGAAAGCCGTCCTTCACCTAGCTTGTTGGGAACACAAAGTATCTTTTCAGTTGCAAATTCCACTTCACACATATGTATGGGGACGTACT
Source organism: Camelus dromedarius (assembly GCF_036321535.1). Classification (NCBI taxonomy): domain Eukaryota; kingdom Metazoa; phylum Chordata; class Mammalia; order Artiodactyla; family Camelidae; genus Camelus; species Camelus dromedarius. Next base: position 86,827,742 of record NC_087441.1, on the reverse strand, counting down.
AGCTCCAAAACAGTTTTACTGTGGAATTTGCAGGAACTTCAAACCGGCACTAGGAAACAGACTGAGAAACCTGAATAAAAGTTTCTCCTGCACTCCGTTCCATTTGTGCCAATTGAACGAACGTCTCTCCACACGTTCAATTCTGAGAGAAAAATGTGTGTGAAAGCCGTCCTTCACCTAGCTTGTTGGGAACACAAAGTTTCGTTTCACTTGCAAACTCCACTCCATACATACATATGGGGAGGTACCAGCTCCAACTCGGTTTTACAGTGAAAATTGCAGGAACTTAAAACCGGCACTAGGAAACAGACTGAGAAACCAGAGTAATAGTTTCTCCTGCAACCCGTTCCCTTTGTGCTAGATGAACGAACGTCTCTCCACATGCTCAGTTCTGAGAGATAAGTGTGTGTAAAAGCAGTTCTTCACCTAGCTGGTTGGGAACACAAAGTTTCTTTTCACTTGCAGACTCCACTCCATACATATATTTGGGGAGGTACTAGCTCCAACTCGGTTTTACAGTGAAAACTGCAGGAACTTCAAACCTGCACTAGGAAACAGATTGAGAAACCAGAGTAAATGTTTCGCCTGCAACCAGTTCCCTTTGTGCTAGATGAACGAACGTCTCTCCACATGCTCAGTTCTGAGAGATAAGTGTGTGTGAAAGCCGTCCTACACCTAGCTTGTTGGGAACACAAAGTTTCTTTTCAGTTTCCAACTCCACTCCATACATATATATGGGGAGGTACTAGCTCCAACTCGGTTTTATAGTGAAAAGTGCAGGAACTTCTGACCGGCACTAGGAAACAGACTGAGAAACCAGAGTAAAAGTTTCTCCTGCAAACCGTTCCATTTGTCCTAGATGAACGAACGTCTCTCCACATGCTCAGTTCTGAGAGATAAGTGTGTGTGAAAGCCGTCCTTCACATACCTTGTTGGGAACACAAAGTTTCTTTTCACTTGCTATCTCCACTCCATACATATATATGGGGAGGTACAAGTTCCAACTCGGTTTTACAGTGAAAAGTGCAGGAACTTCAAACCGGCACTAAGAAACAGACTGAGAAACCAGAGTAAAAGTTTATCCTGCAACCCGTTCCCTTTGTCCTAGATGAACGAACGTCTCTCCACATGCTCATTTCTGAGAGATATGTGTGTGTGAAAGCCGTAATTCATGTAGCTGGTTGGGAACACAAAGTTTGTTTTCAGTTGCAAATTCAACTCCATACATATTTATTGGGAGGTACTAGCTAAAAATCGGTTTTACAGTGAATGCTGAAGGATCTTCAAACCGGCACTAGGAAACAGACTGAGAAACCAGAGTAAAAGTTTCCCCTGCAACACTTTCCCATTGTGCTAGATGAACGTACGTCTCTCCACATGCTCAGTTCTGAGAGATAAGTGTGTGTGAAAGCCGTCCTTCACCTAGCTTGTTGGGAACACAAAGTTTCTTTTCATTTGCAAACTCCACTCCATACATATTTATGGGGAGGTACTAGCTCCAACTCCGTTTTACATTGAAAACTGCAGGAAATTCAAACCGGCACTTGGAAACAGACTGAGAAACCAGAGTAAAAGTTTCCCCTGCAACACTTTCCCTTTGTGCTAGATGAACGAACGTCTCTCCACATGCTCAGTTCTGAGTGATAAGTCTGTGTGAAACCCGTCTTTCACATAGCTTGTTGGGAACACAAAGTTTCTTTTCAGTTGCAATCTCCACTCCTTACATATATATGGGGAGGTACTAGCTCCAACTCGATTTTACAGTGAAAACTGCAGGAACTTAAAACCGGCACTAGGAAACAGACTGAGAAACCAGAGTAAAAGTTTCTCCAACAAACCTTTCTTTGTGCTAGATGAACTAACGTCTCTCCACATGCTCAGTTCTGAGAGATATGTGTGTGTGAAAGCCGTTCTTCAACTAGCTTGTTGGGAACACACGGTTTCATTTCACTTGCAAACTGCACTATATACATATAAATGGGGAAGTACTAGCTCCAACTCTGTTTTACAGTGAAAATTGCAGGAACTTCAAACTGGCACTAGGAAACAGACTGAGAAACCAGAGTAAAAGTTTCTCCTGCAACCCGTACCCTTTGTGCTAGATGAACGAACGTCTCTCCACATGCTCAGTTCTGAGAGATATGTGTGTGTTAAAGCCGTCCTTCAACTAGCTTGTTGGGAACACAAAGTTTCTTTTCACATGCAAACTGCACAATATACATATATATGGGGAGATAAAAGCTCCAACTCTGTTTCACAGTGAAAACTGCAGGAACTTCAAACCGGCATTAGGAAACAGACAGAGAAACCAGAGAAATAATTTCACCTGCAAACCGTTCCCTTTGTGCTAGATGAACGAACGTCTCTCCACATGCTCAGTTCTGAGAGATAAGTGTGTGTGAAAGCCGTCCTTCACCTAGTTTGTTGGGAACACAAAGTTTCTTTTCAGTTGCAAAATCCACTCCATACATATATATGGGGACGTAAAAGTTCCAAAACTGTTTTTCTGTTGAATCTGCTGGAACTTCAAACCGGCACTAGGAAACAGACTGAGAAACCAGAATAAAAGTTTTTCCTGCATCCCCTTCCATTTGTGCCATATGAACGAACGTCTCTCCACATGCACAGTTCTGAGAGATAAGTGTGTGTGAAAGCCGTCCTTCACCTAGCTTGTTGGGAACACAAAGTTTCTTTTCAGTTGCAAACTCCACTCCATACATATATATGGGGAGGTACTTGCTCCAACTCGGTTTTACAGTGAAAACTGCAGGAACATCAAACCGGCAGTAGGAAACAGACTAAGAAACCAGAGTAAAAGTTTCTCCTGCAACCCGTTCCATTTGTGCTAGATGAACGAACGTCTCTACACATGCTCATTTCTGAGAGATAAGTGTGTGTGAAATCCGTCCGTCACCTAGCTTGTTGGGAACACAAAGTTTCTTTTCACTTGCAAACTCCACCCGATACATATATATGGGGAGGTACTAGCTCCAACTCTGTTTTACAGTGAAAACTGCAGGAACTTCAAACCGGCACTAGGAAACAGACTGACAAACCAGAGTAAAAGTTTCTCCTGCAACCCGTTCCCTTTTTGCTAGATGAATGAACGTCTCACCACATGCTCATTTCTGAGAGATAAGTGTGTGTGAAAGCGGAACTTCACCTAGCTTGTTGGGAACACAAAGTTTCTTTTCATTGCAAACTCCACTCCATGCATATATATGGGGAGGTTCTAGCTCAAACTCGGTTTTACAGTGAAAACTGCAGGAACATCCAACTGGCACTAGGAAAAAGACTGAGAATCCAGAGTAAAATTTTCCCCTGCAAAGCGTTCCCTTTGTGCTAGATGAACGAACGTCTCTCCACATGCTCAGTTCTGAGAGATAAGTGTGTGTGAAAGCCGTCCTTCACATAGCTTGTTCGGAACACAAAGTTTCTTTTCATTTGCAAACTCCACTCCATACATATATATGGGGAGGTACTAGCTCCAACTCGATTTTACAGTGAAAACTGCAGGAACTTAAAACCGGCACTAGGAAACAGACTGAGAAACCAGAGAAATAATTTCACCTACAAACCGTTCATTTGTGCTAGATGAACTAACGTCTCTCCACATGCTCAGTTCTGAGAGATATGTGTGTGTGAAAGCCGTCCTTCAACTAGCTTGTTGGGAACACACAGTTTCCTTTCACTTGCAAACTGCACTATATACATATATATGGGGAGGTACTAGCTCCAACTCTGTTTTACAGTGAAAACTGCAGGAACTTCAAACTGGCACTAGGAAACAGACTGAGAAACCAGAGTAAAAGTTTCTCCTGCAAACCGTTCCCTTTGTGCTAGATGAACGAACGTCTCTCCACATGCTCAGTTCTGAGAGATAAGTGTGTGTTAAAGCCGTCATTCACATAGCTTGTTCGGAACACAAAGTTTCTTTTCATTTGCAAACTCCACTCCATACATATATATGGGGAGGTACTAGCTCCAACTCGATTTTACAGTGAAAACTGCAGGAACTTAAAACCGGCACTAGGAAACAGACTGAGAAACCAGAGTAAAAGTTTCTCCTGCAACCCGTTCCCTTTGTGCTAGATGAACGAACGTCTCTCCACATGCTCAGTTCTGAGAGATAAGTGTGTGTGAAAGCCGTTCTTCACCTAGCTTGTTGGGAACACAAAGTTTCTTTTCACTTGCAGACTCCACTCCATACATATATTTGGGGAGGTACTAGCCCCAACTCGGTTTTACACTGAAAACTGCAGGAACTTCAAACCTGCACTAGGAAACAGATTGAGAAACCAGAGAAAAAGTTTCTCCTGCAACCAGTTCCCTTTGTGCTAGATGAACGAACGTCTCTCCACATGCTCAGTTCTGAGAGATAAGTGTGTGTGAAAGCCGTCCTTCACCTAGCTTGTTGGGAACACAAAGTTTCTTTTCAGTTTCCAACTCCACTCCATACACATATATGGGGATGTACTAGCTCCAACTCGGTTTTACAGTGAAATGTGCAGGATCTTCTAAACGGCACTAGGAAACAGACTGAGAAACAAGTGTAAAAGTTTCTCCTGCAACCCGTTCCATTTGTCCTAGATGAACGAACGTCTCTCCACATGCTCAGTTCTGAGAGATAAGTGTGTGTGAAAGCCGTCCTTCACATAGCTTCTTGGGAACACAAAGTTTCTTTTCACTTGCTATCTCCACTCCATACATATATATGGGGAGGTACTAGCTCCAACTCGGTTTTACAGTGAAAAGTGCAGGAACTTTAAACCGGCACTAGGAAACAGACTGAGAAACCAGAGAAAAAGTTTCTCCTGCAACCAGTTCCCTTTGTGCTAGATGAACGAACGTCTCTCCACATGCTCAGTTCTGGGAGATATGTGTGTGTGAAAGCCATTCTTCATCTAGCTTGTTGGGAACACAAAGTTTCTTTTCATTTGCAAACTCCACTCCATGCATATATATGGGGAGGTACTAGCTCCAACTCGGTTTTACAGTGAAAATTGCAGGAACTTAAAACCGGCACTAGGAAACAGACTGAGAAACCAGAGTAATAGTTTCTCCTGCAACCCGTTCCCTTTGTGCTAGATGAACGAACGTCTCTCCACATGCTCAGTTCTGAGAGATAAGTGTGTGTGAAAGCCGTTCTTCACCTAGCTGGTTGGGAACACAAAGTTTCTTTTCACTTGCAGACTCCACTCCATACATATATTTGGGGAGGTACCAGCTCCAACTCGGTTTTACAGTGAAAACTGCAGGAACTTCAAACCTGCACTAGGAAACAGATTGAGAAACCAGAGTAAAAGTTTCGCCTGCAACCATTTCCCTTTGTGCTAGATTAACGAACGTCTCTCCACATGCTCAGTTCTGAGAGATAAGTGTGTGTGAAAGCCGTCCTTCACCTTGCTTGTTGGGAACACAAAGTTTCTTTTCAGTTTCCAACTCCACTCCATACATATATATGGGGAGGTACTAGCTCCAACTCGGTTTTACAGTGAAAAGTGCAGGAACTTCTAACCGGCACTAGGAAACAGACTGAGAAACCAGAGTAAAAGTTTCTCCTGCAACCCGTTCCATTTGTCCTAGATGAACGAACGTCTCTCCACATGCTCATTTCTGAGAGATATGTGTGTGTGAAAGCCGTTCTTCATGTAGCTGGTTGGGAACACAAAGTTTGTTTTCACTTGCAAATTCAACTCCATACATATTTATGGGGAGATACTAGCTCAAACTCCGTTTTACATTGAAAACTGCAGGAAATTCAAACCGGCACTTGGAAACAGACTGAGAAACCAGGGTAAAATTTCTTCCTGCAACCCGTTCCCTTTGTGCTAGATGAACGAACTTCTCTCCACATGCTCAGTTCTGAGTGATAAGTCTGTGTGAAAGCCGTCTTTCACATAGCTTGTTGGGAACACAAAGTTTCTTTTCAGTTGCAATCTCCACTCCTTACATATACATGGGGAGGTACTAGCTCCAACTCGATTTTACAGTGAAATCTGCAGGAACTTAAAACCGGCACTAGGAAACAGACTGAGAAACCAGAGTAAAAGTTTCTCCAACAAACCTTTCCTTTGTGCTAGATGAACTAACGTCTCTCCACATGCTCAGTTCTGAGAGATATGTGTGTGTGAAAGCCGTCCTTCAACTAGCTTGTTGGGAACACACAGTTTCATTTCACTTGCAAACTGCACTATATACATATATATGGGGAGGTACTAGCTCCAACTCTGTTTTACAGTGAAAACTGCAGGAACTTCAAACTGGCACTAGGAAACAGACTGAGAAACCAGAGTAAAAGTTTCTCCTGCAACCCGTTCCCTTTGTGCTAGATGAACGAACGTCTCTCCACATGCTCAGTTCTGAGAGATATGTGTGTGTTAAAGCCGTCCTTCAAGTAGCTTGTTGGGAACACAAAGTTTCTTTTCAAATGCAAACTGCACAATATACATATATATGGGGAGATAAAAGCTCCAACTCTGTTTCACAGTGAAAACTGCAGGAACTTCAAACCGGCATTAGGAAACAGACAGAGAAACCAGAGAAATAATTTCTCCTGCAACCCGTTCCCTTTGTGCTAGATGAACGAACGTCTCTCCACATGCTCAGTTCTGAGAGATAAGTGTGTGTGAAAGCCGTCCTTCACCTAGCTTGTTGGGAACACAAAGTTTCTTTTCAGTTGCAAACCCCACTCCATACATATATATGGGGACGTAATAGTTCCAACACTTTTTTCTGTGGAATCTGCTGGAGCTTCAAACCGGCACTAGGAAACAGACTGAGAAACCAGAATAAAAGTTTTTCCTGCATCCCCTTCCATTTGTGCCATATGAACGAACGTCTCTCCACATGCTCATTTCTGAGAAATAAGTGTGTGTGAAAGCCGTCCTTCACATAGCTTGTTGGGAACACAAAGTTTCTTTTCAGTTGCAAACTACACTCCATACATATATATGGGGAGGTACATGCTCCAACTCGGTTTTACAGTGAAAAATGCAGGAACATCAAACCGGCAGTAGGAAACAGACTAAGAAACCAGAGTAAAAGTTTCTCCTGCAACCCGTTCCATTTGTGCTAGATGAACGAACGTCTCTACACATGCTCATTTCTGAGAGATAAGTGTGTGTGAAATCCGTCCGTCACCTAGCTTGTTGGGAACACAAAGTTTCTTTTCACTTGCAAACTCCACCCGATACATATATATGGGGAGGTACTAGCTCCAACTCTGTTTTACAGTGAAAACTGCAGGAAATTCAAACCGGCACTAGGAAACAGACTGACAAACCACAGTAAAAGTTTCTCCTGCAACCCGTTCCCTTTTTGCTAAATGAATGAACGTCTCACCACATGCTCATTTCTGAGAGATAAGTGTGTGTGAAAGCGGAACTTCACCAAGCTTGTTGGGAACACAAAGTTTCTTTTCACTTGCAAACTCCACTCCATACATATATATGGGGAGGTTCTAGCTCAAACTCGGTTTTACAGTGAAAACTGCAGGAACATCCAACTGGCACTAGGAAAAAGACTGAGAATCCAGAGTAAAATTTTCTCCTGCAAAGCGTTCCCTTTGTGCTAGATGAATGAACGTCTCTCCACATGCTCAGTTCTGAGAGATAAGTGTGTGTGAAAGCCGTCCTTCACCTAGCTTGTTCGGAACACAAAGTTCCTTTTCATTTGCAAACTCCACTCCATACATATATATGGGGAGGTAGTAGCTCCAACTCGATTTTACAGTGAAAACTGCAGGAACTTAAAACCGGCACTAGGAAACAGACTGAGAAACCAGAGTAAAAGTTTCTCCTGCAACCCGTTCCCTTTGTGCTAGATGAACGAACGTCTCTCCACATGCTCAGTTCTGAGAGATAAGTGTGTGTGAAAGCCGTTCTCCACCTAGCTTGTTGGGAACACAAAGTTTCTTTTCACTTGCAGACTCCACTCCATACATATATTTGGGGAGGTACTAGCCCCAACTCGGGTTTACAGTGAAAACTGCAGGAACTTCAAACCTGCACTAGGAAACAGATTGAGAAACCAGAGTAAAAGTTTCTCCTGCAACCAGTTCCCTTTGTGCTAGATGAACGAACGTCTCTCCACATGCTCAGTTCTGAGAGATAAGTGTGTGTGAAAGCCGACCTTCACCTAGCTTGTTGGGAACACAAAGATTCTTTTCAGTTTCCAACTCCACTCCATACATATATATGGGGAGGTACTAGCTCCAACTCTGTTTTACAGTGAAATGTGCAGGAACTTCTAACCGGCACTAGGAAACAGACTGAGAAACCAGAGTAAAAGTTTCTCCAACAAACTTTTCCTTTGTGCTAGATGAACTAACGTCTCTCCACATGCTCAGTTCTGAGAGATATGTGTGTGTGAAAGCCGTCCTTCAACTAGCTTGTTGGGAACACACAGTTTCATTTTACTTGCAAACTGCACTATATATATATATATGGGGAGGTACTAGCTCCAACTCTGTTTTACAGTGAAAACTGCAGGAACTTCAAACTGGCACTAGGAAACAGACTGAGAAACCAGAGTAAAAGTTTCTCCTGCAACCCGTTCCCTTTGTGCTAGATGAACGAACGTCTCTCCACATGCTCAGTTCTGAGAGATATGTGTGTGTTAAATCCGTCCGTCACCTAGCTTGTTGGGAACACAAAGTTTCTTTTCACTTGCAAACTCCACCCGATACATATATATGGGGAAGTACTAGCTCCAACTCTGTTTTACAGTGAAAACTGCAGGAACTTCAAACCGGCACTAGGAAACAGACTGACAATCCAGAGTAAAAGTTTCTCCTGCAACTCGTTCCCTTTTTGCTAGATGAATGAACGTCTCACCACATGCTCATTTCTGAGTGATAAGTGTGTGTGAAAGCGGAACTTCACCTAGCTTGTTGGGAACACAAAGTTTCTTTTCACTTGCAAACTCCACTCCATACATATATATGGGGAGGTTCTAGCTCAAACTCGGTTTTACAGTGAAAACTGCAGGAACATCCAACTGGCACTAGGAAAAAGACTGAGAATCCAGAGTAAAATTTTCTCCTGCAAAGCGTTCCCTTTGTGCTAGATGAACGAACGTCTCTCCACATTCTCAGTTCTGAGAGATAAGTGTGTGTGAAAGCCGTCCTTCACATAGCTTGTTCGGAACACAAAGTTTCTTTTCATTTGCAAACTCCACTCCATACATATATATGGGGAGGTAGTAGCTCCAACTCGATTTTACAGTGAAAACTGCAGGAACTTTAAACCGGCACTAGGAAACAGACTGAGAAACCAGAGTAAAAGTTTCTCCTGCAACCCGTTCCCTTTGTCCTAGATGAACGAACGTCTCTCCACATGCTCAGTTCTGAGAGATATGAGTGTGTGAAAGCCATTCTTCATCTAGCTTGTTGGGAACACAAAGTTTGTTTTCAGTTGCAAATTGCACTCCATACATATTTATGGGGAGGTATTAGCTCCAACTCGGTTTTAAGTGAAAACTGCAGGAACTTCAAACAGGCACTAGGAAACAGAATGAGAAACCAGAGTAAAAGATTCTCCTGCAACCCGTTCCCATTGTGCTAGATGAACGAACGTCTCTCTACATGCTCAGTTCTGAGAGATAAGTGTGTGTGAAAGCCGTCCTTAACCTAGCTTGTTGGGAAATCAAAGTTTCTTTTCAGTTGCAAACTCCACTCCATACATATTTATGGGGAGGTACTAGCTCCAACTCCGTTTTACATTGAAAACTGCAGGATATTCAAACCGGCACTTGGAAACAGACTGAGAAACCAGAGTAAAATTTTCTCCTGCAACCCGTTCCCTTTGTGCTAGATGAACGAATGTCTCTCCACATGCTCAGTTCTGAGTGATAAGTGTGTGTGAAAGCCGTCTTTCACATAGCTTGTTGGGATCACAAAGTTTCTTTTCAGTTGCAAACTCCACTCCATATATAAATATGGTGAGGTACTAGCTCCAACTCGGTTTTACAGTGAAAACTGCAGGAAATTCAAACCGGCACTAGGAAACAGACTGAGAAACCAGAGTAAAAGTTTCTCCTACAACCCGTTCCCTTTGTGCTAGATGAACTAACGTCTCTCCACATGCTCAGTTCTGAGAGGTATGTGTGTGTGAAAGCCGCCCTTCAACTAGCTTGTTGGGAACACAAAGTTTCTTTTCACTTGCAAACTGCACTATATACATATATATGGGGAGATACAAGCTCCAACTAGGTTTTACTGTGAAAACTGCAGGAACTTCAAACCGGCACTAGGAAACAGACTGAGAAACCAGAGTAAAAGTTTCTCCTGCAACCCGTTCCATTTGTGCTAGATGAAAGAACGTCTCTCCACATGCTCAGTTCTGAGAGATATGTGTGTGTTAATGCCATCCTTCAACTACCTTGTTGGGAACACAAAGTTTCTTTTCACATGCAAACTGCAAAATATACATATATATGGGTAGATAAAAGCTCCAACTCTGTTTTACAGTGAAAACTGCAGGAACTTCAAACCGGCACTAGGAAACAGACTGAGAAACCAGAGAAATAATTTCTCCTGCAATCCGTTCCCTTTGTGCTAGATGAAAGAACGTCTTTCCACATGCTCAGTTCTGAGAGATAATTGTGTGTGAAAGCCGTCCTTCACCTAGCTTGTTGGGAACACAAAGTTTCTTTTCAGTTGCAAACTCCACTCCATACATATATATGGGGAAGTACTAGCTCCTATTCGGTTTTACAGTGAAAACTGCAGGAATTTCAAACCGGCACTAGGAAACAGACTGAGAAACCAGAGTAAAATTTTCTCCTGCAACCCGTTCCTTTTGTGCTAGATGAACGAAATTCTCTACACATGCTCAGTTCTGAGAGATAAGTGTGTGTGAAAGCCGTTCTTCACCTATCTTGTTGGGAACACAAAGTTTCGTTTCACTTGCAAACCCCACTCCTTACATATATAAGGGGAGGTACTAGCCCCAACTCGGTTTTACATTGAAAACTGCAGGAACTTCAAACCGGCACTAGGAAACAGACTGAGAAACCAGAGTAAAAGTTTCTTCTGCAACCCGTTCCCTTTGTGCTAGATGAACGAAAGTCTCTCCACATGCTCAGTTCTGAGAGATAAGTGTGTTTGAAAGCCGCCTTTCACCTAGCTTGTTGGGAACACAAAGTTTCTTTACAGTTGCAAACTCCACTCCATACATATATATGGGACGTACTAGCTCCAACTCGGTTTTACAGTGAAAACTGCAGGAACATCAAACCGGCACTAGGAAACAGACTGAGAAACCAGAGTAAAAGTTTCTCCTGCAATCCGTTCCATTTGTGCTAGATGAACGAACGTCTCTCCACATGCTCATTTCTGAGAGATAAGTTTGTGTGAAAGCCGTCCATCACCTAGCTTGTTGGGAACACAAAGTTTCTTTTCACTTGCAAACTCCAATCCATACATATATATGGGGAGATACTAGATCCAAATCTCTTTTACAGTGAAAACTGCAGGTACTTCAAAACGGCACTAGAAAACAGACTGAGAAACCAGAGTAAAAGTTTCTCCTGCAACCCATTCCCTTTGTGCTAGATGAAAGAACGTCTCTCCACATGCTCAGTTCTGAGAGATAAGTGTGTGTGAAAGCGGACCTTCACCTAGCTTGTTGGGAACACAAAGTTTCTTTTCACTTGCAAACTCCACTCCATACATATATATGGGGAGATAAGAGCTCCAACTCTGTTTTACAGTGAAAACTGCAGGAAATTCAAACCGGTACTAGGAAACAGACTGAGAAACCTAGTAAAAGTTTCTCCTGCAACCCGTTCCTTTGTGCTAGATGAACGAACGTCTCTCCACATGCTCAGTTCTGAGAGATAAGTGTGTGTGAAAGCCGTTCTTCACCTAGCTTGTTGGGAAGTCAAAGTTACTTTTCACTTGCAGATTCCACTCCATACATATATTTGAGTAGGTACTAGCTCCAACTCTGTTTTACAGTGAAAACTGCAGGAACTTCAAACTGCACTAGGAAACAGATTGAGAAACCAGAGTAAATGTTTCTCCTGCAACCATTTCCCTTTGTGCTAGATGAACGAACTTCTCTCCACATGCTCAGTTCCGAGAGATAAGTGTGTGTGAAAGCCGTCCTTCACCTATCTTGTTGAGAACACAAAGTTTCTTTTCAGTTTCCAACTCCACTCCATACATATATATGGGGAGGTACTAGCTCCAACTCGGTTTTACAGTGAAAAGTGCAGGAACTTCTAACCGGCACTAGGAAACAGACTGAGAAACCAGAGTAAAAGTTTCTCCTACAAACCGTTCCTTTGTGCTAGATGAACTAACGTCTCTCCACATGCTCAGTTCTGAGAGATATGTGTGTGTGAAAGCCGTCCTTCAACTAGCTTGTTGGGAACACAAAGTTTCTTTTCACTTGCAAACTGCACTATATACATATATATGGGGAGATACAAGCTCCAACTCGGTTTTACAGTGAAAACTGCAAGAACTTCAAACCGGCACTAGGAAACAGACTGAGAATCCAGAGAAATAATTTCTCCTGCAACCCGTTCCCTTTGTGCTAGATGAACGAAAGTCTCTCCACATGCTCAGTTCAGAGAGAAAAGTGTGTATGAAAGCCTTTATTCACCTAGCTTTGTTGGGAACACAGAGTTTCTTTTCATTTGCTAACTCCACTCCATACATATATATGGGGAGGTACTAGCTCCAACTCGGCTTTACAGTGAAAACTGCAGGAACTTCAAACTGGCACTAGGAAACAGACTGAGTAACCAAAGTAATAGTTTCTCATGCAACCCGTTCCCTTTGTGCTAGATGAACGAACACCTCTCCACATGCTCAGTTCTGAGAGTTAATGTGTGTGAAAGCCGTCCTTCACCAACTTGTTGGGAACACAAATTTTCTTTTCAATTGCAAACTCCACTCCATACATATATAGGGAGGTGCTAGCTCCAACTCGGTTTTACAGTGAAAACTGCAGGAACTTCAAACCGGCACTAGGAAACAGACTGAGAATCCAGAGTAAAAGTTTCTCCTGCAACCCGTTCCCTTTTTGCTAGATGAACGAACGTCTCTCCACATGCTCAGTTCTGAGAGATAAGTGTGTGTGAAAGCCGTCCTTCACCTAGCTTGTTGGGAACACAAAGATTATTTTCACTTGCAAACTCCACTCCATACATATATATGGGGACGTACTAGCTCCAACACGGTTTTACAGTGAAAACTGCAGGAAGTTCAAACCGGTACTAGGAAAAAGACTGAGAAACCAGAGTAAAAGTTTCTCCTATAACCTGTTCCCTTTGTGCTAGATGAACGAATGTCTCTCCACATGCTCACTCCTGAGGGATAAGTGTGTGTGAAAGCCGTCCTTCACTTAGATTGTTGGGAACACAAAGTTTCTTTTCACTTGCAATCTCCACTCCATATATAAATATGGTGAGGTACAAGCTCCAACTAAGTTTTACAGTGAAAACTGCAGGAAGTTCAAACCGGTACTAGGAAAAAGACTGAGAAACCAGAGTAAAAGTTTCTCCTACAACCCTTTCCCTTTGTGCTAGATGAACGAACGTCTCTCCACATGCTCATTTCTGAGAGATATGTGTGTGTGAAAGCCGTCCTTCACCTAGCTTGTTGGGAACACAAAGTTTCTTTTCAATTGCAAACTCCACTCCATACATATATATGGGGAGGAACTTCTCCAACTCTTTTTTATAGTGAAAACTGCAGGAACTTCAAACCGGCACTAGGAAACAGACTGAGAAACCAGAGTAATAGTTTCTCCTGCAACCCGTTCGTTTTGTGCTAGATGGAAGAACGTCTCTCCACATGCTCAGATCTGAGAGATAAGTGTGTGTGAAAGCCGTTCTTCACCTAGCTTGTTGGGAACTCAAAGATTATTTTCACTTGCAAACTCCACCCCATACATATATATGGGGACGTACTAGCTCCAACACGGTTTTACAGTGAAAACTGCAGGAAGTTCAAACCGGTACTAGGAAAAAGACTGAGAAACCAGAGTAAAAGTTTCTCCTACAACCTGTTCCCTTTGTGCTAGATGAACGAATGTCTCTCCACATGCTCAGTCCTGAGGGATAAGTGTGTGTGAAAGCCGTCCTTCACTTAGATTGTTGGGAACACAAAGTTTCTTTTCACTTGCAATCTCCACTCCATATATAAATATGGTGAGGTACAAGCTCCAACTCAGTTTTACAGTGAAAACTGCAGGAAATTCAAACCGGCACTAGGAAAAAGACTGAGAAACCAGAGTAAAAGTTTCTCCTGCAACCCGTTCCCTTTGTGCTAGATGAACGAACGTCTCTCCACATGCTCATTTCTGAGAGATATGTGTGTGTGAAAGCCGTCCTTCACCTAGCTTGTTGGGAACACAAAGTTTCTTTTCACTTACAAACACCACTCCATACATATATATGGGGAGGTACTTTCTCCAACTCTTTTTTATAGTGAAAACTGCAGGAACTTCAAACCGGCACTAGGAAACAGACTGAGAAACCAGAGAAAATTTCTCCTGCAACCCTATCCCTTTGTGCTTGATGAACGAACGTCTCTCCACATTCTCAGTTCTGAGAGATAAGTGTGTGTGACAGCAGTCCTTCACCTAGATTGTTGGGAACACAAAGTTTCTTTTCAGTTGCAAACTCCAATCCATACATATATATGGGGAAGTACTTGCTCCAACTTGGTTTTACAGTGAAAACTACAGGAAATTCAAACCCGCTATAAGAAACAGACTGAGAAACCAGAGTAAAAGATTCTACTGCAAACCGTTCCATTTTTGCTAGATGAACGAACGTCTCTCCACATGCTCAGATCTGAGAGATAAGTGTGTGTGAAAGTCGTCCTTTACCTAGCTTGTTTTGAACACAAAGATTCTTTTCAGTTGCAAACTACACTCCATACATATATATGGGGTGGTACTAACTCCAACACGGTTTTACAGTGAAAACTGCAGGAACATCAAACCGGCACTAGGAAACAGACTGAGAAACCAGAGTAAAAGTTTCTCCTACAACCTTTTCCCTTTGTGCTAGATGAACGAATGTCTCTCCACATGCTCAATCCTGAGAGATAAGTGTGTGTGAAAGCCGTCCTTCACCTAGCTTGTTGGGAACACAAAGTTTCTTTTCAGTTGCAAACTCAACTCCATACATATATATGGGGAGGTACTAGCTCCAACTCGGTTTTACAGTGAAAACTGCAGGAACTTCAAACCGGCACTAGGAAACAGACTGAGAAACCAGAGTAAAAGTTTCTCCTGAAACCCGTTCCCTTTGTGCTAGGAGAACGAACGTCTCTCCACATGCTCAGTTCTGAGAGATAAGTGTGTGTGAAAGCCGTCCTTCACCTAGATTGTTGGGAACACAAAGATTCTTTTCACTTGCAAACTGCAATATATACATATATATGGGGAGGTACTAGCTCCAACTCGGTTTCACAGTGAAAACTGCAGGAACATCTAACCGGAACTAGGAAACAGATTGAGAAACAAGAGTAAAAGTTTCTCCTGCAACCTGTTCCCTTTGTGCTAGATGAACGAACGTCTCTCCACATGCTCAGTTCTGAGAGATAACTGTGTGTGAAAGCCGTCCTTCACCTAGCTTGTTGGGAACACAAAATTTCTTTTCAGTTGCAATCTCCACTCCATACATATATATGGGGAGGTACTAGCTCCAACTCGGTTTTACAGTGAAAACTGCAGGAACTTCAAACAGGCACTTGGAAAGAGACTGAGAAACCAGAGTAAAAGTTTCTCCTGCAACCCGTTCCCTTTGTGCTAGATGAACGAACGTCTCTCCACATGCTCAGTTCAGAGAGAAAAGTGTGTATGAAAGCCGTTCTTCACCTAGCTTGTTGGGAACACAAAGTTTCTTTTCAGTTGCAAACTCCACTCCATACATATATATGGGGAGGTACTAGCTCATACTCGGTTTTACAGTGAAAACTGCAGGAATTTCAAACCGGCAGTAGGAAACAGACTGAGAAACCAGAGTAAAAGTTTCACCTGCAACCCTTTCATTTTGTGCTAGATGAACGAACGTCTCTCCACATGCTCAGTTCTGAGAGATATGTGTGTTTGAAAGCCGTCCTTCACCTAGCTTGTTGGGAACACAAAGTTACTTTTCAGTTGCAAATTCCACTCCACACATATGTATGGGGACGTACTAGCTCCAAAACGGTTTTACTGTGGAATCTGCAGGAACTTCAAACCGGCACTAGGAAACAGACTGAGAAACCTCAATAAAAGTTTCTCCTGCAATCCGTTCCATTTGTGCCAAATGAACGAACGTCTCTCCACACGTTCAGTTCTGAGAGATATGTGTGTGTGAAAGCCGTACTTCACTTAGCTTGTTGGGAACACAAAGTTTCGTTTCACTTGCAAACTCCACTCCATACATATATATGGGGAGGTACTAGCTCCAACTCGGATTTACAGTGAAAACTGCAGGAACTTCAAAAAGGCACTAGGAAACAGACTGAGAATCCCGAGTAAAAGTTTCTCCTTCAACCCGTTCCCTTTGTGCTAGATGAACGAACGTCTCTCCACATGCTCATTTCTGAGAGATAAGTGTGTGTGAAAGCCGTCCTTCACCTAATTTGTTGGGAACACAAAATTTCTTTTCACTTGCAAACTCCATTACATACATATATATATGGGGATGTACTAGCTCCAACTCGGTTTTACAGTGCAAACTGCAGGAACTTCAAACCAGAAGTAGGAAACAGACTGAGAAACCAGAGTAAAAGTTTCTCCTGCAACCCGTTCCTTTTGTGCTAGATGAACGAACGTCTCTCCACATGCTCATTTCTGAGAGATAAGTGTGTGTGAAATCCGTTCTTCAACTAGCTTGTTGGGAACACAATTTTCTTTTCACTTGCAGACTCCACTGCATACATATATTTGGGGAGGTACTAGCTCCAACTCGGTTTTACAGTGCAAACTGCAGGAACTTCAAACAAGAAATAGGAAACAGACTGAGAAACCAGAGTAAAAGTTTCTCCTGCAACCCGTTCCTTTTGTGCTAGATGAATGAACGTCTCTCCACATGCTCATTTCTGAGAGATAAGTGTGTGTGAAAGCGGAACTTCACCTTGCTTGTTATGAACACAAAGTTTCTTTTCATTTGCAAACTCCACTCCATACATATATATGGGGAGGTACTAGATCCAACTCGGTTTTACAGTGAAAACTGCAGGAACATCCAACCGGCACTAGGAAAAAGACTGAGAAACCAGAGTAAAATTTTCTCCTGCAACCCGTTCCCTTTTTGCTAGATGAACGAACGTCTCTCCACATGCTCAGTTCAGAGAGAAAAGTGTGTATGAAAGCCGTTCTTCACCTAGCTTGTTGGGAACACAAAGTTTCTTTTCAGTTGCAAACTCCACTCCATACATATATATGGGGAGGTACTAGCTCATACTCGGTTTTACAGTGAAAACTGCTGGAATTTCAAACCGGCACTAGGAAACAGACTGAGAAACCAGAGTAAAAGTTTCACCTGCAACCCTTTCATTTTGTGCTAGATGAACGAACGTCTCTCCACATGCTCATTTCTGAGAGATATGTGTGTTTGAAAGCCGTCCTTCACCTAGCTTGTTGGGAACACAAAGTTACTTTTCAGTTGCAAATTCCAATCCACACATATGTATGGGGACGTACTAGCTCCAAAACGGTTTTACTGTGGAATCTGCAGGAACTTCAAACCGGCACTAGGAAACAGACTGAGAAACCTCAATAAAAGTTTCTCCTGCAATCCGTTCCATTTGTGCCAAATGAACGAACGTCTCTCCACACGTTCAGTTCTGAGAGATATGTGTGTGTGAAAGCCGTACTTCACTTAGCTTGTTGGGAACACAAAGTTTCGTTTCACTTGCAAACTCCACTCCATACATATATATGGGGAGGTACTAGCTCCAACTCGGATTTACAGTGAAAACTGCAGGAACTTCAAAAAGGCACTAGGAAACAGACTGAGAATCCCGAGTAAAAGTTTCTCCTTCAACCCGTTCCCTTTGTGCTAGATGAACGAACGTCTCTCCACATGCTCATTTCTGAGAGATAAGTGTGTGTGAAAGCCGTCCTTCACCTAGTTTGTTGGGAACACAAAATTTCTTTTCACTTGCAAACTCCACTAAATACATATATATATGGGGATGTACTAGCTCCAACTCGGTTTTATAGTGAAAAGTGCAGGATCTTCTAACCGGCACTAGGAAACAGACTGAGAAACCAGAGTAAAAGTTTCTCCTGCAACCCGTTCCATTTGTCCTAGATGAACGAACGTCTCTCCACATGCTCAGTTCTGAGAGATAAGTGTGTGTGAAAGCCGTCCTTCACATAACTTGTTGGGAACACAAAGTTTCTTTTCACTTGCTATCTCAACTCCATACATATATATGGGGAGGTACTAGCTCCAACTCGGTTTTACAGTGAAAACTGCAGGAACTTCAAACCGGCATTAGGAAACAGACAGAGAAACCAGAGAAATAATTTCTCCTGCAAACCGTTCCCTTTGCGCTAGATGAACGAACGTCTCTCCACATGCTCAGTTCTGAGAGCTAAGTGTGTGTGAAAGCCGTCCTTCACCTAGCTTGTTAGGAACACAAAGTTTCTTTTCAGTTGCAAACTCCACTCCATACATATATATGGGGACGTAATAGTTCCAAAAGTGTTTTTCTGTGGAATTTGCTGGAACTTCAAACCGGCACTAGGAAACAGACTGAGAAACCAGAATAAAAGTTTTTCCTGCATCCCCTTCCATTTGTGCCATATGAACGAACGTCTCTCCACATGCTCAGTTCTGAGAGATAAATGTGTGTGAAATCCGTCCGTCACCTAGCTTGTTGGGAACACAAAGTTTCTTTTCACTTGCAAACTCCACCCGATACATATATATGGGGAGGTACTAGCTCCAACTCTATTTTACAGTGAAAACTGCAGGAACTTCAAACCGGCACTAGGAAACAGACTGACAAACCAGAGTAAAAGTTTCTCCTGCAACCCGTTCCCTTTTTTCTAGATGAATGAACGTCTCACCACATGCTCATTTCTGAGAGATAAGTGTGTGTGAAAGCGGAACTTCACCTAGCTTGTTGGGAACATAAAGTTTCTTTTCATTGCAAACTCCACTCCATGCATATATATGGGGAGGTTCTAGCTCAAACTCGGTTTTACAGTGAAAACTGCAGGAACATCCAAATGGCACTAGGAAAAAGACTGAGAATCCAGAGTAAAATTTTCTCCTGCAAAGCGTTCCCTTTGTGCTAGATGAACGAACGTCTCTCCACAGGCTCAGTTCTGAGAGATAAGTGTGTGTGAAAGCCGTCCTTCACATAGCTTGTTCGGAACACAAAGTTTCTTTTCATTTGCAAACTCCACTCCATACATATATTTGGGGAGGTACTAGACCCAACTCGGTTTTACAGTGAAAACTGCAGGAACTTCAAACCTGCACTAGGAAACAGATTGAGAAACCAGAGTAAAAGTTTCTCCTGCAACCAGTTCCCTTTGTGCTAGATGAACGAACGGCTCTCCACATGCTCAGTTCTGAGAGATAAGTGTGGGTGAAAGCCGTCCTTCACCTAGCTTGTTGGGAACACAAAGTTTCTTTTCAGTTTCCAACTCCACTCCATATATATATATGGGGATGTACTAGCTCCAACTCGGTTTTACAGTGAAATGTGCAGGAACTTCTAACCGGCACTAGGAAACAGACTGAGAAACCAGAGTAAAAGTTTCTCCTGCAACCCGTTCCATTTGTCCTAGATGAACGAACGTCTCTCCTCATGCTCAGTTCTGAGAGATAAGTGTGTGTGAAAGCCGTCCTTCACATAGCTTGTTGGGAACACAAAGTTTCTTTTCACTTGCTATCTCCACTCCATACATATATATGGGGAGGTACTAGCTCCAACTCGGTTTTACAGTGAAAAGTGCAGGAACTTTAAACCGGCACTAGGAAACAGACTGAGAAACCAGAGTAAAAGTTTCTCCTGCAACCCGTTCCCTTTGTCCTAGATGAACGAACGTCTCTCCACATGCTCAGTTCTGAGAGATATGTGTGTGTGAAAGCCATTCTTCATCTAGCTTTTTGGGAACACAAAGTTTGTTTTCAGTTGCAAATTCCACTCCATACATATTTATGGGGAGGTACTAGCTCCAACTCGGTTTTAAGTGAAAACTGTAGGAACTTCAAACTGGCAGTAGGAAACAGAATGGAAACCAGAGTAAAAGTTTCTCCTGCAACCCGTTCCCATTGTGCTAGATGAACGAACGTCTCTCCACATGCTCAGTTCTGAGAGATAAGTGTGTGTGAAATCCGTCCTTCACCTAGCTTGTTTGGAACTCAAAGTTTCTTTTCAGTTGCAAACTCCACTCCATACATATTTATGGGGAGGTACTAGCTTCAACTCCGTTTTACATTGAAAACTGCAGGATATTCAAACCGGCACTTAGAAACAGACTGAGAAACCAGAGTAAAATTTTCTCCTGCAACCCGTTCCCTTTGTGCTAGATGAACGAACGTCTCTCCACATGCTCAGTTCTGAGTGATAAGTGTGTGTGGAAGCCGTTTTCACATAGCTTGTTGGGATCACAAAGTTTCTTTTCAATTGCATACTCCACTCCTTACATATATATGGGGAGGTACTAGCTCCAACTCGGTTTTACAGTGAAAACTGCAGGAACTTAAAACCGGAACTAGGAAACAGACTGAGATACCAGAGTAAAAGTTTCTCCTGCAACCCGTTCCCTTTGTGCTAGATGAACGAACGTCTCTCCACATGCTCAGTTTTGAGAGATATGTGTGTGTTAATGCCGTCCTTCAACTAGCTTGTTGGGAACACAAAGTTTCTTCTCACATGCAAACTGCACAATATACATATATATGGGGAGATAAAAGCTCCAACTCTGTTTTACAGTGAAAACTGCAGGAACTTCAAACCGGCACTAGGAAACAGACTGAGAAACCAGAGAAATAATTTCTCCTGCAATCCGTTCCCTTTGTGCTAGATGAAAGAAAGTCTTTCCACATGCTCAGTTCTGAGAGATAATTGTGTGTGAAAGCCGTCCTTCACCAAGCTTGTTGAGAACACAAAATTTCTTTTAAGTTGCAAACTCCATTCCATACATATATTTGGGGAGGTACTAGCTCCAACTCTGTTTTACAGTGAAAACTGCAGGAACTTCAAACAGGCACTTGGAAAGAGACTGAGAAACAAGAGTAAAAGTTTCCCCTGCCACCCGTTCCCTTTGTGCTAGATGAACGAACGTCTCTCCACATGCTCAGTTCAGAGAGAAAAGTGTGTATGAAAGCCGTTCTTCACCTAGCTTGTTGGGAACACAAAGTTTCGTTTCACTTGCTAACTCCAGTCCATACATTTATATGGGGAGGTACAAGCTCCAACTCGGCTTTACAGTGAAAACTGCAGGAACTTCAAACCGGCACTAGGAAACAGACAGAGTAACCAAAGTAATAGTTTCTCATGCAACCCGTTCCCTTTGTGCTAGATGAACGAACGTCTCTCCACATGCTCAGTTCTGAGAGATATGTGTGTGTGAAAGCCGGCCTTCACCTAGCTTGTTGGGAACACAAATTTTCTTTTCAATTGCAAACTCCACTCCATACATATATATGGGGAGGTACTAGCTCCAACTCGGTTTTACAGTGAAAACTGCAGGAACTTCAAACCGGCACTAGGAAACAGACTGAGAAACCAGAGTAAAAGTTTCTCCTGCAACCCGTTCCCTTTTTGCTAGATGAACGAACGTCTCTCCACATGCTCAGTTCTGAGAGATAAGTGTGTGTGAAAGCCGTCCTTAACCTAGCTTGTTGGGAACACAAAAATTATTTTCACTTGCAAACTCCACTCCATACATATATATGGGGACGTACTAGCTCCAACACGGTTTTACAGTGAAAACTGCAGGAACTTCAAACCGGTACTTGGAAACAGACTGAGAAACCAGAGTTAAAGTTTCTCCTGCAACCCGTTCCCTTTGTGCTAGATGAACGAAAGTCTCTCCACATGCTCAGTTCTGAGAGATAAATGTGTGTGAAAGCCGTCCTTCACCTAGCTAGTTGGGAACACAAAGATTCTTTTCAGATGCAAACTCCAATCCATACATATATATGGGGAGGTACAAACTCCAAATCGGTTTTACAGTGAAAAATGCAGAAACTTCATACCGGCACTAGGAAACAGACTGAAAAACTAGAGTAAAATTTTCTCCTGCAACCCGTTCCCTTTGTGCTAGATGAACGAACGTCTCTCCAAATGCTCAGTTCAGAGAGATAAATGTGTGTGAAAGCCGTCCTTCACCTAGCTTGTTGGGAACACAAAGTATCTTTTCAGTTGCAAATTCCACTTCACACATATGTATGGGGACGTACTAGCTCCAACACGGTTTTACTGTGGAATTTGCAGGAACTTCAAACCGGCACTAGGAAACAGACTGAGAAACCTGAATAAAAGTTTACCCTGCAATCCGTTCCATTTGTGCCAATTGAACGAACGTCTCTCCACACGTTCAGTTCTGAGAGATAAATGTGTGTGAAAGCCGTCCTTCACCTAGCATGTTGGGAACACAAAGTTTCGTTTCACTTGCAAACTCCACTCCATACATTTATATGGGGAGGTACTAGCTCCAACTCGGTTTTACAGTGAAAACTGCAGGAACTTCAAACCGGTACTAGGAAACATATTGAGAAACCAGAGTAAATGTTTCGCCTGCAACCAGTTCCCTTTGTGCTAGATGAACGAACGTCTCTCCACATGCTCAGTTCTGAGAGATAAGTGTGTGTGAAAGCCGTCCTTCACCTAGCTTGTTGAGAACACAAAGTTTCTTTTCAGTTTCCAACTCCACTCCATACATATATATGGGGAGGTACTAGCTCCAACTCGGTTTTATAGTGAAAAATGCAGGAACTTCTAACTGGCACTAGGAAACAGACTGAGAAACCAGAGTAAAAGTTTCTCCTGCAACCCGTTCCATTTGTCCTAGATGAACGAACGTCTCTCCACATGCTCAGTTCTGAGAGATAAGTGTGTGTGAAAGCCGTCCTTCACTTACCTTGTTGGGAACACAAAGTTTCTTTTCACTTGCTATCTCCAATCCATACATATATATGGGGAGGTACTAGCTCCAACTCGGTTTTACAGTGAAAAGTGCAGGAACTTCAAACCGGCACTAGGAAACAGACTGAGAATCCAGAGTAAAAGTTTCTCCTGCAACCCGTTCCCTTTTTGCTAGATGAACGAACTTCTCTCCACATGCTCATTTCTGAGAGATATGTGTGTGTGAAAGCCGTACTTCATGTAGCTGGTTGGGAACACAATGTTTGTTTTCAGTTGCAAATTCAACTCCATACATATTTATTGGGAGGTACTAGCTAAAAATCGGTTTTACAGTGAATACTGAAGGATCTTCAAACCGGCACTAGGAAACAGACTGAGAAACCAGAGAAAAAGTTTCTCCTGCAACCCGTTCCCATTGTGGTAGATGAACGAACGTCTCTCCACATGCTCAGTTCTGATCGATAAGTGTGTGTGAAAGCCGTCCTTCACCTAGCTTGTTGGGAACACAAAGTTTCTTTTCATTTGCAAACTCCACTCCATACATATTTATGGGGAGGTACAAGCTCCAACTCCGTTTTACATTGAAAACTGCATTAAATACAAACCGGCACTTGGAAACAGACTGAGAAACCAGAGTAAAATTTTCTCCTGCAACCCGTTCCCTTTTTGCTAGATGAACGAACTTCTCTCCACATGCTCAGTTCTGAGAGATATGTGTGTGTGAAAGCCGTCCTTCAACTAGCTTGTTGGGAACACACGGTTTCATTTCACTTGCAAACTGCACTATATACATATATATGGGGAAGTACTAGCTCCAACTCTGTTTTACAGTGAAAACTGCAGGAACTTCAAACTGGCACTAGGAAACAGACTGAGAAACCAGAGTAAAAGTTTCTCCTGCAACCCGTTCCCTTTGTGCTAGATGAACGAACGTCTCTCCACATGGTCAGTTCTTAGAGATATGTGTGTGTTAAAGCCGTCCTTCAACTAGCTTGTTGGGAACACAAAGTTTCTTTTCACATGCAAACTGCACAATATACATATATATGGGGAGATAAAAGCTCCAACTCTGTTTCACAGTGAAAACTGCAGGAACTTCAAACCGGCATTAGGAAACAGACAGAGAAACCAGAGAAATAATTTCTCCTGCAAACCGTTCCCTTTGTGCTAGATGAACGAACGTCTCTCCACATGCTCATTTCTGAGAGATCAGTGTGTGTGAAATCCGTCCGTCACCTAGCTTGTTGGGAACACAAAGTTTCTTTTCACTTGCAAACTCCACCCAATACATATATATGGGGAGGTACTAGCTCCAACTCTGTTTTACAGTGAAAACTGCAGGAACTTCAAACGGGCACTAGGAAACAGACTGACAAACCAGAGTAAAAGTTTCTCCTGCAACCCGTTCCCTTTGTGCTAGATGAATGAACGTCTCACCACATGCTCATTTCTGAGAGATAAGTGTGTGTGAAAGCCGTCCTTCACCTAGCTTGTTGGGAACACAAAGTTTCTTTTCATTGCAAACTCCACTCCATGCATATATATGGGGAGGTTCTAGCTCAAACTCGGTTTTACAGTGAAAACTGCAGGAACATCCAACTGGCACTAGGAAAAAGACTGAGAATCCAGAGTAAAATTTTCCCCTGCAAAGCGTTCCCTTTGTGCTAGATGAACGAACGTCTCTCCACATGCTCAGTTCTGAGAGATAAGTGTGTGTGAAAGCCGTCCTTCACATAGCTTGTTCGGAACACAAAGTTTCTTTTCATTTGCAAACTCCACTCCATACATATATATGGGGAGGTACTAGCTCCAACTCGATTTTACAGTGAAAACTGCAGGAACTTCAAACCGGCACTAGGAAACAGACTGAGAAACCAGAGTAAAAGTTTCTCCTGCAACCCGTTCCCTTTGTGCTAGATGAACGAACGTCCCTCCACATGCTCAGTTCTGAGAGATATGTGTGTGTGAAAGCCATTCTTCATCTAGCTGGTTGGGAACACAAAGTTTGTTTTCAGTTGCAAATTCCACTCCATACATATTTATGGGGAGGTACTAGCTCCATCTCGGTTTTAAGTGAAAACTGCAGGAACTTCAAACTGGCACTAGGAAACAGAATGGAAACCAGAGTAAAAGTTTCTCCTGCAACCCGTTCCCATTGTGCTAGATGAACGAACGTCTCTCCACATGCTCAGTTCTGAGAGATAAGTGTGTGTGAAATCCGTCCTTCACCTAGCTTGTTGGGAACTCAAAGTTTCTTTTCAGTTGCAAACTCCACTCCATACATATTTATGGGGAGGTACTAGCTCCAACTCCGTTTTACACTGAAAACTGCAGGATATTCAAACCGGCACTTGGAAACAGACTGAGAAACCAGAGTAAAATTTTCTCCTGCAACCCGTTCCCTTTGTGCTAGATGAACGAACGTCTCTCCACATGCTCAGTTCTGAGTGATAAGTGTGTGTGGAAGCCGTTTTCACATAGCTTGTTGGGATCACAAAGTTTCTTTTCAATTGCATACTCCTCTCCTTACATATATATGGGGAGGTACTAGCTCCAACTCGGTTTTACAGTGAAAACTGCAGGAAATTCAAACCGTCACTAGGAAACAGACTGAGAAACCAGAGTAATAGTTTCTCCTGCAACCCGTTCCCTTTGTGCTAGAAGAACGAACGTCTCTCCACATGCTCAGTTCTGAGAGATAAGTGTGTGTGAAAGCCGTTCTTCAACTAGCTGGTTGGGAACACAAAATTTCTTTTCACTTGCAGACTCCAATCCATACATATATTTGGGGAGTTACTAGCTCCAACTCGATTTTACAGTGAAAAGTGCAGGAACTTCAAACCGGCACTAGGAAACAGACTGAGAAACCAGAGTAAAAGTTTATCCTGCAACCCGTTCCCTTTGTCCTAGATGAACGAACGTCTCTCCACATGCTCATTTCTGAGAGATATGTGTGTGTGAAAGCCGTTCTTCATGTAGCTGGTTGGGAACACAAAGTTTGTTTTCAGTTGCAAATTCAACTCCATACATATTTATGGGGAGGTACTAGCTCCAACTCCGTTTTACATTGAAAACTGCAGGAAATTCAAACCGGCACTTGGAAACAGACTGAGAAACCAGAGTAAAATTTTCTCCTGCAACCCGTTCCCTTTGTGCTAGATGAACGAACGTCTCTCCACATGCTCAGTTCTGAGTGATAAGTCTGTGTGAAACCCGTCTTTCACATAGCTTGTTGGGAACACAAAGTTTCTTTTCAGTTGCAATCTCCACTCCTTACATATATATGGGGAGGTACTAGCTCCAACTCGATTTTACAGTGAAAACTGCAGGAACTTAAAACCGGCACTAGGAAACAGACTGAGAAACCAGAGTAAAAGTTTCTCCAACAAACCTTTCCGTTGTGCTAGATGAACTAACGTCTCTCCACATGCTCAGTTCTGAGAGATATGTGTGTGTGAAAGCCGTCCTTCAACTAGCTTGTTGGGAAAACACGGTTTCATTTAACTTGCAAACTGCACTATATACATATATATGGGGAAGTACTAGCTCCAACTCTGTTTTACAGTGAAAACTGCAGGAACTTCAAACTGGCACAAGGAAACAGACTGAGAAACCAGAATAAAAGTTTCTCCCGCAACCCGTTCCCTTTGTGCTAGATGAACGAACGTCTCTCCACATGCTCAGTTCTTAGAGATATGTGTGTGTTAAAGCCGTCCTTCAAGTAGCTTGTTGGGAACACAAAGTTTCTTTTCACATGCAAACTGCACAATATACATATATATGGGGAGATAAAAGCTCCAACTCTGTTTCACAGTGAAAACTGCAGGAACTTCAAACCGGCATTAGGAAACAGACAGAGAAACCAGAGAAATAATTTCTCCTGCAAACCGTTCCCTTTGTGCTAGATGAACGAACGTCTCTCCACATGCTCAGTTCTGAGAGATAAGTGTGTCTGAAAGCCGTCCTTCACCTAGCTTGTTGGGAACACAAAGTTTCTTTTCAGTTGCAAACTCCACTCCATACATATATATGGGGACGTAATAGTTCCAAAACTGTTTTTCTGTGGAATCTGCTGGAACTTCAAACCGGCACTAGGAAACAGACTGAGAAACCAGAATAAAAGTTTTTCCTGCATCCCCTTCCATTTGTGCCATATGAACGAACGTCTCTCCACATGCTCATTTCTGAGAGATAAGTGTGTGTGAAAGCCGTCCTTCACCTAGCTTGTTGGGAACACAAAGTTTCTTTTCAGTTGCAAACTCCACTCCATACATATATATGGGGAAGTACTTGCTCCAACTCGGTTTTACAGTGAAAACTGCAGGAACATCAAACCGGCAGTAGGAAACAGACTAAGAAACCAGAGTAAAAGTTTCTCCTGCAACCCGTTCCATTTGTGCTAGATGAACGAACGTCTCTACACATGCTCATTTCTGAGAGATAAGTGTGTGTGAAATCCGTCCATCACCTAGCTTGTTGGGAACACAAAGTTTCTTTTCACTTGCAAACTCCACCCGATACATATATATGGGGAGGTACTAGCTCCAGCTCTGTTTTACAGTGAAAACTGCAGGAACTTCAAACCGGCACTAGGAAACAGACTGACAAACCAGAGTAAAAGTTTCTCCTGCAACCCGTTCCCTTTTGCTAGATGAATGAACGTCTCACCACATGCTCATTTCTGAGAGATAAGTGTGTGTGAAAGCGGAACTTCACCTAGCTTGTTGGGAACACAAAGTTTCTTTTCATTGCAAACTCCACTCCATGCATATATATGGGGAGGTTCTAGCTCAAACTCGGTTTTACAGTGAAAACTGCAGGAACATCCAACTGGCACTAGGAAAAAGACTGAGAATCCAGAGTAAAATTTTCCCCTGCAAAGCGTTCCCTTTGTGCTAGATGAACGAACGTCTCTCCACATGCTCAGTTCTGAGAGATAAGTGTGTGTGAAAGCCGTCCTTCACATAGCTTGTTCGGAACACAAAGATTCTTTTCATTTGCAAACTCCACTCCATACATATATATGGGGAGGTACAAGCTCCAACTCGATTTTACAGTGAAAACTGCAGGAACTTAAAACCGGCACTAGGAAACAGACTGAGAAACCAGAGTAAAAGTTTCTCCTGCAACCCGTTCCCTTTGTGCTAGATGAACGAACGTCAGTCCACATGCTCAGTTCTGAGAGATATGTGTGTGTGAAAGCCATTCTTCATCTAGCTGGTTGGGAACACAAAGTTTGTTTTCAGTTGCAAATTCCACTCCATACATATTTATGGGGAGGTACTAGCTCCAACTCGGTTTTAAGTGAAAACTGCAGGAACTTCAAACTGGCACTAGGAAACAGAATGGAAACCAGAGTAAAAGTTTCTCCTGCAACCCGTTCCCATTGTGCTAGATGAACGAACGTCTCTCCACATGCTCAGTTCTGAGAGATAAGTGTGTGTGAAATCCGTCCTTCACCTAGCTTGTTGGGAACTCAAAGTTTCTTTTCAGTTGCAAACTCCACTCCATACATATTTATGGGGAGGTACTAGCTCCAACTCCGTTTTACATTGAAAACTGCAGGATATTCAAACCGGCACTTGGAAACAGACTGAGAAACCAGAGTAAAATTTTCTCCTGCAACCCGTTCCCTTTGTGCTAGATGAACGAACGTCTCTCCACATGCTCAGTTCTGAGTGATAAGTGTGTGTGGAAGCCGTTTTCACATAGCTTGTTGGGATCACAAAGTTTCTTTTCAATTGCATACTCCACTCCTTACATATATATGGGGAGGTACTAGCTCCAACTCGGTTTTACAGTGAAAAGTGCAGGAAATTCTAACCGGCACTAGGAAACAGACTGAGAAACCAGAGTAACAGTTTCTCCTGCAACCTGTTCCATTTGTCCTAGATGAACGAACGTCTCTCCACATGCTGAGTTCTGAGAGATAAGTGTGTGTGAAAGCCGTCCTTCACATACCTTGTTGGGAACACCAAGTTTATTTTCACTTGCTATCTCCACTCCATACATATATATGGGGAAGTACTAGCTCCAACTCGGTTTTACAGTGAAAAGTGCAGGAACTTCAAACCGGCACTAGGAAACAGACTGAGAAATCAGAGTAAAAGTTTATCCTGCAACCCGTTCCCTTTGTCCTAGATGAACGAACGTCTCTCCACATGCTCATTTCTGAGAGATATGTGTGTGTGAAAGCCGTTCTTCATGTAGCTGGTTGGGAACACAAATTTTGTTTTCAGTTGCAAATTCAACTCCATACATATTTATTGGGAGGTACTAGCTAAAAATCGGTTTTACAGTGAATACTGAAGGATCTTCAAACCGGCACTAGGAATCAGACTAAGAAACCAGAGTAAAAGTTTCTCCTGCAACACGTTCCCATTGTGCTAGATGAACGAACGTCTCTCCACATGCTCAGTTCTGAGAGATAAGTGTGTGTGAAAGCCGTCCTTCACCTAGCTTGTTGGGAACACAAAGATTCTTTTCATTTGCAAACTCCACTCCATACAAATTTATGGGGAGGTACTAGCTCCAACTCCGTTTTACATTGAAAACTGCAGGAAATTCAAACCGGCACTTGGAAACAGACTGAGAAACCAGAGTAAAATTTTCTCCTGCAACCCGTTCCCTTTGTGCTAGATGAACGAACGTCTCTCCACATGCTCAGTTCTGAGTGATAAGTCTGTGTGAAACCCGTCTTTCACATACCTTGTTGGGAACACAAATATTCTTTTCAGTTGCTATCTCCACTCCTTACATATATATGGGGAGGTACTAGCTCCAACTCGATTTTACAGTGAAAACTGCAGGAAATTAAAACCGTCACTAGGAAACAGACTGAGAAACCAGAGTAAAAGTTTCTCAAACAAACCTTTCCTTTGTGCTAGATGAACTAACGTCTCTCCACATGCTCAGTTCTGAGAGATATGTGTGTGTGAAAGCCGTCCTTCAACTAGCTTGTTGGGAACACACGGTTTCATTTCATTTGCAAACTGCACTATATACATATATATGGGGAAGTACTAGCTCCAACTCTGTTTTACAGTGAAAACTGCAGGAACTTCAAACTGGCACTTGGAAACAGACTGAGAAACCAGAGTAAAAGTTTCTCCTGCAACCCGTTCCCTTTGTGCTAGATGAACGAACGTCTCTCCACATGCTCAGTTCTGAGAGATATGTTTGTGTTAAAGCCGTCCTTCAACTAGCTTGTTGGGAACACAAAGTTTCTTTTCACATGCAAACTGCACAATATACATATATATGGGGAGATAAAAGCTCCAACTCTGTTTCACAGTGAAAACTGCAGGAATTTCAAACCGGCATTAGGAAACAGACAGAGAAACCAGAGAAATAATTTCTCCTGCAAACCGTTCCCTTTGTGCTAGATGAACGAACGTCTCTCCACATGCTCAGTTCTGAGAGATAAGTGTGTGTGAAAGCCGTCCTTCACCTAGCTTGTTGGGAACACAAAGTTTCTTTTCAGTTGCAAACTCCACTCCATACATATATATGGGGACGTAATAGTTCCAACACTGTTTTTCTGTGGAATCTGCTGGAACTTCAAACCGGCACTAGGAAACAGACTGAGAAACCAGAATAAAAGTTTCTCCTGCATCCCCTTCCATTTGTGCCATATGAACGAACGTCTCTCCACATGCTCAGTTCTGAGAGATAAGTGTGTGTGAAAGCCGTCCTTCACCTAGCTTGTTGGGAACACAAAGTTTCTTTTCAGTTGCAAACTCCACTCCATACATATATATGGGGAGGTACTTGCTCCAACTCGGTTTTACAGTGAAAACTGCAGGAACATCAAACCGGCAGTAGGAAACAGACTAAGAAACCAGAGTAAAAGTTTCACCTGCATACTGTTCCATTTGTGCTAGATGAACGAACGTCTCTACACATGCTCATTTCTGAGAGATAAGTGTGTGTGAAATCCGTCCGTCACCTAGCTTGTTGGGAACATAAAGTTTCTTTTCACTTGCAAACTCCACCCGATACATATATATGGGGAGGTACTAGCTCCAACTCTGTTTTACAGTGAAAACTGCAGGAACTTCAAACCGGCACTAGGAAACAGACTGACAAACCAGAGTAAAAGTTTCTCCTGCAACCCGTTCCCTTTTTGCTAGATGAATGAACGTCTCACCACATGCTCATTTCTGAGAGATAAGTGTGTGTGAAAGCGGAACTTCACCTAGCTTGTTGGGAACACAAAGTTTCTTTTCATTGCAAACTCCACTCCATGCATATATATGGGGAGGTTCTAGCTCAAACTCGGTTTTACAGTGAAAACTGCAGGAACATCCAACTGGCACTAGGAAAAAGACTGAGAATCCAGAGTAAAATTTTCCCCTGCAAAGCGTTCCCTTTGTGCTAGATGAACGAACGTCTCTCCACATGCTCAGTTCTGAGAGATAAGTGTGTGTGAAAGCCGTCCTTCACATAGCTTGTTCGGAACACAAAGTTTCTTTTCATTTGCAAACTCCACTTCATACATATATATGGGGAGGTACTAGCTCCAACTCGATTTTACAGTGAAAACTGCAGGAACTTAAAACCGGCACTAGGAAACAGACTGAGAAACCAGAGTAAAAGTTTCTCCTGCAACCCGTTCCCTTTGTGCTAGATGAACGAACGTCTCTCCACATGCTCAGTTCTGAGAGATAAGTGTGTGTGAAAGCCTTTCTTCACCTAGCTTGTTGGGAACACAAAGTTTCTTTTCACTTGCAGACTCCACTCCATACATATATTTGGGGAGGTACTAGCCCCAACTCGGTTTTACAGTGAAATGTGCAGGAACTTCTAACCGGCACTAGGAAACAGACTGAGAAACCAGAGTAAAAGTTTCTCCTGCAACCCGTTCCATTTGTCCTAGATGAACGAACGTCTCTCCACATGCTCAGTTCTGAGAGATAAGTGTGTGTGAAAGCCTTCCTTCACATAGCTTCTTGGGAACACAAAGTTTCTTTTCACTTGCTATCTCCACTCCATACATATATATGGGGAGGTACTAGCTCCAACTCTGTTTTACAGTGAAAAGTGCAGGAACTTTAATCCGGCACTAGGAAACAGACTGAGAAACCAGAGTAAAAGTTTCTCCTGCAACCCGTTCCCTTTGTCCAAGATGAACGAACGTCCCTCCACATGCTCAGTTCTGAGAGATATGTGTGTGTGAAAGCCATTCTTCATCTAGCTTGTTGGGAACTCAAAGTTTCTTTTCAGTTGCAAACTCCACTCCATACATATTTATGGGGAGGTACTAGCTCCAACTCCGTTTTACATTGAAAACTGCAGGATATTCAAACCGGCACTTGGAATCAGACTGAGAAACCAGAGTAAAATTTTCTCCTGCAACCCGTTCGCTTTGTGCTAGATGAACGAACGTCTCTCCACATGCTCAGTTCTGAGTGATAAGTGTGTGTGGAAGCCGTTTTCACATAGCTTGTTGGGATCACAAAGTTTCTTTTCAATTGCATACTCCACTCCTTACATATATATGGGGAGGTACTAGCTCCAACTCGGTTTTACAGTGAAAACTGCAGGAACTTCTAACCGGCACTAGGAAACAGACTGAGAAACCAGAGTAAAAGTTTCTCTACAAACCGTTCATTTGTGCTAGATGAACTAACGTCTCTCCACATGCTCAGTTCTGAGAGATATGTGTGTGTGAAAGCCGTCCTTCAACAAGCTTGTTGGGAACACAAAGTTTCTTTTCACTTGCAAACTGCACTATATACATATATATGGGGAGATACAAGCTCCAACTAGGTTTTACTGTGAAAACTGCAGGAACTTCAAACCGGCACTAGGAAACAGACTGAGAAACCAGAGTAATAGTTTCTCCTGCAACCCGTTCCCTTTGTGCTAGATGAACGAACGTCTCTCCACATGCTCAGTTCTGAGAGATATGTGTGTGTTAATGCCGTCCTTCAACTAGCTTGTTGGGAACACAAAGTTTCTTTTCACATGCAAACTGCACAATATACATATATATAGGGAGATAAAAGCTCCAACTCTGTTTTACAGTGAAAACTGCAGGAACTTCAAACCGGCACTAGGAAACAGACTGAGAAACCAGAGAAATAATTTCTCCTGCAATCCGTTCCCTTTGTGCTAGATGAAAGAACGTCTTTCCACATGCTAAGTTCTGAGAGATAATTGTGTGTGAAAGCCGTCCTTCACCAAGCTTGTTGAGAACACAAAATTTCTTTTAAGTTGCAAACACCATTCCATACATATATTTGGGGAGGTACTAGCTCCAACTCTGTTTTACAGTGAAAACTGCAGGAACTTCAAACAGGCACTTGGAAAGAGACTGAGAAACAAGAGTAAAAGTTTCCCCTGCCACCCGTTCCCTTTGTGCTAGATGAACGAACGTCTCTCCACATGCTCAGTTCAGAGAGGAAAGTGTGTATGAAAGCCGTTCTTCACCTAGCTTGTTGGGAACACAAAGTTTCGTTTCACTTGCTAACTCCAGTCCATACATATATACGGGGAGGTACAAGCTCCAACTCGGCTTTACAGTGAAAACTGCAGGAACATCAAACCGGCATTAGGAAACAGACAGAGTAACCAAAGTAATAGTTTCTCATGCAATCCGTTCCCTTTGTGCTAGATGAACGAACGTCTCTCCACATGCTCAGTTCTGAGAGATATGTGTGTGTGAAAGCCGTCCTTCAGCTAGCTTGTTGGGAACACAATGTTTCTTTTCAGTTGCAAAATCCACTCCATACATATATATGGGGAGGTACTATCTCCAACTCGGTTTTACAGTGAAAAATGCAGAAACATCATACCGGCACTAGGAAACAGACTGAGAAACTAGAGTAAAATTTTCTCCTGCAACCCGTTCCCTTTGTGCTAGATGAACGAACTTCTCTCCAAATGCTCATTTCAGAGAGATAAATGTGTGTGAAAGCCGTCCTTCACCTAGCTTGTTGGGAACACAAAGTATCTTTTCAGTTGCAAATTCCACTTCACACATATGTATGGGGACGTACAAGCTCCAACACGGTTTTACTGTGGAATTTGCAGGAACTTCAAACCGGCACTAGGAAACACACTGAGAAACCTGAATAAAAGTTTCTCCTGCAATCCGTTCCATTTGTGCCAAATGAACGAACGTCTCCCACACGTTCAGTTCTGAGAGATAAATGTGAGTGAAAGCCGTACTTCACCTAGCTTGTTGGGAACACAAAGTTTCGTTTCACTTGCAAACTCCACTCCATACATATATATGGGGAGGTACTAGCTCCAACTCGGTTTTACAGTGAAAACTGCAGGAACTTCAAACCGGTACTAGGAAACAGACTGAGAAACCAGAGTTAAAGTTTCTTCTGCAACCCGTTCCTTTTGTGCTAGATGAACGAATGTCTCTCCACATGCTCAGTTCTGAGAGATAAATGTGTGGGAAAGCCGTCCTTCACCTAGCTAGTTGGGAACACAAAGATTCTTTTCAGATGCAAACTCCACTCCATACATATATATGGGGAGGTACACACTCCAAATCGGTTTTACAGTGAAAACTGCAGGAACTTCAAACCGGCACTAGGAAACAGACTGAGAAACCAGAGTAAAAGTTTCTCCTGCAACCCGTTCCCTTTGTGCTAGATGAACGAACGTCTCTCCACATGCTCAGTTCTGAGAGATAAGTGTGTGTGAAAGCCGTCCTTCACCTAGCTTGTTGGGAACACAAA
Source organism: Camelus dromedarius (assembly GCF_036321535.1). Lineage (NCBI taxonomy): Eukaryota > Metazoa > Chordata > Mammalia > Artiodactyla > Camelidae > Camelus > Camelus dromedarius. The sequence continues at coordinate 86,792,969 of NC_087441.1, read as the reverse complement.
GTTTCTTTTCACTTGCAAACTCCACTCCATACATATATATGGGGAGATACTAGATCCAAATCTGTTTTACAGTGAAAACTGCAGGAACTTCAAACCGGCACTAGGAAACAGACTGAGAAACCAGAGTAAAATTTCTCCTGCAAACCGTTCCCTTTGTGCTAGATGAACGAACGTCTCTCCACATGCTCAGTTCTGAGAGATAAGTGTGTGTGAAAGCCGTCCTTCACCTAGCTTGTTGGGAACACAAAGTTACTTTTCAGTTGCAAACTCCACACCATACATATATATGGGGACGTAATAGTTCCAACACGGTTTTTCTGTGAAATCTGCAGGAACTTCAAACCGGCACTAGGAAACAGACTTAGAATCCAGAATAAAAGTTTCACCTGCAACCCGTTCCATTTGTGCCATATGAACGAACGTCTCTCCACATGCTCAGATCTGAGAGATAATTGTGTGTGAAAGCCGTCCTTCACCTATCTTGTTGTGAACACAAAGTTTCTTTTCAGTTGCAAACTCCACTCCATACATATATATGGGGAGGTAATAGCTCCAACTCTGTTTTACAGTGAAAACTGCAGGAACATCAAACCGGCACTAGGAAACAGACTGTGAAACCAGAGTAAAAGTTTCTCCTGCAACCCGTTCCCTTTGTGCTAGATGAACGAACGTCTCTCCACATGCTCAGTTCTGAGAGATAAGTGTGTGTGAAAGCGGACCTTCACCTAGCTTGTTGGGAACACAAAGTTTCTTTTCACTTGCAAACTCCACTCCATACATACATATGGGGAGATACTAGCTCCAAATCTATTTTACAGTGAAAACTGCAGGAACTTCAAACCGGCACTAGGAAACAGACTGAGAAACCAGAGTAAAATTTCTCCTGCAACCCGTTCCCTTTGTGCTAGTTGAACGAACGTCTCTCCACATGCTCAGTTCTGAGAGATAAGTGTGTGTGAAAGCCGTCCTTCACCTAGCTTGTTGGGAACACAAAGTTTCTTTTCAGTTGCAAACTCCAATCCATACATATATATGGGGAGGTTCTAGCTCAAACTCGATTTTACAGTGAAAACTGCAGGAACTACAAACAGGCACTAGGAAACAGACGGAGAATCCAGAGTAAAAGTTTCTCCTGCAACCCGCTCCCTTTTTGCTAGATGAACGAACGTCTCTCTACATGCACAGTTCTGAGTGTTAAGTGTGTGTGAAAGCCGTCCTTCCCCTAGCTTGTTGGGAACACAAAGTTTCTTTTCAGTTTCCAACTCCACTCCATACATATGTATGGGGAGGTACAAGCTCCAACTCGGTTTTACAGTGAAAAGTGCAGGAACTTCTAACCGGCACTAGGAAACAGACTGAGAAACCAGAGTAAAAGTTTCTCCTGCAACCCGTTACATTTGTCCTAGATGAACGAACGTCTCTCCACATGCTCAGTTCTGAGAGATAAGTGTGTGTGAAAGCCGTCCTTCACATAGCTTGTTGGGAACACAAAGTTTCTTTTCACTTGCTATCTCCACTCCATACATATATATGGGGAGGTACAAGCTCCAACTCGGTTTTACAGTGAAAACTGCAGGAACTTCAAACTGGCACTAGGAAACAGACTGAGAAACCAGAGTAAACGTTTCTCCTGCAACCCGTTCCCATTGTGCTAGATGAACGAACGTCTCTCCACATGCTCAGTTCTGAGAGATAAGTGTGTGTGAAAGCCGTCCTTCAACTAGCTTGTTGGGAACACAAAGTTTCTTTTCAGTTGCAAACTCCACTCCATACATATTTAGGGGGAGGTACTAGCTCCAACTCCGTTTTACATTGAAAACTGCAGGAAATTCAAACCGGCACTTGGAAACAGACTGAGAAACCAGAGTAAAATTTTCTCCTGCAACCCGTTCTTTTTTGCTAGATGAACGAACGTCTCTCTAAATGCTAAGTTCTGAGTGATACGTGTGTGTGAAAGCCGACTTTCAAATAGCTTGTTGGGATCACAAAGTTTCTTTTCAGTTGCAAACACCACTCCTTACATATATATGGGGAGGTACTAGCTCCAACTCGGTTTTACAGTGAAAACTGCAGGAACTTCAAACCGGCACTAGGAAACAGACTGAGAAACCAGAGTAAAAGTTTCTCCTGCAACCCGTTCCCTTTGTGCTAGATGAACGAACGTCTCTTCACATGCTCACTTCTGAGAGATAAGTGTGTGTGAAAGCCGTTCTTCAACTAGCTTGTTGGGAACACAAAGTTTCTTTTCAGTTGCAAACTCCACTCCATACATATTTAGGGGGAGGTACTAGCTCCAACTCCGTTTTACATTGAAAACTGCAGGAAATTCAAACCGGCACTTGGAAACAGACTGAGAAACCAGAGTAAAATTTTCTCCTGCAACCCGTTCTTTTTTGCTAGATGAACGAACGTCTCTCTAAATGCTAAGTTCTGAGTGATACGTGTGTGTGAAAGCCGACTTTCAAATAGCTTGTTGGGATCACAAAGTTTCTTTTCAGTTGCAAACACCACTCCTTACATATATATGGGGAGGTACTAGCTCCAACTCGGTTTTACAGTGAAAACTGCAGGAACTTCAAACCGGCACTAGGAAACAGACTGAGAAACCAGAGTAAAAGTTTCTCCTGCAACCCGTTCCCTTTGTGCTAGATGAACGAACGTCTCTTCACATGCTCACTTCTGAGAGATAAGTGTGTGTGAAAGCCGTTCTTCACCAGCTTGTTGGGAACTCAAAGTTTCTTTTCACTTGCAGATTCCACTCCATACATATATTTGGGTAGGTACTAGCTCCAACTCGGTTTTACAGTGAAAACTGCAGGAACTTCAAACATGCACTAGGAAACAGATTGAGAACCAGAGTAATTGTTTCTCCTGCAACCATTTCCCTTTGTGCTAGATGAACGAACTTCTCTCCACATGCTCAGTTCTGAGAGATAAGTGTGTGTGAAAGCCGTCCTTCACCTAGCTTGTTGGGAACACAAAGTTTCTTTTCAGTTTCCAACCCCACTCCATACATTTATATGGGGAGGTACTAGCTCCAACTCGGTTTTACAGTGAAAACTGCAGGAACTTCAAACCAGCACTAGGAAACAGACTGAGAAACCAGAGTAAAAGTTTCTCCTGCAACCCGTTCTCTTTGTGCTAGATGAACGAACGTCTCTCCACATGCTCAGTTCTGAGAGATATGTGTGTGTTAAAGCCGTCCTTCAACTAGCTTGTTGGGAACACAAAGTTTCTTTTCACATGCAAACTGCACAATATACATATATATGGGGAGATAAAAGCTCCAACTCTCTTTTACAGTGAAAACAGCAGGAACTTCAAACCGGCACTAGGAAATAGACTGAGAAACCAGAGAAATAATTTCTCCTGCAACCCGTTCCCTTTGTGCTAGATGAACGAACGTCTCTCCACATGCTCAGTTCAGAGAGAAAAGTGTGTATGAAAGCCGTTATTCACCTAGCTTGTTGGGAACACAGAGTTTCTTTTCATTTGCTAACTCCACTCCATACATATATATGGGGAGGTACTAGCTCCAACTCGGTTTTACAGTGAAAACTGCAGGAACTTCAAACCGGCACTAGGAAACAGACTGAGAATCCAGAGTAAAAGTTTCTCCTGCAACCCGTTCCCTTTTTGCTAGATGAACGAACGTCTCTCCACATGCTCAGTTCTGAGAGATAAGTGTGTGTTAAAGCCGCCCTTCACCTAGCTTGTGGGATCACAAAGATTATTTTCACCTGCAAACTCCACTCCATACATTTATATGGGTACGTCCTAGCTCCAACACTGTTTTACAGTGAAAACTGCAGGAACTTCAAACCGGTACTAGGAAACAGACTGAGAAACCAGAGATAAAGTTTCTCCTGCAAACCGTTCCCTTTGTGCTAGATGAACGAAAGTCTCTCCACATGCTCAGTTCTGAGAGATAAATGTGTGTGAAAGCCGTCCTTCACCTTGCTAGTTGGGAACACAAAGATTCTTTTCAGATGCAAACTCCACTCCATACATATATATGGGAAGGTACAAACTCCAAATCGGTTTTACAGTGAAAACTGCAGGAACTTCAAACCGGCACTAGGAAACAGTCTGAGAAACCAGAATAAAACTTTCCCCTGCAACCCGTTCCATTTGTGCTAGATGAACGAACGTCTCTCCACATGCTCAGTTCTGAGTGATAATTGTGTGTGAAAGCCGTAGTTCAACAAGCTTGTTGGGAACACAAAGTTTCTTTTCAGTTGCAAACTCCACTCCATACATATATATAGGGAGGTATTAGCTCCTACTCGCTTTTACAGTGAAAACTGCAGGAATTTCAAACCGGCACTAAGAAACAGACTGAGAAACCAGAGTAAAAATTTCTCCTGCAACCCTTTCATTTTGTTCTAGATGAACGAACGTCTCTCCACATGCTAAGTTCTGAGTGATAAGTGTGTGTGAAAGCCGTCCTTCACCTAGCTTGTTGGGAACAGAAAGTTTCTTTTCAGTTGCAAATTCCACTCCACACATATGTATGGGGCGTACTATCTCCAACACGGTTTTACTGTGGAATCTGCAGGAATTTCAAACCGGCACTAGGAAACAGACTGAGAAACCTGAATAAAAGTTTCTCCTGCAATCCGTTCCATTTGTGCCAAATGAACGAACGTCTCTCCACACGTTAAGTTCTGAGTGATAAGTGTGTGTGAAAGCCGTACTTCACCTAGCTTGTTGGGAACACAAAGTTTCGTTTCACTTGCAAATTCCACTCCATACATATATATGGGGAGGTACTAGCTCCAACTCGGTTTTACAGTGAAAACTGCAGGAACTTCAAAAAGGCACTAGGAAACAGACTGAGAATCCCGAGTAAAAGTTTCTCCTTCAACCCGTTCCCTTTGTGCTAGATGAACGAACGTCTCTCCACATGCTCATTTCTGAGAGATAAGTGTGTGTGAAAGCCGTCCTTCACCTAGTTTGTTGGGAACACAAAGTTTCTTTTCACTTGCAAACTCCACTCCATACATATATATGGGGAGGTACTAGCTCCAACTCGGGTTTACAGTGCAAACTGCAGGAACTTCAAACCAGCAATAGGAAACAGACTGAGAAACCAGAGTAATAGTTTCTCCTGCAACCCGTTCCTTTTGTGCTAGATGAAAGAACGTCTCTACACATGCTCAGTTCTGAGAGATAAGTGCGCGTGAAAGCCGTCCTTTACCTAGCTTGTACGGAACACAAAGTTTCTTTTCACTTGCAATCTCCACCCCATACATATATATGGTGAGGTACTAGCTCCAACTCGGTTTTACAGTGAAAACTGCAGGAACTTCAAAACGGCACTAGGAAACAGACTGAGAAACCAGAGTAAAAGTTTCTCCTGCAACCCATTCCCTTTGTGCTAGATGAAAGAACGTCTCTCCACATGCTCAGTTCTCAGAGATAAGTGTGTGTGAAAGCGGAACTTCACCAATCTTGTTGGGAACACAAAGTTTCTTTTCACTTGCAAACTCCACTCCATACATATATATGGGGAGATAAGAGCTCCAACTCTGTTTTACAGTGAAAACTGCAGGAACATCAAACCGGCACTAGGAAACAGACTGAGAAACCAGAGTAAAATTTCTCCTGCAACCCGTTCCCTTTGTGCTAGATGAACGAACGTCTCTCCACATGCTCAGTTCTGAGATATAAGTGTGTGTGAAAGCCGTCCTTCACCTAGCTTGTTGGGAACACAAAGTTTCTTTTCAGTTGCAAACTCCACTCCATACATATATATGGGGACGTAATAGTTCCAACACGGTTTTTCTGTGGATTCTGCAGGAACTTCAAACCAGCACTAGGAAACAGACTGAGAAACCTGAGAAATAATTTCTCCTGCATCCCTTTCCCTTTGTGCTAGATGAAAGAACGTCTCTCCACATGCTCAATTCTGAGAGATAATTGTGTGTGAAAGCCGTCCTTCACCTAGCTTGTTGGGAACAGAAAATTTCTTTTCAGTTGCAAACTCCACTGCATACACATATATGGGGAGGTACTAGCTCCAACTCTGTTTTAAAGTGATACCTGCAGGATCTTCAAACCGGCACTAGGAAACAGACTGAGAAACCAGAGTAAAAGATTCTCCTGCAACCCGTTCCCCTTGTGCTAGATGAACGAACGTCTCTCCACATGCTCAGTTCTGAGAGATAAGTGTGTGTGAAAGCCGTCCTTCACCTAGCTTGTTGGGAACACAAAGGTTATATTCACTTGCAAACTCCACTCCATACATATATATGGGGACGTACTAGCTCCAACACGGTTTTACAGTGAAAACTGCAGGAACTTCAAAACGGCACTAGGAAACAGACTGAGAAACCAGAATAAAACTTACCCCTGCAACCCGTTCCATTTGTGCTAGATGAACGAACGTCTCTCCACATGCTCACTTCTGAGTGATAAGTGTATGTGAAAGCCGTACTTCATCTAGCTTGTTGGGAACACAAAGATTCTTTTCAGTTGCAAACTCCACTCCATAAATATATATGGGGAGTTACTAGCTCCTACTCGGTTTTACAATGAAAACTGCAGGAACTTCAAACCGGCACTAGGAAACAAACTGAGAAACCAGAGTAAAAGTTTCTCCTGCAAACCTTTCATTTTGTGCTAGATGAACGAACGTCTCTCCACATGCTCAGTTCTGAGAGATAAGTGTGTGTGAAAGCCGTCCTTCACATAGCTTGTTCGGAACACAAAGTTTCTTTTCATTTGCAAACTCCACTCCATACATATATATGGGGAGGTACTAGCTCCAACTCGATTTTACAGTGAAAACTGCAGGAACTTAAAACCGGCACTAGGAAACAGACTGAGAAACCAGAGTAAAAGTTTCTCCTGCAACCCGTTCCCTTTGTGCTAGATGAACGAACGTCCCTCCACATGCTCAGTTCTGAGAGATATGTGTGTGTGAAAGCCATTCTTCATCTAGCTGGTTGGGAACACAAAGTTTGTTTTCAGTTGCAAATTCCACTCCATACATATTTATGGGGAGGTACTAGCTCCAACTCTGTTTTAAGTGAAAACTGCAGGAACTTCAAACTGGCACTAGGAAACAGAATGGAAACCAGAGTAAAAGTTTCTCCTGCAACCCGTTCCCATTGTGCTAGATGAACGAACGTCTCTCCACATGCTCAGTTCTGAGAGATAAGTGTGTGTGAAATCCGTCCTTCACCTAGCTTGTTGGGAACTCAAAGTTTCTTTTCAGTTGCAAACTCCACTCCATACATATTTATGGGGAGGTACTAGCTCCAACTCCGTTTTACACTGAAAACTGCAGGATATTCAAACCGGCACTTGGAAACAGACTGAGAAACCAGAGTAAAATTTTCTCCTGCAACCCGTTCCCTTTGTGCTAGATGAACGAACGTCTCTCCACATGCTCAGTTCTGAGTGATAAGTGTGTGTGGAAGCCGTTTTCACATAGCTTGTTGGGATCACAAAGTTTCTTTTCAATTGCATACTCCTCCCCTTACATATATATGGGGAGGTACTAGCTCCAACTCGGTTTTACAGTGAAAACTGCAGGAAATTCAAACCGTCACTAGGAAACAGACTGAGAAACCAGAGTAATAGTTTCTCCTTCAACCCGTTCCCTTTGTGCTAGAAGAACGAACGTCTCTCCACATGCTCAGTTCTGAGAGATAAGTGTGTGTGAAAGCCGTTCTTCAACTAGCTGGTTGGGAACACAAAATTTCTTTTCACTTGCAGACTCCAATCCATACATATATTTGGGGAGTTACTAGCTCCAACTCGATTTTACAGTGAAAAGTGCAGGAACTTCAAACCGGCACTAGGAAACAGACTGAGAAACCAGAGTAAAAGTTTATCCTGCAACCCGTTCCCTTTGTCCTAGATGAACGAACGTCTCTCCACATGCTCATTTCTGAGAGATATGTGTGTGTGAAAGCCTTTCTTCATGTAGCTGGTTGGGAACACAAAGTTTGTTTTCAGTTGCAAATTCAACTCCATACATATTTATTGGGAGGTACTAGCTAAAAATCGGTTTTACAGTGAATACTGAAGGATCTTCAAACCGGCACTAGGAAACAGACTGAGAAACCAGAGTAAAAGTTTCTCCTGCAACCCGTTCCCATTGTGCTAGATGAACGAACGTCTCTCCACATGCTCAGTTCTGAGAGATAAGTGTGTGTGAAAGCCGTCCTTCACCTAGCTTGTTGGGAACACAAAGTTTCTTTTCATTTGCAAACTCCACTCCATACATATTTATGGGGAGGTACTAGCTCCAACTCCGTTTTACATTGAAAACTGCAGGATATTCAAACCGGCACTTGGAATCAGACTGAGAAACCAGAGTAAAATTTTCTCCTGCAACCCGTTCGCTTTGTGCTAGATGAACGAACGTCTCTCCACATGCTCAGTTCTGAGTGATAAGTCTGTGTGAAACCCGTCTTTCACATAGCTTGTTGGGAACACAAAGTTTCTTTTCAGTTGCAATCTCCACTCCTTACATATATATGGGGAGGTACTAGCTCCAACTCGATTTTACAGTGAAAACTGCAGGAACTTAAAACCGGCACTAGGAAACAGACTGAGAAACCAGAGTAAAAGTTTCTCCAACAAACCTTTCCGTTGTGCTAGATGAACTAACGTCTCTCCACATGCTCAGTTCTGAGAGATATGTGTGTGTGAAAGCCGTCCTTCAACTAGCTTGTAGGGAACACACGGTTTCATTTAACTTGCAAACTGCACTATATACATATATATGGGGAAGTACTAGCTCCAACTCTGTTTTACAGTGAAAACTGCAGGAACTTCAAACTGGCACAAGGAAACAGACTGAGAAACCAGAATAAAAGTTTCTCCCGCAACCCGTTCCCTTTGTGCTAGATGAACGAACGTCTCTCCACATGCTCAGTTGTTAGAGATATTTGTGTGTTAAAGCCGTCCTTCAACTAGCTTGTTGGGAACACAAAGTTTCTTTTCACATGCAAACTGCACAATATACATATATATGGGGAGATAAAAGCTCCAACTCTGTTTCACAGTGAAAACTGCAGGAACTTCAAACCGGCATTAGGAAACAGACAGAGAAACCAGAGAAATAATTTCTCCTGCAAACCGTTCCCTTTGTGCTAGATGAACGAACGTCTCTCCACATGCTCAGTTCTGAGAGATAAGTGTGTCTGAAAGCCGTCCTTCACCTAGCTTGTTGGGAACACAAAGTTTCTTTTCAGTTGCAAACTCCACTCCATACATATATATGGGGACGTAATAGTTCCAAAACTGTTTTTCTGTGGAATCTGCTGGAACTTCAAACTGGCACTAGGAAACAGACTGAGAAACCAGAATAAAAGTTTTTCCTGCATCCCCTTCCATTTGTGCCATATGAACGAACGTCTCTCCACATGCTCATTTCTGAGAGATAAGTGTGTGTGAAAGCCGTCCTTCACCTAGCTTGTTGGGAACACAAAGTTTCTTTTCAGTTGCAAACTCCACTCCATACATATATATGGGGAAGAACTTGCTCCAACTCGGTTTTACAGTGAAAACTGCAGGAACATCAAACCGGCAGTAGGAAACAGACTAAGAAACCAGAGTAAAAGTTTCTCCTGCAACCCGTTCCATTTGTGCTAGATGAACGAACGTCTCTACACATGCTCATTTCTGAGAGATAAGTGTGTGTGAAATCCGTCCATCACCTAGCTTGTTGGGAACACAAAGTTTCTTTTCACTTGCAAACTCCACCCGATACATATATATGGGGAGGTACTAGCTCCAACTCTGTTTTACAGTGAAAACTGCAGGAACTTCAAACCGGCACTAGGAAACAGACTGACAAACCAGAGTAAAAGTTTCTCCTGCAACCCGTTCCCTTTTTGCTAGATGAATGAACGTCTCACCACATGCTCATTTCTGAGAGATAAGTGTGTGTGAAAGCGGAACTTCACCTAGCTGGTTGGGAACACAAAGTTTCTTTTCATTGCAAACTCCACTCCATGCATATATATGGGGAGGTTCTAGCTCAAACTCGGTTTTACAGTGAAAACTGCAGGAACATCCAACTGGCACTAGGAAAAAGACTGAGAATCCAGAGTAAAATTTTCCCCTGCAAAGCGTTCCCTTTGTGCTAGATGAACGAACGTCTCTCCACATGCTCAGTTCTGAGAGATAAGTGTGTGTGAAAGCCGTCCTTCACATAGCTTGTTTGGAACACAAAGATTCTTTTCATTTGCAAACTCCACTCCATACATATATATGGGGAGGTACAAGCTCCAACTCGATTTTACAGTGAAAACTGCAGGAACTTAAAACCGGCACTAGGAAACAGACTGAGAAACCAGAGTAAAAGTTTCTCCTGCAACCCGTTCCCTTTGTGCTAGATGAACGAACGTCCCTCCACATGCTCAGTTCTGAGAGATATGTGTGTGTGAAAGCCATTCTTCATCTAGCTGGTTGGGAACACAAAGTTTGTTTTCAGTTGCAAATTCCACTCCATACATATTTATGGGGAGGTACTAGCTCCAACTCGGTTTTAAGTGAAAACTGCAGGAACTTCAAACTGGCACTAGGAAACAGAATGGAAACCAGAGTAAAAGTTTCTCCTGCAACCCGTTCCCATTGTGCTAGATGAACGAACGTCTCTCCACATGCTCAGTTCTGAGAGATAAGTGTGTGTGAAATCCGTCCTTCACCTAGCTTGTTGGGAACTCAAAGTTTCTTTTCAGTTGCAAACTCCACTCCATACATATTTATGGGGAGGTACTAGCTCCAACTCCGTTTTACATTGAAAACTGCAGGATATTCAAACCGGCACTTGGAAACAGACTGAGAAACCAGAGTAAAATTTTCTCCTGCAACCCGTTCCCTTTGTGCTAGATGAACGAACGTCTCTCCACATGCTCAGTTCTGAGTGATAAGTGTGTGTGGAAGCCGTTTTCACATAGCTTGTTGGGATCACAAAGATTCTTTTCAATTGCATACTCCACTCCTTACATATATATGGGGAGGTACTAGCTCCAACTCGGTTTTACAGTGAAAAGTGCAGGAAATTCTAACCGGCACTAGGAAACAGACTGAGAAACCAGAGTAAAAGTTTTTCCTGCAACCCGTTCCATTTGTCCTAGATGAACGAACGTCTCTCCACATGCTCAGTTCTGAGAGATATGTGTGTGTGAAAGCCGTCCTTCACATACCTTGTTGGGAACACCAAGTTTATTTTCACTTGCTATCTCCACTCCATACATATATATGGGGAAGTACTAGCTCCAACTCGGTTTTACAGTGAAAAGTGCAGGAACTTCAAACCGGCACTAGGAAACAGACTGAGAAACCAGAGTAAAAGTTTATCCTGCAACCCGTTCCCTTTGTCATAGATGAACGAACGTCTCTCCACATGCTCATTTCTGAGAGATATGTGTGTGTGAAAGCCGTTCTTCATGTAGCTGGTTGGGAACACAAAGTTTGTTTTCAGTTGCAAATTCAACTCCATACATATTTATTGGGAGGTACTAGCTAAAAATCGGTTTTACAGTGAATACTGAAGGATCTTCAAACCGGCACTAGGAATCAGACTGAGAAACCAGAGTTAAAGTTTCTCCTGCAACACGTTCCCATTGTGCTAGATGAACGAACGTCTCTCCACATGCTCAGTTCTGAGAGATAAGTGTGTGTGAAAGCCGTCCTTCACCTAGCTTGTTGGGAACACAAAGATTCTTTTCATTTGCAAACTCCACTCCATACAAATTTATGGGGAGGTACTAGCTCCAACTCCGTTTTACATTGAAAACTGCAGGAAATTCAAACCGGCACTTGGAAACAGACTGAGAAACCAGAGTAAAATTTTCTCCTGCAACCCGTTCCCTTTGTGCTAGATGAACGAACGTCTCTCCACATGCTCAGTTCTGAGTGATAAGTCTGTGTGAAACCCGTCTTTCACATACCTTGTTGGGAACACAAAGATTCTTTTCAGTTGCTATCTCCACTCCTTACATATATATGGGGAGGTACTAGCTCCAACTCGATTTTACAGTGAAAACTGCAGGAAATTAAAACCGTCACTATGAAACAGACTGAGAAACCAGAGTAAAAGTTTCTCAAACAAACCTTTCCTTTGTGCTAGATGAACTAACGTCTCTCCACATGCTCAGTTCTGAGAGATATGTGTGTGTGAAAGCCGTCCTTCAACTAGCTTGTTGGGAACACACGGTTTCATTTCATTTGCAAACTGCACTATATACATATATATAGGGAAGTACTAGCTCCAACTCTGTTTTACACTGAAAACTGCAGGAACTTCAAACTGGCACTTGGAAACAGACTGAGAAACCAGAGTAAAAGTTTCTCCTGCAACCCGTTCCCTTTGTGTTAGATGAACGAACGTCTCTCCACATGCTCAGTTCTGAGAGATATGTGTGTGTTAAAGCCGTACTTCAACTAGCTTGTTGGGAACACAAAGTTTCTTTTCACATGCAAACTGCACAATATACATATATATGGGGAGATAAAAGCTCCAAATCTGTTTCACAGTGAAAACTGCAGGAACTTCAAACCGGCATTAGGAAACAGACAGAGAAACCAGAGAAATAATTTCTCCTGCAAACCGTTCCCTTTGTGCTAGATGAACGAACGTCTCTCCACATGCTCAGTTCTGAGAGATAAGTGTGTGTGAAAGCCGTCCTTCACCTAGCTTGTTGGGAACACAAAGTTTCTTTTCAGTTGCAAACTCCACTCCATACATATATATGGGGACGTAATAGTTCCAACACTGTTTTTCTGTGGAATCTGCTGGAACTTCAAACCGGCACTAGGAAACAGACTGAGAAACCAGAATAAAAGTTTCTCCTGCATCCCCTTCCATTTGTGCCATATGAACGAACGTCTCTCCACATGCTCAGTTCTGAGAGATATGTGTGTGTGAAAGCCGTCCTTCACCTAGCTTGTTGGGAACACAAAGTTTCTTTTCAGTTGCAAACTCCACTCCATACATATATATGGGGAGGTACTTGCTCCACCTCGGTTTTACAGTGAAAACTGCAGGAACATCAAACCGGCAGTAGGAAACAGACTAAGAAACCAGAGTAAAAGTTTCACCTGCAAACCGTTCCATTTGTGCTAGATGAACGAACGTCTCTACACATGCTCATTTCTGAGAGATAAGTGTGTGTGAAATCCGTCCGTCACCTAGCTTGTTGGGAACACAAAGTTTCTTTTCACTTGCAAACTCCACCCGATACATATATATGGGGAGGTACTAGCTCCAACTCTGTTTTACAGTGAAAACTGCAGGAACTTCAAACCGGCACTAGGAAACAGACTGACAAACCAGAGTAAAAGTTTCTCCTGCAACCCGTTCCATTTTTGCTAGATGAATGAACGTCTCACCACATGCTCATTTCTGAGAGATAAGTGTGTGTGAAAGCGGAACTTCACCTAGCTTGTTGGGAACACAAAGTTTCTTTTCATTGCAAACTCCACTCCATGCATATATATGGGGAGGTTCTAGCTCAAACTCGGTTTTACAGTGAAAACTGCAGGAACATCCAACTGGCACTAGGAAAAAGACTGAGAATCCAGAGTAAAATTTTCCCCTGCAAAGCGTTCCCTTTGTGCTAGATGAACGAACGTCTCTCCACATGCTCAGTTCTGAGAGATAAGTGTGTGTGAAAGCCGTCCTTCACATAGCTTGTTCGGAACACAAAGTTTCTTTTCATTTGCAAACTCCACTCCATACATATATATGGGGAGGTACTAGCTCCAACTCGATTTTACAGTGAAAACTGCAGGAACTTAAAACCGGCACTAGGAAACAGACTGAGAAACCAGAGTAAAAGTTTCTCCTGCAACCCTTTCCCTTTGTGCTAGATGAACGAACGTCTCTCCACATGCTCAGTTCTGAGAGATAAGTGTGTGTGAAAGCCTTTCTTCACCTAGCTTGTTGGGAACACAAAGTTTCTTTTCACTTGCAGACTCCACTCCATACATATATTTGGGGAGGTACTAGCCCCAACTCGGTTTTACAGTGAAATGTGCAGGAACTTCTAACCAGCACTAGGAAACAGACTGAGAAACCAGAGTAAAACTTTCTCCTGCAACCCGTTCCATTTGTCCTAGATGAACGAACGTCTCTCCACATGCTCAGTTCTGAGAGATAAGTGTGTGTGAAAGCCTTCCTTCACATAGCTTCTTGGGAACACAAAGTTTCTTTTCACTTGCTATCTCCACTCCATACATATATATGGGGAGGTACTAGCTCCAACTCTGTTTTACAGTGAAAAGTGCAGGAACTTTAATCCGGCACTAGGAAACAGACTGAGAAACCAGAGTAAAAGTTTCTCCTGCAACCCGTTCCCTTTGTCCTAGATGAACGAACGTCCCTCCACATGCTCAGTTCTGAGAGATATGTGTGTGTGAAAGCCATTCTTCATCTAGCTTGTTGGGAACTCAAAGTTTCTTTTCAGTTGCAAACTCCACTCCATACATATTTATGGGGAGGTACTAGCTCCAACTCCGTTTTACATTGAAAACTGCAGGATATTCAAACCGGCACTTGGAATCAGACTGAGAAACCAGAGTAAAATTTTCTCCTGCAACCCGTTCGCTTTGTGCTAGATGAACTAACGTCTCTCCACATGCTCAGTTCTGAGAGATATGTGTGTGTTAATGCCGTCCTTCAACTAGCTTGTTGGGAACTCAAAGTTTCTTTTCACATGCAAACTGCACAATATACATATATATAGGGAGATAAAAGCTCCAACTCTGTTTTACAGTGAAAACTGCAGGAACTTCAAACAGGCACTTGGAAAGAGACTGAGAAACAAGAGTAAAAGTTTCCCCTGCCACCCGTTCCCTTTGTGCTAGATGAACGAACGTCTCTCCACATGCTCAGTTCAGAGAGGAAAGTGTGTATGAAAGCCGTTCTTCACCTAGCTTGTTGGGAACACAAAGTTTCGTTTCACTTGCTAACTCCAGTCCATACATATATACGGGGAGGTACAAGCTCCAGCTCGGCTTTACAGTGAAAACTGCAGGAACTTCAAACCGGCACTAGGAAACAGACAGAGTAACCAAAGTAATAGTTTCTCATGCAATCCGTTCCCTTTGTGCTAGATGAACGAACGTCTCTCCACATGCTCAGTTCTGAGAGATATGTGTGTGTGAAAGCCGTCCTTCAGCTAGCTTGTTGGGAACACAATGTTTCTTTTCAGTTGCAAAATCCACTCCATACATATATATGGGGAGGTACTATCTCCAACTCGGTTTTACAGTGAAAAATGCAGAAACATCATACCGGCACTAGGAAACAGACTGAGAAACTAGAGTAAAATTTTCTCCTGCAACCCGTTCCCTTTGTGCTAGATGAACGAACTTCTCTCCAAATGCTCATTTCAGAGAGATAAATGTGTGTGAAAGCCGTCCTTCACCTAGCTTGTTGGGAACACAAAGTATCTTTTCAGTTGCAAATTCCACTTCACACATATGTATGGGGACGTACAAGCTCCAACACGGTTTTACTGTGGAATTTGCAGGAACTTCAAACCGGCACTAGGAAACACACTGAGATAACTGAATAAAAGTTTCTCCTGCAATCCGTTCCATTTGTGCCAAATGAACGAACGTCTCCCACACGTTCAGTTCTGAGAGATAAATGTGTGTGAAAGCCGTCCTTCACCTAGCTTGTTGGGAACACAAAGTTTCGTTTCACTTGCAAACTCCACTCCATACATATATATGGGGAGGTACTAGCTCCAACTCGGTTTTACAGTGAAAACTGCAGGAACTTCAAACCGGTACTAGGAAACACACTGAGAAACCAGAGTTAAAGTTTCTTCTGCAACCCGTTCCCTTTGTGCTAGATGAACGAATGTCTCTCCACATGCTCAGTTCTGAGAGATAAATGTGTGGGAAAGCCGTCCTTCACCTAGCTTGTTGGGAACACAAAGATTCTTTTCAGATGCAAAAACCACTCCATACATATATATGGGGAGGTACACACTCCAAATCGGTTTTACAGTGAAAACTGCAGGAACTTCAAACCGGCACTAGGAAACAGACTGAGAAACCAGAGTAAAAGTTTCTCCTGCAACCCGTTCCCTTTGTGCTAGATGAACGAACGTCTCTCCACATGCTCAGTTCTGAGAGATAAGTGTGTGTGAAAGCCGTCCTTCACCTAGCTTGTTGGGAACACAAAGTTTCTTTTCACTTGCAAACTCCACTCCATACATATATATGGGGAGATACTAGATCCAAATCTGTTTTACAGTGAAAACTGCAGGAACTTCAAACCGGCACTAGGAAACAGACTGAGAAACCAGAGTAAAATTTCTCCTGCAAACCGTTCCCTTTGTGCTAGATGAACGAACGTCTCTCCACATGCTCAGTTCTGAGAGATAAGTGTGTGTGAAAGCCGTCCTTCACCTAGCTTGTTGGGAACACAAAGTTACTTTTCAGTTGCAAACTCCACACCATACATATATATGGGGACGTAATAGTTCCAACACGGTTTTTCTGTGAAATCTGCAGGAACTTCAAACCGGCACTAGGAAACAGACTGAGAAACCAGAGTAAAATTTCTCCTGAAACCCGTTCCATTTGTGCCATATGAACGAACTTCTCTCCACATGCTCATATCTGAGAGATAATTGTGTATGAAAGCCGTCCTTCACCTAGCTAGTTGGGAACACAAAGATTCTTTTCAGATGCAAACTCCAATCCATACACATATATGGGAAGGTACAAACCCCAAATCAGTTTTACAGTGAAAACTGCAGGAACTTCAAACCGGCACTAGGAAACAGACAGAGAAACCAGAATAAAACTTTCTCCTGCAACCCGTTTCATTTGTGCTAGATGAACGAACGTCTCTCCACATGCTCAGTTCTGAGTGATAATTGTGTGTGAAATCCGTCCTTCACATAGCTTGTTGGGAACACAAAGTTTCTTTTCACTTGCAAACTCCACCCCATACATATATATGGGGAGGTACAAGCTCCAACTCTGTTTTACAGTGAAAACTGCAGGAACTTCAAACCGGCACTAGGAAACAGACTGAGAAAACAGAGTAAATGTTTCTCCTGCAACCCGTTCCATTTGTGCCATATGAACGAACGTATCTCCACATGCTCAGATCTGAGAGATAATTGTGTGTGAAAGCCGTCTTTCACCTAGCTAGTTGGGAACACAAAGATTCTTTTCAGATGCAAACTCCAATCCATACATATATATGGGGAGGTACAAACTCCAAATCGGTTTTACAGTGAAAACTGCAGGAACTTCAAACCGGCACTAGGAAACAGACTGAGAAACCAGAATAATACTTTCTCCTTCAACCCGGTTCATTTGTGCTAGATGAACGAACGTCTCTCCACATGCTCAGTTCTGAGTGATAATTGTGTGTGAAAGCCGTCCTTCACCTAGCTTGTTGGGAACACAAAGTTTCTTTTCAGTTGCAAACTCCACTCCATACAAATATATGGGGTGGTACTAGATCCTAATCGGTTTTACAGTGAAAACTGCAGGAATTTCAAACCTGCACTAGGAAACAGACTGAGAAACCAGAGTAAAAGTTTCCCCAGCAACCCTTTCATTTTGTGCTAGATGAACGAACGTCTCTCCACATGCTCAGTTCTGAGAGATATGTGTGTGTGAAAGCCGTCCTTCAACTTGCTTGTTGGGAAAACAAAGTAACTTTTCAGTTGCAAATTCCACTCCACACATATGTATGGGGACGTACTAGCTCCAACACGGTTTTACTGTGGAATTTGCAGGAACTTCAAACCGGCACTAGGAAACAGACTGAAAAACCTGAATAAAAGTTTCTCCTGCAATCCGTTCCATTTGTGCCAAATGAACGAACGTCTCTCCACACGTTCAATTCTGAGAGATAATTGTGTGTGAAAGCCGTTCTTCACCTAGCTTGTTGGGAACACAAAGTTTCTTTTCACTTGCAAACTCCACTCCATACATATATATGGGGAGGTACTAGCTCCAACTCGGTTTTACAGTGAAAATTGCAGGAACTTCAAAAAGGCACTAGGAAACAGACTGAGAATCCCGAGTAAAAGTTTCTCCTTCAACCCGTTCCCTTTGTGCTAGATGAACGAACGTCTCTCCACATGCTCATTTCTGAGAGATAAGTGTGTGTGAAAGCCGTATTTCACCTAGTTTGTTGGGAACACAAAGGTTATATTCACTTGCAAACTCCACTCCATACATATATATGGGGACGTACTAGCTCCAACACGGTTTTACAGTGAAAACTGCAGGAACTTCAAACCGGTACTAGGAAACAGACTAAGAAACCAGAGTTAAAGTTTCTCCTGCAAACCGTTCCCTTTGTGCTAGATGAACGAACGTCTCTCCACATGCTCAGTTCTGAGAGATAAATGTGTGTGAAAGCCGTCCTTCACCTTGCTAGTTGGGAACACAAAGATTCTTTTCAGATGCAAACTCCAATCCATATATATATATGGGGAGGTACAAACACCAAATCGGTTTTACAGTGAAAACTGCAGGAACTTCAAACCGGCACTAGGAAACAGACTGAGAAACCAGAATAAAACTTACCCCTGCAACCCGTTCCATTTGTGCTAGATGAACGAACGTCTCTCCACATGCTCACTTCTGAGTGATAAGTGTATTTGAAAGCCGTACTTCATCTAGCTTGTTGGGAACACAAAGATTCTTTTCAGTTGCAAACTCCACTCCATAAATATATATGGGGAGTTACTAGCTCCTACTCGGTTTTACAATGAAAACTGCAGGAACTTCAAACCGGCACTAGGAAACAGACTGAGAAACCAGAGTAAAAGTTTCTCCTGCAAACCTTTCATTTTGTGCTAGATGAACGAACGTCTCTCCACATGCTCAGTTCTGAGAGATATGTGTATTTGAAAGCCGTCCTTCACCTAGCTTGTTGGGAACACAAAGTTTCTTTTCAGTTGCAAACTCCACTCCATACATATATATGGGGAGGTACTGTCTCCAACACGGTTTTACAGTGAAAACTGCAGGAACTTCAAACCGGCACTAGGAAACAGACTGAGAAACCAGAGTAAAATTTTCTCCTGCAACCCGTTCCCTTTGTGCTAGATGAACGAACGTCTCTCCACATGCTCAGTTCAGAGAGATAACTGTGTGTGAAATCCGTCCTTCACATAGCTTGTTGGGAACACAAAGTTTCTTTTCAGTTGCAAATTCCACCCCACACATATGTATGGGGACGTACTAGCTCCAATACGGTTTTACTGTGGAATCTGCAGGAACTTCAAACGGGCACTAGGAAACAGACTGAGAAACCTGAATAAAAGTTTCTCCTGCAATCCTTTCCATTTGTGCCAAATGAACGAACGTCTCTCCACACGTTAAAGTCTGAGAGATAATTGTGTGTGAAAGCCGTCCTTCACCTAGCTTGTTGGGAACACAAAGTTTCGTTTCACTTGCAAACTCCACTCCATACATATATATGGGGAGGTACTAGCTCCAACTCGGTTTTACAGTGAAAATTGCAGGAACTTCAAAAAGGCTCTAGGAAACAGACTGAGAATCCCGAGTAAAAGTTTCTCCTTCACCCCGTTCCCTTTGTGCTAGATGAACGAACGTCTCTCCACATGCTCATTTCTGAGAGATAAGTGTGTGTGAAAGCCGTCCTTCACCTAGTTTGTTGGGAACACAAATTTTCTTTTCACTTGCAAACTCCACTCCATACATATAAATGGGAAGGTACTAGCTCCAACTCGGTTTTACAATGCAACCTGCAGGAACTTCAAACCAGCAATAGGAAACAGACTGAGAAACCAGAGTAAAAGTTTCTCCTGCAACCCGTTCCTTTTGTGCTAGATGAACGAACATCTCTACACATGCTCAGTTCTGAGAGATAAGTGTGTGTGAAAGCCGTCTTTCACCTAGCTTGTTGGGAACACAAAGTTCCTTTTCACTTGCAAACTCCACTCCATACATATATATGGGGAGGTAATAGCTCCAACTCGGTTTTACAGTGAAAACTGCAGGAACTTCAAACCGGCACTAGGAAACAGACTGAGAAACCAGAGTAATAGTTTCTCCTGCAACCCGTTCCCTTTGTGCTAGATGAACGAACGTCTCTCCACATGCTCAGTTCTGAGATAAGTTTGTGTGAAAGCCGTCCTTCACATAGCTTGTTGGGAACACAAAGTTTCTTTACAGTTGCAAACTCCACTCCATACATATATATGGGGAGGTACTAGCTCCAACTCGGTTTTACAGGGAAAACTGCAGGAACATCAAACCGGCACTAGGAAACAGACTGAGAAACCGGAGTAAAAGTTTCTCCTGCAATCTGTTCCATTTGTGCTAGATGAACGAACGTCTCTACACTTGCTCATTTCTGAGAGATAAGTGTGTTTGAAAGCCGTCCTTCACCTAGCTTGCTGGGAACACAAAGTTTCTTTTCACTTGCAAACTCCACCCCATACATATATATGGGGAGGTACTAGCTCCAACTCTGTTTTACAGTGAAAACTGCAGGATTTTCAAAACGGCACTAGGAAACAGACTGAGAAACCACAGAAAAAGTTTCCCCTGCAACCCGTTCCTTTTGTGCTAGATGAACGTACGTCTCTCCACATGCTCAGTTCTGAGAGATAAGTGTGTGTGAAAGCGGACCTTCACCTAGCTTGTTGGGAACACAACGTTTCTTTACAGTTGCAAACTCCACTCCATACATATATATGGGGAGGTACTAGCTCCAACTCGGTTTTACAGTGAAAACTGCAGGAACTTCAAATCGGCACTAGGAAACAGACTGAGAAACCAGAGTAAAAGTTTCTCCTGCAACCCGTTCCCTTTGTGCTAGATGATAGAACGTCTCTCCACATGCTCAGTTCTGAGAGATAAGTGTGTGTGGAAGCCGTCCTTCACCTAGTTTGTTGGGAACACAAAGTTTCTTTTCACTTGCAAACTCCACTCCATACATATATATGGGTAGGTACTAGCTCCAACTCAGTTTTACAGTGCAACCTGCAGGAACTTCAAACCAGCAATAGGAAACAGACTGAGAAACCAGAGTAAAAGTTTCTCCTGCAACCCGTTCCTTTTGTGCTAGATGAACGAACATCTCTACACATGCTCAGTTCTGAGAGATAAGTGTGTGTGAAAGCCGTCCTTCACCTAGCTTGCTGGGAACACAAAGTTTCTTTTCACTTGCAAACTCCACCCCATACATATATATGGGGAGGTACTAGCTCCAACTCTGTTTTACAGTGAAAACTGCAGGATCTTCAAAACGGCACTAGGAAACAGACTGAGAAACCAGAGTAAAAGTTTCTCCTACAACCCGTTCCCTTTGTGCTAGATGAACGAACGTCTCTCCACATGCTCAGTTCTGAGAGATAAGTGTATGTGAAAGCGGACCTTCACCTAGCTTGTTGGGAACACAAAGTTTCTTTTCACTTGCAAACTCCACTCCATACATATATATGGGGAAATACTAGCTCGAACTCTGTTTTACAGTGAAAACTGCAGGAACTTCAAACCGGCACTAGGAAACAGACTTAGAAACCATAGTAAAATTTCTCCTGCAACCCGTTCCCTTTCTGCTAGATGAACGAAAGTCTCTCCACATGCTCAGTTCTGAGACATATGTGTGTGTGAAAGCCGTCCTTCACATAGCTTGTTGGGAACACAAAGTTTCTTTTCAGTTGCAAACTCCACTCCATACATATATATGGGGACGTACTAGCTCCAACACGGTTTTACAGTGAAAATTGCAGGAACTTCAAACCGGTACTAGGAAACAGACTGAGAAACCAGAGTTAAAGTTTCTCCTACAAACCGTTCCCTTTGTGCTAGATGAACGAACGTCTCTCCACATGCTCAGTTCTGAGAGATAAATGTGTGTGAAAGCCGCCCTTCACCTAGCTAGTTGGGAACACAAAGTTTCTTTTCAGATGCAAACTCCACTTCATACATATATATGGGGAGGTACAAACTCCAAATCGGTTTTACAGTGAAAACTGCAGGAACTTAAACCCGGCACTAGGAAACAGACTGAGAAACCAGAGTAAAAGTTTCTCCTGCAACCCTTTCATTTTGTGCTAGATGAACGAACGTCTCTCCACATGCTCATTTCTGAGAGATAAGTGTGTGTGGAAGCCGTCCTTCACCTAGTTTGTTGGGAACACAAAGTTTCTTTTCACTTGCAAACTCCACTCCGTACATATATATGGGGAGGTACTAGCTCCAAATCAGTTTTACAGTGAAAACTGCAGGAACTTCAAACCGGCACTAGGAAACAGACTGAGAAACCAGAGTATTAGTTTCTCCTGCAACCCGTTCCCTTTGTGCTAGATGAACGAACGTCTCTCCACATGCTCAGTTCTGAGAGATAAGTTTGTGTGAAATCCGTCCTTCACCTAGCTTGTTGGGAACACAAAGTTTCTTTACAGTTGCATACTCCACTCCATACATATATATGGGGAGGTACTAGCTCCAACTCGGTTTTACAGTGGAAACTGCAGGAACTTCAAACCGGCACTAGGAAACAGACTGAGAAACCAGAGTAAAAGTTTCTCCTGCAATCTGTTCCATTTGTGCTAGGTGAACGAACGTCTCTCCACATGCTCATTTCTGAGAGATAATTGTGTTTGAAAGCCGTACTTCACCTAGCTTGCTGGGAACACAAAGTTTCTTTTCACTTGCAAACTCCACCCCATACATATATATGGGGAGGTACTAGCTCCAACTCTGTTTTACAGTGAAAACTGCAGGAACTTCAAAACGGCACTTGGAAACAGACTGAGAAACCAGAGTAAAAGTTTCTCCTGCAACCCGTTCCCTTTTTGCTAGATGAACGAATGTCTCCCCACATGCTCAGTTCTGAGAGATAAGTGTGTGTGGAAGCCGTCCTTCACCTAGTTTGTTGGGAACACAAAGATTCTTTTCACTTGCAAACTCCACTCCATACATATATATGGGGAGGTACTAGCTCCAACTCAGTTTTACAGTGCAACCTGCAGGAACTTCAAACCAGCAATAGGAAACAGACTGAGATACCAGAGTAAAAGTTTCTCCTGCAATCCGTTCCTTTTCTGCTAGATGAACGAACATCTCTACACATGCTCAGTTCTGAGAGATAAGTGTGTGTGAAAGCCGTACTTCACCTAGCTTGTTGGGAACACAAAGTTTCTTTTCACTTGCAAACTCCACTAAATACATATATATGGGAAGGTACTAGCTCCAAATCAGTTTTACAGTGAAAACTGCAGGAACTTCAAACCGGCACTAGGAAACAGACTGAGAAACCAGAGTAATAGTTTCTCCAGCAACCCGTTCCCTTTGTGCTAGATGAACGAACGTCTCTCCATATGCTCAGTTCTGAGAGATAAGTGTGTGTGAAAGCCGTCCTTCACCTAGCTTGTTGGGAACACAAAGTTTCTTTACAGTTGCAAACTCCACTCCATACATGTATATGGGGAGGTACTAGCTCCAACTCGGTTTTACAGTGAAAACTGCAGGAACATCAAACCGGCACTAGGAAACAGACTGAGAAACCAGAGTAAAAGTTTCTCCAGCAATCTGTTCCATTTGTGCTAGATGAAAGAACGTCTCTCCACATGCTCATTTCTGAGAGATAAGTGTGTTTGAAAGCCGTCCTTCACCTAGCTTGCTGGGAACACAAAGTTTCTTTTCACTTGCAAACACCACCCCATACATATATATGGGGAGGAACTAGCTCCAACTCTGTTTGACAGTGAAAACTGCAGGAACTTCAAAACGGCACTAGGAAACAGACTGAGAAACCAGAGTAAAAGTTTCTCCTGCAACCCGTTCCCTTTGTGCTAGATGAACGAAAGTCTCTCCACATGCTCAGTTCTGAGAGATAAGTGTGTGTGTAAGCCGTCCTTCACCTAGTATGTTGGGAACACAAAGTTTCTTTTCACTTGCCAACTCCACTCCATACATATATATGGGGAGGTACTAGCTCCAACTCAGTTTTACAGTGCAACCTGCAGGAACTTCAAACAAGCAATAGGAAACAGACTGAGAAACCAGAGTAAAAGTTTCTCCTGCAACCCGTTCCTTTTGTGCTAGATGAACGAACATCTCTACACATGCTCAGTTTTGAGAGATAAGTGTGTATGAAAGCCGTAATTCACCTAGCTTGTTGGGAACACAAAGTTTCTTTTCAGTTGCTAACTCCACTCCATATATATATATGGGGAGGTACAAGCTCCAACTCGGCTTTACAGTGAAAACTGCAGGAACTTCAAACTGGCACTAGGAAACAGACTGAGTAACCAAAGTAAAAGTTACTCCTGCAACCCTTTCCCTTTGTGCTAGATGAACGAACGTCTCTCCACATGCTCAGTTCTGAGAGATATGTTTGTGTGAAAGCCGTCCTTCACCTAGCTTGTTGGGAACACAAAGTTTCTTTACAGTTGCATACTCCACTCCATACATATATATGGGGAGGTACTAGCTCCAACTCGGTTTTACAGTGAAAACTGCAGGAACATCAAACCGGCACTAGGAAACAGACTGAGAAACCAGAGTAAAAGTTTCTCCTGCAATCTGTTCCATTTGTGCTAGATGAACGAACGTCTCTCCACATGCTCATTTCTGAGAGATAAGTGTGTTTGAAAGCCGTCCTTCACCTAGCTTGCTGGGAACACAAAGTTTCTTTTCACTTGCAAACCCCACCCCTTACATATATATGGGGAGGTACTAGCTCAAACTCTGTTTTACAGTGAAAACTGCAGGAACTTCAAAACGGCACTAGGAAACAGACTGAGAAACCAGAGTAAAAGTTTCTCCTGCAACCCGTTCCCTTTGTGCTAGATGAACGAACGTCTCCCCACATGCTCAGTTCAGAGAGATAAGTGTGTGTGGAAGCCGTCCTTCACCTAGTTTGTTGGGAACACAAAGTTTCTTTTCACTTGCAAACTCCACTCCATACATATATATGGGGAGGTAGTAGCTCCAACTCAGTTTTACAGTGCAACCTGCAGGAAATTCAAACCAGCAATAGGAAACAGACTGAGATACCAGAGTAAAAGTTTCTCCTGCAACCCGTTCCTTTTGTGCTAGATGAACGAACATCTCTACACATGCTCAGTTCTGAGAGATAAGTGTGTGTGAAAGCCGTCCTTCACCTAGCTTGTTGGGAACACAAAGTTTCTTTTCACTTGCAAACTCCACTCCATACATATATATGGGGAGGTACTAGCTCCAAATCTGTTTTACAGTGAAAACTGCAGGAACTTCAAACCGGCACTAGGAAACAGACTGAGAAACCAGAGTAATAGTTTCTCCAGCAACCCGTTCCCTTTGTGCTAGATGAACGAACGTCTCTCCACATGCTCAGTTCTGAGAGATAAGTGTGTGTGAAAGCCGTCCTTCACCTAGCTTGTTGGGAACACAAAGTTTCTTTACAGTTGCAAACTCCACTCCATACATATATATGGGGAGGTACTAGCTCCAACTCGGTTTTACAGTGAAAACTGCAGGAACATCAAACCGGCACTAGGAAACAGACTGAGAAACCCGAGTAAAAGTTTCTCCAGCATTCTGTTCCATTTGTGCTAGATGAAAGAACGTCTCTCCACATGCTCATTTCTGAGAGATAAGTTTGTTTGAAAGCCGTCCTTCACCTAGCTTGCTGGGAACACAAAGTTTCTTTTCACTTGCAAACACCACCCCATACATATATATGGGGAGGTACTAGCTCCAACTCTGTTTTACAGTGAAAACTGCAGGAACTTCAAAACGGCACTAGGAAACAGACTGAGAAACCAGAGTAAAAGTTTCCCCTGCAACCCGTTCCCTTTGTGCTAGATGAACGAACGTCTCTCCACATGCTCAGTTCTGACAGATAAGTGTGTGTGGAAGCCGTCCTTCACCTAGTTTGTTGGGAACACAAAGTTTCTTTTCACTTGCAAACTCCACTCCATACATATATATGGGGAGGTACTAGCTCCAACTCAGTTTTACAGTGCAACCTGCAGGAACTTCAAACCAGCAATAGGAAACAGACTGAGAAACCAGAGTAAAAGTTTCTCCTGCAACCCGTTCCTTTTGTGATAGATGAACGAACATCTCTACACATGCTCTGTTCTGAGAGATAAGTGTGTGTGAAAGCCGTTCTTCACCTAGCTTGTTGGGAACACAAAGTTTCTTTTCACATGCAAACTCCACTCCATACATATATATGGGGAGGTAATAGCTCCAACTAGGTTTTACAGTGAAAACTGCAGGAACTTCAAACCGGCACTAGGAAACAGACTGAGAAACCAGAGTAATAGTTTCTCCTGCAACCCGTTCCCTTTGTGCTAGATGAACGAACGTCTCTCCACATGCTCAGTTCTGAGAGATAAGTTTGTGTGAAAGCCGTTCTTCACCTAGCTTGTTGGGAACACAAAGTTTCTTTACAGTTGCAAACTCCACTCCATACATATATATGGGGAGGTACTAGCTCCTACTCGGGTTTACAGTGAAAACTGCAGGAACATCAAACCGGCACTAGGAAACAGACTGAGAAACCAGAGTAAAAGTTTCCCCTACAATCTGTTCCATTTGTGCTAGATGAACGAACGTCTCTACACATGCTCATTTCTGAGAGATAAGTGTGTTTGAAAGCCGTCCTTCACCTAGCTTGCTGGGAACACAAAGTTTCTTTTCACTTGCAAACTCCACCCCATTCATATATATGGGGAGGTACTAGCTCCAACTCTGTTTTACAGTGAAAACTGCAGGATCTTCAAAACGGCACTAGGAAACAGACTGAGAAACCAGAGTAAATGTTTCTCCTGCAACCCGTTCCTTTTGTGCTAGATGAACGAACATCTCTACACATGCTCAGTTCTGAGATATAAGTGTGTGTGAAAGCCGTCCTTCACCTAGCTTGTTGGTAACACAAAGTTTCTTTTCACTTGCAAATTCCACTCCATACATATATATGGGGAGGTAATAGCTCCAACTCGGTTTTACAGTGAAAACTGCAGGAACTTCAAACCGGCACTATGAAACAGACTGAAAAATCAGAGTAATAGTTTCTCCTGCAACCCGTTCCCTTTGTGCTAGATGAACGAACGTCTCTCCACATGCTCAGTTCTGAGAGATAACTTTGTGTGAAAGCCGTCCTTCACCTAGCTTGTTGGGAACACAAAGTTTCTTTACAGTTGCAAACTCCACTCCATACATATATATGGGGAGGTACTAGCTCCAACTCGGTTTTACAGTGAAAACTGCAGGAACATCAAACCGGCACTAGGAAACAGACTGAGAAACCAGAGTAAAAGTTTCTCCTGCAATCTGTTCCATTTGTGCTAGATGAACGAACGTCTCTACACATGCTCATTTCTGAGAGATAAGTGCGTTTGAAAGCCGTCCTTCACCTAGCTTGCTGGGAACAATAAGTTTCTTTTCACTTGCAAACTCCACCCCATAAATATATATGGGGAGATGCTAGCTCCAACTCTGTTTTACAGTGAAAACTGCAGGATCTTCAAACCGGCACTAGGAAACAGACTGAGAAACCAGAGTAAAAGTTTCTCCTGCAACCCTTTCATTTTGTGCTAGATGAACGAAAGTCTCTCCACATGCTCATTTCTGAGAGATAAGTGTGTGTGGAAGCCGTCCTTCACCTAGTTTGTTGGGAACACAAAGTTTCTTTTCACTTGCAAACTCCACTCCATACATATATATGGGGAGGTACTAGCTCCAAATCAGTTTTACAGTGAAAACTGCAGGAACTTCAAACCGGCACTAGGAAACAGACTGAGAAACCAGAGTAATAGTTTCCCCTGCAACCCGTTCCCTTGTGCTAGATGAACGAACGTCTCTCCACATGCTCAGTTCTGAGAGATAAGTGTGTGTGAAAGCCGTCCTTCAACTAGCTTGTTGGGAACACAAAGTTTCTTTACAGTTGCAAACTCCACTCCATACATATATATGGGGAGGTACTAGCTCCAACTCGGTTTTACAGTGAAAACTGCAGGAACTTCAAAACGGCACTAGGAAACAGACTGAGAAACCATAGTAAAAGTTTCTCCTGCAACCCGTTCCCTTTGTGCTAGATGAACGAACGTCTCTCCACATGCTCAGTTCTGAGAGATAAGTGTGTGTGGAAGCCGTCCTTCACCTAGTTTGTTGGGAACACAAAGTTTCTTTTTACTTGCAAATTCCACTCCATACATATTTATGGGGAGGTACTAGCTCCAACTCTGTTTTACAGTGAAAACTGCAGGAACTTCAAACCGGCACTAGGAAAAAGAGTGAGAAACCAGAGTAAAACTTTCTCCTGCAAAACGTTCCGTTTGTGCTAGATGAATGAACGTCTCTCCACATGCTCATTTCTGAGGTATAAGTGTGTGTGAAAGCCGTCCTTCACCTAGCTTGTTGGGAACACAAAGTTTCTTTTCAATTGCAAACTCCATTCCATACATATATATGGGGAGGTAATAGCTCCAACTCTGTTTTACAGTGAAAACTGCAGGAACTTCAAAACGGCACTAGGAAACAAAGTGAGAAACCAGAGTAAAGATTCTCCTGCAACACGTTCCCTTTGTGCTAGATGAAAGAACGTCTCTCCACATGCTCATTTCTGAGAGATATGTGTGTGTGAAAGCCGTCATTCACCTAGCTTGTTGGGAACACAAAGTTTCCTTTCACTTGCTAACTCCACTCCATACATATATATGGGGAGTTACTAGCTCCAACTCGGCTTTACAGTGAAAACTGCAGGAACTTCAAACCGGCACTAGGAAACAGACTGAGTAACCAAAGTAAAAGTTTCTCCTGCAACCCGTTCCCTTTGTGCTAGATGAAAGAACGTCTCTCCACATGCTCAGTTCTGAGAGATAATTGTGTGTGAAAGCCGTCCTTCACCTAGCTTGTTGGGAACACAAAGTTTCTTTACAGTTGCAAACTCCACTCCATACATATATATGGGGAGGTACTAGCTCCAACTCGGTTTTACAGTGAAAACTGCAGGAACATCAACCCGGCACTAGGAAACAGACTGAGAAACCAGAGTAAAAGTTTCTCCTGCAACCCGTTCCCTTTGTGCTAGATGAACGAACGTCTCTCCACATGCTCAGTTCTGAGAGATAAGTGTGTGTGAAAGCCGTCCTTCACCTAGCTTGTTGGGAACACAAAGTTTCTTTTCACTTGCAAACTCCACCCCACACATATATATGGGGAGGTACTAGCTCCAACTCTGTTTTGCAGTGAAAACTGCAGGAACTTCAAACCGGCACTAGGAAACAGACAGAGAAACCAGAGTAAAAGTTTTTCCTGCAACCCGTTCCCTTTGTGCTAGATGAATGAAAGTCTCTCCACATGCTCATTTCTGAGAGATAAGTGTGTGTGAAAGCGGAACTTCACCTAGCTTGTTGGGAACACAAAGTTTCTTTTCACTTGCAAACTCCACTCCATACATATATATGGGGAGGTTCTAGCTCAAACTCGGTTTTACAGTGAAAACTGCAGGAAGTTCAAACCGGCACTATGAAACAGACTGAGAATCCAGAGTAAAAGTTTCTCCTGCAACCCGTTCCCTTTGTGCTAGATGAACGAACGTCTCTCCACATGCTCAGTTCTGAGAGATAAGTGTGTGTGAAAGCCGTCCTTCACCTAGATTGTTGGGAACACAAAGTTTCTTTTCACTTGCAAATTCCACTCCATACATATATATGGGGAGGTACTAGCTCCAACTCTGTTTTACAGTGAAAACTGCAGGAACTTCAAACCGGCACTAGGAAACAGAGTGAGAAACTAGAGTAAAAGTTTCTCCTGCTACACGTTCCGTTTGAGCTAGATGAATGAACGTCTCTTCACATGCTCATTTCTGAGGGATAAGTGTGTGTGAAAGCCGTCCTTCACCTAGCTTGTTGGGAACACAAAGTTTCCTTTCACTTGCAAACTTCACTCCATACATATATATGGGGAGGTTCTAGCTCAAACTCGGTTTTACAGTGAAAACTGCAGGAACTTCAAACCGGCACTAGGAAAGAGATTGAGAATCCAGAGTAAAAGTTTCTCCTGCAACCTGTTCCCTTTGTGCTAGATGAACGAACGTCTCTCCACATGCTCAGTTCTGAGAGATAAGTGTGTGTGAAAGCCGTCCTTCACCTAGCTTGTTGGGAACACAAAGTTTCTTTTCAATTGCAAACTCCACTCCATACATATATATGGGGAGGTAATAGCTCCAAATCTGTTTTACAGTGAAAACTGCAGGAACTTCAAACCGGCACTAGGAAACAAAGTGAAAACCAGAGTAAAGATTCTCCTGCAACACGTTCCCTTTGTGCTAGATGAAAGAACGTCTATCCACATGCTCATTTCTGAGAGATATGTGTGTGTGAAAGCCGTCATTCACCTAGCTTGTTGGAAACACAAAATTTCCTTTCACTTGCAAACTCCACTCCATACATATATATGGGTAGGTACTAGCTCCAACTCGGTTTTACAGTGAAAACTGCAGGAACTTCAAACCGGCACTAGGAAACAGACTGAGAAACCAGAGTAAAAGTTTATCCTGCAAACCGTTCCCTTTGTGCTAGATGAACGAACGTCTCTCCACATGCTCAGTTCAGAGAGAAAAGTGTGTATGAAAGCCGTAATTCACCTAGCTTGTTGGGAACACAAAGTTTCTTTTCACTTGCTAACTCCACTCCATACATATATATGGGGAGTTACTAGCTCCAACTCGGCTTTACAGTGAAAACTGCAGGAACTTCAAACCAGCACTAGGAAACAGACTGAGTAACCAAAGTAAAAGTTTCTCCTGCAACCCGTTCCCTTTGTGCTAGATGAACGAACGTCTCTCCACATGCTCATTTCTGAGAGATAAGTGTGTGTGAAAGCCGTACTTCAACTAGCTTGTTGGGAACACAAATTTTCTTTTCAATTGCAAACTCCACTCCATACATATATATGGGAAGGTACTAGCTCCAACTCGGATTTACTGTGAAAACTGCAGGAACTTCAAACCGGCACTAGGAAACAGACTGAGATACCAGAGTAAAAGTTTCTCCTGCAAACCGTTCCTATTGTGCTAGATGAACGAACGTCTCTCCGCATGCTCAGTTCTGAGAGATATGTGTGTGTGAAAGCCGTCCTTCAACTAGCTTGTTGGGAACACAAAGTTTCTTTTTACTTGCAAACTCCACTCCATACATATATATGGGGAGGTTCTAGCTCCAACTCGGTTTTACAGTGAAAACTGCAGGAACTTCAAACCGGCACTAGGAAACAGACTGAGAATCCAGAGTAATAGTTTATCCTGCAAACCGTTCCCTTTGTGCTAGATGAACGAACGTCTCCCCACATGCTCAGTTCAGAGAGAAATGTGTGTATGAAAGCCGTTCTTCACCTAGCTTGTTGGGAACACAAAGTTTCTTTTCAATTGCTTACTCCACTCCATACATATATATAGGTAGATACTAGCACCAACTCGGCTTTACAGTGAAAACTGCAGGAACTTCAAACTGGCACTAGGAAACAGACTGAGTAACGAAAGTAAAAGTTTCTCCTGCAACCCGTTCCTTTTGTGCTAGATGAACGAACGTCTCTCCACATGCTCAGTTCTGAGAGATAAGTGTGTGTGAAAGCCGTTCTTCACCTAGCTTGTTGGGAACACAAATTTTCTTTTCAAGTGCAAACTCCTCTCCATACATATATATGGGAAGGTACTAGCTCCAACCCGGTTTTACAGTGAAAATTGCAGGAAATTCAAACCGGCACTAGGAAACAGACTGAGATACCAGAGTAACAGTTTCTCCTGCAACCCGTTCCTTTTGTGCTAGATGAACGAACGTCTCTCCACATGCTCAGTTCTGAGAGATAAGTGTGTGTGAAAGCCGTCCTTCAACTAGCTTGTTGGGAACACCAAGTTTCTTTTCACTTGCAAACTCCACTCCATACATATATATGGGGACGTACTTGCTCCAACACGGTTTTACAGTGAAAACTGCAGTAACTTCAAACCGGTACTAGGAAACAGACTTAGAAAACAGAGTAAAAGTTTCTCCTGCCACCCTTTCCCTTTGTGCTAGATGAACGAACGTCTCTCCACATGCTCAGTTCTGAGAGATAATTGTGTTTGAAAACCGTCCTTCACCTAGCTTGTTGGGAACACAAAGTTTCCTTTCACTTGCAAACTCCACTCCATACATATATATGGGGAGGTACTAGCTCCAACTCGGTTTTACAGTGAAAACTGCAGGAACGTAAAAACGGCACTAAGAAACAGACTGAGAAACCAGAGAAAAACTTGCTCCGTCAACTCATTCCCTTTGTGGTAGATGAACGAACGTCTCTCCACATGCTCAGTTCTGAGAGATATGTGTGTGTGAAAGCCGTCCTTCAACAAGCTTGTTGGGAACACAAAGTTTCTTTTCACTTGCAAACTCCACTCCATACATATATATGGGGAGGTACTAGCTCCAACTCGTTTTTACAGTGAAAACTGCTGGAACTTCAAACCGGCACTAGGAAACAGACTGAGAAACGAGAGAAAAAGTTTCTCCTGCAACCTGTTCCCTTTGTGCTAGATGAACGAACATCCCTCCACATGCTCAGATCTGAGAGATAAGTGTGTGTGAAAGCCGTACTTCACCTTGCTTGTTGGGAACACAAAGTTTCCTTTCACTTGCAAACTCCAGTCCATACATATATATGGGGAGGTACTATCTCCAACTCGGCTTTACAGTGAAAAGTGCAGGAACTTCAAACCGGCACTAGGAAACAGAATGAGAAACCAGAGTAAAAGATTCTCCTGCAAACCTTTCCCTTTGTGCTAGATGAACGAACGTCTTTCCACATACTCAGTTCTGAGACATAAGTGTGTGTGAAGCCGTCATTCACCTAGCTTGTTGGGAACACAAAGTTTCCTTTCACTTGCAAACTCCACTCCATACATATATATGGGGAGGTACTAGCTCCAACTCGGTTTTACAGTGAAAACTGCAGGAACTTAAAAACGGCACTAGGAAACAGACTGAGAAACCAGAGTAAAAGTTTCTCCTTCAACCCGTTCCCTTTGTGCTAGATGAACGAACGTCTCTCCACATGCTCAGTTCTGAGAGATAATTGTGTGTGAAAGCCGACCTTCACAAAGTTTGTTGGGAACACAAAGTTTTTTTCACTTGCAAAGTCCACTCCATACATATATTTGGGGAAGTTCTAACTCCAACTCTGTTTTACAGTGAAAACTGCAGGAACTTCAAACCGGCACTAGGAAACAGACTGAGAAACCAGAGTAAAAGTTTCTCCTGCAACACGTTCCATTTGTGCTAGATGAACGAACGTCTCTCCACATGCTCAGTTCTGATAGATAAGTGTGTGTGAAAGCCGTCCTTCACCTAGCTTGCTGGGAACACAAAGTTTCTTTTCACTTGCAAACACCACTCCATACATATATATGCGGAGGTACTAGCTCCAACACTGTTTACAGTGAAAACTGCAGGAACTTCAAACCGGTACAAGGAAACAGACTTAAAAAACAGAGTAAAAATTTCTCCTGCCACCCGTTCCCTTTGTGCTAGATGAACTAACGTCTCTCCACATGCTCAGTTCTGAGAGATAAGTGTGTGTGAAAGCCGTCCTTCACCTTGCTTGTTGGGAACACAAAGTTTCCTTTCACTTGCAAACTCCAGTCCATACATATATATGGGGAGGTACTATCTCCAACTCGGTTTTACAGTGAAAACTGCAGGAACTTCCAACCGGCACTAGGAAACAGACTGAGAAACCAGAGTAAAAATTCTCCTGCAAACCGTTCCCTTTGTGCTAGATGAACGAACGTCTCTCCACATGCTCAGTTCTGAGAAATAAGTGTGTGTGAAAGCCGTCCTTCACCTTGCTTGTTGGGAACACAAAGTTTCCTTTCACTTGCAAACTCCAGTCCAAACATATATATGGGGAGGTACTATCTCCAACTCGGTTTTACAGTGAAAACTGCAGGAACTTCAAACCGGCTCTAGGAAACAGACTGAGAAACCAGAGTAACAGATTCTCCTGCAAAACGTTCCCTTTGTGCTAGATGAACGAAAGTCTCTCCACATGCTCAGTTCTGAGAGATATGTGTGTGTGAAAGCCGTACTTCAACTAGCTTGTTGGGAACACAAAGTTTCTTTTCACTTGCAAACTCCACTCCATACATATATATGAGGAGGTACTAGCTCCAACTCGTTTTTACAGTGAAAACTGCAGGAACTTCAAACCGGCACTAGGAAACAGACTGAGAATCCAGAGAAAAAGTTTCTGCTGCAACCTGTTCCTTTTGTGCTAGATGAATGAACGTCTCTCCACATGCTCAGTTCTGAGAGATAAGTGTGTGTGAAAGCCGTCCTTCACATTGCTTGTTGGGAACACAAAGTTTCCTTTCACTTGCAAACTCCACTCCATACATATATATGGGGAGGTACTAGCTCCAATTCGGTTTCACAGTGAAAACTGCAGGAACTTCAAAACGGCACTAGGAAACAGACTGAGAAACCAGAGTAAAAGTTTCTCCTGCAACTCATTCCCTTTGTGGTAGATGAACGAACGTCTCTCCACATGCTCAGTTCTGAGAGATATGTGTGTGCGAAAGCCGTCCTTCAAATAGCTTGTTGGGAACACAAAGTTTCTTTTCACTTGCAAACTCCACTCCATACATATATATGGGGAGGTACTAGCTCCAACTCGTTTTTATATTGAAAACTGCAGGAACTTCAAACCGGCACTAGGAAACAGACTGAGAAACCAGAGAAATAGTTTCTCCTGCAACCTGTTCCCTTTGTGCTAGATGAACGAACGTCTCTCCACATGCTCAGTTCTGAGAGATAAGTGTGTGTGAAAGCCGTCCTTCACCTTGCTTGTTGGGAACACAAAGATTCCTTTCACTTGCAAACTCCAGTCCATACATATATATGGGGAGGTACTATCTCCAACTCGGTTTTACAGTGAAAACTGCAGGAACTTCAAACCGGCACTAGGAAACAGACTGAGAAACCAGAGTAAAAATTCTCCTGCAAACCGTTCCCTTTGTGCTAGATGAACGAACGTCTCTCCACATGCTCAGTTCTGAGAAATAAGTGTGTGTGAAAGCCGTCCTTCACCTTGCTTGTTGGGAACACAAAGTTTCCTTTCACTTGCAAACTCCAGTCCAAACATATATATGGGGAGGTACTATCTCCAACTCGGTTTTACAGTGAAAACTGCAGGAACTTCAAACCGGCTCTAGGAAACAGACTGAGAAACCAGAGTAACAGATTCTCCTGCAAACCGTTCCCTTTGTGCTAGATGAACGAACGTCTCTCCACATGCTCAGTTCTGAGAGATATGTGTGTGTGAAAGCCGTCCTTCAACTAGCTTGTTGGGAACACAAAGTTTCTTTTCACTTGCAAACTCCACTCCATACATATATATGGGGAGGTACTAGCTCCAACTCGTTTTTACAGTGAAAACTGCAGGAACTTCAAACCGGCACTAGGAAACAGACTGAGAAACCCGAGTAAAAGTTTCTCCTGCAACCCGTTCCCTTTGTGCTAGATGAACGAACGTCTCTCCACATGCTCAGTTCTGATAGATAAGTGTGTGTGAAAGCCGTCCTTCACCTAGCTTGTTGGGAACACAAAGTTTCTTTTCACTTGCAAACACCACTCCATACATATATATGCGGAGGTACTAGCTCCAACACGGTTTTACAGTGAAAACTGCAGGAACTTCAAACCGGTACAAGGAAACAGACTTAAAAACCAGAGTAAAAATTTCCCCTGCCACCCGTTCCCTTTGTGCTAGATGAACGAACGTCTCTCCACATGCTCAGTTCTGAGAGATAAGTGTGTTTGAAAGCCGTCCTTCACCTAGCTTGTTGGGAACAGAAAGTTTCCTTTCACTAGCAAACTCCACTCCATACATATATATGGGGAGGTACTAGCTCCAACTCGGTTTTACAGTGAAAACTGCAGGAACATCAAAACGGCACTAGGAAACAGACTGAGAAACCAGAGTAAAAGTTTCTCCTGCAAATCATTCCCTTTGTGGTAGATGAACGAACGTCTCTCCACATGCACAGTTCTGAGAGATATGTGTGTGTGAAAGCCGTCCTTCAACTAGCTTGTTGGGAACACAAAGTTTCTTTTCACTTGCAAACTCCACTCCTTACATATATATGGGGAGGTACTAGCTCCAACTCGTTTTTACATTGAAAACTGCAGGAACTTCAAACCGGCACTAGGAAACAGACTGAGAAACCAGAGAAATAGTTTCTCCTGCAACCTGTTCCCTTTTTGCTAGATGAACGAACGTCTC
Organism: Camelus dromedarius; assembly: GCF_036321535.1. Taxonomy (NCBI): domain Eukaryota; kingdom Metazoa; phylum Chordata; class Mammalia; order Artiodactyla; family Camelidae; genus Camelus; species Camelus dromedarius. The sequence goes on along the minus strand of NC_087441.1, from coordinate 86,756,720 downwards.
TCCACATGCTCAGTTCTGAGAGATAAGTGTGTGTGAAAGCCGTCCTTCACCTTGGTTGTTGGGAACACAAAGTTTCCTTTCACTTGCAAACTCCAGTCCATACATATATATGGGGAGGTACTATCTCCAACTCGGTTTTACAGTGAAAACTGCAGGAACTTCAAACCGGCACTAGGAAACAGACTGAGAAACCAGAGTAAAAATTCTCCTGCAAACCGTTCCCTTTGTGCTAGATGAACGAACGTCTCTCCACATGCTCAGTTCTGAGAAATAAGTGTGTGTGAAAGCCGTCCTTCACGTTGCTTGTTGGGAACACAAAGTTTCCTTTCACTTGCAAACTCCAGTCCAAACATATATATGGGGAGGTACTGTCTCCAACTCGGTTTTACAGTGAAAACTTCAGGAACTTCAAACCGGCACTAGGAAACAGACTGAGAAACCAGAGTAAAAGTTTCTCCTGCAACTCATTCCCTTTGTGGTAGATGAACGAACGTCTCTCCACATGCTCAGTTCTGAGAGATATGTGTGTGTGAAAGCCGTCCTTCAACTAGCTTGTTGGGAACACAAAGTTTCTTTTCACTTGCAAACTCCACTCCATACATATATATGGGGAGGTACTAGCTCCAACACGTTTTTACAGTGAAAACTGCAGGAACTTCAAACCGGCACTAGGAAACAGACTGAGAAACCAGAGAAAAAGTTTCTCCTGCAACCTGTTCCATTTGTGCTAGATGAACGAACGTCTCTCCACATGCTCAGTTCTGAGAGATAAGTGTGTGTGAAAGCCGTTCTTCACCTTGCTTGTTGGGAACACAAAGTTTCCTTTCACTTGCAAACTCCAGTCCATACATATATATGGGGAGGTACTATCTCCAACTCGGTTTTACAGTGAAAACTGCAGGAACTTCAAACCGGCACTAGGAAACAGACTGAGAAACCAGAGTAAAAGATTCTCCTGCAAACCATTCCCTTTGTGCTAGATGAACAAACGTCTCTCCACATGCTCAGTTCTGAGAGATAAGTGTGTGTGAAATCCGTCCTTCACCTTGCTTGTTGGGAACACAAAGTTTCCTTTCACTTGCAAACTCCAGTCCATACATATATATGGGGAGGTACTATCTCCAACTCAGTTTTACAGTGAAAACTGCAGGAATATCAAAACGGCACTAGGAAACAGACTGAGAAAACAGAGTAACAGATTCTCCTGCAAACCGTTCCCATTGTGCTAGATGAACGAACGTCTCTCCACATGCTCAGTTCTGAGAGATATGTGTGTGTGAAAGCCGTACTTCAACTAGCTTGTTGGGAACACAAAGTTTCTTTTCACTTGCAAACTACACTCCATACATATATATGAGGAGGTACTAGCTCCAACTCCTTTTTTCAGTGAAAACTGCAGGAACATCAAACCGGCACTAGGAAACAGACTGAGAATCCAGAGAAAAAGTTTCTCCTGCAACCTGTTCCTTTTGTGCTAGATGAATGAACGTCTCTCCACATGCTCAGTTCTGAGAGATAAGTGTGTGTGAAAGCCGTCCTTCACATTGCTTGTTGGGAACACAAAGTTTCCTTTCACTTGCAAACTCCACTCCATACATATATATGGGGAGGTACTAGCTCTAACTCGGTTTTACAGTGAAAACTGCAGGAACTTCAAAACGGCACTAGGAAACAGACTGAGAAACCAGAGTAAATGTTTCTCCTGCAACCCGTTCCCTTTGTGCTAGATGAACGAACGTCTCTCCACATGCTCAGTTCTGAGAGATAAGTGTGTGTGAAAGCCGACCTTCACAAATTTTGTTGGGAACACAAAGTTTTTTTCACTTGCAAACTCCACTCCATACATATATAAGGGTAGGTTCTAGCTCCAACTCTGTTTTACAGTGAAAACTGCAGGAACTTCAAACCGGCACTAGGAAACAGACTGAGAAACCAGAGTAAAAGTTTCTCCTGCAACCCTTTCCCTTTGTGCTAGATGAACGAACGTCTCTCCACATGCTCAGTTCTGAGAGATAAGTGTGTGTGAAAGCCGACCTTCACCTAGCTTGTTGGGAACAGAAAGATTCCTTTCACTTGCAAACTCCACTCCTTAAATATATATGGGGAGGTACTAGCTCCAACACGGTTTTACAGTGAAAACTGCAGGAACTTCAAAACGGCACTAGGAAACAGACTGAGAAACCAGAGTAAAAGTTTCTCCTGCAACCCGTTCCCTTTGTGCTAGATGAACGAACGTCTCTCCACATGCTCAGTTCTGAGAGATAAGTGTGTGTGAAAGCCGACCTTCACCAAGCTTGTTGGGAACACAAAGTTTCTTTTCACTTGCAAACTCCACTCCATACATATATATGGGGAGGTACTTGCTCCAACTCGGTTTTACAGTGAAAACTGCAGGAACTTCAAACCGGCACTAGGAAACAGACTGAGAAACCAGAGTAAATTTTCTCCTGCAAACCGTTCTCTTTGTGCTAGATGAAAGAACGTCTCTCCACATGCTCTGTTCTGAGAGATAAGTGTGTGTGAAAGCTGTCCTTCACCTAGCTTGTTGGGAACACAAAGTTTCATTTCACTTGCAAACTCCACTCCATACATATATATGGGGAGGTACTAGCTCCAAGTCGGTTTTACAGTGCAAACTGCAGGAACTTCAAACCGGCACTAGGAAACAGACTGAGAAACCAGAGTAAAAGTTTCTCCTGCAACCCGTTCCCTTTGTGCTAGATGAACGAACGTCTCTCCACATGCTCATTTCTGAGAGATAAGTGTGTGTGAAAGCCGTCCTTCACCTAGCTTGTTGGGAACACATAGTTTTTTTCACTTTCAAACTCCACTCCATACATATGTATGGGTTGGTACTAGCTCCAAATCGGTTTTAAAGTGAAAACTGAAGGAACTTCAAACCGGCACTAGGAAACAGACTGAGAAACCTGAGTAAAAGTTTCTCCTGCAACCCGTTCCCATTGTGCTAGATGAACGAACGTCTCTCCACATGCTCAGTTCTGAGAGATAAGTGTGTGTGAAAGCCGTCCTTCACCTAGCTTGTTGGGAACACAAAGTTTCTTTTCACTTGCAAACTCCAATCCATACATATATATGGGGAGGTACTAGCTCCAACTCGGTTTTACAGTGAAAACTGCAGGAACTTCAAACCAGCACTAGGAAATAGACTGAGAATCCAGAGTAAAAGTTTCTCCTGCAAACCGTTCCCTATGTGCTAGATGAACGAACGTCTCACCTCATGCTCAGTTCTGAGAGTTAAATGTGTGTGAAAGCCGTCCTTCACCTAGCTTGTTGGGAACACAAAGTTTTTTTCACTTGCAAACTCCACTCCATACATATATAAGGGGAGGTTCTAGCTCCAACTCTGTTTACAGTGAAAACTGCAGGAACTTCAAACCGGCACTAGGAAACAGACTGAGAAACCAGAGTAAAAGTTTCTCCTGCAACCCTTTCCCTTTGTGCTAGATGAACGAACGTCTCCCACATGCTCAGTTCTGATAGATAAGTGTGTGTGAAAGCCGCCTTCACCTAGCTTGTTGGGAACACAAAGTTTCTTTTCACTTGCAAACACCACTCCATACATATATATGCGGAGGTACTAGCTCCAACACTGTTTTACAGTGAAAACTGCAGGAACTTCAAACCGGCACTAGGAAACAAACTGAGAAACAAGAGTAAAAGTTTCTCCTGCAACCCGTTCCCTTTGTGCTAGATGAACGAAAGTCTATCCACATGCTCAGTTCTGAGAGATAAGTGTGTGTGAAAGCCGTCCTTCACCTAGCTTGTTGGGAACAGAAAGTTTCCTTTCACTTGCAAACTCCACTCCATACATATATATGGGGAGGTACTAGTTCCAACTCGGTTTTACAGTGAAAACTGAAGGAACTTCAAACCGGCACTAGGAAACAGACTCAGAATCCAGAGTAAAATATTCTCCTGCAACCCGTTCCCTTTGTGCTAGATGAACGAACGTCTCTCCACATGCTCAGTTCTGAGAGATAAGTGTGTGTGAAAGCCGTCCTTCAACTAGCTTGTTGGGAACACAAAGTTTCTTTTCACTTGCAAATTCCATTCCATACATATATATGGGGAGGTACTATCTCCAACTCGTTTTTACAGAGAAAGCTGCAGGAACTTCAAACCGGCACTAGGAAACAGACTGAGAAACCAGAGAAAACGTTTCTCCTGCAACCTTTTCCCTTTGTGCTAGATGAACGAACGTCTCTCCACATGCTCATTTCTGTGAGATAAGTGTGTGTGAAAGCCGTCCTTCACCTTGCTTGTTGGGAACACAATGTTTCCTTTCACTTGAAAACACCACTCCTTAAATATATATGGGGAGGTACTAGCTCCAACTCGGTTTTACAGTCAAAACTGCAGGAACTTCAAAACGGCACTAGGAAACAGACTGAGAAACCAGAGTAAAAGTTTCTCCTGCAACCCGTTCCCTTGGTGCTAGATGAACGAACGTCTCTCCACATGCTCAGTTCTGAGAGATAAGTGTGTGTGAAAGCCGACCTTCACCAAGCTTGTTGGGAACACAAAGTTTCTTTTCACTTGCAAACTCCAATCCATACATATATATAGGGAGGTACTAGGTCCAAGTCGGTTTTACAGTGAAAACTGCAGGAACTTCAAACCGGCACTAGGAAACAGACTGAGAAACCAGAGTAAATTTTCTCCTGCAAACCGTTCTCTTTGTGCTAGATGAAAGAACGTCTCTCCACATGCTCAGTTCTGAGAGATAAGTGTGTGTGAAAGCCGTCCTTCACCTAGCTTGTTGGGAACACAAAGTTTCATTTCACTTGCAAACTCCACTCCATACATATATATGGGGAGGTACCAGCTCCAAGTCGGTTTTACAGTGCAAACTGCAGGAACTTCAAACCGGCACTAGGAAACAGACTGAGAAACCAGAGTAAAAGTTTCTCCTGCAACCCGTTCCCTTTGTGCTAGATGAACAAACGTCTCTCCACATGCTCAGTTCTGAGAGATAAGTGTGTGTGAAAGCCGTCCTTCACCTAGCTTTTTGGGAACACAAAGTTTCTTTTCACTTGCAAACTCCACTCCATAGATATATATGGGGAGGTAGAAGCTCAAAGTCGGTTTTACAGTGAAAACTGCAGGAACTTCAAACCGGCACTAGGTAACAGACTGAAAAATCAGAGTAAAAGTTTCTCCTGCAAACTTTTCCCTTTGTGCTAGATGAACGAACGTCTCTCCACATGCTCAGTTCTGAGAGATAAGTGTTTGTGAAAGCCGTCCTTCACCTAGCTTGTTGGGAACACAAAGTTTCTTTTCACTTGCAAACTCCACTCCATACATATATATGGGGAGGTACTAGCTCCAACTCGGTTTTACAGTGAAAACTGCAGGAACTTCAAACCAGCACTAGGAAATAGACTGAGAAACCAGAGAAAAAGTTTCTCCTTCAACCCGTTCCATTTGTGCTAGATGAACGAACGTCTCTCCACAAGCTCAGTTCTGAGAGATAAGTGTGTGTGAAAGCCGTCCTTCACCTAGCTTGTTGGGAACACAAAGTTTCTTTTCACTTGCAAACTCCACTCCATACATATATATGGGGAGGTACTAGCTCCAAGTCGGTTTTACAGTGCAAACTGCAGGAACTTCAAACCGGCACTAGGAAACAGACTGAAAATCCAGAGTAAATGTTTCTCCTGCAACCCGTTCCCTTTGTGCTAGATGAACGAACGTCTCTCCACATGCTCAGTTCTGAGAGTTAAGTGTGTGTGAAAGCCGTCCTTCATATAGCTTGTTGGGAACACAAAGTTTCTTTTCACTTGCAATCTCCACTCCATACATATATATGGGGAGGTACTAGCTCCAACTCGGTTTTACAGTGAAAACTGCAGGAACTTCATACCGGCACTAGGAAACAGACTGAGAAACCAGAGTAAAAGTTTCCCCTTCAACCCGTTCCCTTTGTGCTAGATGAACGAACGTCTCTCCACATGCTCAGTTCTGAGAGATAAGTGTGTGTGAAAGCCGTCCTTCACCTAGCTTGTTGGGAACACAAAGTTTCTTTTCACTTCCAAACTCCACTCCATACATATATATGGGGAGGTACTAGCTCCAACTCGGTTTTACAGGGAAAACTGCAGAAAATTCAAACCGGCACTAGGAAACAGACTGAGAAACCAGAGTAAAAGTTTCTCCTGCAAACCGTTCCATTTGTGCTTGATGAACGAACGTCTCTCCACATGCTCAGTTCTGAGAGTTAAGTGTGTGTGAAAGCCGTCCTTCACCTAACTTGTTGGGAACACAAAGTTTCTTTTCACTTGCAAACCCCACTCCATACATATATATGGGGAGGTACTAGCTCCAACTCGGTTTTACTGTGCAAACTGCAGGAACTTCAAACCGGCACTAGGAAACAGACTGAGAAACCAGAGTAAAAGTTTCTCCTGCAACCCGTTCCATTTGTGCTAGATGAACGAACGTCTCTCCACATGCTCAGTTCTGAGAGATAAGTGTGTGTGAAAGCCGTCCTTCACATAGCTTGTTGGGAACACAAAGTTTCTTTTCACTTGCAAACTCGACTCCATATATATGTATGGGGAGGTACAAGCTCAAAGTCGGTTTTACAGTGAAAACTGCAGGAACTTCAAACCGGCACTAGGAAACAGACTGAAAAAACAGAGTAAAAGTTTCTCCTGCAACCCTTTCCCTTTGTGCTAGATGAACGAACGTCTCTCCACATGCTCATTTCTGAGAGATAACTGTGTGTGAAAGCCGTCCTTCACCTAGCTTGTTGGGAACACAAAGTTTCTTTTCACTTGCAAACTCCACTCCATACATATATATGGGGAGATACTAGCTCCAACTCGGTTTTACAGTGAAAACTGCAGGAACTTCAAACCAGCACTAGGAAATAGACTGAGAAACCAGAGAAAAAGTTTCTCCTTCAACCCGTTCCATTTGTGCTAGATGAACGAACGTCTCTCCACAAGCTCAGTTCTGAGAGATAAGTGTGTGTGAAAGCCGTCCTTCACCTAGCTTGTTGGGAACACAAAGTTTCTTTTCACTTGCAAACTTCACTCCATATATATATATGGGGAAGTACAAGCTCCATCACGGTTTTACAGTGAAAACTGCAGGAACTTCAGACCGGAACTAGGAAACAGACTGAGAAACCAGAGTAAAATTTTCTCCTGCAACCCGTTCCCTTTGTGCTAGATGAACGAACGTCTCTCCACATGCTCAGTTCTGAGAGATAAGTGTGTGTGAAAGCCGTCCTTCACCTAGCTTGTTGGGAACACAAAGTTTCTTTTCACTTGCAAACACCACTCCATACATATATTTGGGGAGGTACTAGCTCCAACTCGGTTTTACAGTGATAACTGCAGGAACTTCAAACCGGCACTAGGAAACAGACTGAGAATCCAGAGTAAATATTTCTCCTGCAACCCGTTCCATTTGTGCTAGATGAACGAACGTCTCTCCTCATGCTCAGTTCTGAGAGATATGTGTGTGTGAAGCCGTACTTCACCTAGCTTGTTGGGAACACAAAGTTTCTTTTCACTTGCAAACTCCACTCCATACATATATATGGGGAGGTACTAGCTCCAACTCGGTTTTACTGTGCAAACTGCAGGAACTTCAAACCGGCACTAGGAAACAGGCTGAGTAACCAGAGTAAATATTTCTCCTGCAACCCGTTCCATTTGTGCTAGATGAACGAACGTCTCTCCTCATGCTCAGTTCTGAGAGATATGTGTGTGTGAAGCCGTCCTTCACCTAGCTTGTTGGGAACACAAAGTTTCTTTTCACTTGCAATCTCCACTCCATACATATATATGGGGAGGTACTAGCTCCAAAACGGTTTTACAGAGAAAACTGCAGGAAATTCATACCGGCACTAGGAAACAGACTGAGAAACCAGAGTAAAAGTTTCTCCTGCAACCCGTTCCCTTTGTGCTAGATGAACGAACGTCTCTCCACATGCTCAGTTCTGAGAGAGAATTGTGTGTGAAAGCCGTCCTTCACCTAGCTTGTTGGGAACACAAAGTTTCTTTTCACTTGCAAACTCCACTCCATACATATATATGGGGAGGTACTAGATCCAAGACTGTTTTACAGTGAAAACTGCAGGATTTTCAAACCGGCACTAGGAAACAGACTGAGAAACCAGAGTAAATTTTCTCCTGCAAGTCGTTCTCATTGTGCTAGATGAAAGAACGTCTCTCCACATGCTCAATTCTGAGAGATAAGAGTGTGTGAAAGCCGTCCTTCACCTAGCTTGTGGGGAACACAAAGTTTCATTTCACTTGCAAAATCCACTCCATACATATATATGGGTAGGTACTAGCTCCAAGTCGGTTTTACAGTGCAAACTGCAGGAACTTCAAACCGGCACTAGGAAACAGACTAAGAAACCAGAGTAAAAGTTTCTCCTGCAACCCGTTCCCTTTGTGCTAGATGAACGAACGTCTCTCCACATGCTCAGTTCTGAGAGTTAAGTGTGTGTGAAAGCCGAACTTCACATAACTTGTTTGGAACACAAAGTTTCTTTTCACTTGCAAACTCCACTCCATACATATATATGGGTAGGTACTAGCTCCAACTCGGTTTTACAGTGAAAACTGCAGGAACTTCAAACCGGCACTAGGAAACAGACTGAAAAACCAGAGTAAAAGTTTCTCCTGCAACCCTTTCCCTTTGTGCTAGATGAACGAACGTCTCTCCACATGCTCCTTTCTGAGAGATAAGTGTGTGTGAAAGCCGTCCTTCACCTAGCTTGTTGGGAACACAAAGTTTCTTTTCACTTGCAAACTCCACTCCATACATATATATGGGGAGGTACAAGCTCCAACTCGGTTTTACAGTGAAAACTGCAGGAACTTCAAACCAGTACTAGGAAATAAACTTAGAAACCAGAGAAAAAGTTTCTCCTGCAACCCGTTCCATTTGTGCTAGATGAACGAACGTCTCTCCACAAGCTCAGATCTGAGAGATAAGTGTGTGTGAAAGCCGTCCTTCACCTAGCTTGTTGGGAACACAAAGTTTCTTTTCACTTGCAAACTCCACTCCATACATATATATGGGGAGGTACTAGCTCCAACTCGGTTTTACAGTGAAAACTGCAGGAACTTCAAACCAGCACTAGGAAATAGACTGAGAAACCAGAGAAAAAGTTTCTCCTGCAACCCGTTCCATTTGTGCTAGATGAACGAACGTCTCTCCACAAGCTCAGTTCTGAGAGATAAGTGTGTGTGAAAGCCGTCCTTCACCTAGCTTGTTGGGAACACAAAGTTTCTTTTCACTTGCAAACTCCACTCCATATATATATATGGGGAAGTACAAGCTCCATCACGGTTTTACAGTGAAAACTGCAGGAACTTCAGACCGGAACTAGGAAACAGACTGAGAAACCAGAGTAAAATTTTCTCCTGCAACCCGTTCCCTTTGTGCTAGATGAACGAACGTCTCTCCACACGCTCAGTTCTGAGAGATAAGTGTGTGTGAAAGCCGTCCTTCACCAAGCTTGTAGGGAACACAAAGTTTCTTTTCACTTGCAAACACCACTCCATACATATATTTGGGGAGGTACTAGCTCCAACTCGGTTTTACAGTGAAAACTGCAGGAAATTCAAACCGGCACTAGGAAACAGACTGAGAATCCAGAATAAATATTTCTCCTGCAACCCGTTCCATTTGTGCTAGATGAACGAACGTCTCTCCTCATGCTCAGTTCTGAGAGATATGTGTGTGTGAAGCCGTCCTTCACCTAGCTTGTTGGGAACACAAAGTTTCTTTTCACTTCCTATCTCCACTCCATACATATTTATGGGGAGGTACTAGCTCCAAAACGGTTTTACAGAGAAAACTGCAGGAAATTCATACCGGCACTAGGAAACAGACTGAGAAACCAGAGTAAAAGTTTCTCCTGCAACCCGTTCCCGTTGTGCTAGATGAACGAACGTCTCTCCACATGCTCAGTTCTGAGAGAGAAGTGTGTGTGAAAGCCGTCCTTCACCTAGCTTGTTGTGAACACAAAGTTTCTTTTCACTTGCAAACTCCACTCCATACATATATATGGGGAGGTACTAGCTCCAAGTCGGTTTTACAGTGAAAACTGCAGGATCTTCAAACCGGCACTAGGAAACAGACTGAGAAACCAGAGTAAATTTTCTCCTGCAAACCTTTCTCTTTGTGCTAGATGAAAGAACGTCTCTCCACATGCTCAGTTCTGAGAGATAAGAGTGTGTGAAAGCCGTCCTTCACCTAGCTTGTGGGGGACACAAAGTTTCATTTCACTTGCAAAATCCACTCCATACATATATATGGGGAGGTACTAGCTCCAAGTCGGTTTTACAGTGAAAACTGCAGGAACTTCAAACCGGCACTAGGAAACAGACTGAGAAACCAGAGTAAAAGTTTCCCCTGCAAACCGTTCCCTTTGTGCTAGATGAACGAACGTCTCTCCACATGCTCAGTTCTGAGAGATAAGTGTGTGTGAAAGCCGTTCTTCACCTAGCTTGTTGGGAACACATAGTTTTTTTCAATTTCAAACTCCACTCCATACATATGTATGGGTTAGTACTAGCTCCAAATCGGTTTTAAAGTGAAAACTGAAGGAACTTCAAACCGGCACTAGGAAACAGACTGAGAAACCAGAGTAAAATTTCTCCTGCAACCCGTTCCCATTGTGCTAGATGAACGAACGTCTCTCCACATGCTCAGTTCTGAGAGATAAGTGTGTGTGAAAGCCGTCCTTCACCTAGCATGTTGGGAATACAAAGTTTCTTTTCACTTACAAACTCCACTCCATACATATATATGGGGAGGTACTAGCTCCAACTCGGTTTTACAGTGAAAACTGCAGGAACTTCAGACCGGAACTAGGAAACAGACTGAGAAACCAGAGTAAAATTTTCTCCTGCAACCCGTTCCCTTTGTGCTAGATGAACGAACGTCTCTCCACATGCTCAGTTCTGAGAGATTAGTGTGTGTGAAAGCCGTCCTTCACCTAGCTTGTTGGGAACACAAAGTTTCTTTTCACTTGCAAACACCACTCCATACATATATTTGGGGAGGTACTAGCTCCAACTCGGTTTTACAGTGAAAACTGCAGGAACTTCAAACCGACACTAGGAAACAGACTGAGAATCCAGAGTAAATATTTCTCCTGCAACCCGTTCCATTTGTGCTAGATGAACGAACTTCTCTCCTCATGCTCAGTTCTGAGAGATATGTGTGTGTGAAGCCGTCCTTCACCAAGCTTGTTGGGAACACAAAGTTTCTTTTCACTTGCAAACTCCACTCCATACATATATATGGGGAGGTACTAGCTCCAAAACGGTTTTACAGTGAAAACTGCAGGATCTTCAAACCGGCACTAGGAAACAGACTGAGAAACCAGAGTAAATTTTCTCCTGCAAACCGTTCTCTTTGTGCTAGATGAAAGAACGTCTCTCCACATGCTCATTTCTGAGAGATAAGAGTGTGTGAAAGCCGTCCTTCACCCAGCTTGTGGGGAACACAAAGTTTCATTTCACTTGCAAAATACACTCCATACATATATATGGGGAGGTACTAGCTCCAAGTCGGTTTTACAGTGAAAACTGCAGGAACTTCAAACCGGCACTAGGAAACAGACTGAGAAACCAGAGTAAAAGTTTCTCCTGCAACCCGTTCCCTTTGTGCTAGATGAACGAACGTCTCTCCACATGCTCAGTTCTGAGAGATAAGTGGGTGTGAAAGCCGTTCTTCACCTAGCTTGTTGGGAACACATAGTTTTTTTCAATTTCAAACTCCACTCCATACATATGTATGGGTTGGTACTAGCTCCAAATCGGTTTTAAAGTGAAAACTGAAGGAACTTCAAACCGGCACTAGGAAATAGACTGAGAATCCAGAGTAAAAGTTTCTCCTGCAAACCGTTCCCTATGTGCTAGATGAACGAACGTCTCACCTCATGCTCAGTTCTGAGAGTTAAGTGTGTGTGAAAGCCGAACTTCACCTAACTTGTTTGGAACACAAAGTTTCTTTTCACTTGCAAACTACACTCCATACATATATATGGGTAGGTACTAGCTCCAACTCGGTTTTACAGGGAAAATTGCAGGAACTTCAAACCGGCACTAGGAAACAGACTGAGAATCCAGAGTAAATATTTCTCCTGCAACCCGTTCCATTTGTGCTAGATGAACGAACGTCTCTCCTCATGCTCAGTTCTGAGAGATATGTGTGTGTGAAGCCGTACTTCACCTAGCTTGTTGGGAACACAAAGTTTCTTTTCACTTGCAAAATCCACTCCATACATATATATGGGGAGTTACTAGCTCCAAGTCGGATTTACAGTGAAAACTGCAGGAACGTCAAACCGGCACTAGGAAACAGACTGAGAAACCAGAGTAAATGTTTCTCCTGCAAACCGTTCCCTTTGTGCTAGATGAACGAACGTCTCTCCACATGCTCAGTTCTGAGAGTTAAGTGTGTGTGAAAGCCGTCCTTCACCTAGCTTGTTGGGAACACAAAGTTTCTTTTCACTTGCAAACTCCACTCCATACATATATATGGGGAGGTAATAGCTCCAAATCTGTTTTACAGTGCAAACTGCAGGAACTTCAAACCGGCACTAGGAAACAGACTGAGAAACCAGAGTAAAAGTTTCTCCTGCAACCCGTTCCCTTTGTGCTAGATGAACGAACGTCTCTCCACATGCTCAGTTCTGAGAGATAAGTGTGTGTGAAAGCCGTCCTTCACCTAGCTTGTTGGGAACACAAAGTTTCTTTTCACTTGCAAACTCCACTCCATACATATATATGGGGAGGTACTAGCTCCAAGTCGGTTTTACAGTGCAAACTGCAGGAACTTCAAACCGGCAGTAGGAAACAGACTGAGAAACCAGAGTAAAAGTTTCCCTGCAACCCGTTCCCTTTGTGCTAGATGAACGAACGTCTCTCCAAATGCTCAGTTCTGAGAGATAAGTGTGTGTGAAAGCCGTCCTTCACCTAGCTTGTAGGGAACACAAAGTTTCTTTTCACTTGCAAACACCACTCCATACATATGTATGGGATGGTACAAGCTCCAACTCGGTTTTAAAGTGAAAACTGAAGGAACTTCAAACCGGCACTAGGAAACAGACTGAGAAACTAGAGTAAAAGTTTCTCCTGCAAACCGTTCCCTTTGTGCTAGATGAACGAACTTCTCTCAACATGCTCAGTTCTGAGAGATAAGTGTGTGTGAAAGCCGTCCTTCACCTAGCTTGTTGGGAACACATAGTTTTTTTCACTTTCAAACTCCACTCCATACATATGTATGGGTTGGTACTAGCTCCAAATCGGTTTTAAAGTGAAAACTGAAGGAACTTCAAACCGGCACTAGAAAACAGACTGAGAAACCAGAGTAAAAGTTTCTCCTGCAACCCGTTCCCATTGTGCTAGATGAACGAACGTCTCTCCACATGCTCAGTTCTGAGAGATAAGTGTGTGTGAAAGCCGTCCTTCACCTAACTTGTTGGGAACACAAAGTTTCATTTCACTTGCAAACTCCACTCCATACATATATATGGGGAGGTACTAGCTCCAAGTCGGTTTTACAGTGCAAATTGCAGGAACTTCAAACCGGCAGTAGGAAACAGACTGAGAAACCAGAGTAAGAGTTTCTCCTGCAACCCGTTCCCTTTGTGCTAGATGAACGAACGTCTCTCCACATGCTCAGTTCTGAGAGATAAGTATGTGTGAAAGCCGTCCTTCACCTAGCTTGTTGGGAACACAAAGTTTCTTTTCACTTGCAAACTCCACTCCATACATATATATGGGGAGGTACTAGCTCCAAGTCGGTTTTACAGTGCAAACTGCAGGAACTTCAAACCGGCAGTAGGAAACAGACTGAGAAACCAGAGTAAAAGTTTCCCTGCAACCCGTTCCCTTTGTGCTAGATGAACGAACGTCTCTCCAAATGCTCAGTTCTGAGAGATAAGTGTGTGTGAAAGCCGTCCTTCACCTAGCTTGTAGGGAACACAAAGTTTCTTTTCACTTGCAAACACCACTCCATACATATGTATGGGATGGTACAAGCTCCAACTCGGTTTTAAAGTGAAAACTGAAGGAACTTCAAACCGGCACTAGGAAACAGACTGAGAAACTAGAGAAAAAGTTTCTCCTGCAAACCGTTCCCTTTGTGCTAGATGAACGAACTTCTCTCAACATGCTCAGTTCTGAGAGATAAGTGTGTGTGAAAGCCGTCCTTCACCTAGCTTGTTGGGAACACATAGTTTTTTTCACTTTCAAACTCCACTCCATACATATGTATGGGTTGGTACTAGCTCCAAATCGGTTTTAAAGTGAAAACTGAAGGAACTTCAAACCGGCACTAGAAAACAGACTGAGAAACCAGAGTAAAAGTTTCTCCTGCAACCCGTTCCCATTGTGCTAGATGAACGAACGTCTCTCCACATGCTCAGTTCTGAGAGATAAGTGTGTGTGAAAGCCGTCCTTCACCTAGCTTGTTGGGAACACAAAGTTTCTTTTCACTTGCAAACTCCACTCCATACATATATATGGGGAGGTACTAGCTCCAACTCGGTTTTACAGTGAAAATTGCAGGAAATTCAAACCAGCACTAGGAAATAGACTGAGAATCCAGAGTAAAAGTTTCTCCTGCAAACCGTTCCCTATGTGCTAGATGAACGAACGTCTCACCTCATGCTCAGTTCTGAGAGTTAAGTGTGTGTGAAAGCCGTCCTTCACCTAGCTTGTTGGGAACACAAAGTTTCTTTTCACTTGCAAACTCCACTCCATACATATATATGGGTAGGTATTAGTTCCAACTCGGTTTTACAGGGAAAAATGCAGGAACTTCAAACCGGCACTAGGAAACAGACTGAGAATCCAGAGTAAATATTTCTCCTGCAACCCGTTCCATTTGTGCTAGATGAACGAACGTCTCTCCTCATGCTCAGTTCTGAGAGATATGTGTGTGTGAAGCCGTACTTCACCTAGCTTGTTGGGAACACAAAGTTTCTTTTCACTTGCAAAATCCACTCCATACATATATATGGGGAGTTACAAGCTCCAAGTCGGTTTTACAGTGAAAACTGCAGGAACGTCAAACCGGCACTAGGAAACAGACTGAGAAACCAGAGTAAATGTTTCTCCTGCAAACCGTTCCCTTTGTGCTAGATGAACGAACGTCTCTCCACATGCAAAGTTCTGAGAGATAAGTGTGTGTGAAAGCCGTCGTTCACCTAGCTTGTTGGGAACACAAAGTTTCTTTTCACTTGCAAACTCCACTCCATACATATATATGGGGAGGTACTAGCTCCAACTCTGTTTTACAGTGCATACTGCAGGAACTTCAAACCGGCACTAGGAAACAGACTGAGAAACCAGAGTAAAAGTTTCTCCTGCATCCCATTCCCTTTGTGCTAGATGAACGAACGTCTCTCCACATGCTCAGTTCTGAGAGATAAGTGTGTGTGAAAGCCGTCCTTCACATAGCTTGTTGGGAACACAAAGTTTCTTTTCACTTGCAAACTCCACTCCATAGATATATATGGGGAGGTACTAGCTCCAAGTCGGTTTTACAGAGAAAACTGCAGGAACTTCAAACCGGCACTAGGAAACAGACTGAGAAACCAGAGTAAAAGTTTCTCCTGCAACCCGTTCCCTTTGTGCTAGATGAACGAACGTCTCTCCACATGCTCAGTTCTGAAAGAAAAGTGTGTGTGAATGCCGTCCTTCACCAGCTTATAGGGAACACAAAGTTTCTTTTCACTTGCAAACTCCACTCCATACATATATAAGGGATGGTACTAGCTCCAAATCGGTTTTAAAGTGAAAACTGAAGGAACTTCAAACCGGCACTAGGAAACAGACTGAGAAACCAGAGTAAAAGTTTCTCCTGCAACCCGTTCCCTTTGTGCTAGATGAACGAACGTCTCTCCACATGCTCAATTCTGAGAGATAAGTGTGTGTGAAAGCCGTCCTTCACCTAGCTTGTTGGGAACACAAAGTTACTTTTCACTTGCAAACTCCACTCCATACATATATATGGGGAGGTACTAGCTCCAAGATGTTTTTACAGTGAAAACTGCAGGAACTTGAAACCGGCACTAGGAAACAGACTAAGAAACCAGAGTAAAAGTTTCTCCTGCAAACCGTTCCATATGTGCTAGATGAACGAACGTCTCTCCTCATGCTCATTTCTGAGAGTTAATTGAGTGTGAAAGCCGAACTTAACCTAACTTGTTGGGAACACAAAGTTTCTTTTCAATTGCAAACTCCACTCCATACATATATATGGGGAGGTACTAGCTCCAAATCGGTTTTACAGTGAAAACTGCAGGACCTTCAAACCGGCACTAGGAAGCAGACTGAGAAACCAGAGTAAAAGTTTCCCCTGCAACCAGTTCCCTTTGTGCTAGATGAACGAACGTCTCTCCACATGCTCAGTTCTGAGAGATAAGTGTGTGTGAAAGCCGTCCTTCACCTAGCTTGTTGGGAACACAAAGTTTCTTTTCACTTGCAAACACCAATCCATACATATATATGGGGAGGTACTAGATCCAACTCGGTTTTACAGTGAAAACTGCAGGAACTTCAAACCGGCACTAGGAAACAGACTGAAAAACCAGAGTAAATGTTTCTCCTGCAACCCGTTCCCTTTGTGCTAGATGAACGAAAGTCTCTCCACATGCTCAGTTCTGAGAGTAAAGTGTGTGTGAAAGCCGTCCTTCACCTAGCTTGTTGGGAACACAAAGTTTCTTTTCACTTGCAAACTCCACTCCATACATATATATGGGGAGGTACTAGCTCCAACTCGGATTTACAGTGAAAACTGCAGGAACTTCAAACCGGCACTAGGAAACAGACTGAGAAACCAGAGTAAAAGTTCCACCTGCAAACCGTTCCGTTTCTGCTAGATGAACGAACGTCTCTCCACATGCTCAGTTCTGAGAGATAAGTGTGTGTGAAAGCCGTCCTTCAACTAGCTTGTTGGTAACACAAAGTTTCTTTTCACTTGCAAACTCCACTCCATACATATATATGGGGAGGTACTATCTCCAACACGGTTTTACAGTGAAAACTGCAGGAACTTCTTACCGGCACTAGGGAACAGACTGAGAAACCAGAGTAAAAGTTTCCCCTTCAACACGTTCCCTTTGTGCTAGATGAACGAACGTCTCTCCACATGCTCAGTTCTGAGAGATAAGTGTGTGTGAAAGCCGTCCTTCACCTAGCTTGTAGGGAACACAAAGTTTCTTTTCACTTGCAAACACCACTCCATACATATGTATGGGATGGTACAAGCTCCAACTCGGTTTTAAAGTGAAAACTGAAGGAACTTCAAACCGGCACTAGGAAACAGACTGAGAAACTAGAGTAAAAGTTTCTCCTGCAAACCGTTCCCTTTGTGCTAGATGAACGAACTTCTCTCCACATGCTCAGTTCTGAGAGATAAGTGTGTGTGAAAGCCGTCCTTCACCTAGCTTGTTGGGAACACATAGTTTTTTTCACTTTCAAACTCCACTCCATACATATGTATGGGTTGGTACTAGATCCAAATCGGTTTTAAAGTGAAAACTGAAGGAACTTCAAACCGGCACTAGAAAACAGACTGAGAAACCAGAGTAAAAGTTTCTCCTGCAACCCGTTCCCATTGTGCTAGATGAACGAACGTCTCTCCACATGCTCAGTTCTGAGAGATAAGTGTGTGTGAAAGCCGTCCTTCACTTAGCTTGTTGGGAACACAAAGTTTCTTTTCACTTGCAAACTCCACTCCATACATATATATGGGGAGGTACTAGCTCCAACTCGGTTTTACAGTGAAAACTGCAGGAACTTCAAACCAGCACTAGGAAATAGACTGAGAATCCAGAGAAAAAGATTCTCCTGCAAACCGTTCCCTATGTGCTAGATGAACGAACGTCTCACCTCATGCTCAGTTCTGAGAGTTAAGTGTGTGTGAAAGCCGAACTTCACCTAACTTGTTTGGAACACAAAGTTTCTTTTCACTTGGAAACTCCACTCCATACATATATATGGGTAGGTATTAGCTCCAACTCGGTTTTACAGGGAAAACTGCAGGAACTTCAAACCGGCACTAGGAAACAGACTGAGAATCCAGAGTAAATATTTCTCCTGCAACCCGTTCCATTTGTGCTAGATGAACGAACGTCTCTCCTCATGCTCAGTTCTGAGAGATATGTGTGTGTGAAGCCGTACTTCACCTAGCTTGTAGGGAACACAAAGTTTCTTTTCACTTGCAAACACCACTCCATACATATGTATGGGATGGTACAAGCTCCAACTCGGTTTTAAAGTGAAAACTGAAGGAACTTCAAACCGGCACTAGGAAACAGACTGAGAAACTAGAGTAAAAGTTTCTCCTGCAAACCGTTCCCTTTGTGCTAGATGAACGAACTTCTCTCAACATGCTCAGTTCTGAGAGATAAGTGTGTGTGAAAGCCGTCCTTCACCTAGCTTGTTGGGAACACATAGTTTTTTTCACTTTCAAACTCCACTCCATACATATGTATGGGTTGGTACTAGCTCCAAATCGGTTTTAAAGTGAAAACTGAAGGAACTTCAAACCGGCACTAGAAAACAGACTGAGAAACCAGAGTAAAAGTTTCTCCTGCAACCCGTTCCCATTGTGCTAGATGAACGAACGTCTCTCCACATGCTCAGTTCTGAGAGATAAGTGTGTGTGAAAGCCGTCCTTCACCTAGCTTGTTGGGAACACAAAGTTTCTTTTCACTTGCAAACTCCACTCCATACATATATATGGGGAGGTACTATCTCCAACACGGTTTTACAGTGAAAACTGCAGGAACTTCTTACCGGCACTAGGGAACAGACTGAGAAACCAGAGTAAAAGTTTCCCCTTCAACACGTTCCCTTTGTGCTAGATGAACGAACGTCTCTCCACATGCTCAGTTCTGAGAGATAAGTGTGTGTGAAAGCCGTCCTTCACCTAGCTTGTAGGGAACACAAAGTTTCTTTTCACTTGCAAACACCACTCCATACATATGTATGGGATGGTACAAGCTCCAACTCGGTTTTAAAGTGAAAACTGAAGGAACTTCAAACCGGCACTAGGAAACAGACTGAGAAACTAGAGTAAAAGTTTCTCCTGCAAACCGTTCCCTTTGTGCTAGATGAACGAACTTCTCTCCACATGCTCAGTTCTGAGAGATAAGTGTGTGTGAAAGCCGTCCTTCACCTAGCTTGTTGGGAACACATAGTTTTTTTCACTTTCAAACTCCACTCCATACATATGTATGGGTTGGTACTAGAACCAAATCGGTTTTAAAGTGAAAACTGAAGGAACTTCAAACCGGCACTAGAAAACAGACTGAGAAACCAGAGTAAAAGTTTCTCCTGCAACCCGTTCCCATTGTGCTAGATGAACGAACGTCTCTCCACATGCTCAGTTCTGAGAGATAAGTGTGTGTGAAAGCCGTCCTTCACTTAGCTTGTTGGGAACACAAAGTTTCTTTTCACTTGCAAACTCCACTCCATACATATATATGGGGAGGTACTAGCTCCAACTCGGTTTTACAGTGAAAACTGCAGGAACTTCAAACCAGCACTAGGAAATAGACTGAGAATCCAGAGAAAAAGATTCTCCTGCAAACCGTTCCCTATGTGCTAGATGAACGAACGTCTCACCTCATGCTCAGTTCTGAGAGTTAAGTGTGTGTGAAAGCAGAACTTCACCTAACTTCTTTGGAACACAAAGTTTCTTTTCACTTGGAAACTCCACTCCATACATATATATGGGTAGGTATTAGCTCCAACTCGGTTTTACAGGGAAAACTGCAGGAACTTCAAACCGGCACTAGGAAACAGACTGAGAATCCAGAGTAAATATTTCTCCTGCAACCCGTTCCATTTGTGCTAGATGAACGAACGTCTCTCCTCATGCTCAGTTCTGAGAGATATGTGTGTGTGAAGCCGTACTTCACCTAGCTTGTAGGGAACACAAAGTTTCTTTTCACTTGCAAACACCACTCCATACATATGTATGGGATGGTACAAGCTCCAACTCGGTTTTAAAGTGAAAACTGAAGGAACTTCAAACCGGCACTAGGAAACAGACTGAGAAACTAGAGTAAAAGTTTCTCCTGCAAACCGTTCCCTTTGTGCTAGATGAACGAACTTCTCTCAACATGCTCAGTTCTGAGAGATAAGTGTGTGTGAAAGCCGTCCTTCACCTAGCTTGTTGGGAACACATAGTTTTTTTCACTTTCAAACTCCACTCCATACATATGTATGGGTTGGTACTAGCTCCAAATCGGTTTTAAAGTGAAAACTGAAGGAACTTCAAACCGGCACTAGAAAACAGACTGAGAAACCAGAGTAAAAGTTTCTCCTGCAACCCGTTCCCATTGTGCTAGATGAACGAACGTCTCTCCACATGCTCAGTTCTGAGAGATAAGTGTGTGTGAAAGCCGTCCTTCACCTAGCTTGTTGGGAACACAAAGTTTCTTTTCACTTGCAAACTCCACTCCATACATATATATGGGGAGGTACTAGCTCCAACTCGGTTTTACAGTGAAAATTGCAGGAACTTCAAACCAGCACTAGGAAATAGACTGAGAATCCAGAGTAAAAGTTTCTCATGCAAACCGTTCCCTATGTGCTAGATGAACGAACGTCTCACCTCATGCTCAGTTCTGAGAGTTAAGTGTGTGTGAAAGCCGAACTTCACCTAACTTGTTTGGAACACAAAGTTTCTTTTCACTTGCTAACTCCACTCCATACATATATATGGGTAGGTATTAGCTCCAACTCGGTTTTACAGGGAAAACTGCAGGAACTTCAAACCGGCACTAGGAAACAGACTGAGAATCCAGAGTAAATATTTCTCCTGCAACCCGTTCCATTTGTGCTAGATGAACGAACGTCTCTCCTCATGCTCAGTTCTGAGAGATATGTGTGTGTGAAGCCGTACTTCACCTAGCTTGTTGGGAACACAAAGTTTCTTTTCACTTGCAAAATCCACTCCATACATATATATGGGGAGTTACAAGCTCCAAGTCGGTTTTACAGTGAAAACTGCAGGAACGTCAAACCGGCACTAGGAAACAGACTGAGAAACCAGAGTAAATGTTTCTCCTGCAAACCGTTCCCTTTGTGCTAGATGAACGAACGTCTCTCCACATGCTAAGTTCTGAGAGATAAGTGTGTGTGAAAGCCGTCCTTCACCTAGCTTGTTGGGAACACAAAGTTTCTTTTCACTTGCAAACTCCACTCCATACATATATATGGGGAGGTACTAGCTCCAACTCTGTTTTACAGTGCAAACTGCAGGAACTTCAAACCGGCACTAGGAAACAGACTGAGAAACCAGAGTAAAAGTTTCTCCTGCATCCCGTTCCCTTTGTGCTAGATGAACGAACGTCTCTCCACATGCTCAGTTCTGAGAGATAAGTGTGTGTGAAAGCCGTCCTTCACATAGCTTGTTGGGAACACAAAGTTTCTTTTCACTTGCAAACTCCACTCCATAGATATATATGGGGAGGTACTAGCTCCAAGTCGGTTTTACAGTGAAAACTGCAGGAACTTCAAACCGGCACTAGGAAACAGACTGAGAAACCAGAGTAAAAGTTTCTCCTGCAACCCGTTCCCTTTGTGCTAGATGAACGAACGTCTCTCCACATGCTCAGTTCTGAAAGAAAAGTGTGTGTGAATGCCGTCCTTCACCAGCTTATAGGGAACACAAAGTTTCTTTTCACTTGCAAACTCCACTCCATACATATATAAGGGATGGTACTAGCTCCAAATCGGTTTTAAAGTGAAAACTGAAGGAACTTCAAACCGGCACTAGGAAACAGACTGAGAAACCAGAGTAAAAGTTTCTCCTGCAACCCGTTCCCTTTGTGCTAGATGAACGAACGTCTCTCCACATGCTCAATTCTGAGAGATAAGTGTGTGTGAAAGCCGTCCTTCACCTAGCTTGTTGGGAACACAAAGTTACTTTTCACTTGCAAACTCCACTCCATACTTATATATGGGGAGGTACTAGCTCCAAGATGTTTTTACAGTGAAAACTGCAGGAATTTGAAACCGGCACTAGGAAACAGACTAAGAAACCAGAGTAAAAGTTTCTCCTGCAAACCGTTCCATATGTGCTAGATGAACGAACGTCTCTCCTCATGCTCAGTTCTGAGAGTTAATTGAGTGTGAAAGCCGAACTTAACCTAACTTGTTGGGAACACAAAGTTTCTTTTCAATTGCAAACTCCACTCCATACATATATATGGGGAGGTACTAGCTCCAAATCGGTTTTACAGTGAAAACTGCAGGACCTTCAAACCGGCACTAGGAAGCAGACTGAGAAACCAGAGTAAAAGTTTCCCCTGCAACCAGTTCCCTTTGTGCTAGATGAACGAACGTCTCTCCACATGCTCAGTTCTGAGAGATAAGTGTGTGTGAAAGCCGTCCTTCACCTAGCTTGTTGGGAACACAAAGTTTCTTTTCACTTGCAAACACCAATCCATACATATATATGGGGAGGTACTAGATCCAACTCGGTTTTACAGTGAAAACTGCAGGAACTTCAAACCGGCACTAGGAAACAGACTGAAAAACCAGAGTAAATGTTTCTCCTGCAACCCGTTCCCTTTGTGCTAGATGAACGAAAGTCTCTCCACATGCTCAGTTCTGAGAGATAATTGTGTGTGAAAGCCGTCCTTCACCTAGCTTGTTGGGAACACAAAGTTTCTTTTCACTTGCAAACTCCACTCCATACATATATATGGGGAGGTACTAGCTCCAACTCGGATTTACAGTGAAAACTGCAGGAACTTCAAACCGGCACTAGGAAACAGACTGAGAAACCAGAGTAAAAGTTCCTCCTGCAAACCGTTCCGTTTCTGCTAGATGAACGAACGTCTCTCCACATGCTCAGTTCTGAGAGATAAGTGTGTGTGAAAGCCGTCCTTCAACTAGCTTGTTGGGAACACAAAGTTTCTTTTCACTTGCAAACTCCACTCCATACATATATATGGGGAGGTACTATCTCCAACACGGTTTTACAGTGAAAACTGCAGGAACTTCTTACCGGCACTAGGGAACAGACTGAGAAACCAGAGAAAAAGTTTCCCCTTCAACACGTTCCCTTTGTGCTAGATGAACGAACGTCTCTCCACATGCTCAGTTCTGAGAGATAAGTGTGTGTGTAAGCCGTCCTTCACCTAGCTTGTAGGGAACACAAAGTTTCTTTTCACTTGCAAACACCACTCCATACATATGTATGGGATGGTACAAGCTCCAACTCGGTTTTAAAGTGAAAACTGAAGGAACTTCAAACCGGCACTAGGAAACAGACTGAGAAACTAGAGTAAAAGTTTCTCCTGCAAACCGTTCCCTTTGTGCTAGATGAACGAACTTCTCTCCACATGCTCAGTTCTGAGAGATAAGTGTGTGTGAAAGCCGTCCTTCACCTAGCTTGTTGGGAACACATAGTTTTTTTCACTTTCAAACTCCACTCCATACATATGTATGGGTTGGTACTAGATCCAAATCGGTTTTAAAGTGAAAACTGAAGGAACTTCAAACCGGCACTAGAAAACAGACTGAGAAACCAGAGTAAAAGTTTCTCCTGCAACCCGTTCCCATTGTGCTAGATGAACGAACGTCTCTCCACATGCTCAGTTCTGAGAGATAAGTGTGTGTGAAAGCCGTCCTTCACTTAGCTTGTTGGGAACACAAAGTTTCTTTTCAGTTGCAAACTCCACTCCATACATATATATGGGGAGGTACTAGCTCCAACTCGGTTTTACAGTGAAAACTGCAGGAACTTCAAACCAGCACTAGGAAATAGACTGAGAATCCAGAGTAAAAGATTCTCCTGCAAACCGTTCCCTATGTGCTAGATGAACGAACGTCTCACCTCATGCTCAGTTCTGAGAGTTAAGTGTGTGTGAAAGCCGAACTTCACCTAACTTGTTTGGAACACAAAGTTTCTTTTCACTTGGAAACTCCACTCCATACATATATATGGGTAGGTATTAGCTCCAACTCGGTTTTACAGGGAAAATTGCAGGAACTTCAAACCGGCACTAGGAAACAGACTGAGAATCCAGAGTAAATATTTCTCCTGCAACCCGTTCCATTTGTGCTAGATGAACGAACGTCTCTCCTCATGCTCAGTTCTGAGAGATATGTGTGTGTGAAGCCGTACTTCACCTAGCTTGTTGGGAACACAAAGTTTCTTTTCACTTGCAAAATCCACTCCATACATATATATGGTGTGTTACTAGCTCCAAGTCGGTTTTACAGTGAAAACTGCAGGAACGTCAAACCGGCACTAGGAAACAGACTGAGAAACCAGAGTAAATGTTTCTCCTGCAAACCGTTCCCTTTGTGCTAGTTGAACGAACATCTCTCCACATGCTAAGTTCTGAGAGGTAAGTGTGTGTGAAAGCCGTCCTTCACCTAGCTTGTTGGGAACACAAAGTTTCTTTTCACTTGCAAACTCCACTCCATACATATATATGGGGAGGTACTAGCTCCAACTCTGTTTTACAGTGCAAAATGCAGGAACTTCAAACCGGCACTAGGAAACAGACTGAGAAACCAGAGTAAAAGTTTCTCCTGCAACCCGTTCCCTTTGTGCTAGATGAACGAACGTCTCTCCACATGCTCAGTTCTGAAAAAAAGTGTGTGTGAATGCTGTCCTTCACCAGCTTATAGGGAACACAAAGTTTCTTTTCACTTGCAAACTCCACTCCATACATATATAAGGGATGGTACTAGCTCCAAATCGGTTTTAAAGTGAAAACTGAAGGAACTTCAAACCGGCACTAGGAAACAGACTGAGAAACCAGAGTAAAAGTTTCTCCTGCAACCCGTTCCCTTTGTGCTAGATGAACGAACGTCTCTCCACATGCTCAATTCTGAGAGATAAGTGTGTGTGAAAGCCGTCCTTCACCTAGCTTGTTAGGAACACAAAGTTACTTTTCACTTGCAAACTCCACTCCATAAATATATATGGGGAGGTACTAGCTCCAAGATGTTTTTACAGTGAAAACTGCAGGAACTTGAAACCGGCACTAGGAAACAGACTAAGAAACCAGAGTAAAAGTTTCTCCTGCAAACCGTTCCATATGTGCTAGATGAACGAACGTCTCTCCTCATGCTCAGTTCTGAGAGTTAATTGAGTGTGAAAGCCGAACTTAACCTAACTTGTTGGGAACACAAAGTTTCTTTTCACTTGCAAACTCCACTCCATACATATATATGGGGAGGTACTAGCTCCAACTCGGTTTTACAGTGAAAACTGCAGGACCTTCAAACCGGCACTAGGAAACAGACTGAGAAATCAGAGTAAAAGTTTCTCCTGCAACCCGTTCCCTTTGTGCTAGATGAACGAACGTCTCTCCACATGCTCAGTTCTGAGAGATAAGTGTGTGTGAAAGCCGTCCTTCACCTAGCTTGTTGGGAACACAAAGTTTCTTTCACTTGCAAACTCCACTCCATAGATATATATGGGGAGGTACTAGCTCCAAGTCGGTTTTACAGTGAAAACTGCAGGAACTTCAAACCGGCACTAGGAAACAGACTGAGAAACCAGAGTAAATGTTTCTCCTGCAACCCGTTCCCTTTGTGCTAGATGAACGAACGTCTCTCCACATGCTCAGTTCTGAGAGTAAAGTGTGTGTGAAAGCCGTCCTTCACCTAGCTTTTTGTGAACACAAAGTTTCTTTTCACTTGCAAACTCCACTCAATAGATATATATGGGGAGGTACTAGCTCCAAGTCTGTTTTACAGTGAAAACTGCAGGAATTTCAAACCGGCACTAGGAAACAGACTGAAAAACCAGAGTAAATGTTTCTCCTGCAACCCGTTCCCTTGTGCTAGATTAACGAACGTCTCTCCACATGCTCAGTTCTGAGAGATAAGTGTGTGTGAAAGCCGTCCTTCATCTAGCTTGTTGGGAACACAAAGTTTCTTTTCACTTGCAAACTCCATTCCATACATATATATGGGGAGGTACTAGCTCCAACTCGGTTTTACAGTGAAAACTGCAGGAACTTCAAACCGGCACTAGGAAACAGATTGAGAAACCAGAGTAAAAGTTCCTCCTGCAAACCGTTCCCTTAGTGCTAGATGAACGAACGTCTCTCCACATGCTCAGTTCTGAGAGATAAGTGTGTGTGAAAGCCGTCTTTCACCTAGCTTGTTGGGAACACAAAGTTTCTTTTCACTTGCAAACTCCACTCCATACATATATATGGGGAGGTACTATCTCCAACACGGTTTTACAGTGAAAACTGCAGGAACTTCATTACGGCACTAGGAAACAGACTGAGAAACCAGAGTAAAAGTTTCTCCTGCAACCCGTTCCCTTTGTGCTAGATGAACGAACGTCTCTCCACATGCTCAGTTCTGAGAGAGAAGTGTGTGTGAAAGCCGTCCTTCACCTAGCTTGTTGGGAACACAAAGTTTCTTACACTTGCAAACTCCACTCCATACATATATATTGGGGGGTACTAGCTCCAAGTCTGTTTCACAGTGAAATCTGCAGGAACATCAAACCGGCACTAGGAAACAGACTGAGAAACCAGAGTAAAAGTTTCTCCTACAACCCGTTCCCTTTGTGCTAGATGAAAGAACGTCTCTCCACATGCTCTGTTCTGAGAGATATGTGTGTGTGAAAGCCGTACTTCACCTAGCTTGTTGGGAACACAAAGTTTCATTTCACTTGCAAACTCCACTCCTTACATATATATGGGGAGGTACTACCTCCAAGTCGGTTTTACAGTGAAAACTGCAGGAACTTCAAACCGGCACTAGGAAACAGACTGAGAAACCAGAGTAAAAGTTTCTCCTGCAACCCGTTCCCTTTGTGCTAGATGAACGAACGTCTCTCCACATGCTCAGTTCTGAGAGATAAGTATGTGTGAAAGCCGTCCTTCACCTAGCCTGTTGGGAACACAAAGTTTCTTTTCACTTGCAAACTCCACTCCATACATATATATGGGGAGGTACTAGCTCCAAGTCGGTTTTACACTGCAAACTGCAGGAACTTCAAACCGGCAGTATGAAACAGACTGAGAAACCAGAGTAAAAGTTTCCCTGCAACCCGTTCCCTTTGTGCTAGATTAACGAACGTCTCTCCACATGCTCAGTTCTGAGAGATAAGTGTGTGTGAAAGCCGTCCTTCACCTAGCTTGTAGGGAACACAAAGTTTCTTTTCACTTGCAAACTCCATTCCATACATATATATGGGGAGGTACATGCTCCAACTCGGTTTTACAGTGAAAACTGCAGGAACTTCAAACCGGCACTAGGAAACAGATTGAGAAACCAGAGTAAAAGTTCCTCCTGCAAACCGTTCCCTTAGTGCTAGATGAACGAACGTCTCTCCACATGCTCAGTTCTGAGAGATAAGTGTGTGTGAAAGCCGTCTTTCACCTAGCTTGTTGGGAACACAAAGTTTCTTTTCACTTGCAAACTCCACTCCATACATATATATGGGGAGGTACTATCTCCAACACGGTTTTACAGTGAAAACTGCAGGAACTTCATTACGGCACTAGGAAACAGACTGAGAAACCAGAGTAAAAGTTTCTCCTGCAACCCGTTCCCTTTGTGCTAGATGAACGAACGTCTCTCCACATGCTCAGTTCTGAGAGAGAAGTGTGTGTGAAAGCCGTCCTTCACCTAGCTTGTTGGGAACACAAAGTTTCTTACACTTGCAAACTCCACTCCATACATATATATTGGGGGGTACTAGCTCCAAGTCTGTTTTACAGTGAAATCTGCAGGAACATCAAACCGGCACTAGGAAACAGACTGAGAAACCAGAGTAAAAGTTTCTCCTACAACCCGTTCCCTTTGTGCTAGATGAAAGAACGTCTCTCCACATGCTCTGTTCTGAGAGATATGTGTGTGTGAAAGCCGTACTTCACCTAGCTTGTTGGGAACACAAAGTTTCATTTCACTTGCAAACTCCACTCCTTACATATATATGGGGAGGTACTATCTCCAAGTCGGTTTTACAGTGAAAACTGCAGGAACATCAAACCGGCACTAGGAAACAGACTGAGAAACCAGAGTAAAAGTTTCTCCTGCAACCCGTTCCCTTTGTGCTAGATGAACGAACGTCTCTCCACATGCTCAGTTCTGAGAGATAAGTATGTGTGAAAGCCGTCCTTCACCTAGCCTGTTGGGAACACAAAGTTTCTTTTCACTTGCAAACTCCACTCCATACATATATATGGGGAGGTACTAGCTCCAAGTCGGTTTTACACTGCAAACTGCAGGAACTTCAAACCGGCAGTATGAAACAGACTGAGAAACCAGAGTAAAAGTTTCCCTGCAACCCGTTCCCTTTGTGCTAGATGAACGAACGTCTCTCCACATGCTCAGTTCTGAGAGATAAGTGTGTGTGAAAGCCGTCCTTCACCTAGCTTGTAGGGAACACAAAGTTTCTTTTCAGTTGCAAACACCACTCCATACATATGTATGGGATGGTACTAGCTCCAACTCTGTTTTAAAGTGAAAACTGAAGGAACTTCAAACCGGCACTAGGAAACAGACTGAGAAACTAGAGTAAAAGTTTCTCCTGCAACCCGTTCCCTTTGTGCTAGATGAACGAACGTCTCTCCACATGCTCAGTTCTGAGAGATAATTATGTGTGAAAGCCGTCCTTCACCTAGCTTGTTGGGAACACAAAGTTTCTTTTCACTTCAAAATCCACTCCATACATATATATGGGGAGGTGCTAGCTCCAAGTCGGTTTTACAGTGCAAACTGCAGGAACTTCAAACCGGCACTAGGAAACAGACTGAGAAACCAGAGTAAAAGTTTCTCCTGCAACCCGTTCCCTTTTTGCTAGATGAACGAACGTCTCTCCACATGCTCAGTTCTGAGAGATAAGTGTGTGTGAAAGCCGCCCTTCACATAGCTTGTTGGGAACACAAAGTTTCTTTTCACTTGCAAACTCTACTCCTTAGATATATATGGGGAGGTACTAGCTCCAAGTCGGTTTTACAGTGAAAACTGCAGGAACTTCAAACCGGCACTAGGAAACAGACTGAAAAACCAGAGTAAATGTTTCTCCTGCAACCCGTTCCCTTTGTGCTAATTGAACGAACGTCTCTCCACATGCTCAGTTCTGAGAGTAAAGTGTGTGAAAGCCGTCCTTCAACTAGCTTGTTGGGAACACAAAGTTTCTTTTCAGTTGCAAACTCCACTCCATACATATATATGGGGAGGTACTAGCTCCAACTCGGTTTTACAGTGAAAACTGCAGGAACTTCAAACCGGCACTACGAAACAGACTGAGAAACCAGAGTAAAAGTTCCTCCTGCAAACCGTTCCATTTGTGCTAGATGAACGAACGTCTCTCCACATGCTCAGTTCTGAGAGATAAGTGTGTGTGAAAGCCGTCCTTCACCTAGCTTGTTGGGAACACAAAGTTTCTTTTCACTTGCAAACTCCTCTCCATACATATATATGGGGAGGTACTATCTCCAACACGGTTTTACAGTGAAAACAGCAGGAACTTCATACCGGCACTAGAAAACAGACTGAGAAACCAGAGTAAAAGTTTCCCCTTCAACCCGTTCCCTTTGTGCTAGATGAACGAACGTCTCTCCACATGCTCAGTTCTGAGAGAGAAGTGTGTGTGAAAGCCGTCCTTCACCTAGCTTGTTGGGAACACAAAGTTTCTTACACTTGCAAACTCCACTCCATACATATATATTGGGTGGTACTAGCTCCAAGTCTGTTTTACAGTGAAATCTGCAGGAACATCAAACCGGCACTAGGAAAGAGACTGAGAAACCAGAGTAAAAGTTTCTCCTGCAACCCGTTCCCTTTGTGCTAGATGAAAGAACGTCTCTCCACATGCTCTGTTCTGAGAGATATGTGTGTGTGAAAGCCGTCCTTCACCTAGCTTGTTGGGAACACAAAGTTTCATTTCACTTGCAAACTCCACTCCATACATATATATGGGGAGGTACTACCTCCAAGTCGGTTTTACAGTGATAACTGCAGGAACTTCAAACCGGCACTAGGAAACAGACTGAGAAACCAGAGTAAAAGTTTCTCCTGCAACCCGTTCCCTTTGTGCTAGATGAACGAACGTCTCTCCACATGCTCAGTTCTGAGAGATAAGTATGTGTGAAAGCCGTCCTTCACCTAGCTTGTTGGGAACACAAAGTTTCTTTTCACTTGCAAACTCCACTCCATACATATATATGGGGAGGTACTAGCTCCAAGTCGGTTTTACACTGCAAACTGCAGGAACTTCAAACCGGCAGTAGGAAACAGACTGAGAAACCAGAGTAAAAGTTTCCCTCCAACCCGTTCCCTTTGTGCTAGATGAACGAACGTCTCTCCACATGCTCAGTTCTGAGAGATAAGTGTGTGTGAAAGCCGTCCTTCACCTAGCTTGTAGGGAACGCAAAGTTTCTTTTCAGTTGCAAACACCACTCCATACATATGTATGGGATGTTACTAGCTCCAACTCGGTTTTAAATTGAAAACTGAAGGAACTTCAAACCGGCACTAGGAAACAGACTGAGAAACTAAAGTAAAATTTTCTCCTGCAACCCGTTCCCTTTGTGCTAGATGAACGAACGTCTCTCCACATGCTCAGTTCTGATAGATAATTATGTGTGAAAGCCGTCCTTCACCTAGCTTGTTGGGAACACAAAGTTTCTTTTCACTTGCAAAATCCACTCCATACATATATATGGGGAGGTGCTAGCTCCAAGTCGGTTTTACAGTGCAAACTGCAGGAACTTCAAACTGGCACTAGGAAACAGACTGAGAAACCAGAGTAAAAGTTTCACCTGCAACCCGTTCCCTTTGTGCTAGATGAACGAACGTCTCTCCACATGCTCAGTTCTGAAAGAAAAGTGTGTGTGAAAGCCGTCCTTCACTTAGCTTATAGGGAACACAAAGTTTCTTTTCACTTGCATACTCCACTCCATACATATATAAGGGATGGTACTAGCTCCAAATCGGTTTTAAAGTGAAAACTGAAGGAACTTCAAACCGGCACTAGGAAACAGACTGAGAAACCAGAGTAAAAGTTTCTCCTGCAACCCGTTCCCTTTGTGCTAGATGAACGAACGTCTCTCCACATGCTCAGTTCTGAGAGATAAGTGTGTGTGAAAGCCGTCCTTCACCTAGCTTGTTGGGAACACAAAGTTTCTTTTCACTTGCAAACTCCACTCCATACATATATATGGGGAGGTACTAGCTCCAAGATGTTTTTACAGTGAAAACTGCAGGAACTTGAAACCGGCACTAGGAAACAGACTAAGAAACCAGAGTAAAAGTTTCTCCTGCAAACCGTTCCATATGTGCTAGATGAACGAACGTCTCTCCACATGCTCAGTTCTGAGAGATAAGTGTGTGTGAAAGCCGTCCTTCACCTAGCTTGTTGGGAACACAAAGTTTCTTTTCACTTGCAAACTCCTCTCCATACATATATATGGGGAGGTACTATCTCCAACACGGTTTTACAGTGAAAACTGCAGAAACTTCATACCGGCACTAGAAAACAGACTGAGAAACCAGAGTAAAAGTTTCCCCTTCAACCCGTTCCCTTTGTGCTAGATGAACGAACGTCTCTCCACATGCTCAGTTCTGAGAGAGAAGTGTGTGTGAAAGCCGTCCTTCACCTAGCTTGTTGGGAACACAAAGTTTCTTACACTTGCAAACTCCACTCCATACATATATATTGGGTGGTACTAGCTCCAAGTCTGTTTTACAGTGAAATCTGCAGGAACATCAAACCGGCACTAGGAAAGAGACTGAGAAACCAGAGTAAAAGTTTCTCCTGCAACCCGTTCCCTTTGTGCTAGATGAAAGAACGTCTCTCCACATGCTCTGTTCTGAGAGATATGTGTGTGTGAAAGCCGTCCTTCACCTAGCTTGTTGGGAACACAAAGTTTCATTTCACTTTCAAACTCCACTCCATACATATATATGGGGAGGTACTACCTCCAAGTCGGTTTTACAGTGATAACTGCAGGAACTTCAAACCGGCACTAGGAAACAGACTGAGAAACCAGAGTAAAAGTTTCCCCTGCAACCCGTTCCCTTTGTGCTAGATGAACGAACGTCTCTCCACATGCTCAGTTCTGAGAGATAAGTATGTGTGAAAGCCGTCCTTCACCTAGCTTGTTGGGAACACAAAGTTTCTTTTCACTTGCAAACTCCACTCCATACATATATATGGGGAGGTACTAGCTCCAAGTCGGTTTTACACTGCAAACTGCAGGAACTTCAAACCGGCAGTAGGAAACAGACTGAGAAACCAGAGTAAAAGTTTCCCTGCAACCCGTTCCCTTTGTGCTAGATGAACGAACGTCTCTCCACATGCTCAGTTCTGAGAGATAAGTGTGTGTGAAAGCCGTCCTTCACCTAGCTTGTAGGGAACGCAAAGTTTCTTTTCAGTTGCAAACACCACTCCATACATATGTATGGGATGGTACTAGCTCCAACTCGGTTTTAAATTGAAAACTGAAGGAACTTCAAACCGGCACTAGGAAACAGACTGAGAAACTAAAGTAAAATTTTCTCCTGCAACCCGTTCCCTTTGTGCTAGATGAACGAACGTCTCTCCACATGCTCAGTTCTGATAGATAATTATGTGTGAAAGCCGTCCTTCACCTAGCTTGTTGGGAACACAAAGTTTCTTTTCACTTGCAAAATCCACTCCATACATATATATGGGGAGGTGCTAGCTCCAAGTCGGTTTTACAGTGCAAACTGCAGGAACTTCAAACTGGCACTAGGAAACAGACTGAGAAACCAGAGTAAAAGTTTCACCTGCAACCCGTTCCCTTTGTGCTAGATGAACGAACGTCTCTCCACATGCTCAGTTCTGAAAGAAAAGTGTGTGTGAAAGCCGTCCTTCACTTAGCTTATAGGGAACACAAAGTTTCTTTTCACTTGCATACTCCACTCCATACATATATAAGGGATGGTACTAGCTCCAAATCGGTTTTAAAGTGAAAACTGAAGGAACTTCAAACCGGCACTAGGAAACAGACTAAGAAACCAGAGTAAAAGTTTCTCCTGCAAACCGTTCCATATGTGCTAGATGAACGAACGTCTCTCCACATGCTCAGTTCTGAGAGATAAGTGTGTGTGAAAGCCGTCCTTCACCTAGCTTTTTGGGAACACAAAGTTTCTTTTCACTTGCAAAATCCACTCCATACATCTATAAGGGGAGGTACTAGCTCCAACAGGGTTTAACAGTGAAAACTGCAGGAATTTCAAACCGGCACTAGGAAACAGACTGAGAAACCAGAGTAAAATTTCTCCTGCAACCCTTTCCCTTTCTGCTAGATGAACGAATGTCTCTCCACATGCTCAGTTCTGAGAGATAAGTGTGTGTGAAAGTCGTCCTTCACCTAGCTTGTTGGGAACACAAAGTTCTTTTCACTTGCAAACTCCACTACATACATATATATGAGGAGGTACTAGCTCCAACTCGGTTTTACAGTGCAAACTGCAGGAACTTCAAACCGGCACTAGGAAACAGACTGAGAAACCAGAGTAAAAGTTTCCCCTGCAACCAGTTCCCTTTGTGCTAGATGAACGAACGTCTCTCCACATGCTCAGTTCTGAGAGATAAGTGTGTGTGAAAGCCGTCCTTCACCTAGCTTGTTGGGAACACAAAGTTTCTTTTCACTTGCAAACTCCAATCCATACATATATATGGGGAGGTACTAGCTCCAACTCGGTTTTACAGTGAAAACTGCAGGAACTTCAAACCGGCACAAGGAAACAGACTGAGAAACCAGAGTAAAAGTTTCTCCTGCAACCCGTTCCCTTTGTGCTAGATGAACGAACGTCTCTCCACATGCTCATTTCTGAGAGTAAAGTGTGTGTGAAAGCCGTCCTTCACCTAGATTGTTGGGAACATAAAGTTTCTTTTCACTTGCAAACTCCACTCCATACATATATATTGGGAGGTACTAGCTCCAACTCGGTTTTACAGTGCAAACTGCAGGAACTTCAAACCGGCACTAGGAAACAGACTGAGAAACCAGAGTAAAAGTTTCTCCTGCAACCCGTTCCATTTGTGCTAGATGAACGAACGTCTCTCCACATGCTCAGTTCTGAGAGATAATTGTGTGTGAAAGCCGTCCTTCACCTAGCTTGTTGGGAACACAAAGTTTCTTTTCACTTGCAAACTCCACTCCATACATATATATGGGGAGGTACTAGCTCCAACTCGGTTTTACAGGGAAAACTGCAGAAAGTTCAAACCGGCACTAGGAAACTGACTGAGAAACCAGAGTAAAAGTTTCTCCTGCAACCCGTTCCCTTTGTGCTAGATGAACGAAAGTCTCTCCACATGCTCAGTTCTGAGATTAAATTGTGTGTGAAAGCCGTCCTTCACCTAGCTTGTTGGGAACATAAAGTTTCTTTTCACTTGCAAACTCCACTACATACATATATATGAGGAGGTACTAGCTTCAACTCGGTTTTACAGTGCAAAATGCAGGAACTTCAAACCGGCACTAAGAAACAGACTGAGAAACCAGAGTAAAAGTTTCTCCTGCAACCCGTTCCCTTTGTGCTAGATGAACGAACGTCTCACAACATGCTCAGTTCTGAGAGATAAGTGTGTGTGAAAGCCGTCCTTCACCTAGCTTGTTGGGAACACAAAGTTTCTTTTCACTTGCAAACTCCACTCTATACATATGTAAGGGAGGTACTAGCTCCAACTCGGTTTTACAGTGAAAACTGCAGGAACTTCAAACCGGCACTAGGAAACAGACTGAGAAACCAGAGTAAAAGTTTCTCCTGCAACCCATTCCCTTTGTGCAAGATGAACGAACGTCTCTCCACATGCTCAATTCTGAGATTAAAGTGTGTGTGAAAGCCGTCCTTCACCTAGCTTGTTGGGAACATAAAGTTTCTTTTCACTTACAAACTCCACTACATACATATATATGAGGAGGTACTAGCTTCAACTCGGTTTTACAGTGCAAAATGCATGAACTTCAAACCGGCACTAGGAAACAGACTGAGAAACCAGAGTAAAAGTTTCTCCTGCAACCCGTTCCCTTTGTGCTAGATGAACGAACGTCTCTCCACATGCTCAGTTCTGAGAGATAAGTGTGTGTGAAAGCCGTCCTTCACATAGCTTGTTGGGAACACAAAGTTTCTTTTCACTTGCCAATTCCACTCCATACATATATAAGGGGAGGTACTAGCTCCAACTCTGTTTTACAGGGAAAACTGCAGGAACTTCAAACCGGCACTAGAAAACAGACTGAGAAACCAGTGTAAAAGTTTCTCCTGCAACCCTTTCCCTTTGTGCTAGATGAACGAACGTCTCTCCACATGCTCAGTTCTGAGAGATAAGGGTGTGTGAAAGCCGTTCTTCACCTATCTTGTTGGGAACACAAAGCTTCTTTTCACTTGCAAACTCCACTCCATACATATATAAGGGGATGTACTAGCTCCAACTCTGTTTTACAGGGAAAACTGCAGGAAATTCAAACCGGCACTAGGAAACAGACTGAGAAACCAGAGTAAAAGTTTCCCCTGCAACCCTTTCCCTTTGTGCTAGATGAACGAACGTCACTCCACATGCTCAGTTCTGAGACATAAGTGTGTGTGAAAGCCGACCTTCACCTAGCTTGTTGGGAAAACAAAGTTTCTTTTCACATGCAAACCCCACTCCATATATATATATGGGAGGTACTAGCTCCAACTCGGTTTTACAGTGCAAACTGCAAGAACTTCCAACCGGCACTAGGAAAC
Organism: Camelus dromedarius; assembly: GCF_036321535.1. Lineage (NCBI taxonomy): Eukaryota > Metazoa > Chordata > Mammalia > Artiodactyla > Camelidae > Camelus > Camelus dromedarius. The sequence goes on along the minus strand of NC_087441.1, from coordinate 86,720,988 downwards.
AGACTGAGAAACCAGAGTAAAAGTTTCTCCTGCAACCCGTTCCCTTAGTGCTAGATGAACGAACGTCTCTCCACATGCTCAGTTCTGAGAGATAAGTGTGTGTGAAAGCCGTCCTTCACCTAGCTTGTTGGGAACACAAAGTTTCTTTTCACTTGCAAACTCCACTCCATACATATATATGGGAGGTACTAGCTCCAACTCGGTTTTACAGTGAAAACTGCAGGAACTTCAAACCGGCACTAGGAAACAGACTGAGAAACCAGAGTAAAAGATTCTCCTGCAAACCATTCCCTTTGTGCTAGATGAACGAACGTCTCTCCACATGCTCAGTTCTGAGAGTAAAGTGTGTGTGAAAGCCGTCCTTAACATAGCTTGTTGGAAACATAAAGTTTCTTTTCACTTGCAAACTCCACTACATACATATATATGAGGAGGTACTAGCTCCAACTCGGTTTTACAGTGCAAACTGCAGGAACTTCAAACCGGCACTAGGAAACAGACTGAGAAACCAGAGTAAAAGTTTCTCCTGCAACCCTTTCCCTTTGTGCTAGATGAACGAACGTCTCTCCACATGCTCAGTTCTGAGAGATAAGTGTGTGTGAAAGCCGTCCTTAACATAGCTTGTTGGGAACACAAAGTTTCTTTTCACTTGCAAACTCCACTCCATACATATATAAGGGGAGGTACTAGCTCCAACTCTGTTTTACAGGGAAAACTGCAGGAAATTCAAACCGGCACTAGGAAACAGACTGAGAAACCAGAGTAAATGTTTCTCCTGCAACCCTTTCCCTTTGTGCTAGATGAACGAACGTCTCTCCACATGCTCAGTTCTGAGACATAAGTGTGTGTGAAAGCCGTCCTTCACCTAGCTTGTTGGGAATACAAAGTTTCTTTTCAATTGCAAACTCCACTCCATACATATATATGGGGAGGTACTAGCTCCAACTCGGTTTTACAGTGAAAACTGCAGGAAATTCAAACAGGCACTAGGAAACAGACTGAGAAACCAGAGTAAAAGTTTCTCCTTCAACCCTTTCCCTTTGTGCTATATGAACGAACGTCTCTCCACATGCTCAGTTCTGAGAGATAAGTGTGTGTGAAAGCCGTCCTTCACCTAGCTTGTTGGGAACACAAAGTTTCTTTTCACTTGCAAACTCCAATCCATACATATATATGGGGAGGTACTAGCTCCAAATCTGTTTTACAGGGAAAACTGCAGGAACTTCAAACCGGCACTAGGAAACAGACTGAGAAACCAGAGTAAAAGTTTCTCCTGCAACCCGTTCCCTTTGTGCTAGATGAACGAACGTCTCTCCACATGCTTAGTTCTGAGAGTTAAGTGTGTGTGAAAGCCGTCCTTCACCAAGCTAGTAGGGAACACAAAATTTCTTTTCACTTGCAAACTCCAATCCATACATATATATGTGGAGGTACTAACTCCAACTCGGTTTTACAGGGAAAATTGCAGGAACTTCAAACCGGCACTAGGATACAGACTGAGAAACCAGAGTAAAAGTTTCTACTGCTACCCGTTCCCTTTGTGCTAGATGAACGAACGTCTCTCCACATGCTTAGTTCTGAAAGATAAGTGTGTGTGAAAGCCGTCCTTCACCTAGCTGGTTGGGAACACAAAGTTTCTTTTCACTTGCAAACTCCACTCCATACATATATATGGGGAGGTACTAGCTCCAAGTCGGTTTTACAGTGAAAACTGCAGGAACTTCAAACCGGCACTAGGAAACAGACTGAGAAACCAGAATAAAAGTTCCTCCTGCAACCCGTTCCCTTTGTGCTAGATGAACGAACGTCTCTCCACATGCTCAGTTCTGAGAGATAAGTGTGTGTGAAAGCCGTCCTTCAACTAGCTTGTTGGGAACACAAAGTTTCTTTTCACTTGCAAACTCCACTCCATACATATATATGGGGAGGTACTAGCTCCAAGTCGGTTTTACAGTGAAAACTGCAGGAACTTCAAACCGGCACTAGGAAACAGACTGAGAAACCAGAGTAAAAGTTTCTCCTGCAACCCGCTCCCTTTGTGCAAGATGAACGAACGTCTCTCCACATGCTCAGTTCTGAGAGTTAATTGTGTGTGAAAGCCGTCCTTCACCTAGCTTGTTGGGAACACAAAGTTTGTTTTCACTTGCAAACTCCACTCCATACATATATATGGGGAGGTACTAGCTCCAACTCGGTTTTACAGTGCAAATTTCAGGAACTTCAAACCGGCACTAGGAAACAGACTGGGAAACCAGAGTAAAAGTTTCTCCTGCAACCCTTTCCTTTTGTGCTAGATGAACGAACGTCTCCCCACATGCTCAGTTCTGAGAGATAAGTGTGTGTGAAAGCCGTCCTTCACCTAGCTAGTTGGGAAAACAAAGTTTCTTTTCACATGCAAACTCCACTCCATACATATATATGGGAGGTACTAGCTCCAAGTCGGTTTTACTGTGCAATCTGCAGGAAATTCAAACCGGCACTAGGAAACAGACTGAGAAACCAGAGTAAAAATTTCTCCTGCAACCCGTTCCTTTTGTGCTAGATGAACGAACGTCTCTCCACATGCTCAGTTCTGAGAGATAAGTGTGTGTGAAAGCCGTCCTTCACCTAGCTTGTTGGGAACACAAAGTTTCTTTTCACTTGCAAACTCCACTCCATACATATATATGGGAGGTACTAGCTCCAAGTCGGTTTTACTGTGCAATCTGCAGGAAATTCAAACCGGCACTAGGAAACAGACTGAGAAACCAGAGTAAAAGTTTCTCCTGCAACACGTTCCCTTTTTGCTAGATGAACGAACGTCTCTCCACATGCTCAGTTCTGAGAGTTAAGTGTGTGTGAAAGCCGTACTTCACCTAGCTTGTTGGGAACATAAAGTTTCTTTTCACTTGCAAACTCCACTCCATACATATATATGGGGAGGTACTAGCTCCAACTCGGTTTTACAGTGCAAACTGCAGGAACTTCAAACCGGCACTAGGAAACAGACTGAGAAACCAGAGTAAAAGTTTCTCCTGCAACCCGTTCCCTTTGTGCTAGATGAACGAACGTCTCTCCACATGCTCAGTTCTGAGAGATAATTGTGTGTGAAAGCCGTCCTTCACCTAGCTTGTTGGGAACACAAAGTTTCTTTTCACTTGCAAACTCCACTCCATACATATATATGGGGAGGTACTAGCTCCAAGTCGGTTTTACATTGAAAACTGCAGGAACTTCAAACCGGCACTAGGAAACAGACTGAGAAACCAGAGTAAAAGTTTCTCATGCAACCCGTTCCCTTTGTGCTAGATGAACGAACGTCTCTCCACATGCTCAGTTCTGAGAGATAATTGTGTGTGAAAGCCGTCCTTCTCCTAGCTTGCTGGGAACACAAAGTTTCTTTTCACTTGCAAACTCCACTCCATACATATATATGGGAGGTACTAGCTCCAAGTCGGTTTTACTGTGCAATCTGCAAGAACTTCAAACCGGCACTAGGAAACAGACTGAGAAACCAGAGTAAAAGTTTCTCCTGCAACCCGTTCCCTTTGTGCTAGATGAACGAACGTCTCTCCACATGCTCAGTTCTGAGAGTTAAGTGTGTGTGAAAGCCGTACTTCACCTAGCTTGTTGGGAACATAAAGTTTCTTTTCACTTGCAAACTCCACTCCATACATATATATGGGGAGGTACTAGCTCCAAGTCGGTTTTACATTGAAATCTGCAGGAACTTCAAACCGGCAGTAGGAAACAGACTGAGAAACCAGAGTAAAGTTTCTCCTGCAACCCGTTCCCTTTGTGTTAGATGAACGAACGTCTCTCCACATGCTCAGTTCTGAGAGATAAGTGTGTGTGAAAGCCGTCCTTCTCCTAGCTTGCTGGGAACACAAAGTTTCTTTTCACTTGCAAATCCCACTCCATACATATATATGGGAGGTACTAGCTCCAAGTCGGTTTTACTGTGCAATCTGCAAGAACTTCAAACCGGCACTAGGAAACAGACTGAGAAACCAGAGTAAAAGTTTCTCCTGCAACCCGTTCCTTTTGTGCTAGATGAACGAACGTCTCTCCACATGCTCAGTTCTGAGAGATAAGTGTGTGTGAAAGCCGTCCTTCTCCTAGCTTGCTGGGAACACAAAGTTTCTTTTCACTTGCAAACTCCACTCCATACATATATATGGGAGGTACTAGCTCCAAGTCGGTTTTACTGTGCAATCTGCAAGAACTTCAAACCGGCACTAGGAAACAGACTGAGAAACCAGAGTAAAAGTTTCTCCTGCAACCCGTTCCCTTTGTGCTAGATGAACGAACGTCTCTCCACATGCTCAGTTCTGAGAGTTAAGTGTGTGTGAAAGCCGTACTTCACCTAGCTTGTTGGGAACATAAAGTTTCTTTTCACTTGCAAACTCCACTCCATACATATATATGGGGCGGTACAAGCTCCAACTCGGTTTTACAGTGAAAACTGCAGGAACTTCAAACAGGCACTAGGAAACAGACTGAGAAACCAGAGTAAAAGTTCCTCCTGCAACCCGTTCCCTTTGTGCTAGATGAACGAACGTCTCTCCACATGTTCAGTTCTGAGAGATAAGTGTGTGTGAAAGCCGTCCTTCACCTAGCTTGTTGGGAACACAAAGTTTCTTTTCACTTGCAATCCTCACTCCATACATATGTATGGGGAGGTACTAGCTCCAACTCGGTTTTACAGGGAAAACTGCAGGAACTTCAAACCGGCACTAGGAAACAGACTGAGAAACCAGAGTAAAAGTTCCTCCTGCAACCCGTTCCCTTTGTGCTAGATGAACGAACGTCTCTCCACATGCTCAGTTCTGAGAGATAAGTGTGTGTGAAAGCCGTCCTTCACCTAGCTTGTTGGGAACACAAAGTTTCTTTTCACATGCAAACTCCACTCCATACATATATACGGGAGGTACTAGCTCCAACTAGGTTTTACAGTGAAAACTGCAGGAACTTCAAACCGGCACTAGGAAACAGACTGAGAAACCAGAGTAAAAGTTTCTCCTTCAACCCGTTCCCTTTGTGCTAGATGAACGAACGTCTCACCACATGCTCAGTTCTGAGAGATAAGTGTGTGTGAAAGCTGCCCTTCACCAAGCTTGTTGGGAACAAAAGTTTCTTTTCAATTGCAAACTCCAATACAAACATATATATGAGGAGGTACTAGCTCCAACTCGGTTTTACAGTGAAAACTGCAGGAACTTCAAACCGGCACTAGGAAACAGACTGAGAAACCAGAGTAAAAGTTTCTCCTGCAACCCGTTCCCTTTGTGCTAGATGAACGAACATCTCTCCACATGCTCAGTTCTGAGAGATAAGTGTGTGTGAAAGCCGTCCTTCACCTAGCTTGTTGGGAACACAAAGTTTCTTTTCAATTGCAAACTCCACTCCATACATATATATGGGGAGGTACTAGCTCCAACTCGGTTTTACAGTGAAAACTGCAGGAAATTCAAACAGGCACTAGGAAACAGACTGAGAAACCAGAGTAAAAGTTTCTCCTTCAATCCGTTCCCTTTGGTCTAGATGAACGAACGTCTCTCCACATGCTCAGTTCTGAGAGATAAGTGTGTGTGAAAGCCGTCCTTCACCTAGCTTGTTGGGAACACAAAGTTTCTTTTCACTTGCAAACTCCAATCCATACATATATATGGGGAGGTACTAGCTCCAAATCTGTTTTACAGGGAAAACTGCAGGAAATTCAAACCGGCACTAGGAAACAGACTGAGAAACCAGATTAAAAGTTTCTCCTGCAACCCGTTCCCTTTGTGCTAGATGAACGAACGTCTCTCCACATGCTCAGTTCTGAGAGATAATTGTGTGTGAAAGCCGTCCTTCACCTAGCTTGTTGGGAACACAAAGTTTCTTTTCACTTGCAAACTCCACTCCATACATATATATGGGGAGGTACTAGCTCCAAGTCGGTTTTACATTGAAAACTGCAGGAACTTCAAACCGGCACTAGGAAACAGACTGAGAAACCAGAGTAAAAGTTTCTCATGCAACCCGTTCCCTTTGTGCTAGATGAACGAACGTCTCTCCACATGCTCAGTTCTGAGAGATAATTGTGTGTGAAAGCCGTCCTTCTCCTAGCTTGCTGGGAACACAAAGTTTCTTTTCACTTGCAAACTCCACTCCATACATATATATGGGAGGTACTAGCTCCAAGTCGGTTTTACTGTGCAATCTGCAAGAACTTCAAACCGGCACTAGGAAACAGACTGAGAAACCAGAGTAAAAGTTTCTCCTGCAACCCGTTCCCTTTGTGCTAGATGAACGAACGTCTCTCCACATGCTCAGTTCTGAGAGTTAAGTGTGTGTGAAAGCCGTACTTCACCTAGCTTGTTGGGAACATAAAGTTTCTTTTCACTTGCAAACTCCACTCCATACAAATATATGGGGAGGTACTAGCTCCAAGTCGGTTTTACATTGAAATCTGCAGGAACTTCAAACCGGCAGTAGGAAACAGACTGAGAAACCAGAGTAAAGTTTCTCCTGCAACCCGTTCCCTTTGTGTTAGATGAACGAACGTCTCTCCACATGCTCAGTTCTGAGAGATAAGTGTGTGTGAAAGCCGTCCTTCTCCTAGCTTGCTGGGAACACAAAGTTTCTTTTCACTAGCAAATCCCACTCCATACATATATATGGGAGGTACTAGCTCCAAGTCGGTTTTACTGTGCAATCTGCAAGAACTTCAAACCGGCACTAGGAAACAGACTGAGAAACCAGAGTAAAAGTTTCTCCTGCAACCCGTTCCTTTTGTGCTAGATGAACGAACGTCTCTCCACATGCTCAGTTCTGAGAGATAAGTGTGTGTGAAAGCCGTCCTTCTCCTAGCTTGCTGGGAACACAAAGTTTCTTTTCACTTGCAAACTCCACTCCATACATATATATGGGAGGTACTAGCTCCAAGTCGGTTTTACTGTGCAATCTGCAAGAACTTCAAACCGGCACTAGGAAACAGACTGAGAAACCAGAGTAAAAGTTTCTCCTGCAACCCGTTCCCTTTGTGCTAGAAGAACGAACGTCTCTCCACATGCTCAGTTCTGAGAGTTAAGTGTGTGTGAAAGCCGTACTTCACCTAGCTTGTTGGGAACATAAAGTTTCTTTTCACTTGCAAACTCCACTCCATACATATATATGGGGAGGTACTAGCTCCAAGTCGGTTTTACATTGAAATCTGCAGGAACTTCAAACCGGCAGTAGGAAACAGACTGAGAAACCAGAGTAAAGTTTCTCCTGCAACCCGTTCCCTTTGTGTTAGATGAACGAACGTCTCTCCACATGCTCAGTTCTGAGAGATAAGTGTGTGTGAAAGCCGTACTTCACCTAGCTTGTTGGGAACACAAAGTTTCTTTTCACTTGCAAACTCCACTCCATACATATATATGGGGCGGTACAAGCTCCAACTCGGTTTTACAGTGAAAACTGCAGGAACTTCAAACCGGCACTAGGAAACAGACTGAGAAACCAGAGTAAAAGTTCCTCCTGCAACCCGTTCCCTTTGTGCTAGATGAACGAACGTCTCTCCACATGTTCAGTTCTGAGAGATAAGTGTGTGTGAAAGCCGTCCTTCACCTAGCTTGTTGGGAACACAAAGTTTCTTTTCACTTGCAATCCTCACTCCATACATATGTATGGGGAGGTACTAGCTCCAACTCGGTTTTACAGGGAAAACTGCAGGAACTTCAAACCAGCACTAGGAAACAGACTGAGAAACCAGAGTAAAAGTTCCTCCTGCAACCCGTTCCCTTTGTGCTAGATGAACGAACGTCTCTCCACATGCTCAGTTCTGAGAGATAAGTGTGTGTGAAAGCCGTCCTTCACCTAGCTTGTTGGGAACACAAAGTTTCTTTTCACATGCAAACTCCACTCCATACATATATATGGGAGGTACTAGCTCCAACTAGGTTTTACAGTGAAAACTGCAGGAACTTCAAACCGGCACTAGGAAACAGACTGAGAAACCAGAGTAAAAGTTTCTCCTTCAACCCGTTCCCTTTGTGCTAGATGAACGAACGTCTCACCACATGCTCAGTTCTGAGAGATAAGTGTGTGTGAAAGCTGCCCTTCACCAAGCTTGTTGGGAACAAAAGTTTCTTTTCAATTGCAAACTCCAATACACACATATATATGAGGAGGTACTAGCTCCAACTCGGTTTTACAGTGAAAACTGCAGGAACTTCAAACCGGCACTAGGAAACAGACTGAGAAACCAGAGTAAAAGTTTCTCCTGCAACCCGTTCCCTTTGTGCTAGATGAACGAACATCTCTCCACATGCTCAGTTCTGAGAGATAAGTGTGTGTGAAAGCCGTCCTTCACCTAGCTTGTTGGGAACACAAAGTTTCTTTTCAATTGCAAACTCCACTCCATACATATATATGGGGAGGTACTAGCTCCAACTCGGTTTTACAGTGAAAACTGCAGGAAATTCAAACAGGCACTAGGAAACAGACTGAGAAACCAGAGTAAAAGTTTCTCCTTCAACCCGTTGCCTTTGTGCTAGATGAACGAACGTCTCTCCACATGCTCAGTTCTGAGAGATAAGTGTGTGTGAAAGCCGTCCTTCACCTAGCTTGTTGGGAACACAAAGTTTCTTTTCACTTGCAAACTCCAATCCATACATATATATGGGGAGGTACTAGCTCCAAATCTGTTTTACAGGGAAAACTGCAGGAAATTCAAACCGGCACTAGGAAACAGACTGAGAAACCAGAGTAAAAGTTTCTCCTGCAACCCGTTCCCTTTGTGCTAGATGAACGAACGTCTCTCCACAGGCTCCGTTCTGAGAGATAAGTGTGTGTGAAAGCCGTCCTTCACCTAGCTAGTAGGGAACACAAAATTTCTTTTCACTTGCAAACTCCAATCCATACATATATATGTGGAGGTACTAACTCCAACTCGGTTTTACAGGGAAAACTGCAGGAACTTCAAACCGGCACTAGGATACAGACTGAGAAATCAGAGTAAAAGTTTCTACTGCTACCCGTTCCCTTTGTGCTAGATGAACGAACGTCTCTCCACATGCTTAGTTCTGAAAGATAAGTGTGTGTGAAAGCCGTCCTTCACCAAGCTGGTTGGGAACACAAAGTTTCTTTTCACTTGCAAACTCCACTCCATACATATATATGGGGAGGTACTAGCTCCAAGTCGGTTTTACAGTGTAAATTTCAGGAACTTCAAACCGGCACTAGGAAACAGCCTGGAAAACCAGAGTAAAAGTTTCTCCTGCAAACCTTTCCTTTTGTGCTAGATGAACGAACGTCTCCCCACATGCTCAGTTCTGAGAGATAAGTGTGTGTGAAAGCCGTCCTTCACCTACCTAGTTGGGAAAACAAAGTTTCTTTTCACTTGCAAACTCCACTCCATACATATATATGGGAGGTACTAGCTCCAAGTCGGTTTTACTGTGCAATCTGCAGGAAATTCAAACCGGCACTAGGAAACAGACTGAGAAACCAGAGTAAAAGTTTCTCCTGCAACCCGTTCCTTTTGTGCTAGATGAACGAACGTCTCTCCACATGCTCAGTTCTGAGAGATAAGTGTGTGTGAAAGCCGTCCTTCACCTAGCTTGTTGGGAACACAAATTTTCTTTTCACTTGCAAACTCCACTCCATACATATATATGGGAGGTACTAGCTCCAAGTCGGTTTTACTGTGCAATCTGCAGGAAATTCAAACCGGCACTAGGAAACAGACTGAGAAACCAGAGTAAAAGTTTCTCCTGCAACCCGTTCTCTTTTTGCTAGATGAACGAACGTCTCTCCACATGCTCAGTTCTGTGAGTTAAGTGTGTGTGAAAGCCGTACTTCACCTAGCTTGTTTGGAACATAAAGTTTCTTTTCACTTGCAAACTCCACTCCATACATATATATGGGGAGGTACTAGCTCCAACTCGGTTTTACAGTGCAAACTGCAGGAACTTCAAACCGGCACTAGGAAACAGACTGAGAAACCAGAGTAAAAGTTTCTCCTGCAACCCGTTCCCTTTGTGCTAGATGAACGAACGTCTCTCCACATGCTCAGTTCTGAGAGATAATTGTGTGTGAAAGCCGTCCTTCACCTAGCTTGTTGGGAACACAAAGTTTCTTTTCACTTGCAGACTCCACTCCATACATATATATGGGGAGGTACTAGCTCCAAGTCGGTTTTACATTGAAAACTGCAGTAACTTGAAACCGGCACTAGGAAACAGACTGAGAAACCAGAGTAAAAGTTTCTCATGCAACCCGTTCCCTTTGTGCTAGATGAACGAACGTCTCTCCACATGCTCAGTTCTGAGAGATAAGTGTGTGTGAAAGCCGTCCTTCATCTCGCTTGTTGGGAACACAAAGTTTCTTTTCACTTGCAAACTCCACTCCATACATATATATGGTGTGGTACTAGCTCCAAATCTGTTTTACAGTGAAAACTGCAGGAACTTCAATCCGGCACTAGGAAACAGACTGAGAAACCAGAGTAAAAATTTCCCTTGCAACCCGTTCCCTTTGTGCTAGATGAACGAACGTCTCTCCACATGCTCAGTTCTGAGAGATATGTGTGTGTGAAAGCCGTCCTTCAACTAGCTTGTTGGGAACACAAAGTTTCTTTTCACTTGCAAACACCACTCCATACATTAGTATGGGGAGGTACTAGCTCCAACTCGGTTTTACAGGGAAAACTGCAGGAACTTCAAACCGGCACTAGGAAACAGACTGAGAAACCAGAGTAAAAGTTCCTCCTGCAACCGGTTCCCTTTGTGCTAGATGAACGAACGTCTCTCCACATGCTCAGTTCTGAGAGATAAGTGTGTGTGAAAGCCGTACTTCACCTAGCTTGTTGGGAACACAAAGTTTCTTTTCACTTGCAAACTCTACTCCATACATATATATGGGGAGGTACTAGCACCAAGTCGGTTTTACAGTGAAAACTGCAGGAACTTCAAACCGGCACTAGGAAACAGACTGAGAAACCAGAGTAAAAGTTCCTCCTGCAACCCGTTCCCTTTGTTCTAGATGAACGAACGTCTCTCCACATGCTCAGTTCTGAGAGATAAGTGTGTGTGAAAGCCGTCCTTCATCTCGCTTGTTGGGAACACAAAGTTTCTTTTCACTTGCAAACTCCACTCCATACATATATATGGTGAGGTACTAGCTCCAAATCTGTTTTACAGTGAAAACTGCAGGAACTTCAATCCGGCACTAGGAAACAGACTGAGAAACCAGAGTAAAAATTTCCCTTGCAACCCGTTCCCTTTGTGCTAGATGAACGAACGTCTCTCCACATGCTCAGTTCTGAGAGATAAGTGTGTGTGGAAGCCGTCCTTCAACTAGCTTGTTGGGAACACAAAGTTTCTTTTCACTTGCAAACACCACTCCATACATTAGTATGGGGAGGTACTAGCTCCAACTCGGGTTTACAGGGAAAACTGCAGGAACTTCAAACCGGCACTAGGAAACAGACTGAGAAACCAGAGTAATAGTTTCTCATGCAACCCGTTCCCTTTGTGCTAGATGAACGAACGTCTCTCCACATGCTCAGTTCTGAGAGATAAGTGTGTGTGAAAGCCGTACTTCACCTAGCTTGTTGGGAACACAAAGTTTCTTTTCACTTGCAAACTCCACTCCATACATATATATTGGGAGGTACTAGCTCAAACTCGGTTTTACAGTGAAAATTGCAGGAACTTCAAACCGGCACTAGGAAACAGACTGAGAAACCAGAGTAAAAGTTTCTCCTGCAACCCTTTCCCTTTCTGCTAGATGAACGAACGTCTCTCCACATGCTCAGTTCTGAGAGATAAGTGTGTGTGAATGCCGTCCTTCACCTAGATTGTTGGGAACACAAAGTTTCTTTTAACTAGCAAACTCCACTCCATACATATATATGGGGAGGTACTAGCTCCAAGTCGGTTTTACAGTGAAAACTGCAGGAACTTCAAACCGGCACTGGGAAACAGACTGAGAAACCAGAGTAAAAGTTCCTCCTGCAACCCGTTCCCTTTGTTCTAGATGAACGAACGTCTCTCCACATGCTCAGTTCTGAGAGATAAGTGTGTGTGAAAGCCGTCCTTCATCTAGCTTGTTGGGAACACAAAGTTTCTTTTCACTTGCAAACTCCACTCCATACATATATATGGGGAGGTACTAGCTCCAAATCTGTTTTACAGTGAAAACTGCAGGAACTTCAATCCGGCACTAGGAAACAGACTGAGAAACCAGAGAAAAAATTCCCCTGCAACCCGTTCCCTTTGTGCTAGATGTACGAACGTCTCTACACATGCTCAGTTCTGAGAGATAATTGTGTGTGAAAGCCGTGCTTCACCCAGCTTTTTGGGAACACAAAGTTTCTTTTCACTTGCAAACTCCACTCCATAAATATATATGGGGATGTACTAACTCCAACTCGGTTTTACAGTGCAAACTGCAGGAACTTCAAACCGGCACTAGGAAACAGACTGAGAAACCAGAGTAAAAGTTTCCACTGCAACCCGTTCCCTTTGTGCTAGATGAACGAACGTCTCTCCACATGCTCAGTTCTGAGAGATAAGTGTGTGTGAAAGCCGTCCTTCACCTAGCTTGTTGGGAACACAAAGTTTCTTTTCACTTGCAAACTCCACTCCATACATATATATGGGGAGGTACTAGCTCCAAGTCGGTTTTACAGTGAAAACTGCAGGAACTTCAAACCGGCACTAGGAAACAGACTGAGAAACCAGAGTAAAATTTTCTCCTGCAACCCGTTCCCTTTGAGCTAGATGAACGAACGACTCTCCACATGCTCAGTTCTGAGAGATAAGTGTGTGTGAAAGCCGTCCTTCACCTAGCTTGTTTGGAACACAAAGTTTCTTTTCATTTGCTAACTCCACTCCATACATATATATGGGGTTATAATAGCTCCAAATCGATTTTACAGTGCAAAATGCAGGAACTTCAAACCGGCACTAGGAAACAGACTGAGAAACCAGAGTAAAAGTTTCTCCTGCAACCCTTTCCCTTTGTGCTAGATGAACGAACATCTCTCCACATGCTCAGTTCTGAGAGATAAGTGTGTGTGAAAGCCGTCCTTCACCTAGCTTGTTGGGAACACAAAGTTTCTTTTAACTAGCAAACTCCACTCCATACATATATATGGGGAGGTACTAGCTCCAAGACGGTTTTACAGTGAAAACTGCAGGAACTTCAAACCGGCACTAGGAAACAGACTGAGAAACCAGAGTAAAAGTTCCTCCTGCAACCCGTTCCCTTTGTTCTAGATGAACGAACGTCTCTCCACATGCTCAGTTCTGAGAGATAAGTGTGTGTGAAAGCCGTACTTCACCTAGCTTGTTGGGAACACAAAGTTTCTTTTCACTTGCAAACTCCACTCCATAAATATATATGGGGCGGTACTAGCTCCAACTCGGTTTTACAGTGAAAACTGCAGGAACTTCAAACCGGCACTAGGAAAAATACTGAGAAACCAGAGTAAAAGTTCCTCCTGCAACCCGTTCCCTTTGTGCTAGATGAACGAACGTCTCTCCACATGCTGTGTTCTAAGAGATAAGTGTGTGTGAAAGCCGTCCTTCAACTAGCTTGTTGGGAACACAAAGTTTCTTTTCACTTGCAAACACCACTCCATACATTAGTATGGGGAGGTACTAGCTCCAACTCGGTTTTACAGGGAAAACTGCAGGAACTTCAAACCGGCACTAGGAAACAGACTGAGAAACCAGAGTAAATGTTCCTCCTGCAACCCGTTCCCTTTGTGCTAGATGAACGAACGTCTCTCCACATGCTCAGTTCTGAGAGATAAGTGTGTGTGAAAGCCGTACTTCACCTAGCTTGTTGGGAACACAAAGTTTCTTTTCACTTGCAAACTCTACTCCATACATATATATGGGGAGGTACTAGCACCAAGTCGGTTTTACAGTGAAAACTGCAGGAAATTCAAACCGGCACTAGGAAACAGACTGAGAAACCAGAGTAAAATTTCTCCTGCAACCCGTTCCCTTTGTGCAAGATGAATGAACGTCTCTCCACATGCTCAGTTCTGAGAGTTAAGTGTGTGTGAAAGCCGTCCTTCACCTAGCTTGTTGGGAACACAAAGTTTGTTTTCACTTGCAAACTCCACTCCATACATATATATGGGGAGGTACTAGCTCAAACTCGGTTTTACATTGAAAATTGCAGGAACTTCAAACCGGCACTAGGAAACAGACTGAGAAACCAGAGTAAAAGTTTCTCCTGCAACCCTTTCCCTTTGTGCTAGATGAACGAACGTCTCTCCACATGCTCACTTCTGAGAGATAAGTGTGTGTGAATGCCGTCCTTCACCTAGATTGTTGGGAACACAAAGTTTCTTTTAACTAGCAAACTCCACTCCATACATATATATGGGGAGGTACTACCTCCAAGTCGGTTTTACAGTGAAAACTGCAGGAACTTCAAACCGGCACTAGGAAACAGACTGAGAAACCAGAGTAAAAGTTCCTCCTGCAAACCGTTCCCTTTGTTCTAGATGAACGAACGTCTCTCCACATGCTCAGTTCTGAGAGATAAGTGTGTGTGAAAGCCGTCCTTCATCTAGCTTGTTGGGAACACAAAGTTTCTTTTCACTTGCAAACTCCACTCCATACATATATATGGGGAGGTACTAGCTCCAAATCTGTTTTACAGTGAAAACTGCAGGAACTTCAATCCGGCACTAGGAAACAGACTGATAAACCAGAGAAAAAATTCCCCTGCAAACCGTTCCCTTTATGCTAGATGAACGAACGTCTCTACACATGCTCAGTTCTGAGAGATAAGTGTGTGTGAAAGCCGTCCTTCACCTAGCTTTTTGGGAACACAAAGTTTCTTTTCACTTGCAAACTCCACTCCATACATATATATGGGGAGGTACTAACTCCAACTCGGTTTTACTGTGCAAACTGCAGGAACTTCAAACCGGCACTACGAAACAGAATGAGAAACCAGAGTAAAAGTTTCCACTGCAACCCGTTCCCTTTGTGCTAGATGAACGAACGTCTCTCCTCATGCTCAGTTCTGAGAGATAAGTGTGTGTGAATGCCTTCGTTCACCTACCTTGTTGGGAACACAAAGATTCTTTTCACTTGCAAACTCTACTCCATACATATATATGGGGAGGTACTAGCTCCAAGTCGGTTTTACAGTGAAAACTGCAGGAACTTCAAACCGGCACTAGGAAACAGACTGAGAAACCAGAGTAAAAGTTTCTCCTGCAACCCGTTCCCTTTGTGCTAGATGAACGAACGACTCTCCACATGCTCAGTTCTGAGAGATAAGTGTGTGTGAAAGCCGTCCTTCACCTAGCTTGTTGGGAACACAAAGTTTCTTTTCATTTGCTAACTCCACTCCATACATATATATGGGGTTATAATAGCTCCAAATCGATTTTAAAGTGCAAAATGCAGGAACTTCAAACCGGCACTAGGAAACAGACTGAGAAACCAGAGTAAAAGTTTCTCCTGCAACCCTTTCCCTTTGTGCTAGATGAACGAACATCTCTCCACATGCTCAGTTCTGAGAGATAAGTGTGTGTGAAAGCCGTCCTTCACCTAGCTTGTTGGGAACACAAAGTTTCTTTTAACTAGCAAACTCCACTCCATACATATATATGGGGAGGTACTAGCTCCAAGACGGTTTTACAGTGAAAACTGCAGGAACTTCAAACCGGCACTAGGAAACAGACTGAGAATCCAGAGTAAAAGTTCCTCCTGCAACCCGTTCCCTTTGATCTAGATGAACGAACGTCTCTCCACATGCTCAGTTCTGAGAGATAAGTGTGTGTGAAAGCCGTCCTTCATCTCGCTTGTTGGGAACACAAAGTTTCTTTTCACTTGCAAACTCCACTCCATACATATATATGGTGTGGTACTAGCTCCAAATCTGTTTTACAGTGAAAACTGCAGGAACTTCAATCCGGCACTAGGAAACAGACTGAGAAACCAGAGTAAAAATTTCCCTTGCAACCCGTTCCCTTTGTGCTAGATAAACGAACGTCTCTCCACATGCTCAGTTCTGAGAGATATGTGTGTGTGAAAGCCGTCCTTCAACTAGCTTGTTGGGAACACAAAGTTTCTTTTCACTTGCAAACACCACTCCATACATTAGTATGGGGAGGTACTAGCTCCAACTCGGTTTTACAGGGAAAACTGCAGGAACTTCAAACCGGCACTAGGAAACAGACTGAGAAACCAGAGTAAAAGTTCCTCCTGCAACCGGTTCCCTTTGTGCTAGATGAACGAACGTCTCTCCACATGCTCAGTTCTGAGAGATAAGTGTGTGTGAAAGCCGTACTTCACCTAGCTTGTTGGGAACACAAAGTTTCTTTTCACTTGCAAACTCTACTCCATACATATATATGGGGAGGTACTAGCACCAAGTCGGTTTTACAGTGAAAACTGCAGGAAATTCAAACCGGCACTAGGAAACAGACTGAGAAACCAGAGTAAAATTTCTCCTGCAACCCGTTCCCTTTGTGGAAGATGAATGAACGTCTCTCCACATGCTCAGTTCTGAGAGTTAAGTGTGTGTGAAAGCCGTCCTTCACCTAGCTTGTTGGGAACACAAAGTTTGTTTTCACTTGCAAACTCCACTCCATACATATATATGGGGAGGTACTAGCTCAAACTCGGTTTTACATTGAAAATTGCAGGAACTTCAAACCGGCACTAGGAAACAGACTGAGAAACCAGAGTAAAAGTTTCTCCTGCAACCCTTTCCCTTTGTGCTAGATGAACGAACGTCTCTCCACATGCTCACTTCTGAGAGATAAGTGTGTGTGAATGCCGTCCTTCACCTAGATTGTTGGGAACACAAAGTTTCTTTTAACTAGCAAACTCCACTCCATACATATATATGGGGAGGTACTAGCTCCAAGTCGGTTTTACAGTGAAAACTGCAGGAACTTCAAACCGGCACTAGGAAACAGACTGAGAAACCAGAGTAAAAGTTCCTCCTGCAAACCGTTCCCTTTGTTCTAGATGAACGAACGTCTCTCCACATGCTCAGTTCTGAGAGATAAGTGTGTGTGAAAGCCGTCCTTCATCTAGCTTGTTGGGAACACAAAGTTTCTTTTCACTTGCAAACTCCACTCCATACATATATATGGGGAGGTACTAGCTCCAAATCTGTTTTACAGTGAAAACTGCAGGAACTTCAATCCGGCACTAGGAAACAGACTGATAAACCAGAGAAAAAATTCCCCTGCAAACCGTTCCCTTTATGCTAGATGAACGAACGTCTCTACACATGCTCAGTTCTGAGAGATAAGTGTGTGTGAAAGCCGTCCTTCACCTAGCTTTTTGGGAACACAAAGTTTCTTTTCACTTGCAAACTCCACTCCATACATATATATGGGGAGGTACTAACTCCAACTCGGTTTTACTGTGCAAACTGCAGGAACTTCAAACCGGCACTACGAAACAGAATGAGAAACCAGAGTAAAAGTTTCCACTGCAACCCGTTCCCTTTGTGCTAGATGAACGAACGTCTCTCCTCATGCTCAGTTCTGAGAGATAAGTGTGTGTGAATGCCTTCGTTCACCTACCTTGTTGGGAACACAAAGATTCTTTTCACTTGCAAACTCTACTCCATACATATATATGGGGAGGTACTAGCTCCAAGTCGGTTTTACAGTGAAAACTGCAGGAACTTCAAACCGGCACTAGGAAACAGACTGAGAAACCAGAGTAAAAGTTTCTCCTGCAACCCGTTCCCTTTGTGCTAGATGAACGAACGACTCTCCACATGCTCAGTTCTGAGAGATAAGTGTGTGTGAAAGCCGTCCTTCACCTAGCTTGTTGGGAACACAAAGTTTCTTTTCATTTGCTAACTCCACTCCATACATATATATGGGGTTATAATAGCTCCAAATCGATTTTACAGTGCAAAATGCAGGAACTTCAAACCGGCACTAGGAAACAGACTGAGAAACCAGAGTAAAAGTTTCTCCTGCAACCCTTTCCCTTTGTGCTAGATGAACGAACATCTCTCCACATGCTCAGTTCTGAGAGATAAGTGTGTGTGAAAGCCGTCCTTCACCTAGCTTGTTGGGAACACAAAGTTTCTTTTAACTAGCAAACTCCACTCCATACATATATATGGGGAGGTACTAGCTCCAAGACGGTTTTACAGTGAAAACTGCAGGAACTTCAAACCGGCACTAGGAAACAGACTGAGAATCCAGAGTAAAAGTTCCTCCTGCAACCCGTTCCCTTTGATCTAGATGAACGAACGTCTCTCCACATGCTCAGTTCTGAGAGATAAGTGTGTGTGAAAGCCGTCCTTCATCTCGCTTGTTGGGAACACAAAGTTTCTTTTCACTTGCAAACTCCACTCCATACATATATATGGTGTGGTACTAGCTCCAAATCTGTTTTACAGTGAAAACTGCAGGAACTTCAATCCGGCACTAGGAAACAGACTGAGAAACCAGAGTAAAAATTTCCCTTGCAACCCGTTCCCTTTGTGCTAGATAAACGAACGTCTCTCCACATGCTCAGTTCTGAGAGATATGTGTGTGTGAAAGCCGTCCTTCAACTAGCTTGTTGGGAACACAAAGTTTCTTTTCACTTGCAAACACCACTCCATACATTAGTATGGGGAGGTACTAGCTCCAACTCGGTTTTACAGGGAAAACTGCAGGAACTTCAAACCGGCACTAGGAAACAGACTGAGAAACCAGAGTAAAAGTTCCTCCTGCAACCGGTTCCCTTTGTGCTAGATGAACGAACGTCTCTCCACATGCTCAGTTCTGAGAGATAAGTGTGTGTGAAAGCCGTACTTCACCTAGCTTGTTGGGAACACAAAGTTTCTTTTCACTTGCAAACTCTACTCCATACATATATATGGGGAGGTACTAGCACCAAGTCGGTTTTACAGTGAAAACTGCAGGAACTTCAAACCGGCACTAGGAAACAAACTGAGAAACCAGAGTAAAATTTCTCCTGTAACCCGTTCCCTTTTTGCAAGATGAACGAACGTCTCTCCACATGCTCAGTTCTGAGAGTTAAGTGTGTGTGAAAGCCGTCCTTCACCTAGCTTGTTGGGAACACAAAGTTTGTTTTCACTTGCAAACTCCACTCCATATATATATATGGGGAGGTACTAGCTCAAACTCGGTTTTACAGTGAAAATTGCAGGAACTTGAAACCGGCACTAGGAAACAGACTGAGAAACCAGAGTAAAAGTTTCTCCTGCAACCCTTTCCCTTTGTGCTAGATGAACGAACGTCTCTCCACATGCTCAGTTCTGAGAGATAAGTGTGTGTGAATGCCGTCCTTCACCTAGATTGTTGGGAACACAAAGTTTCTTTTATCTAGCAAACTCCACTCCATACATATATATGGGGATGTACTAGCTCCAAGTCGGTTTTACAGTGAAAACTGCAGGAACTTCAAACCGGCACTAGGAAACAGACTGAGAAACCAGAGTAAAAGTTCCTCCTGCAACCCGTTCCCATTGTTCTAGATGAACGAACGTCTCTACACATGCTCAGATCTCAGAGATAAGTGTGTTTGAAAGCCGTCCTTCACCTAGCTTTTTGGGAACACAAAGTTTCTTTTCACTTGCAAACTCCACTCCATACATATATATGGGGAGGTACTAACTCCAACTCGGTTTTACAGTGCAAACTGCAGGAACTTCAAACCGGCACTACGAAGCAGACTGAGAAACCAGAGTAAAAGTTTCCACTGCAACCCGTTCCCTTTGTGCTAGATGAACGAACGTCTCTCCACATGCTCAGTTCTGAGAGATAAGTGTGTGTGAAAGCCGTCCTTCACCTAGCTTGTTGGGAACACAAAGTTTCTTTTCACTTGCAAACTCCAATCCATACATATATATGGGGAGGTACTAGCTCCAAGTCGGTTTTACAGTGAAAACTGCAGGAACTTCAAACCGGCACTAGGAAACAGACTGAGAAACCAGAGTAAAAGTTTCTCCTGCAACCCGTTCCCTTTGTGCTAGATGAACGAACGTCTCTCCACATGCTCAGTTCTGAGAGATAAGTGTGTGTGAAAGCCGTCCTTCACCTAGCTTGTTGGGAACACAAAGTTTCTTTTCATTTGCTAACTCCACTCCATACATATATATGGGGTTATAATAGCTCAAAATCGATTTTACAGTGCAAAATGCAGGAACTTCAAACCGGCACTAGGAAACAGACTGAGAAACCAGAGTAAAAGTTTCTCCTGCAACCCTTTCCCTTTGTGCTAGATGAACGAACATCTCTCCACATGCTCAGTTCTGAGAGATAAGTGTGTGTGAAAGCCGTCCTTCACCTAGATTGTTGGGAACACAAAGTTTCTTTTAACTAGCAAACTCCACTCCATACATATATATGGGGTGGTACTAGCTCCAAGACGGTTTTACAGTGAAAACTGCAGGAACTTCAAACCGGCACTAGGAAACAGACTGAGAAACCAGAGTAAAAGTTCCTCCTGCAACCCGTTCCCTTTGTTCTAGATGAACGAACGTCTCTCCACATGCTCAGTTCTGAGAGATAAGTGTGTGTGAAAGCCGTCCTTCATCTAACTTGTTGGGAACACAAAGTTTCTTTTCACTTGCAAATTCCACTCCATACATATATATGGGGAGGTACTAGCTTCAAAACTGTTTTACAGTGAAAACTGCAGGAACTTCAATCCGGCACTAGGAAACAGACTGAGAAACCAGAGAAAAATTTCCCCTGCAACCCGTTCCCTTTGTGCTAGATGAACGAACGTCTCTACACATGCTCAGTTCTGAGAGATAAGTGTGTTTGAAAGCCGTCCTTCACCTAGCTTTTTGGGAACACAAAGTTTCTTTTCACTTGCAAACTCCACTCCATACATATATATGGGGAGGTACTAACTCCAACTCGGTTTTACAGTGCAAACTGCAGGAAATTCAAACCGGCACTACGAAACAGACTGAGAAACCAGAGTAAAAGTTTCCACTGCAACCCGTTCCCTTTGTGCTAGATGAACGAATGTCTCTCCACATGCTCAGTTCTGAGAGATAAGTGTGTGTGAAAGCCGTCCTTCACCTTGCTTGTTGGGAACACAAAGTTTCTTTTCACTTGCAAATTCCACTCCATACATATATATGGGGAGGTACTAGCTCCAAGTCGGTTTTACAGTGAAAACTGCAGGAACTTCAAACCGGCACTAGGAAACAGACTGAGAAACCAGAGTAAAAGTTTCTCCTGCAACCCGTTCCCTTTGTGCTAGATGAAAGAACGACTCTCCACATGCTCAGTTCTGAGAGATAAGTGTGTGTGAAAGCCGTCCTTCACCTAGCTTGTTGGGATCACAAAGTTTCTTTTCATTGGCTAACTCCACTCCATACATATATATGGGGTTATAATAGCTCCAAATCGATTTTACAGTGCAAAATGCAGGAACTTCAAACCGGCACTAGGAAACAGACTGAGAAACCAGAGTTAAAGTTTCTCTTGCAACCCGTTCCCTTTGTGCTAGATGAACGAACTTCTCTCCACATGCTCAGTTCTGAGAGATAAATGTGTGTGAAAGCCGTACTTCACCTAGATTGTGGGGACACAAAGTTTCTTTTCACTTGCAAACTCCACTCCATACATATATATGGGGAAGTACTAGCTCCAACTCGGTTTTACAGTGAAAACTTCAGGATCTTCAAACCGGCACTAGGAAACAGACTGAGAAACCAGAGTAATTGTTTCTCCTGCAACCCGTTCCCTTTGTGCTAGATGAACGAACGTCTCTCCACATGCTCATTTCTGAGAGATAATTGTGTGTGAAAGCCGTCCTTCACATATCTTGTTGGAAACACAAAGTTTCTTTTCACTTGCAAACTCCACTCCATACATATATATGGGGAGGTACTAGCTCCAACTCGGTTTACCATTGAAAACTGCAGGAACTTCAAACCGGCACTAGGAATCAGACTGAGAAACCAGAGTAAAAGTTTCTCCTGCAACCCGTTCCCTTTGTGCTAGATGAACGAACGTCTCTCCACATGCTCAGTTCTGAGAGATAAGTGTGTGTGAAAGCCGCCCTTCACCTAGCTTGTTGGGAACACAAAGTTTCTTTTCACTTGCAAACTCCACTCCATACATATATATGGGGAGGTACAATCTCCAACTCGGTTTTACAGTGAATACTGCAGGAACTTCAAACCGGCACTAGGAAACAGACTCAGAATCCAGAGTAAAATATTCTCCTGCAACCCGTTCCCTTTGTGCTAGATGAACGAAATTCTATCCACATGCTCAATTCTGAGAGATAAGTGTGTGTGAAAGCCATCCTTCACCTAGCTTGTTGGGAACGCAAAGTTTCTTTTCACTTGCAAACTCCACTCCATACATATATATGGGGAGGTACTAGCTCCAACTCGGTTTTACAGTGCAAACTGCAGGTACTTCAAACCGGCACTAGGAAACAGACTGGGAAACCAGAGTAAAGTTTCTCCTGCAACCCGTTCCCTTTGTGCTAGATGAACGTACGTCTCTCCACATGCTGAGTTCTGAGAGATATGTGTGTGTGAAAGCCGTCCTTCACCTAGCTTGTTGGGAACACAAAGTTTCTTTTCACTTGCAAACTCCATTCCATACATATATATGTGGAGGTACTAGCTCCAACTCTGTTTTACAGGGAAAACTGCAGGAACTTCAAACCGGCACTAGGAAACAGACTGAGAAACCAGAGTAAATGTTTCTCCTGCAACCCGTTCCCTTTGTGCTAGATGAACGTACGTCTCTCCACATGCTCAGTTCTGAGAGATAAGTGTGTGTGAAAGCCGTCCTTCACCTAGCTTGTTGGGAACACAAAGTTTCTTTTCACTTGCAAACTCCAATCCATACATGTATATGGGGAGGTACTAGCACCAAGTCGGTTTTACAGTGAAAACTGCAGGAACTTCAAACCGGCACTAGGAAACAGACTGAGAATCCAGAGTAAAATTTCTCCTGTAACCCGTTCCCTTTTTGCAAGATGAACGAACGTCTCTCCACATGCTCAGTTCTGAGAGTTAAGTGTGTGTGAAAGCCGTCCTTCACCTAGCTTGTTGGGAACACAAAGTTTGTTTTCACTTGCAAACTCCACTCCATACATATATATGGGGAGGTACTAGCTCAAACTCGGTTTTACAGTGAAAATTGCAGGAACTTCAAACCGGCACTAGGAAACAGACTGAGAAACCAGAGTAAAAGTTTCTCCTGCAACCCTTTCCCTTTGTGCTAGATGAACGAACGTCTCTCCACATGCTCAGTTCTGAGAGATAAGTGTGTGTGAATGCCGTCCTTCACCTAGATTGTTGGGAACACAAAGTTTCTTTTCACTTGCAAACTCCACTCCATACATATATATGGGGAGGTACTAACTCCAACTCGGTTTTACAGTGCAAACTGCAGGAACTTCAAACCGGCACTACGAAGCAGACTGAGAAACCAGAGTAAAAGTTTCCACTGCAACCCGTTCCCTTTGTGCTAGATGAACGAACGTCTCTCCACATGCTCAGTTCTGAGAGATAAGTGTGTGTGAAAGCCGTCCTTCACCTAGCTTGTTGGGAACACAAAGTTTCTTTTCACTTGCAAACTCCAATCCATACATATATATGGGGAGGTACTAGCTCCAAGTCGGTTTTACAGTGAAAACTGCAGGAACTTCAAACCGGCACTAGGAAACAGACTGAGAAACCAGAGTAAAAGTTTCTCCTGCAACCCGTTCCCTTTGTGCTAGATGAACGAACGACTCTCCACATGCTCAGTTCTGAGAGATAAGTGTGTGTGAAAGCCATCCTTCACCTAGCTTGTTGGGAACACAAAGTTTCTTTTCATTTGCTAACTCCACTCCATACATATATATGGGGTTATAATAGCTCAAAATCGATTTTACAGTGCAAAATGCAGGAACTTCAAACCGGCACTAGGAAACAGACTGAGAAACCAGAGTAAAAGTTTCTCCTGCAACCCATTCCTTTTGTGCTAGATGAACGAACATCTCTCCACATGCTCAGTTCTGAGAGATAAGTGTGTGTGAAAGCCGTCCTTCACCTAGCTTGTTGGGAACACAAAGTTTCTTTTAACTAGCAAACTCCACTCCATACATATATATGGGGAGGTACTAGCTCCAAGACGGTTTTACAGTGAAAACTGCAGGAACTTCAAACCGGCACTAGGAAACAGACTGAGAAACCAGAGTAAAAGTTCCTCCTGCAACCCGTTCCCTTTGTTCTAGATGAACGAACGTCTCTCCACATGCTCAGTTCTGAGAGATAAGTGTGTGTGAAAGCCGTCCTTTATCTAACTTGTTGGGAACACAAAGTTTCTTTTCACTTGCAAATTCCACTCCATACATATATATGGGGAGGTACTAGCTTCAAAACTGTTTTACAGTGAAAACTGCAGGAACTTCAATCCGGCACTAGGAAACAGACTGAGAAACCAGAGAAAAATTTCCCCTGCAACCCGTTCCCTTTGTGCTAGATGAACGAACGTCTCTACACATGCTCTGTTCTGAGAGATAAGTGTGTTTGAAAGCCGTCCTTCACCTAGCTTTTTGGGAACACAAAGTTTCTTTTCACTTGCAAACTCCACTCCATACATATATATGGGGAGGTACTAACTCCAACTCGGTTTTACAGTGCAAACTGCAGGAACTTCAAACCGGCACTACGAAACAGACTGAGAAACCAGAGTAAAAGTTTCCACTGCAACCCGTTCCCTTTGTGCTAGATGAACGAATGTCTCTCCACATGCTCAGTTCTGAGAGATAAGTGTGTGTGAAAGCCGTCCTTCACCTAGCTTGTTGGGAACACAAAGTTTCTTTTCACTTGCAAATTCCACTCCATACATATATATGGGGAGGTACTAGCTCCAAGTCGGTTTTACAGTGAAAACTGCAGGAACTTCAAACCGGCACTAGGAAACAGACTGAGAAACCAGAGTAAAAGTTTCTCCTGCAACCCTTTCCCTTTGTGCTAGATGAACGAACATCTCTCCACATGCTCAGTTCTGAGAGATAAGTGTGTGTGAAAGCCGTCCTTCACCTAGCTTGTTGGGAACACAAAGTTTCTTTTAACTAGCAAACTCCACTCCATACATATATATGGGGAGGTACTAGCTCCAAGACCGTTTTACAGTGAAAACTGCAGGAACTTCAAACCGGCACTAGGAAACAGACTGAGAAACCAGAGTAAAAGTTCCTCCTGCAACCCGTTCCCTTTTTTCTAGATGAACGAACGTCTCTCCACATACTCAGTTCTGAGAGATAAGTGTGTGTGAAAGCCGTCCTTCATCTCGCTTGTTGGGAACACAAAGTTTCTTTTCACTTGCAAACTCCACTCCATACATATATATGGGGAGGTACTAGCCCCAAATCTGTTTTACAGTGCAAACTGCAGGAACTTCAAACTGGCACTAGGAAACAGACTGAGAAACCAGAGTAAAAGTTTCCACTGCAACCCGTTCCCTTTGTGCTAGATGAACGAACGTCTCTCCACATGCTCAGTTCTGAGAGAAAAGTGTGTGTGAAAGCCGTCCTTCACCTAGCTTGTTGGGAACACAAAGATTCTTTTCACTTGCAAACTCCACTCCAAACATATTTATGGGGAGCTACTAGCTCCAACTCGTTTTTACTGTGCAAACTGCAGGAACTTCAAAACGGCACAGGAAACAGACTGAGAAACCAGAGTAAAAGTTTCTCCTACAAAACTTTCCCTTTGTGCTAGATGAACGAACGTCTCTCCACATGCTCAGTTCTGAGAGATAAGTGTGTGTGAAAGCCGTCCTTCACCTAGCTTGTTGGGAACACAAAGTTTCTTTTCACTTGCTAACTCCACTCCATACATATATATGGGGTTATAATAGCTCCAAATCGATTTTACAGTGCAAAATGCAGGAACTTCAAACCGGCACTAGGAAACAGACTGTGAAACCAGAGTAAAAGTTTCTCCTGCAACCCGTTCCTTTTCTGCTAGATGAACGAACGTCTCTCCACATGCTCTGTACTGAGGGATAAGTGTGTGTGAAAGCCGTACTTCACCTAACTTGTTGGGAACACAAAGTTTCTTTTCACTTGCAAACTCCACTCCATACATATATATGGGGAGGTACTAGCACCAACTCGGTTTTACAGTGAAAACTGCAGGAAATTCAAAACGGCACTAGGAAACAGACTGAGAAACCAGAGTAAAAGTTTCCCCTGCCACCCGTTCCCTTTGTGCTAGATGAACGAACGTCTCTCCACATGCTCAGTTCTGAAAGATAAGTGTGTGTGAAAGCCGTCCTTCACCTAGCTTGTTGGGAACACAAAGTTTCTTTTCACTTGCAAACCCCACTCCATACATATGTATGGGGAGGTACTAGCTCCAACTCGGTTTTACAGTGCAAACTGCAGGAACATCAAAACGGCACTAGGGAACAGACTGAGAAACCAGAGAAAAAGTTTCTCCTGCAACCCGTTCCCTTTGTGCTAGATGAACGAACGTCTCTCCACATGCTCAGTTCTGAGAGAGATGTGTGTGTGAAAGCCGTCCTTCACCTAGCTTGTTGGGAAAACAAAGTTTCTTTTCACTTGCTATCTCCAATCCATACATATATATGGGTATGTTCTAGCACCAATACGGTTTTACAGTGAAAACTGCAGGAACTTCAAACCGACACTAGGAAACAGACTGAGAAACCAGAGTAAAAGTTTCTCCTGCAACCCGTTCCCTTTGTGCTAGATGAACGAACGTCTATCCACATGCTCAGATCTGAGAGATAATTGTGTGTGAATGCCGTCCTTCACCTAGCTTGTTGGGAACACAAAGTTTCTTTTCACTTGCAAACTCCACTCCATACATGTATATGGGGAGGTACTAGCTCCAAGTCGGTTTTACAGTGAAAACTGCAGGAACTTCAAACCGGCACTAGGAAACACACTGAGAAACCAGAGAAAAGTTTCTCCTGCAACCCGTTCCCTTTGTGCTAGATGAACGAACGTCTCTCCACATGCTCAGTTCTGAGAGA
Source organism: Camelus dromedarius (assembly GCF_036321535.1). NCBI lineage: Eukaryota > Metazoa > Chordata > Mammalia > Artiodactyla > Camelidae > Camelus > Camelus dromedarius. Next base: position 86,694,035 of record NC_087441.1, on the reverse strand, counting down.
TAAGTGAGTGTGAAAGCCGTCATTCACCTAGCTTGTTGGGAACACAAGTCTCTTTTCACTTGCAAACTCCACTCCATATATATATATGGGGAGGTACTAGCTCCAACACTTTTTTACAGTGAAAAGTGCAGATACTTCAAACCGGCACTAGGAAACAGACTGAGAAACCAGAGTAAAAGTTTCTCCTGCAACCCGTTCCCATTGTGCTAGATGAACGAACGTCTCTCCACATGCTCAGTCCTGAGAGATAAGTGTGTGTGAAAGCCGTCCTTCACCTATCTTGTTGGAAACACAAAGTTTCTTTTCACTTGCAAACTCCACTCCATACATATATATGGGGAGGTACTAGCTTCAACACGGTTTTACATTGAACACTGCAGGAACTTCAAACAGGCACTAGGAAACAGACTGAGAAACCAGAGTTAAAGTTTCTCTTGCAACCCGTTCCCTTTGTGCTAGATGAACGAACTTCTCTCCACATGCTCAGTTCTGAGAGATAAGTGTGTGTGAAAGCCGTACTTCATCTAGATTGTGGGGACACAAAGTTTCTTTTCACTTGCAAACTCCACTCCATACATATATATGGGGAGGTACTAGCTCCAACTCGGTTTTACAGTGCAAACTGCAGGTACTTCAAACCGGCACTAGGAAACAGACTGAGAAACCAGAGTAAAGTTTCTCCTGCAACCCGTTCCCTTTGTGCTAGATGAACGTGCGTCTCTCCACATGCTCAGTTCTGAGAGATAAGTGTGTGTGAAAGCCGTCCTTCACCTAGCTTGTTGGGAACACAAAGTTTCTTTTCACTTGCAAACTCCAATCCATACATGTATATGGGGAGGTACTAGCTCCAACTCGGTTTTACAGTGAAAAATGCAGGAACTTCAAACCGGCACTAGGAAACAGACTGAGAAACCAGAGTAAAAGTTTCTCCTGCAACCCGTTCCCTTTGTGCTAGATGAACGAAAGTCTCTCCACATGCTCAGTTCTGAGAGATAAGTGTTTGTGAAAGCCGTCCTTCACCTAGCTTGTTGGGAACACAAAGTTTCTTTTCACTTGCAAACTCCATTCCATACATATATATGTGGAAGTACTAGCTCCAACTCTGTTTTACAGTGAAAACTGCAGGAACTTCAAACCGGCACTAGGAAACAGACTGAGAAACCAGAGTAAAAGTTACTCCTGCAACCCGTTCCCTTTGTGCTAGATGAACGAACGTCTCTCCACATGCTCATTTCTGAGAGATAATTGTGTGTGAAAGCCGTCCTTCACCTATCTTGTTGGAAACACAAAGTTTCTTTTCACTTGCAATCTCCACTCCATACATATATATGGGGAGGTACTAGCTTCAACCAGGTTTTACACTGAAAACTTCAGGAACTTCAAACCGGCACTAGGAAACAGACTGAGAAACCAGAGTAAAAGTTTCTCCTGCAACCCGTTCCCTTTGTGCTAGATGAACGAACGTCTCTCCACATGCTCAGTTCTGAGAGATAAGTGTGTGTGAAAGCCGTCCTTCACTTAGCTTGTTGGGAACACAAAGTTTCTTTTCACTTGCAAACTCCACTCCATACATATATATGGGGAGGTACTAGCTCCAACTCGGTTTTACAGTGAAAACTGCAGGAACTTCCAACCGGCACTAGGAAACAGACTGAGAAACCAGAGTAAAATTTCTCCTGCAACCCGTTCCCATTGTGCTAGATGAACGAACGTCTCCCCACATGCTCATTTCTGAGATATAATTGTGTGTGAAAGCCGTCCTTCACCTATCTTGTTGGAAACACAAAGTTTCTTTTCACTTGCAAACTCCACTCCATACATATATATGGGGAGGTACTAGCTCCAACTCGGTTTTACATTGAAAACTGCAGGAACTTCAAACCGGCACTAGGAAACAGACTGAGAAACCAGAGTAAAAGTTTCTCCTGCAACCCGTTCCCTTTGTGCTAGATGAACGAACGTCTCTCCACATGCTCAGTTCTGAGAGAAAAGTGTGTGTGAATGCCGTGCTTCACCTATCTTGTTTGGAACACAAAGTTTCTTTTCACTTGCAAACTCCACTCCATACATATATATGGGGTTATAATAGCTCCAACTCGGATTAACCGTGAAAACTGCAGGAACTTCAAACAGGCACTAGGAAACAGACTGAGAAACCAGAGTAAAAGTTTCTCCTGCAACCCATTCCCTTTGTGCTAGATGAACGAACGTCTCTCCACATGCTCAGTTCTGAGAGATAAGTGTGTGTGAAAGCCGTTCTTCACTAGCTTGTAGGGAACACAAAGTTTCTTTTCACTTGATAACTCCACTCCATACATATATATGGGGAGGTACTAGCTCCAACTCGGTTTTACAGTGAAAACTGCAGGAACTTCAAACCGGCACTAGGAAACAGACTGAGAAACCAGAGTAAAAGTTTCTCCTGCAACCCGTTCCCTTTGTGCTAGATGAACGAACGTCTCTCCACATGCTCATTTCTGAGAGATAATTGTGTGTGAAAGCCGTCCTTCATCTATCTTGTTGGAAACACAAAGTTTCTTTTAACTTGCAATCTCCACTCCATACATATATATGGGGAGGTACTAGCTTCAACCAGGTTTTACATTGAAAACTGCAGGAACTTCAAACCGGCACTAGGAAACAGACTGATAAACCAGAGTAAAAGTTTCTCCTGCAACCCGATCCCTTTGTGCTAGATGAAAGAACGTCTCTCCACATGCTAAGTTCTGAGAGATAAGTGAGTGTGAAAGCCGTCCTTCACTTAGCTTGATGGGAACACAAAGTTTCTTTTCACTTGCAAACTCCACTCCATACATATATATGGGGAGGTACTAGCTCCAACTCGGTTTTACACTGAAAAATGCAGGAACTTCCAACCGGCACTAGGAAACAGACTGAGAAACCAGAGTAAAAGTATCTCCTGCAACCCGTTCCCTTTGTGCTAGATGAACGAACGTCTCTCCACATGCTCAGTTCTGAGAGATAAGTGTGTGTGAAAGCCGTCCTTCACCTATCTTGTTGGGAACACAAAGTTTCTTTTCACTTGCAAACTCCACTCCATACATATATATGGGGAGGTACTAGCTCCAACTCGGTTTTACAGTGAAAAATGCAGGAACTTCAAACCGGCACTAGGAAACAGACTGAGAAACCAGAGTAAAAGTTTCTCCTGCAAACTGTTCCCTTTGTGCTAGATGAACGAACGTCTCTCCACATGCTCAGTTCTGAGAGATAAGTGTTTTTGAAAGCCGTCCTTCACCTAGCTTGTTGGGAACACAAAGTTTCTTTTCACTTCCAAACTCCAATCCATACATATATATGTGGAGGTACTAGCTTCAACTCGGTTTTACAGTGAAAACTGCAGGAACGTCAAACCGGCACTAGGAAACAGACTTAGAAACCAGAGTAAAAGTTTCTCCTGCAACGCGTTCCCTTTGTGCTAGATGAACGAACGTCTCTCCACATGCTCAGTTCTGACAGAAAAATGTGTGTGAAAGCCGTCCTTAACCTAGCTTGTTGGGAACACAAAGTTTCTTTTCACTTGCAAACTCCACTCCATACATTAGTATGGGGAGGTACTAGCTCCAACTCGGTTTTACAGGGAAAACTGCAGGAACTTCAAACCGGCACTAGGAAACAGACTGAGAAACCAGAGTAAAAGTTCCTCCTGCAACCCGTTCCCTTTGTGCTAGATGAACGAACATCTCTCCACATGCTCAGTTCTGAGAGATAAGTGTGTGTGAAAGCCGTACTTCACCTAGCTTGTTGGGAACACAAAGTTTCTTTTCACTTGCAAACTCTACTCCATACATATATATGGGGAGGTACTAGCACCAAGTCTGTTTTACAGTGAAAATTGCAGGAACTTCAAACCGGCACTAGGAAACAGACTGAGAAACCAGAGTAAAATTTCTCCTGCAACCCGTTCCCTTTGTGCAAGATGAACGAACGTCTCTCCACATGCTCAGTTCTGAGAGTTAAGTGTGTGTGAAAGCCGTCCTTCACCTAGCTTGTTGGGAACACAAAGTTTGTTTTCACTTGCAAACTCCACTCCATACATATATATGGGGAGGTACTAGCTCAAACTCGGTTTTACAGTGAAAATTGCAGGAACTTCAAACCGGCACTAGGAAACAGACTGAGAAACCAGAGTAAAAGTTTCTCCTGCAACCCTTTCCCTTTGTGCTAGATGAACGAACGTCTCTCCACATGCTCAGTTCTGAGAGATAAGTGTGTGTGAATGCCGTCCTTCACCTAGATTGTTGGGAACACAAAGTTTCTTTTAACTAGCAAACTCCACTCCATACATATATATGGGGAGGTACTAGCTCCAAGTCGGTTTTACAGTGAAAACTGCAGGAACTTCAAACCGGCACTAGGAAACAGACTGAGAAACCAGAGTAAAAGTTCCTACTGCAACCCGTTCCCTTTGTTCTAGATGAACGAACGTCTCACCACATGCTCAGTTCTGAGAGATAAGTGTGTGTGAAAGCCGTCCTTCATCTAGCTTGTTGGGAACACAAAGTTTCTTTTCACTTGCAAACTCCACTCCATACATATATATGGGGAGGTACTAGCTCCAAATCTGTTTTACAGTGAAAACTGCAGGAACTTCAATCCGGCACTAGGAAACAGACTGAGAAACCAGAGAAAAAATTCCCCTGCAACCCGTTCCCTTTATGCTAGATGAACGAACGTCTCTACACATGCTCAGTTCTGAGAGATAAGTGTGTGTGAAAGCCGTCCTTCACCGAGCTTTTTGGGAACACAAAGTTTCTTTTCACTTGCAAACTCCACTCCATACATATATATGGGGAGGTACCAACTCCAACTCGGTTTTACAGTGCAAACTACAGGAACTTCAAACCGGCACTACGAAACAGACTGAGAAACCAGAGTAAAAGTTTCCACTGCAACCCGTTCCCTTTGTGCTAGATGAACGAACTTCTCTCCACATGCTCATTTCTGAGAGATAAGTGTGTGTGAATGCCTTCCTTCACCTAACTTGTTGGGAACACAAAGTTTCTTTTCACTTGCAAACTCTACTCCATACATATATATGGGGAGGTACTAGCTCCAAGTCGGTTTTACAGTGAAAACTGCAGGAACATCAAACCGGCACTAGGAAACAGACTGAGAAACCAGAGTAAAAGTTTCTCCTGCAACCCGTTCCCTTTGTGCTAGATGAACGAACGACTCTCCACATGCTCAGTTCTGAGAGATAAGTGTGTGTGAAAGCCGTCCTTCACCTAGCTTGTTGGGAACACAAAGTTTCTTTTCATTTGCTAACTCCACTCCATATATATATATGGGGTTATAATAGCTCCAAATCGATTTTACAGTGCAAAATGCAGGAACTTCAAACCGGCACTAGGAAAAAGACTGTGAAACCAGAGTAAAAGTTTCTCCTGTAACCCTTTCCCTTTGTGCTAGATGAACGAACATCTCTCCACATGCTCAGTTCTGAGAGATAAGTGTGTGTGAAAGCCGTCCTTCACCTAGCTTGTTGGGAACACAAAGTTTCTTTTAACTAGCAAACTCCACTCCATACATATATATGGGGAGGTACTAGCTCCAAGACGGTTTTACAGTGAAAACTGCAGGAACTTCAAACCGGCACTAGGAAACAGACTGAGAAACCAGAGTAAAAGTTCCTCCTGCAACCCGTTCCCTTTGTTCTAGATGAACGAACGTCTCTCCACATGCTCAGTTCTGAGAGATAAGTGTGTGTTAAAGCCGTCCTTCATCTCGCTTGTTGGGAACACAAAGTTTCTTTTCAATTGCAAACTCCACTCCATACATATATATGGTGTGGTACTAGCTCCAAATCAGTTTTACAGTGAAAACTGCAGGAACTTCAATCCGGCACTAGGAAACAGACTGAGAAACCAGAGTAAAAATTTCCCTTGCAACCCGTTCCCTTTGTGCTAGATGAACGAACGTCTCTCCACATGCTCAGTTCTGAGAGATAAGTGTGTGTGAAAGCCGTCCTTCAACTAACTTGTTGGGAACACAAAGTTTCTTTTCACTTGCAAACACCACTCCATACATTAGTATGGGGAGGTACTAGCTCCAACTCGGTTTTACAGGGAAAACTGCAGGAACTTCAAACCGGCACTAGGAAACAGACTGAGAAACCAGAGTAAAAGTTTCTCATGCAACCCGTTCCTTTTGTGCTAGATGAACGAACGTCTCTCCACATGCTCAGTTCTGAGAGATAAGTGTGTGTGAAAGCCGTACTTCACCTAGCTTGTTGGGAACACAAAGTTTCTTTTCACTTGCAAACTCCACTCCATAAATATATATGGGGCGGTACTAGCTCCAACTCGGTTTTACAGTGAAAACTGCAGGAACTTCAAACCGGCACTAGGAAAAATACTGAGAAACCAGAGTAAAAGTTCCTCCTGCAACCCGTTCCCTTTGTGCTAGATGAATGAACGTCTCTCCACATGCTCAGTTCTAAGAGATAAGTGTGTGTGAAAGCCGTCCTTCAACTAGCTTGTTGGGAACACAAAGTCTCTTTTCACTTGCAAACACCACTCCATACATTAGTATGGGGAGGTACTAGCTCCAACTCGGTTATACAGGGAAAACTGCAGGAACTTCAAACCGGCACTAGGAAACAGACTGAGAAACCAGAGTAAAAGTTCCTCCTGCAACCCGTTCCCTTTGTGCTAGATGAACGAAAGTCTCTCCACATGCTCAGTTCTGAGAGATAAGTGTGTGTGAAAGCCGTACTTCACCTAGCTTGTTGGGAACACAAAGTTTCTTTTCACTTGCAAACTCTACTCCATACATATATATGGGGAGGTACTAGCACCAAGTCGGTTTTACAGTGAAAACTGCAGGAACTTCAAACCGGCACTAGGAAACAGACTGAGAAACCAGAGTAAAAGTTCCTCCTGCAACCCGTTCCCTTTGTTCTAGATGAACGAACGTCTCTCCACATGCTCAGTTCTGAGAGATAAGTGTGTGTGAAAGCCGTCCTTCATCTAGCTTGTTGGGAACACAAAGTTTCTTTTCACTTGCAAACTCCACTCCATACATATATATGGGGAGGTACTAACTCCAAATCTGTTTTACAGTGAAAACTGCAGGAACTTCAATCCGGCACTAGGAAACAAACTGAGAAACCAGAGAAAAATTTCCCCTGCAACCCGTTCCCTTTGTGCTAGATGAACGAACGTCTCTACACATGCTCAGTTCTGAGAGATAAGTGTGTTTGAAAGCCGTACTTCACCTAGCTTTTTGGGAACACAAAGTTTCTTTTCACTTGCAAACTCCACTCCATACATATATATGGGGAGGTACTAACTCCAACTCGGTTTTACAGTGCAAACTGCAGGAACTTCAAACCGACACTACGAAACAGACTGAGAAACCAGAGTAAAAGTTTCCACTGCAACCCGTTCCCTTTGTGCTAGATGAACGAACGTCTCTCCACATGCTCATTTCTGAGAGATAAGTGTGTGTGAAAGCCGTCCTTCACCTAGCTTGTTGGGAACACAAAGTTTCTTTTCACTTGCAAACTCCACTCCATACATATATATGGGGAGGTACTAGCTCCAAGTCGGTTTTACAGTGAAAACTGCAGGAACTTCAAACCGGCACTAGGAAACAGACTGAGAAACCAGAGTAAAAGTTTCTCCTGCAACCCGTTCCCTTTGTGCTAGATGAACGAACGACTCTCCACATGCTCAGTTCTGAGAGATAAGTGTGTGTGAAAGCCGTCCTTCACCTAGCTTGTTGGGAACACAAAGTTTCTTTTCATTTGCTAACTCCACTCCATACATATATATGGGGTTATAATAGCTCCAAATCGATTTTACAGTGCAAAATGCAGGAACTTCAAACCGGCACTAGGAAACAGACTGAGAAACCAGAGTAAAAGTTTCTCCTGCAACCCTTTCCTTTGTGCTAGATGAACGAACATCTCTCCACATGCTCTGTTCTGAGAGATAAGTGTGTGTGAAAGCCGTCCTTCACCTAGCTTGTTGGGAACACAAAGTTTCTTTTCACTTGCAAATTCCACTCCATACATATATATGGGGAGGTACTAGCTCCAAAACTGTTTTACAGTGAAAACTGCAGGAACTTCAATCCGGCACTAGGAAACAGACTGAGAAACCAGAGAAAAATTTCCCCTGCAACCCGTTCCCTTTGTGCTAGATGAACGAACGTCTCTACACATGCTCATTTCTGAGAGATAAGTGTGTTTGAAAGCCGTCCTTCACCTAGCTTTTTGGGAACACAAAGTTTCTTTTCACTTGCAAACTCCACTCCATATATATATATGGGGAGGTACTAACTCCAACTCGGTTTTACAGTGCAAACTGCAGGAACTTCAAACCGGCACTACGAAACAGACTGAGAAACCAGAGTAAAAGTTTCCAATGCAACCCGTTCCCTTTGTGCTAGATGAACGAATGTCTCTCCACATGCTCAGTTCTGAGAGATAAGTGTGTGTGAAAGCCGTCCTTCACCTAGCTTGTTGGGAACACAAAGTTTCTTTTCACTTGCAAACTCCACTCCATACATATATATGGGGAGGTACTAGCTCCAAGTCGGTTTTACAGTGAAAACTGCAGGAACTTCATACCGGCACTAGGAAACAGACTGAGAAACCAGAGTAAAAGTTTTTCCTGCAACCCGTTCCCTTTGTGCTAGATGAACGAACGACTCTCCACATACTCAGTTCTGAGAGATATGTGTGTGTGAAAGCCGTCCTTCATCTCGCTTGTTGGGAACACAAAGTTTCTTTTCACTTGCAAACTCCAATCCATACATATATATGGGGAGGTACTAGCTCCAAATCTGTTTTACAGTGCAAACTGCAGGAACTTCAAACTGGCACTAGGAAACAGACTGAGAAACCAGAGTAAAAGTTTCCACTGCAACCCGTTCCCTTTGTGCTAGATGAACGAACGTCTCTCCACATGCTCAGTTCTGAGAGATAAGTGTGTGTGAAAGCCGTCCTTCACCTAGCTTGTTGGGAACACAAAGTTTCTTTTCACTTGCAAACTCCTCTCCAAACATATTTATGGGGAGGTACTAGCTCCAACTCATTTTTACTGTGCAAACTGCAGGAACTTCAAAACGGCACAGGAAACAGACTGAGAAACCAGAGTAAAAGTTTCTCCTACAAAACTTTCCCTTTGTGCTAGATGAACGAACGTCTCTCCACATGCTCAGTTCTGAGAGATAAGTGTGTGTGAAAGCCGTCCTTCACCTAGCTTGTTGGGAACACAAAGTTTCTTTTCACTTGCTAACTCCACTCCATACATATATATGGGGTTATAATAGCTCCAAATCGATTTTACAGTGCAAAATGCAGGAACTTCAAACCGGCACTAGGAAACAGACTGTGAAACCAGAGTAAAAGTTTCTCCTGCAACCCGTTCCTTTTCTGCTAGATGAACGAACGTCTCTCCACATGCTCAGTACTGAGAGATAAGTGTGTGTGAAAGCCGTCCTTCACCTAGCTTGTTGGGAACACAAAGTTTCTTTTCACTTGCAAACTCCAATCCATACATATATATGGGGAGGTACTAGCACCAACTCGGTTTTACAGTGAAAACTGCAGGAAATTCAAAACGGCACTAGGAAACAGACTGAGAAACCAGAGTAAAAGTTTCCCCTGCAACCCGTTCCCTTTGTGCTAGATGAACGAACGTCTCTCCACATGCTCAGTTCTGAAAGATAAGTGTGTGTGAAAGCCGTCCTTCACCTAGCTTGTTGGGAACACAAAGTTTCTTTTCACTTGCAAACCCCACTCCATACATATGTATGGGGAGGTACTAGCTCCAACTCGGTTTTACAGTGCAAACTGCAGGAACTTCAAAACGGCACTAGGAAACAGACTGAGAAACCAGAGTAAAAGTTTCTCCTGCAACCCGTTCCCTTTGGGCTAGATGAACGAACGTCTCTCCACATGCTCAGTTCTGAGAGAGATGTGTGTGTGAAAGCCGTCCTTCACCTAGCTTTTTGGGAACACAAAGTTTCTTTTCACTTGCTATCTCCAATCCATACATATATATGGGTAGGTTCTAGCACCAACACGGTTTTACAGTGAAAACTGCAGGAACTTCAAACCGACACTCTGAAACAGACTGAGAAACCAGAGTAAAAGTTTCTCCTGCAACCCGTTCCCTTTGTGCTAGATGAACGAACGTCTATCCACATGCTCAGATCTGAGAGATAATTGTGTGTGAAAGCCGTCCTTCACCTAGCTTGTTGGGAACACAAAGTTTCTTTTCACTTGCAAACTCCACTCCATACATATATATGGGGAGGTACTAGCTCCAAGTCGGTTTTACAGTGAAAACTGCAGGAACTTCAAACCGGCACTAGGAAACAGACTGAGAAACCAGAGTAAAAGTTTCTCCTGCAAACCGTTCCCTTTGTGCTAGATGAACGAACGTCTCTCCACATGCTCAGTTCTGAGAGATAAGTGAGTGTGAAAGCCGTCATTCACCTAGCTTGTTGGGAACACAAGTCTCTTTTCACTTGCAAACTCCACTCCATATATATATATGGGGAGATACTAGCTCCAACACTTTTTTACAGTGAAAAGTGCAGATACTTTAAACCGGCACTAGGAAACAGACTGAGAAACCAGAGTAAAAGTTTCTCCTGCAAACCGTTCCCTTTGTGCTAGATGAACGAACGTCTCTCGACATGCTCAGTTCTGAGAGATAAGTGTGTGTGAAAGCCGTCCTTCACCTATCTTGTTGGAAACACAAAGTTTCTTTTCACTTGCAAACTCCACTCCATACATATATATGGGGAGGTACTAACTTCAACACGGTTTTACATTGAACACTGCAGGAACTTCAAACAGGCACTAGGAAACAGACTGAGAAACCAGAGTAAAAGTTTCTCCTGCAACCCGATCCCTTTGTGCTAGATGAACGAACGTCTCTCCACATGCTCAGTTCTGAGAGATAAGTGTGTGTGAAAGCCGTCCTTCACCTAGCTTGTTGGGAACACAAAGTTTCTTTTCACTTGCAAACTCCACTCCATACATATATATGGGGAGGTACTAGCTCCAACTCGGTTTTACAGTGAAAACTGCAGGAAATTCCAACCGGCACTAGGAAACAGACTGAGAAACCAGAGTAATTGTTTCTCCTTCAACCCGTTCCCATTGTGCTAGATGAACGAACGTCTCCCCACATGCTCATTTCTGAGAGATAATTGTGTGTGAAAGCCGTCCTTCAACTATCTTGTTGGAAACACAAAGTTTCTTTTCACTTGCAAACTCCACTCCATACATATATATGGGGAGGTACAAGCTCCAACTCGGTTTTACATTGAAAACTGCAGGAACTTCAAACCGGCAATAGGAAACAGACTGAGAAACCAGAGTAAAATTTTCTCCTGCAACCCGTTCCCTTTGTGCTAGATGAACGAACGTCTCTCCACATGCTCAGTTCTGAGAGAAAAGTGTGTGTGAATGCCGTGCTTCACCTAGCTTGTTTGGAACACAAAGTTTCTTTTCACTTGCAAACTCCACTCCATACATATATATGGGGTTATAATAGCTCCAACTCGGTTAAACCGTGAAAACTGAAGGAACTTCAAACAGGCTCTAGGAAACAGACTGAGAAACCAGAGTAAAAGTTTCTACTGCAACCCATTCCCTTTGTGCTAGATGAACGAACGTCTCTCCACATGCTCAGTTCTGAGAGATAAGTGTGTGTGAAAGCCGTTCTTCACTAGCTTGTAGGGAACACAAAGTTTCTTTTCACTTGTTAACTCCACTCCATACATATATATGGGAGGTACTAGCTCCAACTCGGTTTTACAGTGAAAACTGCAGGAACTTGAAACCGGCACTAGGAAACAGACGGAGAAACCAGAGTAAAGGTTTCTACCGCAACCCGTTCCCTTTGTGCTAGATGAACGTACGTCTCTCCACATGCTCAGTTCTGAGAGATAAGTGTGTGTGAAAGCCGTCCTTCACCTAGCTTGTTGGGAACACAAAGTTTCTTTTCACTTGCAAACTCCAATCCATACATATATATGGGGAGGTACTAGCTCCAACTCGGTTTTACAGTGAAAAATGCAGGAACTTCAAACCGGCACTAGGAAACAGACTGAGAAACCAGAGTAAAAGTTTCTCCTGCAAACCGTTCCCTTTGTGCTAGATGAACGAACGTCTCTCCACATGCTCAGTCCTGAGAGATAAGTGTTTGTGAAAGCCGTCCTTCACCTAGCTTGTTGGGAACACAAAGTTTCTTTTCACTTGCAAACAACATTCCATACATATATATGTGGTGGTACTAGCTCCAACTCTGTTTTACAGTGAAAACTGCAGGAACTTCCAACCGGCACTAGGAAACAGACTGAGAAACCAGAGTAAAAGTTTCTCCTGCAACCCGTTCCCTTTGTGCTAGATGAACGAACGTCTCTCCACATGCTCATTTCTGAGAGATAATTGTGTGTGAAAGCCGTCCTTCACCTATCTTGTTGGAAACACAAAGTTTCTTTTAACTTGCAATCTCCACTCCATACATATATATGGGGAGGTACTAGCTTCAACCAGGTTTTACATTGAAAACTGCAGGAACTTCAAACCGGCACTAGGAAACAGACTGATAAACCAGAGTAAAAGTTTCTCCTGCAACCCGATCCCTTTGTGCTAGATGAACGAACGTCTCTCCACATGCTCAGTTCTGAGAGATAAGTGTGTGTGAAAGCCGTCCTTCATTAGCTTGATGGGAACACAAAGTTTCTTTTCATTTGCAAACTCCACTCCATACATATATATGGGGAGGTACTAGCTCCAACTCGGTTTTACAGTGAAAACTGCAGGAACTTCCAACCGGCACTAGGAAACAGACTGAGAAACCAGAGTAAAAGTATCTCCTGCAACCCGTTCCCTTTGTGCTAGATGAACGAACGTCTCTCCACATGCTCAGTTCTGAGAGATAAGTGTGTGTGAAAGCCGTCCTTCACCTAGCTTGTTGGGAACACAAAGTTTCTTTTCACTTGCAAACTCCACTCCATACATATATATGGGGAGGTACTAGCTCCAACTCGGTTTTACAGTGAAAAATGCAGGAAATTCAAACCGGCACTAGGAAACAGACTGAGAAACCAGAGTAAAAGTTTCTCCTGCAAACTGTTCCCTTTGTGCTAGATGAACGAACGTCTCTCCACATGCTCAGTTCTGAGAGATAAGTGTTTGTGAAAGCCGTCCTTCACCTAGCTTGTTGGGATCACAAAGTTTCTTTTCACTTCCAAACTCCAATCCATACATATATATGTGGAGGTACTAGCTCCAACTCGGTTTTACAGTGAAAACTGCAGGAACTTCAAACCGGCACTAGGAAACAGACTGAGAAACCAGAGTAAAAGTTTCTCCTGCAACACGTTCCCTTTGTGCTAGATGAACGAACGTCTCTCCACATGCTCAGTTCTGAGAGATAATTGTGTGTGAAAGCCGTCCTTCACCTATCTTGTTGGAAACACAAAGTTTCTTTTAACTTGCAATCTCCACTCCATACATATATATGGGGAGGTACTAGCTTCAACCAGGTTTTACACTGAAAACTTCAGGAACTTCAAACCGGCACTAGGAAACAGACTGAGAAACCAGAGTAAAAGTTTCTCCTGCAACCCGATCCCTTTGTGCTAGATGAACGAACGTCTCTCCACATGCTCAGTTCTGAGAGATAAGTGTGTGTGAAAGCCGTCCTTCACCTAGCTTGTTGGGAACACAAAGTTTCTTTTCACTTGCAAACTCCACTCCATACATATATATGGGGAGGTACTAGCTCCAACTCGGTTTTACAGTGAAAACTGCAGGAACTTCCAACCGGCACTAGGAAACAGACTGAGAAACCAGAGTAATTGTTTCTCCTTCAACCCGTTCCCATTGTGCTAGATGAACGAACGTCTCCCCACATGCTCATTTCTGAGAGATAATTGTGTGTGAAAGCCGTCCTTCAACTATCTTGTTGGAAACACAAAGTTTCTTTTCACTTGCAAACTCCACTCCATACATATATATGGGGAGGTACAAGCTCCAACTCGGTTTTACATTGAAAACTGCAGGAACTTCAAACCGGCAATAGGAAACAGACTGAGAAACCAGAGTAAAATTTTCTCCTGCAACCCGTTCCCTTTGTGCTAGATGAACGAACGTCTCTCCACATGCTCAGTTCTGAGAGAAAAGTGTGTGTGAATGCCGTGCTTCACCTAGCTTGTTTGGAACACAAAGTTTCTTTTCACTTGCAAACTCCACTCCATACATATATATGGGGTTATAATAGCTCCAACTCGGTTAAACCGTGAAAACTGAAGGAACTTCAAACAGGCTCTAGGAAACAGACTGAGAAACCAGAGTAAAAGTTTCTACTGCAACCCATTCCCTTTGTGCTAGATGAACGAACGTCTCTCCACATGCTCAGTTCTGAGAGATAAGTGTGTGTGAAAGCCGTTCTTCACTAGCTTGTAGGGAACACAAAGTTTCTTTTCACTTGTTAACTCCACTCCATACATATATATGGGAGGTACTAGCTCCAACTCGGTTTTACAGTGAAAACTGCAGGAACTTGAAACCGGCACTAGGAAACAGACGGAGAAACCAGAGTAAAGGTTTCTACCGCAACCCGTTCCCTTTGTGCTAGATGAACGTACGTCTCTCCACATGCTCAGTTCTGAGAGATAAGTGTGTGTGAAAGCCGTCCTTCACCTAGCTTGTTGGGAACACAAAGTTTCTTTTCACTTGCAAACTCCAATCCATACATATATATGGGGAGGTACTAGCTCCAACTCGGTTTTACAGTGAAAAATGCAGGAACTTCAAACCGGCACTAGGAAACAGACTGAGAAACCAGAGTAAAAGTTTCTCCTGCAAACCGTTCCCTTTGTGCTAGATGAACGAACGTCTCTCCACATGCTCAGTCCTGAGAGATAAGTGTTTGTGAAAGCCGTCCTTCACCTAGCTTGTTGGGAACACAAAGTTTCTTTTCACTTGCAAACAACATTCCATACATATATATGTGGTGGTACTAGCTCCAACTCTGTTTTACAGTGAAAACTGCAGGAACTTCCAACCGGCACTAGGAAACAGACTGAGAAACCAGAGTAAAAGTTTCTCCTGCAACCCGTTCCCTTTGTGCTAGATGAACGAACGTCTCTCCACATGCTCATTTCTGAGAGATAATTGTGTGTGAAAGCCGTCCTTCACCTATCTTGTTGGAAACACAAAGTTTCTTTTAACTTGCAATCTCCACTCCATACATATATATGGGGAGGTACTAGCTTCAACCAGGTTTTACATTGAAAACTGCAGGAACTTCAAAACGGCACTAGGAAACAGACTGATAAACCAGAGTAAAAGTTTCTCCTGCAACCCGATCCCTTTGTGCTAGATGAACGAACGTCTCTCCACATGCTCAGTTCTGAGAGATAAGTGTGTGTGAAAGCCGTCCTTCATTAGCTTGATGGGAACACAAAGTTTCTTTTCATTTGCAAACTCCACTCCATACATATATATGGGGAGGTACTAGCTCCAACTCGGTTTTACAGTGAAAACTGCAGGAACTTCCAACCGGCACTAGGAAACAGACTGAGAAACCAGAGTAAAAGTATCTCCTGCAACCCGTTCCCTTTGTGCTAGATGAACGAACGTCTCTCCACATGCTCAGTTCTGAGAGATAAGTGTGTGTGAAAGCCGTCCTTCACCTAGCTTGTTGGGAACACAAAGTTTCTTTTCACTTGCAAACTCCACTCCATACATATATATGGGGAGGTACTAGCTCCAACTCGGTTTTACAGTGAAAAATGCAGGAAATTCAAACCGGCACTAGGAAACAGACTGAGAAACCAGAGTAAAAGTTTCTCCTGCAAACTGTTCCCTTTGTGCTAGATGAACGAACGTCTCTCCACATGCTCAGTTCTGAGAGATAAGTGTTTGTGAAAGCCGTCCTTCACCTAGCTTGTTGGGATCACAAAGTTTCTTTTCACTTCCAAACTCCAATCCATACATATATATGTGGAGGTACTAGCTCCAACTCGGTTTTACAGTGAAAACTGCAGGAACTTCAAACCGGCACTAGGAAACAGACTGAGAAACCAGAGTAAAAGTTTCTCCTGCAACCCGTTCCCTTTGTGCTAGATGAACGAACGTCTCTCCACATGCTCAGTTCTGAGAGATACGTGTGTGTGAAAGCCGTCCTTCACCTAGCTTGTTGGGAACACAAAGTTTCTTTTCACTTGCAAACTCCACTCTTTACATATATATGGGAGGTACTAGCTCCAACTCGGTTTTACAGTGAAAACTGCAGGAAATTCAAACCTGCACTAGGAAACAGACTGAGAAACCAGAGTAAATGTTTCTCCTGCAAACCGTTCCATTTGTGCTAGATGAACGAACGTCTCTCCACATGCTCAGTTCTGAGAGATAAGTGTGTGTGAAAGCCGTCCTTCACCTAGCTTGTTGGGAACACAAAGTTTCTTTTCACTTGCAAAATCCACTCCATACATATATATGGGGAGGTACTAGCTCCAACTCGGTTTTACAGTGAAAACTGCAGGAACTTCCAACCGGCACTAGGAAACAGACTGAGAAACCAGAGTAAAAGTATCTCCTGCAACCCGTTCCCTTTGTGCTAGATGAACGAACGTCTCTCCACATGCTCAGTTCTGAGAGATAAGTGTGTGTGAAAGCCGTCCTTCACCTAGCTTGTTGGGAACACAAAGTTTCTTTTCACTTGCAAACTCCACTCCATACATATATATGGGGAGGTACTAGCTCCAACTCGGTTTTACAGTGAAAAATGCAGGAAATTCAAACCGTCACTAGGAAACAGACTGAGAAACCAGAGTAAAAGTTTCTCCTGCAAACTGTTCCCTTTGTGCTAGATGAACGAACGTCTCTCCACATGCTCAGTTCTGAGAGATAAGTGTTTGTGAAAGCCGTCCTTCACCTAGCTTGTTGGGATCACAAAGTTTCTTTTCACTTCCAAACTCCAATCCATACATATATATGTGGAGGTACTAGCTCCAACTCGGTTTTACAGTGAAAACTGCAGGAACTTCAAACCGGCACTAGGAAACAGACTGAGAAACCAGAGTAAAAGTTTCTCCTGCAACTCGTTCCCTTTATGTTAGATGAACTAACGTCTCTCCACATGCTCATTTTAGGGATTATTGTGTGTGAAAGCCGCCCTTCACCAAGCTTGTAGGGAACACCAAGTTTCTTTTCACTTGCAAACCACAATCCATACATATATATGGGGAGGTACTAGCTCCAAGTCGGTTTTACAGTGAAACCTGCAGGAATTTCAAACCGGCACTAGGAAACAGACTGAGAAACCAGAGTAAAAGTTTCTTCTGCAACCCGTTCCCTTTGTGCTAGATGAACGAACGTCTCTCCACATGCTCAGTTCTGAGAGATAAGTGTGTGTGAAAGCCGTCCTTCACCTAGCTTGTTGGGAACACAAAGTTTCTTTTCACTTGCAAACTCCACTACATACATATATATTCGGAGGTAGAAGCTCCAACTCGGTTTTACAATGAAAACTGCAGGAACTTCAAACCGGCACTAGGAAACAGACTGAGAAACCAGAGTAAAAGTTTCTCCTGCAACCCGTTCCCCTTGTGCTAGATGAACGAACGTCTCTCCACATGCTCATTTCTGAGAGATATGTGTGTGTGAAAGCCGTCCTTCACCTAGCTTGTTGGGAACACAAAGTATCTTTTCATTGCAAACTCCACTCCATACATATATATGGGGAGGTACTAGCTCCAACTCGGTTTTACAGGGAAAATTGCAGGAACTTCAAACCGGCACTAGGAAACAGACTGAGAAACCAGGGTAAAAGTTTCACCTGCAACCCGATCCCTTTGTGCTAGATGAACGAACGTCTCTCCACATGCTCAGTTCTGAGAGATATGTGTGTGTGAAAGCCGTCCTTAACCTAGCTTGTTGGGAACACAAAGTTTCTTTTCACTTGCAAACTCCACTCCATTCATATATATGGGGAGGTACTAGCTCCAACTCGATTTTACAGTGAAAACTGCAGGAACGTCAAACCGGCACTAGGAAACAGACTTAGAAACCAGAGTAAAAGTTTCTCCTGCAACGCGTTAACTTTGTGCTAGATGAACGAACGTCTTTCCACATGCTCAGTTCTGAGAGATAAATGTGTGTGAAAGCCGTCCTTCACCTAGCTTGTTGGGAACACAAAGTTTCTTTTCACTTTCCAACTCCAATACATACATATATATGGGGAGGTACTAGCTCCAACTTGGTTTTACAGTGAAAACTGCAGGAACTTCAAACCGGCACTAGGAAACAGACTGAGAAACCAGAGTAAAAGTTTCTCCTGCAACCCGTTCCTTTTGTGCTAGATGAACGAAGGTCTCTCCACATGCTCAGTTCTGAGAGATAAGTGTGTGTGAAAGCCGTCCTTCACCTAGCTTGTTGGGAACACAAAGTTTCTTTTCACTTGCAAACTCCACTCCATACATATATATGGGGAGGTACTAGCTCCAACTCGGTTTTACAGTGAAAACTGCAGGAACTTCAAACCGGCACTAGGAAACAGACTGAGAAACCAGAGTAAAAGTTTCTCCTGCAACCCGTTCCCTTTGTGCTAGATGAACGAACGTCTCTCCAAATGCTCAGTTCTGAGAGATAAGTGTGTGTGAAAACCGTCCTTCACCTAGCTTGTTTTGAACACAAAGTTTCTTTTCAATTGCAAACTCCACTCCATACATATATATGGGGAGGTACTAGCTCCAACTCGGTTTTACAGTGCAAACTGCAGGAACTTCAAACCGGCACTAGGAAACAGACTGAGAAACCAGAGTAAAAGTTTCTCCTGCAACACTTTCCCTTTGTGCTAGATGAACGAACGTCTCTCCACATGCTCAGTTCTGAGAGATAAGTGTGTGTGAAAGCCGTCCTTCACCTAGCTTGTTGGGAACACAAAGATTCTTTTCACTTGCAAACTCCACACCATACATATATATGGGGAGGTACTAGCTGCAACTCGGTTTTACAGTGAAAACTGCAGGAACTTCAAACCGGCACTAGGAAACAGACTGAGAAACCAGAGTAAAAGTTTCTCCTGCAACCCGTTCCATTTGTTCTAGATGAACGAACGTCTCTCCACATGCTGAGTTCTGAGAGATATTTGTGTGTGAAAGCCTTCCTTCACATAGTTTGTTGGAAACACAAAGTTTCTTTTCACTTGCAAACTCCACTCCATACATATATATGGGGAGGTACTAGCTCCAACTCGGTTTTACAGTGAAAACTGCAAGAAACTCAAACCGGCACCAGGAAACAGTCTGAGAAACCAGAGTAAATGTTTCTCCTGCAAACCGTTCCCTTTGTGCTAGATGAACGAACGTCTCTCCACATGCTCAGTTCTGAGAGATAAGTGTGTGTGAAAGCCGTCCTTCACCTAGCTTGTTGGGAACACAAAGTTTCTTTTCACTTGCAAACGGCACTCCATACATATATATGGGGAAGTACTAGCTCCAACTCGGTTTTACAGTGAAAACTGCAGGAACTTCCAACCGGCACTAGGAAACAGACTGAGAAACCAGAGTAAAAGTTTCTCCTGCAACCCGTTCCCTTTGTGCTAGATGAACGAACGTCTCTCCACATGCTCAGTTCTGAGAGATAAGTGTGTGTGAAAGCCGTCCTTCACCTAGCTTGTTGGGAACACAAAGTTTCTTTTCACTAGCAAACTCCACTCCATACATATATATGGGGAGGTACTAGCTCCAACTCGGTTTTACAGTGAAAACTGCAGGAACTTCAAACCGGCACTAGGAAACAGACTGAGAAACCAGAGTAAAAGTTTCTCCAGCATCCCATTCCCTTTGTGCTAGATGAACGAACGTCTCTCCACATGCTAAGTTCTGAGAGATAAGTGTGTTTGAAAGCCGTCCTTCACCTAGCTTGTTGGGAACACAAAGTTTCTTTTCACTTGCAAACTCCACTCCATACATATATATGGGGAGGTACTAGCTCCAACTCGGTTTTACAGTGAAAAATGCAGGAAATTCAAACCGGCACTAGGAAACAGACTGAGAAACCAGAGTAAAAGTTTCTCCTGCAAACTGTTCCCTTTGTGCTAGATGAACGAACGTCTCTCCACATGCTCAGTTCTGAGAGATAAGTGTTTGTGAAAGCCGTCCTTCACCTAGCTTGTTGGGATCACAAAGTTTCTTTTCACTTCCAAACTCCAATCCATACAAATATATGTGGAGGTACTAGCTCCAACTCGGTTTTACAGTGAAAACTGCAGGAACTTCAAACCGGCACTAGGAAACAGACTGAGAAACCAGAGTAAAAGTTTCTCCTGCAACCCGTTCCCTTTGTGCTAGATGAACGAACGTCTCTCCACATGCTCAGTTCTGAGAGATACGTGTGTGTGAAAGCCGTCCTTCACCTAGCTTGTTGGGAACACAAAGTTTCTTTTCACTTGCAAACTCCACTCTTTACATATATATGGGAGGTACTAGCTCCAACTCGGTTTTACAGTGAAAACTGCAGGAAATTCAAACCTGCACTAGGAAACAGACTGAGAAACCAGAGTAAATGTTTCTCCTGCAAACCGTTCCATTTGTGCTAGATGAACGAAAGTCTCTCCACATGCTCAGTTCTGAGAGATAAGTGTGTGTGAAAGCCGTCCTTCACCTAGCTTGTTGGGAACACAAAGTTTGTTTTCACTTGCAAACTCCACTCCATACATATATATGGGGAGGTACTAGCTCCAACTCGGTTTTACAGTGAAAACTGCAGGAACTTCCAACCGGCACTAGGAAACAGACTGAGAAACCAGAGTAAAAGTATCTCCTGCAAACCGTTCCCTTTGTGCTAGATGAACGAACGTCTCTCCACATGCTCAGTTCTGAGAGATAAGTGTGTGTGAAAGCCGTCCTTCACCTAGCTTGTTGGGAACACAAAGTTTCTTTTCACTTGCAAACTCCACTCCATACATATATATGGGGAGGTACTAGCTCCAACTCGGTTTTACAGTGAAAAATGCAGGAAATTCAAACCGGCACTAGGAAACAGACTGAGAAACCAGAGTAAAAGTTTCTCCTGCAAACTGTTCCCTTTGTGCTAGATGAACGAACGTCTCTCCACATGCTCAGTTCTGAGAGATAAGTGTGTGTGAAAGCCGTCCTTCACCTAGCTTGTTGGGAACACAAAGTTTCTTTTCACTTGCAAAATCCACTCCATACATATATATGGGAAGGTACTAGCTCCAACTCGGTTTTACAGTGAAAACTGCAGGAACTTCAAACCGGCACTAGGAAACAGACTGAGAAACCAGAGTAAAAGTTTCTCCTTCAACCCGTTCCCTTTGTGCTAGATGAACGAACTTATCACCACATGCTTAGTTCTGAGAGATAAGTGTGTGTGAAAGCCGTCCTTCACCTAGCTTGTTGGGAACACAAAGTTTCTTTTCACTTGCAAACTCCACTCCATACATATATATGGGGAGGTACTAGCTCCAACTCGGTTTTACAGTGAAAACTGCAGGAACTTCAAACCGGCACTAGAAAAAAGACTGAGAAAC
This sequence comes from Camelus dromedarius, assembly GCF_036321535.1. Classification (NCBI taxonomy): domain Eukaryota; kingdom Metazoa; phylum Chordata; class Mammalia; order Artiodactyla; family Camelidae; genus Camelus; species Camelus dromedarius. Next base: position 86,672,475 of record NC_087441.1, on the reverse strand, counting down.
AAGAGTAAAAGTTTCTCCTGCAACTCGTTCCCTTTATGCTAGATGAACTAACGTCTCTCCACATGCTCATTTTAGGGATTATTGTGTGTGAAAGCCGCCCTTCACCAAGCTTGTAGGGAACACCAAGTTTCTTTTCACTTGCAAACCCCAATCCATACATATATATGGGGAGGTACTAGCTCCAAGTCGGTTTTACAGTGAAACCTGCAGGAACTTCAAACCGGCACTAGGAAACAGACTGAGAAACCAGAGTAAAAGTTTCTCCTGCAACCCGTTCCCTTTGTGCTAGATGAACGAACGTCTCTCCACATGCTCAGTTCTGAGAGATAAGTGTGTGTGAAAGCCGTCCTTCACCTAGCTTGTTGGGAACTCAAAGATTCTTTTCACTTGCAAACTCCACTACATACATATATATTCGGAGGTAGAAGCTCCAACTCGGTTTTACAATGAAAACTGCAGGAACTTCAAACCGGCACTAGGAAACAGACTGAGAAACCAGAGTAAAAGTTTCTCCTGCAACCCGTTCCCCTTGTGCTAGATGAACGAACGTCTCTCCACATGCTCATTTCTGAGAGATATGTGTGTGTGAAAGCCGTCCTTCACCTAGCTTGTTGGGAACACAAAGTATCTTTTCATTGCAAACTCCACTCCATACATATATATGGGGAGGTACTAGCTCCAACTCGGTTTTACAGGGAAAATTGCAGGAACTTCAAACCGGCACTAGGAAACAGACTGAGAAACCAGGGTAAAAGTTTCACCTGCAACCCGATCCCTTTGTGCTAGATGAACGAACGTCTCTCCACATGCTCAGTTCTGAGAGATATGTGTGTGTGAAAGCCGTCCTTCAACTAGATTGTTGGGAACACAAAGTTTCTTTTCACTTGCAAACTCCACTCCATTCATATATATGGGGAGGTACTAGCTCCAACTCGATTTTACAGTGAAAACTGCAGGAACGTCAAACAGGCACTAGGAAACAGACTTAGAAACCAGAGTAAAAGTTTCTCCTGCAACGCGTTAACTTTGTGCTAGATGAACGAACGTCTTTCCACATGCTCAGTTCTGAGAGATAAATGTGTGTGAAAGCCGTCCTTCACCTAGCTTGTTGGGAACACAAAGTTTCTTTTCACTTTCCAACTCCAATACATACATATATATGGGGAGGTACTAGCTCCAACTCGGTTTTACAGTGAAAACTGCAGGAACTTCAAACCGGCACTAGGTAACAGACTGAGAAACCAGAGTAAAAGTTTCTCCTGCAACCCGTTCCCTTTGTGCTAGATGAACGAACGTCTCTCCAAATGCTCAGTTCTGAGAGATAAGTGTGTGTGAAAACCGTCCTTCACCTAGCTTGTTTTGAACACAAAGTTTCTTTTCAATTGCAAACTCCACTCCATACATATATATGGGGAGGTACTAGCTCCAACTCGGTTTTACAGTGCAAAGTGCAGGAACTTCAAAACGGCACTAGGAAACAGACTGAGAAACCAGAGTAAAAGTTTCTCCTGCAAACCTTTCCCTTTGTGCTAGATGAACGAACGTCTCTCCACATGCACAGTTCTGAGAGATAAGTGTGTGTGAAAGCCGTCCTTCACCTAGCTTGTTGGGAACACAAAGATTCTTTTCACTTGCAAACTCCACACCATACATATATATGGGGAGGTACTAGCTGCAACTCGGTTTTACAGTGAAAACTGCAGGAACTTCAAACCGGCACTAGGAAACAGACTGAGAAACCAGAGTAAAAGTTTCTCCTGCAACCCGTTCCATTTGTTCTAGATGAACGAACGTCTCTCCACATGCTGAGTTCTGAGAGATAATTGTGTGTGAAAGCCTTCCTTCACCTAGTTTGTTGGAAACACAAAGTTTCTTTTCACTTGCAAACTCCACTCCATACATATATATGGGGAGGTACTAGCTCCAACTCGGTTTTACAGTGAAAACTGCAAGAAACTCAAACCGGCACCAGGAAACAGACTGAGAAACCAGAGTAAAAGTTTCTCCTGCAACCCGTTCCCTTTGTGCTAGATGAACGAACGTCTCTCCACATGCTCAGTTCTGAGAGATAAGTGTGTGTGAAAGCCGTCCTTCACCTAGCTTGTTGGGAACACAAAGTTTCTTTTCACTTGCAAACGGCACTCCATACATATATATGGGGAAGTACTAGCTCCAACTCGGTTTTACAGTGAAAACTGCAGGAACTTCCAACCGGCACTAGGAAACAGACTGAGAAACCAGAGTAAAAGTTTCTCCTGCAACCCGTTCCCTTTGTGCTAGATGAACGAACGTCTCTCCACATGCTCAGTTCTGAGAGATAAGTGTGTGTGAAAGCCGTCCTTCACCTAGCTTGTTGGGAACACAAAGTTTCTTTTCACTAGCAAACTCCACTCCATAAATATATATGGGGAGGTACTAGCTCCAACTCGGTTTTACAGTGAAAACTGCAGGAACTTCAAACCGGCACTAGGAAACAGACTGAGAAACCAGAGTAAAAGTTTCTCCAGCATCCCATTCCCTTTGTGCTAGATGAACGAACGTCTCTCCACATGCTCATTTCTGAGGGATTATTGTGTGTGAAAGCCGTCCTTCACCTAGCTTGTTGGGAACACCAAGTTTCTTTTCACTTGCAAACTCCAATCCATACATATATATGGGGAGGTACTAGCTCCAAGTCGGTTTTACATGAAAACTGCAGGAACTTCAAACCGGCACTAGGAAAAAGACTGAGAAACCAGAGTAAAAGTTTCTCCTGCAACCCGATCCCTTTGTTCTAGATGAACGAACGTCTCTCCACATGATCAGTTCTGAGAGATAAGTGTGTGTGAAAGCCGTCCTTCACCTAGCTTGTTGGGAACACAAAGTTTCTTTTCAATTGCAAACTCCACTCCATACATATATATTCGGAGGTAGAAGCTCCAACTCGATTTTACAATGAAAACGGCAGGAACTTCAAACCGGCACTAGGAAACAGACTGAGAAACCAGAGTAAAAGTTTCTCCTGCAACCCGTTCCCTTTGTGCTAGATGAACGAACGTCTCTCCACATGCTCAGTTCTGAGATATAAGTGTGTGTGAAAGCCGTCCTTCACCTAGCTTGTTGGGAACACAAAGATTCTTTTCACTTGCAAACTCCACACCACACATATATATGGGGAGGTACTAGCTGCAACTCGTTTTTACAGAGAAAACTGCAGGAACTTCAAACCGGCACTAGGAAACAGACTGAGAAACCAGAGTAAAAGTTTCTCCTGCAACCCGTTCCATTTGTTCTAGATGAACGAACGTCTCTCCACATGCTGAGTTCTGAGAGATAATTGTGTGTGAAAGCCGTCCTTCACCTAGCTTGTTGGGAACACAAAGTTTCTTTTCACTTGCAAACTCCACTCCATACATATATATGGGGAGGTACTAGCTCCAAGTCGGTTTTACAGTGAAAACTGCAGGAACTTCAAACCGGCACTAGGAAACATACTGAGAAACCAGAGTAAAAGTTTCTCCTGCAACCCGTTCCCTTTGTGCTAGATGAACGAACGTCTCTCCACATGCTCATTTCTGAGAGATAAGTGTGTGTGAAAGCCGTCCTTCCCCCAGCTTGTTGGGAACACAAAGTTTCTTTTCACTTGCAAACTCCACTCCATACATATATATGGGGATGTACTAGCTCCAACTCGGTTTTACACTGAAAAATGCAGGAACTTCCAACCGGCACTAGGAAACAGACTGAGAAACCAGAGTAAAAGTTTCTCCTGCAACCCGTTCCCTTTGTGCTAGATGAACGAACGTCTCTCCACATGCTCAGTTCTGAGAGATAAGTGTGTGTGAAAGCCGTCCTTCACCAAGCTTGTTGGGAACACAAAGTTTCTTTTCACTTGCAAATTCCACTCCATACATATATATGGGGAGGTACTAGCTCCAACTCGGTTTTACAGTGAAAACTGCAGGAACTTCAAATCGGCACTAGGAAACAGACTGAGAAACCAGAGTAAAAGTTTCTCCTGCAACCCGTTCCCTTTGTGCTAGATGAATGAACGTCTCTCCACATGCTCATTTCTGAGGGATTATTGTGTGTGAAAGCTGTCCTTCACCTAGCTTGTTGGGAACACGAAGTTTCTTTTCACTTGCAAACTCCACTCCATACATATATATGGGGAGGTACTAGCTCCAACTCGGTTTTACAGGGAAAACTGCAGGAACTTCAAACCGGCACTATGAAACAGACTGAGAAACCAGAGTAAAAGTTTCTCCTGCAACCCGTTCCATTTGTGCTAGATGAACGAACGTCTCTCCACATGCTCAGTTCTGAGAGTTAAGTGTGTGTGAAAGCCGTCCTTCACCTAGCTTGTTGGGAACACAAAGTTTCTTTTCACTTGCAAACTCCACTCCATACATATACATGGGGAGGTACTAGCTCCAACTCGATTTTACATTGAAAACTGCAGGAACTTCAAACCGGCACTAGGAAACAGACTGAGAAACCAGAGTAAAAGTTTCTCCTGCAACGCGTTCCCTTTGTGCTAGATGAACGAACGTCTCCCCACATGCTCAGTTCTGAGAGATAAATGTGTGTGAAAGCCGTCATTCACATAGCTTGTTGGGAACACAAAGTTTCTTTTCACTTGCAAACTCCACTCCATACATATATATGGGGAGGTACTAGCTCCAACTCGGTTTTACAGTGAAAACTGCAGGAACTTCAAACCGGCACTAGGAAACAGACTGAGAAACCAGAGTAAAAGTTTCTCCTGCAACCCGTTCCATTTGTTCTAGATGAACGAACGTCTCTCCACATGCTGAGTTCTGAGAGATAAGTGTGTGTGAAAGCCGTCCTTCACCTAGATTGTTGGGAACACAAAGTTTCTTTTCACTTGCTAACTCCACTCCATAAATATATAAGGGGAGGTATTAGGTCCAACTCGGTTTTACAGTGAAAACTGCAGGAACTTCAACCCGGCACTAGGAAACAGACTGAGAAACCAGAGTAAAAGTTTCTCCTGCAAACCATTCCATTTGTTCTAGATGAACGAACGTCTCTCCACATGCTGAGTTCTGAGAGATAATTGTGTGTGAAAGGCGTCCTTCACCTAGCTTGTTGGAAACACAAAGTTTCTTTTCACTTGCAAACTCCACTCCATATATATATATCGGGAGGTACTAGCTCCAACTCGGTTTTACAGTGAAAAGTGCAGGAACTTCAAACCGGCACTAGGAAACAGACTGAGAATCCAGAGTAAAATTTCTCCTGCAACCCGTTCCCTTTGTGCTAGATGAACGAAAGTCTCTCCACATGCTCAGTTCTGAGAGATAATTGTGTGTGAAAGCCGTCCTTCACCTAGCTTGTTGGGAACACAAAGTTTCTTTTCACTTGCAAAATTCCACTCCATACATATATATGGGGAGGTACTAGCTCCAACTCGGTTTTACAGTGAAAACTGCAAGAAATTCAAACCGGCACTAGGAAACAGACTGAGAAACCAGAGTAAAAGTTTCTCCTGCAACCCGTTCCCTTTGTGCTAGATGAACGAACGTCTCTCCACATGCTCAGTTCTGAGAGATAAGTGTGTGTGAAAGTCGTCCTTTACCTAGCTTGTTGGGAACACAAAGTTTCTTTTCACTTGCAAACGGCACTCCATACATATATATGGGGAAGTACTAGCTCCAAATCTGTTTTACAGTGAAAACTGCAGGAACTTCCAACCGGCACTAAGAAACAGACTGAGAAACCAGTGTAAAAGTTTCCCCTTCAACCCGACCCTTTGTGCTAGATGAACGAACGTCTCTCCACATGCTCAGTTCTGATAGATATGTGTGTGTGAAAGCCGTCCTTCACCTAGCTTGTTGGGAACACAAAGTTTCTTTTCACTTGCAAACTCCACACCATACATATATATGGGGAGGTACTAGCTCCAACTCGATTTTACAGTGAAAACTGCAGGAACTTCAAACCGGCACTAGGAAACAGACTGAGAATCCAGAGTAAAAGTTTCTCCTGCAACCCGTTCCCTTTGTGCTAGATGAACGAACGTCTCTCCACATACTCAGTTCTGAGAGATATGTGTGTGTGAAAGCCGCCCTTCACCTAGCTTGTTGGGAACACAAAGTTTCTTTTCACTTGCAAACTCCACTCCATACATATATATGGGGAGGTACTAGCTCCAACTCGGTTTTACAGTGAAAACTGCAGGAACTTCAAACCGGCACTAGGAAACAGACTGAGAAACCAGAGTAAAAGTTTCTCCTGCAACCCGTTCCCTTTGTGCTAGATGAACGAACGTCTCTCCACATGCTGAGTTCTGAGAGATAAGTGTGTGTGAAAGCCGTCCTTCACCTAGATTGTTGGGAACACAAAGTTTCTTTTCACATGCAAACTCCACTCCATACATATATATGGGGAGGTACTAGCTCCAACTCGGTTTTACAGTGAAACTTGCAGGAATTTCAAACCGGCACTAGGAAACAGACTGGGAATCCAGAGAAATAGTTTCTCCTGCAACCCGTTCCCTTTGTGCTAGGTGAACGAACGTCTCTCCACATGCTCAGTTCTGAGAGATAAGTGTGTGTGAAAGCCGTCCTTCCCCTAGCTTGTTGGGAACACAAAGTTTCTTTTCACTTGCAAACTCCACTCCATACATATATATGGGGAGGTACTAGCTCCAACTCGGTTTTACAGTGAAAATTGCAGGAACTTCAAACCGGCACTAGGAAACAGACTGAGAAACCTGAGTAAAAGTTTCTCCTGCAACCCGTTCCATTTGTTCTGGATGAACGAACGTCTCTCCACATGCTGAGTTCTGAGAGATAAGTGTGTGTGAAAGCCGTCCTTCACCTAGATTGTTGGGAACACAAAGTTTCTTTTCACATGCAAACTCCACTCCATACATATATATGGGGAGGTACTAGCTCCAACTCGGTTTTACAGTGAAACTTGCAGGAATTTCAAACCGGCACTAGGAAACAGACTGGGAATCCAGAGAAATAGTTTCTCCTGCAACCCGTTCCCTTTGTGCTAGATGAACGAACGTCTCTCCACATGCTCATTTCTGAGAGATAAATGTGTGTGAAAGCCGTACTTCACCTAGCTTGTTGGGAACACAAAGTTTCTTTTCACTTGCAAACTCCACTCCATACATATATATGGGGAGGTACTAGCTCCAACTCGGTTTTACAGTGAAAACTGCAGGAACTTCAAACCGGCACTAGGAAACAGACTGAGAAACCAGAGTAAAAGTTTCTCCTGCAACCCGTTCCATTTGTTCTAGATGAACGAACGTCTCTCCACATGCTGAGTTCTGAGAGATAAGTGTGTGTGAAAGCCGTCCTTCACCTAGATTGTTGGGAACACAAAGTTTCTTTTCACATGCAAACTCCACTCCATACATATATATGGGTTGGTACTAGCTCCAACTCGGTTTTACAGTGAAACTTGCAGGAATTTCAAACCGGCACTAGGAAACAGACTGGGAATCCAGAGAAATAGTTTCTCCTGCAACCCGTTCCCTTTGTGCTAGATGAACGAACGTCTCTCCACATGCTCATTTCTGAGAGATAAATGTGTGTGAAAGCCGTACTTCACCTAGCTTGTTGGGAACACAAAGTTTCTTTTCACTTGCAAACTCCACTCCATAGATATATATGGGGAGGTACTAGCTCCAAGTCGGTTTTACAGTGAAAACTGCAGGAACTTCAAACCGGCACTAGGAAACATACTGAGAAACCAGAGTAAAAGATTCTCCTGCAAACCGTTCCCTTTGTGCTAGATGAACGAACGTCTCCCCACATGCTCAGTTCTGAGAGATAAATGTGTGTGAAAGCCGTCATTCACATAGCTTGTTGGGAATACAAAGTTTCTTTTCACTTGCAAACTCCACTCCATACATATATATGGGGAGGTACTAGCTCCAACTCGGTTTTACAGTGAAACCTGCAGGAACTTCAAATCGGCACTAGGAAACTGACTGAGAAACCAGAGTAAAAGTTTCTCCTGCAACCCGTTCCTTTTGTGCTAGATGAACGAACTTCTCTCCACATGCTCAGTTCTGAGAGATAAGTGTGTGTGAAAGCCGTCCTTCACCTAGCTTGTTGGGAACACAAAGTTTCTTTTCACTTGCAAACTCCACTCCATACATATATATGGGGAGGTACTAGCTCCAACTCGGTTTTACAGTGAAAACTGCAGGAACTTCAAACCGGCACTAGGAAACAGACTGAGAAACCAGAGTAAAAGTTTCTCCTGCAACCCGTTCCATTTGTTCTAGATGAACGAACGTCTCTCCACATGCTGAGTTCTGAGAGATAAGTGTGTGTGAAAGCCGTCCTTCACCTAGATTGTTGGGAACACAAAGTTTCTTTTCACTTGTTACTCCACTCCAAAAATATATAAGGGGAGGTATTAGGTCCAACTCGGTTTTACAGTGAAAACTGCAGGAACTTCAACCCGGCACTAGGAAACAGACTGAGAAACCAGAGTAAAAGTTTCTCCTGCAAACCGTTCCATTAGTTCTAGATGAACGAACGTCTCTCCACATGCTGAGTTCTGAGAGATAATTGTGTGTGAAAGGCGTCCTTCACTTGGCTTGTTGGAAACACAAAGTTTCTTTTCACTTGCAAACTCCACTCCATATATATATATGGGGAGGTACTAGCTCCAACTCGGTTTTACAGTGAAAAGTGCAGGAACTTCAAACCGGCACTAGGAAACAGACTGAGAATCCAGAGTAAAATTTCTCCTGCAACCCGTTCCCTTTGTGCTAGATGAACGAAAGTCTCTCCACATGCTCAGTTCTGAGAGATAATTGTGTGTGAAAGCCGTCCTTCACCTAGCTTGTTGGGAACACAAAGTTTCTTTTCACTTGCAAAATTCCACTCCATACATATATATGGGGAGGTACTAGCTCCAACTCGGTTTTACAGTGAAAACTGCAAGAAATTCAAACCGGCACTAGGAAACAGACTGAGAAACCAGAGTAAAAGTTTCTCCTGCAACCCGTTCCATTTGTTCTGGATGAACGAACGTCTCTCCACATGCTGAGTTCTGGGAGATAAGTGTGTGTGAAAGCCGTCCTTCACCTAGATTGTTGGGAACACAAAGTTTCTTTTCACATGCAAACTCCACTCCATACATATATATGGGGAGGTACTAGCTCCAATTCGGTTTTACAGTGAAACTTGCAGGAATTTCAAACCGGCACTAGGAAACAGACTGGGAATCCAGAGAAATAGTTTCCCCTGCAACCCGTTCCCTTTGTGCTAGATGAACGAACGTCTCTCCACATGCTCAGTTCTGAGGGATAAATGTGTGTGAAAGCCGTACTTCACCTAGCTTGTTGGGAACACAAAGTTTCTTTTCACTTGCAAACTCCACTCCATACATATATATGGGGAGGTACTAGCTCCAACTCGGTTTTACAGTGAAAACTGCAGGAACTTCAAACCGGCACTAGGAAACAGACTGAGAAACCAGAGTAAAAGTTTCTCCTGCAACCCGTTCCATTTGTTCGAGATGAACGAACGTCTCTCCACATGCTGAGTTCTGAGAGATAAGTGTGTGTGAAAGCCGTCCTTCACCTAGATTGTTGGGAACACAAAGTTTCTTTTCACATGCAAACTCCACTCCATACATATATATGGGGAGGTACTAGCTCCAACTCGGTTTTACAGTGAAACTTGCAGGAATTTCAAACCGGCACTAGGAAACAGACTGGGAATCCAGAGAAATAGTTTCTCCTGCAACCCGTTCCCTTTGTGCTAGATGAACGAACGTCTCTCCACATGCTCATTTCTGAGAGATAAATGTGTGTGAAAGCCGTACTTCACCTAGCTTGTTGGGAACACAAAGTTTCTTTTCACTTGCAAACTCCACTCCATAGATATATATGGGGAGGTACTAGCTCCAAGTCGGTTTTACAGTGAAAACTGCAGGATCTTCAAACCGGCACTAGGAAACATACTGAGAAACCAGAGTAAAAGTTTCTCCTGCAACCCGTTCCCTTTGTTCTAGATGAACGATCGTCTCTCCACATGCTCAGTTCTGAGAGATAAGTGTGTGTGAAAGCCGTCCTTCCCCTAGCTTGTTGGGAACACAAAGTTTCTTTTCACTTGCAAACTCCACTCCATACATATATATGGGGAGGTAATAGCTCCAACTCGGTTTTACAGTGAAAACTGCAGGAACTTCAAACCGGCACTAGGAAACAGACTGAGAAACCAGAGTAAAAGTTTCTCCTGCAACCCGTTCCATTTGTTCTAGATGAACGAACGTCTCTCCACATGCTGAGTTCTGAGAGATAAGTGTGCGTGAAAGCCGTCCTTCACCTAGATTGTTGGGAACACAAAGTTTCTTTTCACTTGCTAACTCCACTCCATAAATATATAAGGGGAGGTATTAGGTCCAACTCGGTTTTACAGTGAAAACTGCAGGAACTTCAACCCGGCACTAGGAAACAGACTGAGAAACCAGAGTAAAAGTTTCTCCTGCAAACCGTTCCATTTGTTCTAGATGAACGAACGTCTCTCCACATGCTGAGTTCTGAGATATAATTGTGTGTGAAAGGCGTCCTTCACCTAGCTTGTTGGAAACACAAATTTCTTTTCACTTGCAAACTCCACTCCATATATATATATGGGGAAGTACTAGCTCCAACTCGGTTTTACAGTTAAAAGTGCAGGAACTTCAAACCGGCACTAGGAAACAGACTGAGAATCCAGAGTAAAATTTCTCCTGCAACCCGTTCCCTTTGTGCTAGATGAACGAACGTCTCTCCACATGCTCATTTCTGAGAGATAAGTGTGTGTGAAAGCCGTCCTTCCCCCAGCTTGTTGGGAACACAAAGTTTCTTTTCACTTGCAAACTCCACTCCATACATATATATGGGGAGGTACTAGCTCCAACTCGGTTTTACAGTGAAAACTGCAGGAAATTTAAACCGGCACTAGGAAACAGACTGAGAAACCAGAGTATAAGTTTCTCCTGCAACCCGTTCCTTTGTGCTAGATGAACGAACGTCCCTCCACATGCTCAGTTCTGAGAGATAAGTGTGTGGGAAAGCCGTCCTTCACCTAGCTTGTTGGGAACACAAAGTTTCTTTTCACTTGCAAACTCCATTCCATAAATATATATGGGGAGGTTCTAGCTCCAACTCGATTTTACGGTGAAATCTGCAGGAACTTCAAACCGGCACTAAGAAACTGACTGAGAAACCAGAGTAAACGTTTCTCCTGCAACACGTTCCATTTGTGCTAGATGAACGAACGTCTCTCCACATGCTCAGTTCTGAGAGATAAGTGTGTGTGAAAGCCGTCCTTCACCTAGCTTGTTGGGAACACAAAGTTTCTTTTCACTTGCAAACTACAATCCATACATATATATGGGGAGGTTCTAGCTCCAACTCGGTTTTACAGTGAAAACAGCATTAACTTCAAACCGGCACTAGGAAACAGACTGAGAAACCAGAGTAAAAGTTTCTCCTGCAACCCGTTCCATTTGTTCTAGATGAACGAACGTCTCTCCACATGCTGAGTTCTGAGAGATAAGTGTGTGTGAAAGCCGTCCTTCACCTAGATTGTTGGGAACACAAAGTTTCTTTTCACATGCAAACTCCACTCCATACATATATATGGGGAGGTACTAGCTCCAACTCGGTTTTACAGTGAAACTTGCAGGAATTTCAAACCGGCACTAGGAAACAGACTGGGAATCCAGAGAAATAGTTTCTCCTGCAACCCGTTCCCTTTGTGCTAGATGAACGAACGTCTCTCCACATGCTCATTTCTGAGAGATAAATGTGTGTGAAAGCCGTACTTCACCTAGCTTGTTGGGAACACAAAGTTTCTTTTCACTTGCAAACTCCACTCCATAGATATATATGGGGAGGTACTAGCTCCAAGTCGGTTTTACAGTGAAAACTGCAGGAACTTCAAACCGGCACTAGGAAACATACTGAGAAACCAGAGTAAAAGTTTCTCCTGCAACCCGTTCCCTTTGTGCTAGATGAACGAACGTCTCTCCACATGCTCAGTTCTGAGAGATAAGTGTGTGTGAAAGCCGTCCTTCCCCTAGCTTGTTGGGAACACAAAGTTTCTTTTCACTTGCAAACTCCACTCCATACATATATATGGGGAGGTACTAGCTCCAAATCGGTTTTACAGTGAAAACTGCAGGAACTTCAAACCGGCACTAGGAAACAGACTGAGAAACCAGAGTAAAAGTTTCTCCTGCAACCCGTTCCATTTGTTCTAGATGAACGAACGTCTCTCCACATGCTGAGTTCTGAGAGATAAGTGTGTGTGAAAGCCGTCCTTCACCTAGATTGTTGGGAACACAAAGTTTCTTTTCACTTGCTAACTCCACTCCATAAATATATAAGGGGAGGTATTAGGTCCAACTCGGTTTTACAGTGAAAACTGCAGGAACTTCAACCCGGCACTAGGAAACAGACTGAGAAACCAGAGTAAAAGTTTCTCCTGCAAACCGTTCCAATTGTTCTAGATGAACGAACGTCTCTCCACATGCTGAGTTCTGAGATATAATTGTGTGTGAAAGGCGTCCTTCACCTAGCTTGTTGGAAACACATAGTTTCTTTTCACTTGCAAACTCCACTCCATATATATATATGGGGAAGTACTAGCTCCAACTCGGTTTTACAGTGAAAAGTGCAGGAACTTCAAACCGGCACTAGGAAACAGACTGAGAATCCAGAGTAAAATTTCTCCTGCAACCCGTTCCCTTTGTGCTAGATGAACGAACGTCTCTCCACATGCTCATTTCTGAGAGATAAGTGTGTGTGAAAGCCGTCCTTCCCCCAGCTTGTTGGGAACACAAAGTTTCTTTTCACTTGCAAACTCCACTCCATACATATATATGGGGAGGTACTAGCTCCAACTCGGTTTTACAGTGAAAACTGCAGGAAATTTAAACCGGCACTAGGAAACAGACTGAGAAACCAGAGTAAAAGTTTCTCCTGCAACCCGTTCCTTTGTGCTAGATGAACGAACGTCCCTCCACATGCTCAGTTCTGAGAGATAAGTGTGTGTGAAAGCCGTCCTTCACCTAGCTTGTTGGGAACACAAAGTTTCTTTTCACTTGCAAACTCCACTCCATAAATATATATGGGGAGGTTCTAGCTCCAACTCGATTTTACGGTGAAATCTGCAGGAACTTCAAACCGGCACTAAGAAACTGACTGAGAAACCAGAGTAAACGTTTCTCCTGCAACACGTTCCATTTGTGCTAGATGAACGAACGTCTCTCCACATGCTCAGTTCTGAGAGATAAGTGTGTGTGAAAGCCGTCCTTCACATAGCTTGTTGGGAACACAAAGTTTCTTTTCACTTGCAAATTCCACTCCATACATATATATGGGGAGGTACTAGCTCCAACTCGGTTTTACAGTGAAAACTGCAGGAACTTCAAAACGGCACTAGGAAACAGACTGAGAAACCAGAGTAAAAGTTTCTCCTGCAACCCGTTCCCTTTGTGCTAGATGAACGAACGTCTCTCCACATGCTCATTTCTGAGAGAAAATTGTGTGTGAAAGCCGTCCTTCACCTAGCTTGTTGGAAACACAAAGTTTCTTTTCACATGCAAACTCCACTCCATACATATATATGGGGAGGTACTAGCTCCAACTCTGTTTTACAGTGAAACTTGCAGGAATTTCAAACCGGCACTAGGAAACAGACTGGGAATCCAGAGAAATAGTTTCTCCTGCAACCCGTTCCCTTTGTGCTAGATGAATGAACGTCTCTCCACATGCTCAGTTCTGAGAGATAAGTGTGTGTGAAAGTCGTCCTTTACCTAGCTTGTTGGGAACACAAAGTTTCTTTTCACTTGCAAACGGCACTCCATACATATATATGGGGAAGTACTAGCTCCAAATCTGTTTTACAGTGAAAACTGCAGGAACTTCCAACCGGCACTAAGAAACAGACTGAGAAACCAGTGTAAAAGTTTCCCCTTCAACCCGACCCTTTTTGCTAGATGAACGAAAGTCTCTCCACATGCTCAGTTCTGATAGATATGTGTGTGTGAAAGCCGTCCTTCACCTAGCTTGTTGGGAACACAAAGTTTCTTTTAACTTGCAAACTCCACACCATACATATATATGGGGAGGTACTAGCTCCAACTCGATTTTACAGTGAAAACTGCAGGAACTTCAAACCGGCACTAGGAAACAGACTGAGAATGCAGAGTAAAAGTTTCTCCTGCAACCCGTTCCCTTTGTGCTAAATGAACGAACGTCTCTCCACATACTCAGTTCTGAGAGATATGTGTGTGTGAAAGCCGCCCTTCACCTAGCTTGTTGGGAACACAAAGTTTCTTTTCAATTGCAAACTACACTCCATACATATATATGGGGAGGTACTAGCTCCAACTCGGTTTTACAGTGAAAACTGCAGGAAATTTAAACCGGCACTAGGAAACAGACTGAGAAACCAGAGTAAAAGTTTCTCCTGCAACCCGTTCCTTTGTGCTAGATGAACGAACGTCTCTCCACATGCTCAGTTCTGAGAGATAAGTGTGTGTGAAAGCCGTCCTTCACCTAGCTTGTTGGGAACACAAAGTTTCTTTTCACTTGCAAACTCCACTCCATAAATATATATGGGGAGGTTCTAGCTCCAACTCGATTTTACAGTGAAATCTGCAGGAACTTCAAACCGGCACTAAGAAACTGACTGAGAAACCAGAGTAAAAGTTTCTCCTGCAACCCGTTCCATTTGTGCTAGATGAACGAACGTCTCTCCACATGCTCAGTTCTGAGAGATAAGTGTTGTGAAAGCCGTCCTTCACCTAGCTTGTTGGGAACACAAAGTTTCTTTTCACTTGCAAACTACAATCCATACATATATATGGGGAGGTTCTAGCTCCAACTCGGTTTTACAGTGAAAACAGCATTAACTTCAAACCGGCACTAGGAAACAGACTGAGAAACCAGAGTAAAAGTTTCTCCTGCAACCCGTTCCCTTTGTGCTAAATGAACGAACGTCTCTCCACATGCTCAGTTCTGAGAGATAATTGTGTGTGAAAGCCGTCCTTCACATAGCTTGTTGGGAACACAAAGTTTCTTTTCACTTGCAAATTCCACTCCATACATATATATGGGGAGGTACTAGCTCCAACTCGGTTTTACAGTGAAAACTGCAGGATCTTCAAAACGGCACTAGGAAACAGACTGAGAAACCAGAGTAAAAGTTTCTCCTGCAACCCGTTCCCTTTTTGCTAGATGAACGAACGTCTCTCCACATGCTCATTTCTGAGAGAAAATTGTGTGTGAAAGCCGTCCTTCACCTAGCTTGTTGGAAACACAAAGTTTCTTTTCACTTGCAAACTCCACTTCATACATATATATGGGGAGGTACTAGCTCCAACTCGGTTTTACAGTGAAACCTGCAGGAATTTCAAACCGGCACTAGGAAACAGACTGGGAATCCAGAGAAATAGTTTCTCCTGCAACCCGTTCCCTTTGTGCTAGATGAACGAACGTCTCTCCACATGCTCATTTCTGAGAGATAAATGTGTGTGAAAGCCGTACTTCACCTAGCTTGTTGGGAACACAAAGTTTCTTTTCACTTGCAAACTCCACTCCATAGATATATATGGGGAGGTACTAGCTCCAAGTCGGTTTTAAAGTGAAAACTGCAGGAAATTCAAACCGGCACTAGGAAACATACTGAGAAACCAGAGTAAAAGTTTCTCCTGCAACCCGTTCCCTTTGTGCTAGATGAACGAACGTCTCTCCACATGCTCATTTCTGAGAGATAAGTGTGTGTGAAAGCCGTCCTTCCCACAGCTTGTTGGGAACACAAAGTTTCTTTTCACTTGCAAACTCCACTCCATACATATATATGGGGAGGTACTAGCTCCAACTCGGTTTTACAGTGAAAACTGCAGGAAATTTAAACCGGCACTAGGAAACAGACTGAGAAACCAGAGTAAAAGTTTCTCCTGCAACCCGTTCCTTTGTGCTAGATGAACGAACGTCCCTCCACATGCTCAGTTCTGAGAGATAAGTGTGTGTGAAAGCCGTCCTTCACCTAGCTTGTTGGGAACACAAAGTTTCTTTTCACTTGCAAACTCCACTCCATAAATATATATGGGGAGGTTCTAGCTCCAACTCGATTTTACGGTGAAATCTGCAGGAACTTCAAACCGGCACTAAGAAACTGACTGAGAAACCAGAGTAAAAGTTTCTCCTGCAACACGTTCCATTTGTGCTAGATGAACGAACGTCTCTCCACATGCTCAGTTCTGAGAGATAAGTGTGTGTGAAAGCCGTCCTTCACCTAGATTGTTGGGAACACAAAGTTTCTTTTCACTTGCTAACTCCACTCCATAAATATATAAGGGGAGGTATTAGGTCCAACTCGGTTTTACAGTGAAAACTGCAGGAACTTCAACCCGGCACTAGGAAACAGACTGAGAAACCAGAGTAAAAGTTTCTCCTGCAAACCGTTCCATTTGTTCTAGATGAACGAACGTCTCTCCACATGCTGAGTTCTGAGAGATAATTGTGTGTGAAAGGCGTCCTTCACCTAGCTTGTTGGAAACACAAAGTTTCTTTTCACTTGCAAACTCCACTCCATATATATATATGGGGAGGAACTAGCTCCAACTCGGTTTCACAGTGAAAAGTGCAGGAACTTCAAACCGGCACTATGAAACAGACTGAGAATCCAGAGTAAAATTTCTCCTGCAACCCGTTCCCTTTGTGCTAGATGAACGAACGTCTCTCCACATGCTCATTTCTGAGAGATAAATGTGTGTGAAAGCCGTCCTTCACCTAGCTTGTTGGAAACACAAAGTTTCTTTTCACTTGCAAACTCCACTTCATACATATATATGGGGAGGTACTAGCTCCAACTCGGTTTTACAGTGAAACCTGCAGGAATTTCAAACCGGCACTAGGAAACAGACTGGGAATCCAGAGAAATAGTTTCTCCTGCAACCCGTTCCCTTTGTGCTAGATGAACGAACGTCTCTCCACATGCTCATTTCTGAGAGATAAATGTGTGTGAAAGCCGTACTTCACCTAGCTTGTTGGGAACACAAAGTTTCTTTTCACTTGCAAACTCCACTCCATAGATATATATGGGGAGGTACTAGCTCCAAGTCGGTTTTACAGTGAAAACTGCAGGAAATTCAAACCGGCACTAGGAAACATACTGAGAAACCAGAGTAAAAGTTTCTCCTGCAACCCGTTCCCTTTGTGCTAGATGAACGAACGTCTCTCCACATGCTCATTTCTGAGAGATAAGTGTGTGTGAAAGCCGTCCTTCCCCCAGCTTGTTGGGAACACAAAGTTTCTTTTCACTTGCAAACTCCACTCCATACATATATATGGGGAGGTACTAGCTCCAACTCGGTTTTACAGTGAAAACTGCAGGAAATTTAAACCGGCACTAGGAAACAGACTGAGAAACCAGAGTAAAAGTTTCTCCTGCAACCCGTTCCTTTGTGCTAGATGAACGAACGTCCCTCCACATGCTCAGTTCTGAGAGATAAGTGTGTGTGAAAGCCGTCCTTCACCTAGCTTGTTGGGAACACAAAGTTTCTTTTCACTTGCAAACTCCACTCCATAAATATATATGGGGAGGTTCTAGCTCCAACTCGATTTTACGGTGAAATCTGCAGGAACTTCAAACCGGCACTAAGAAACTGACTGAGAAACCAGAGTAAAAGTTTCTCCTGCAACACGTTCCATTTGTGCTAGATGAACGAACGTCTCTCCACATGCTCAGTTCTGAGAGATAAGTGTGTGTGAAAGCCGTCCTTCACCTAGCTTGTTGGGAACACAAAGTTTCTTTTCACTTGCAAACTACAATCCATACATATATATGGGGAGGTTCTATCTCCAACTCGGTTTTACAGTGAAAACAGCATTAACTTCAAACCGGCACTAGGAAACAGACTGAGAAACCAGAGTAAAAGTTTCTCCTGCAACCCGTTCCCTTTGTGCTAGATGAACGAACGTCTCTCCACATGCTCAGTTCTGAGAGATAATTGTGTGTGAAAGCCGTCCTTCACATAGCTTGTTGGGAACACAAAGTTTCTTTTCACTTGCAAATTCCAGTCCATACATATATATGGGGAGGTACTAGCTCCAACTCGGTTTTACAGTGAAAACTGCAGGAACTTCAAAACGGCACTAGGAAACAGACTGAGAAACCAGAGTAAAAGTTTCTCCTGCAACCCGTTCCCTTTGTGCTAGATGAACGAACGTCTCTCCACATGCTCATTTCTGAGAGAAAATTGTGTGTGAAAGCCGTCCTTCACCTAGCTTGTTGGAAACACAAAGTTTCTTTTCACATGCAAACTCCACTCCATACATATATATGGAGAGGTACTAGCTCCAACTCGGTTTTACAGTGAAACTTGCAGGAATTTCAAACCGGCACTAGGAAACAGACTGGGAATCCAGAGAAATAGTTTCTCCTGCAACCCGTTCCCTTTGTGCTAGATGAACGAACGTCTCTCCACATGCTCATTTCTGAGAGATAAATGTGTGTGAAAGCCGTACTTCACCTAGCTTGTTGGGAACACAAAGTTTCTTTTCACTTGCAAACTCCACTTCATAGATATATATGGGTAGGTACTAGCTCCAAGTCGGTTTTACAGTGAAAACTGCAGGAACTTCAAACCGGCACTAGGAAACATACTGAGAAACCAGAGTAAAAGTTTCTCCTGCAACCCGTTCCCTTTGTGCTAGATGAACGAACGTCTCTCCACATGCTCAGTTCTGAGAGATAAGTGTGTGTGAAAGCCGTCCTTCACCTAGCTTGTTGGGAACACAAAGTTTCTTTTCACTTGCAAACTCCACTCCATACATATATATGGGGAGGTACTAGCTCCAACTCGGTTTTACAGTGAAAACTGCAGGAACTTCAAACCGGCACTAGGAAACAGACTGAGAAACCAGAGTAAAAGTTTCTCCTGCAACCCGTTCCATTTGTTCTAGATGAACGAACGTCTCTCCACATGCTGAGTTCTGAGAGATAATTGTGTGTGAAAGCCGTCCTTCACCTAGATTGTTGGGAACACAAAGTTTCTTTTCACTTGCTAACTCCACTCCATAAATATATAAGGGGAGGTATTAGGTCCAACTCGGTTTTACAGTGAAAAATGCAGGAACTTCAACCCGGCACTAGGAAACAGACTGAGAAACCAGAGTAAAAGTTTCTCCTGCAAACCGTTCCATTTGTTCTAGATGAACGAACGTCTCTCCACATGCTGAGTTCTGAGAGATAATTGTGTGTGAAAGGCGTCCTTCACCTAGCTTGTTGGAAACACAAAGTTTCTTTTCACTTGCAAACTCCACTCCATATATATATATGGGGAGGAACTAGCTCCAACTCGGTTTTACAGTGAAAAGTGCAGGAACTTCAAACCGGCACTAGGAAACAGACTGAGAATCCAGAGTAAAATTTCGCCTGCAACCCGTTCCCTTTGTGCTAGATGAACGAACGTCTCTCCACATGCTCATTTCTGAGAGATAAATGTGTGTGAAAGCCGTACTTCACCTAGCTTGTTGGGAACACAAAGTTCCTTTTCACTTGCATACTCCACTCCATAGATATATATGGGGAGGTACTAGCTCCAAGTCGGTTTTACAGTGAAAACTGCAGGAACTTCAAACCGGCACTAGGAAACATACTGAGAAACCAGAGTAAAAGTTTCTAATGCAACCCGTTCCCTTTGTGCTAGATGAACGAACGTCTCTCCACATGCTCAGTTCTGAGAGATAAGTGTGTGTGAAAGCCGTCCTTCCCCTAGCTTGTTGGGAACACAAAGTTTCTTTTCACTTGCAAACTCCACTCCATACATATATATGGGGAGGTACTAGCTCCAACTCGGTTTTACTGTGAAAACTGCAGGAACTTCAAACCGGCACTAGGAAACAGACTGAGAAACCAGAGTAAAAGTTTCTCCTGCAAACCGTTCCATTTGTTCTAGATGAACGAACGTCTCTCCACATGCTGAGTTCTGAGAGATAAGTGTGTGTGAAAGCCGTCCTTCACCTAGATTGTTGGGAACACAAAGTTTCTTTTCACTTGCTAACCCCACTCCATAAATATATAAGGGGAGGTATTAGGTCCAACTCGGTTTTACAGTGAAAACTGCAGGAACTTCAACCCGGCACTAGGAAACAGACTGAGAAACCAGAGTAAAAGTTTCTCCTGCAAACCGTTCCATTTGTTCTAGATGAATGAACGTCTCTCCACATGCTGAGTTCTGAGAGATAATTGTGTGTGAAAGGCGTCCTTCACCTAGCTTGTTGGAAACACAAAGTTTCTTTTCACTTGCAAACTCCACTCCATATATATATATGGGGAGGTACTAGCTCCAACTCGGTTTTACAGTGAAAACTGCAGGAACTTCAAACCGGCACTAGGAAACAGACTGAGAATCCAGAGTAAAATTTCTCCTGCAACCCGTTCCCTTTGTGCTAGATGAACGAAAGTCTCTCCACATGCTCAGTTCTGAGAGATAATTGTGTGTGAAAGCCGTCCTTCACCTAGCTTGTTGGAAACACAAAGTTTCTTTTCACTTGCAAACTCCACTCCATATATATATATGGGGAGGTACTAGCTTCAACTCGGTTTTACATTGAAAACTGCAGGAAATTTAAACCGGCACTAGGAAACAGACTGAGAAACCAGAGTAAAAGTTTCTCCTGCAACCCGTTCCTTTGTGCTAGATGAACGAACGTCCCTCCACATGCTCAGTTCTGAGAGATAAGTGTGTGTGAAAGCCGTCCTTCACCTAGCTTGTTGGGAACACAAAGTTTCTTTTCACTTGCAAACTCCACTCCATAAATATATATGGGGAGGTTCTAGCTCCAACTCGATTTTACGGTGAAATCTGCAGGAACTTCAAACCGGCACTAAGAAACTGACTGAGAAACCAGAGTAAAAGTTTCTCCTGCAACACGTTCCATTTGTGCTAGATGAACGAACGTCTCTCCACATGCTCAGTTCTGAGAGATAAGTGTGTGTGAAAGCCGTCCTTCACCTAGCATGTTGGGAACACAAAGTTTCTTTTCACTTGCAAACTACAATCCATACATATATATGGGGAGGTTCTAGCTCCAACTCGGTTTTACAGTGAAAACAGCATTAACTTCAAACCGGCACTAGGAAACAGACTGAGAATCCAGAGTAAAAGTTTCTCCTGCAACCCGTTCCCTTTGTGCTAGATGAACGAACGTCTCTCCACATGCTCAGTTCTGAGAGATAATTGTGTGTGAAAGCCGTCCTTCACATAGATTGTTGGGAACACAAAGTTTCTTTTCACTTGCAAATTCCACTCCATACATATATATGGGGAGGTACTAGCTCCAACTCGGTTTTACAGTGAAAACTGCAGGAACTTCAAAACGGCACTAGGAAACAGACTGAGAAACCAGAGTAAAAGTTTCTCCTGCAACCCGTTCCCTTTGTGCTAGATGAACGAACGTCTCTCCACATGCTCATTTCTGAGAGAAAATTGTGTGTGAAAGCCGTCCTTCACCTAGCTTGTTGGAAACACAAAGTTTCTTTTCACATGCAAACTCCACTCCATACATATATATGGGGAGGTACTAGCTCCAACTCGGTTTTACAGTGAAACTTGCTGGAATTTCAAACCGGCACTAGGAAACAGACTGGGAATCCAGAGAAATAGTTTCTCCTGCAACCCGTTCCCTTTGTGCTAGATGAACGAACGTCTCTCCACATGCTCATTTCTGAGAGATAAATGTGTGTGAAAGCCGTACTTCACCTAGCTTGTTGGGAACACAAAGTTTCTTTTCACTTGCAAACTCCACTCCATAGATATATATGGGGAGGTACTAGGTCCAAGTCGGTTTTACAGTGAAAACTGCAGGAACTTCAAACCGGCACTAGGAAACATACTGAGAAACCAGAGTAAAAGTTTCTCCTGCAACCCGTTCCCTTTGTGCTAGATGAACGAACGTCTCTCCACATGCTCAGTTCTGAGAGATAAGTGTGTGTGAAAGCCGTCCTTCCCCTAGCTTGTTGGGAACACAAAGTTTCTTTTCACTTGCAAACTCCACTCCATACATATATATGGGGAGGTACTAGCTCCAACTCGGTTTTACAGTGAAAACTGCAGGAACTTCAAACCGGCACTAGGAAACAGACTGAGAAACCAGAGTAAAAGTTTCTCCTGCAACCCGTTCCATTTGTTCTAGATGAACGAACGTCTCTCCACATGCTGAGTTCTGAGAGATAAGTGTGTGTGAAAGCCGTCCTTCACCTAGATTGTTGGGAACACAAAGTTTCTTTTCACTTGCTAACTCCACTCCATAAATATATAAGGGGAGGTATTAGGTCCAACTCGGTTTTACAGTGAAAACTGCAGGAACTTCAACCCGGCACTAGGAAACAGACTGAGAAACCAGAGTAAAAGTTTCTCCTGCAAACCGTTCCATTTGTTCTAGATGAACGAACGTCTCTCCACATGCTGAGTTCTGAGAGATAATTGTGTGTGAAAGGCGTCCTTCACCTAGCTTGTTGGAAACACAAAGTTTCTTTTCACTTGCAAACTCCACTCCATATATATATATGGGGAGGTACTAGCTCCAACTCGGTTTTACAGTGAAAAGTGCAGGAACTTCAAACCGGCACTAGGAAACAGACTGAGAATCCAGAGTAAAATTTCCCCTGCAACCCGTTCCCTTTGTGCTAGATGAACGAACGTCTCTCCACATGCTCATTTCTGAGAGATAAATGTGTGTGAAAGCCGTACTTCACCTAGCTTGTTGGGAACACAAAGTTTCTTTTCACTTGCAAACTCCACTCCATAGATATATATGGGGAGGTACTAGCTCCAAGTCGGTTTTACAGTGAAAACTGCAGGAACTTCAAACCGGCACTAGGAAACATACTGAGAAACCAGAGTAAAAGTTTCTCCTGCAACCCGTTCCCTTTGTGCTAGATGAACGAACGTCTCTCCACATGCTCAGTTCTGAGAGATAAGTGTGTGTGAAAGCCGTCCTTCCCCTAGCTTGTTGGGAACACAAAGTTTCTTTTCACTTGCAAACTCCACTCCATACATATATATGGGGAGGTACTAGCTCCAACTCGGTTTTACAGTGAAAACTGCAGGAACTTCAAACCGGCACTAGGAAACAGACTGAGAAACCAGAGTAAAAGTTTCTCCTGCAACCCGTTCCATTTGTTCTAGATGAACGAACGTCTCTCCACATGCTGAGTTCTGAGAGATAAGTGTGTGTGAAAGCCGTCCTTCACCTAGATTGTTGGGAACACAAAGTTTCTTTTCACTTGCTAACTCCACTCCATAAATATATAAGGGGAGGTATTAGGTCCAACTCGGTTTTACAGTGAAAACTGCAGGAACTTCAACCCGGCACTAGGAAACAGACTGAGAAACCAGAGTAAAAGTTTCTCCTGCAAACCGTTCCATTTGTTCTAGATGAACGAACGTCTCTCCACATGCTGAGTTCTGAGAGATAATTGTGTGTGAAAGGCGTCCTTCACCTAGCTTGTTGGAAACACAAAGTTTCTTTCACTTGCAAACTCCACTCCATATATATATATGGGGAGGTACTAGCTCCAACTCGGTTTTACAGTGAAAAGTGCAGGAACTTCAAACCGGCACTAGGAAACAGACTGAGAATCCAGAGTAAAATTTCTCCTGCAACCCGTTCACTTTGTGCTAGATGAACGAAAGTCTCTCCACATGCTCAGTTCTGAGAGATAATTGTGTGTGAAAGCCGTCCTTAACCTAGCTTGTTGGGAACACAAAGTTTCTTTTCACTTGCAAAATTCCACTCCATACATATATATGGGGAGGTACTAGCTCCAAATCGGTTTTACAGTGAAAACTGCAAGAAATTCAAACCGGCACTAGGAAACAGACTGAGAAAACAGAGTAAAAGTTTCTCCTGCAACCCGTTCCCTTTGTGCTAGATGAACGAACGTCTCTCCACATGCTCAGTTCTGAGAGATAAGTGTGTGTGAAAGTCGTCCTTTACCTAGCTTGTTGGGAACACAAAGTTTCTTTTCACTTGCAAACGGCACTCCATACATATATATGGGGAAGTACTAGCTCCAAATCTGTTTTACAGTGAAAACTGCAGGAACTTCCAACCGGCACTAAGAAACAGACTGAGAAACCAGTGTAAAAGTTTCCCCTTCAACCCGACCCTTTGTGCTAGATGAACGAACGTCTCTCCACATGCTCAGTTCTGATAGATATCTGTGTGTGAAAGCCGTCCTTCACCTAGCTTGTTGGGAACACAAAGTTTCTTTTCTCTTGCAAACTCCACACCATACATATATATGGGGAGGTACTAGCTCCAACTCGATTTTACAGTGAAAACTGCAGGAACTTCAAACCGGCACTAGGAAACAGACTGAGAATCCAGAGTAAAAGTTTCTCCTGCAACCCGTTCCCTTTGTGCTAGATGAACGAACGTCTCTCCACATACTCAGTTCTGAGAGATATGTGTGTGTGAAAGCCGCCCTTCACCTAGCTTGTTGGGAACACAAAGTTTCTTTTCACTTGCAAACTCCACTCCATACATATATATGGGGAGGTACTAGCTCCAACTCGGTTTTACAGTGAAAATTGCAGGAAATTTAAACCGGCACTAGGAAACAGACTGAGAAACCAGAGTAAAAGTTTCTCCTGCAACCCGTTCCTTTGTGCTAGATGAACGAACGTCTCTCCACATGCTCAGTTCTGAGAGATAAGTGTGTGTGAAAGCCGTCCTTCACCTAGCTTGTTGGGAACACAAAGTTTCTTTTCACTTGCAAACTCCACTCCATAAATATATATGGGGAGGTTCTAGCTCCAACTCGATTTTACAGTGAAATCTGCAGGAACTTCAAACCGGCACTAAGAAACTGACTGAGAAACCAGAGTAAAAGTTTCTCTTGCAACCCGTTCCATTTGTGCTAGATGAACGAACGTCTCTCCACATGCTCAGTTCCGAGAGATAAGTGTGTGTGAAAGCCGTACTTCACCTAGCTTGTTGGGAACACAAAGTTTCTTTTCACTTGCAAACGGCACTCCATACATATATATGGGGAGGTACTAGCTCCAACTCGTTTTTACAGTGAAAACTGCAGGAACTTCCAACCGGCACTAGGAAACAGACTGAGAAACCAGAGTAAAAGTTTCTCCTGCAACCCGTTCCCTTTGTGCTAGGTGAACGAACGTCTCTCCACATGCTCAGTTCTGAGAGATAAGTGTGTGTGAAAGCCGTCCTTCACCTAGCTTGTTGGGAACACAAAGTTTCTTTTCACTTGCAAACTCCACTCCATACATATATATGGGGAGGTACTAGCTCCAACTCGGTTTTACAGGGAAAACTGCAGGAACTTCAAACCGGCACTAGGAAAAAGACTGAGAAACCAGAGTAAAAGTTTCTCCTGCAACCCGTTCCCTTTGTGCTAGATGAACGAACGTCTCTCCACATGCTCATTTCTGAGGGATTATTGTGTGTGAAAGCCGTCCTTCACCTAGCTTGTTGGGAACACCAAGTTTCTTTTCACTTGCAAACTCCAATCCATACATATATATGCTGAGGTACTAGCTCCAAGTCGGTTTTACAGTGAAAACTGCAGGAACTTCAAACCGGCACTAGGAAACAGACTGAGAAACAAGAGTAAATGTTTCCCCCGCAACCCGTTCCCTTTGTGCTAGATGAACGAACGTCTCTCCAAATGCTCAGTTCTGACAGATAAGTGTGTGTGAAACCCGTCCTTCACCTAGCTTGTTGGGAACACAAAGTTTCTTTTCACTTGCAAACTCCACTCCATACATATATATGGGGAGGTACTAGCTCCAACTCGGTTTTACAGTGCAAACTGCAGGAACTTCAAACCGGCACTAGGAAACAGACTGAGAAACCAGAGTAAAAGTTTCTCCTGCAACCCATTCCCTTTGTGCTAGATGAACGATCGTCTCTCCACATGCTCAGTTCTTAGAGATAAGTGTGTGTGAAAGCCGTCCTTCACCTAGCTTGTTGGGAACACAAAGTTTCTTTTCACTTGCAAATTCCACACCATACATATATATGGGGAGGTACTAGCTGCAACTCGGTTTTACAGAGAAAACTGCAGGAACTTCAAACCGGCACTAGGAAACAGACTGAGAAACCAGAGTAAAAGTTTCTCCTGCAACCCGTTCCATTTTTGCTAGATGAACGAACGTCTCTCCACATGCTCAGTTCTGAGAGATAATTGTGTGTGAAAGCCGTCCTTCACCTAGCTTGTTGGAAACACAAAGTTTCTTTTCACTTGCAAACTCCACTCCATACATATATATGGGGAGGTACTAGCTCCAAATCGGTTTTACAGTGAAAAGTGCAAGAAACTCAAACCGGCACTAGGAAACAGACTGAGAAACCAGAGTAAAAGTTTCTCCTGCATCCCGTTCCCTTTGTGCTAGATGAACGAACGTCTCTCCACATGCTCAGTTCCGAGAGATAAGTGTGTGTGAAAGCCGTACTTCACCTAGCTTGTTGGGAACACAAAGTTTCTTTTCACTTGCAAACGGCACTCCATACATATATATGGGGAGGTACTAGCTCCAACTCGTTTTTACTGTGAAAACTGCAGGAACTTCCAACCGGCACTAGGAAACAGACTGAGAAACCAGAGTAAAAGTTTCTCCTGCAACCCGTTCCCTTTGTGCTAGGTGAACGAACGTCTCTCCACATGCTCAGTTCTGAGAGATAAGTGTGTGTGAAAGCCGTCCTTCACCTAGCTTGGTGGGAACACAAAGTTTCTTTTCACTTGCAAACTCCACTCCATACATATATATGGGGAGGTACTAGCTCCAACTCGGTTTTACAGGGAAAACTGCAGGAACTTCAAACCGGCACTAGGAAACAGACTGAGAAACCAGAGTAAAAGTTTCTCCTGCAACCCGTTCCCTTTGTTCTAGATGAACGAACGTCTCTCCACATGCTCATTTCTGAGGGATTATTGTGTGTGAAAGCCGTCCTTCACCTAGCTTGTTGGGAACACCAAGTTTCTTTTCACTTGCAAACTCCAATCCATACATATATATGGTGAGGTACTAGCTCCAAGTCGGTTTTACTGTGAAAACTGCAGGAACTTCAAACCGGCACTAGGAAACAGACTGAGAAACCAGAGTAAAAGTTTCTCCCGCAACCCGTTCCCTTTGTGCTAGATGAACGAACGTCTCTCCAAATGCTCAGTTCTGAGAGATAAGTGTGTGTGAAACCCGTCCTTCACCTAGCTTGTTGGGAACACAAAGTTTCTTTTCACTTGCAAAACTCCACTCCATACATATATATGGGGAGGTACTAGCTCCAACTCGGTTTTACAGTGCAAACTGCAGGAACTTCAAACCGGCACTAGGAAACAGACTGAGAAACCAGAGTAAAAGTTTCTCCTGCAACCCGTTCCCTTTGTGCTAGATGAACGATCGTCTCTCCACATGCTCAGTTCTGAGAGATAAGTGTGTGTGAAAGCCGTCCTTCACCTAGCTTGTTGGGAACACAAAGATTCTTTTCACTTGCAAATTCCACACCATACATATATATGGGGAGGTACTAGCTGCAACTCGGTTTTACAGAGAAAACTGCAGGAACTTCAAACCGGCACTAGGAAACAGACTGAGAAACCAGAGTAAAAGTTTCTCCTGCAACCCGTTCCATTTGTTCTAGATGAACGAACGTCTCTCCACATGCTGAGTTCTGAGAGATAATTGTGTGTGAAAGCCGTCGTTCACCTAGCTTGTTGGGAACACAAAGTTTCTTTTCACTTGCAAACTCCACTCCATACATATATATGGGGAGGTACTAGCTCCAACTCGGTTTTACAGTGAAAACTGCAGGAACTTCAAACCGGCACTAGGAAACAGACTGAGAATCCAGAGTAAAAGTTTCTCCTGCAACCCGTTCCATTTGTGCTAGATGAACGAACGTCTCTCCACATGCTCAGTTCTGAGAGATAATTGTGTGTGAAAGCCGCCCTTCACCTAGCTTGTTGGAAACACAAAGTTTCTTTTCACTTGCAAACTCCACTCCATACATATATATGGGGATGTACTAGCTCCAAATCGGTTTTACAGTGAAAACTGCAAGAAACTCAAACCGGCACTAGGAAACAGACTGAGAAACCAGAGTAAAAGTTTCTCGTGCAACCCGTTCCATTTGTGCTAGATGAACGAACGTCTCTCCACATGCTCAGTTCCGAGAGATAAGTGTGTGTGAAAGCCGTACTTCACCTAGCTTGTTGGGAACACAAAGTTTCTTTTCACTTGCAAACGGCACTCCATACATATATATGGGGAGGTACTAGCTCCAACTCCTTTTTACAGTGAAAACTGCAGGAACTTCCAACCGGCACTAGGAAACAGACTGAGAAACCAGAGTAAAAGTTTCTCCTGCAACCCGTTCCCTTTGTGCTAGATGAACGAACGTCTCTCCACATGCTCAGTTCTGAGAGATAAGTGTGTGTGAAAGCCGTCCTTCACCTAGCTTGTTGGGAACACAAAGTTTCTTTTCACTTGCAAACTCACTCCATACATATATATGGGGAGGTACTAGCTCCAACTCGGTTTTACAGGGAAAACTGCAGGAAATTCAAACCGGCACTAGGAAACAGACTGAGAAACCAGAGTAAAAGTTTCTCCTGCAACCCGTTCCCTTTGTGCTAGATGAACGAACGTCTCTCCACATGCTCATTTCTGAGGGATTATTGTGTGTGAAAGCCGTCCTTCACCTAGCTTGTTGGGAACACCAAGTTTCTTTTCACTTCCAAACTCCAATCCATACATATATATGGGGAGGTACTAGCTCCAAGTCGGTTTTACATTGAAAACTGCAGGAACTTCAAACCGGCACTAGGAAACAGACTGAGAAACCAGAGTAAAAGTTTCTCCTGCAACCCGATCCCTTTGTGCTAGATGAACGAACGTCTCTCCACATGCTCAGTTCTGAGAGATAAGTGTGTGTGAAAGCCGTCCTTCACCTAGCTTGTTGGGAACACAAAGATTCTTTTCACTTGCAAATTCCACACCATACATATATATGGGGAGGTACTAGCTGCAACTCGGTTTTACAGAGAAAACTGCAGGAACTTCAAACCGGCACTAGGAAACAGACTGAGAAACCAGAGTAAAAGTTTCTCCTGCAACCCGTTCCATTTTTGCTAGATGAACGAACGTCTCTCCACATGCTCAGTTCTGAGAGATAATTGTGTGTGAAAGCCGTACTTCACCTAGCTTGTTGGAAACACAAAGTTTCTTTTCACTTGCAAACTCCACTCCATACATATATATGGGGAGGTACTAGCTCCAAATCGGTTTTACAGTGAAAACTGCAAGAAACTCAAACCGGCACTAGGAAACAGACTGAGAAACCAGAGTAAAAGTTTCTCCTGCATCCCGTTCCCTTTGTGCTAGATGAACGAACGTCTCTCCACATGCTCAGTTCCGAGAGATAAGTGTGTGTGAAAGCCGTACTTCACCTAGCTTGTTGGGAACACAAAGTTTCTTTTCACTTGCAAACGGCACTCCATACATATATATGGGGAGGTACTAGCTCCAACTCGTTTTTACAGTGAAAACTGCAGGAACTTCCAACCGGCACTAGGAAACAGACTGAGAAACCAGAGTAAAAGTTTCTCCTGCAACCCGTTCCCTTTGTGCTAGGTGAACGAACGTCTCTCCACATGCTCAGTTCTGAGAGATAAGTGTGTGTGAAAGCCGTCCTTCACCTAGCTTGTTGGGAACACAAAGTTTCTATTCAATTGCAAACTCCACTCCATACATATATATGGGGAGGTACTAGCTCCAACTCGGTTTTACAGGGAAAACTGCAGGAACTTCAAACCGGCACTAGGAAACAGACTGAGAAACCAGAGTAAAAGTTTCTCCTGCAACCCGTTCCCTTTGTGCTAGATGAACGAACGTCTCTCCACATGCTCATTTCTGAGGGATTATTGTGTGTGAAAGCCGTCCTTCACCTAGCTTGTTGGGAACACCAAGTTTCTTTTCACTTGCAAACTCCAATCCATACATATATATGGTGAGGTACTAGCTCCAAGTCGGTTTTACAGTGAAAACTGCAGGAACTTCAAACCGGCACTAGGAAACAGACTGAGAAACCAGAGTAAAAGTTTCTCCCGCAACCCGTTCCCTTTGTGCTAGATGAACGAACGTCTCTCCAAATGCTCAGTTCTGAGAGATAAGTGTGTGTGAAACCCGTCCTTCACCTAGCTTGTTGGGAACACAAAGTTTCTTTTCACTTGCAAACTCCACTCCATACATATATATGGGGAGGTACTAGCTCCAACTCGGTTTTACAGTGCAAACTGCAGGAACTTCAAACCGGCACTAGGAAACAGACTGAGAAACCAGAGTAAAAGTTTCTCCTGTAACCCGTTCCCTTTGTGCTAGATGAACGATCGTCTCTCCACATGCTCAGTTCTGAGGGATAAGTGTGTGTGAAAGCCGTCCTTCACCTAGCTTGTTGGGAACACAAAGATTCTTTTCACTTGCAAATTCCACACCATACATATATATAGGGAGGTACTAGCTGCAACTCGGTTTTACAGAGAAAACTGCAGGAACTTCAAACTGGCACTAGGAAACAGACTGAGAAACCAGAGTAAAAGTTTCTCCTGCAACCCGTTCCATTTGTTCTAGATGAACGAACGTCTCTCCACATGCTGAGTTCTGAGAGATAATTGTGTGTGAAAGCCGTCCTTCACCTAGCTTGTTGGGAACACAAAGTTTCTTTTCACTTGCAAACTCCACTCCATACATATATATGGGGAGGTACTAGCTCCAACTCGGTTTTACAGTGAAAACTGCAGGAACTTCAAACCGGCAATAGGAAACAGACTGAGAATCCAGAGTAAAAGTTTCTCCTGCAACCCGTTCCATTTGTGCTAGATGAACGAACGTCTCTCCACATGCTCAGTTCTGAGAGATAATTGTGTGTGAAAGCCGTCCTTCACCTAGCTTGTTGGAAACACAAAGTTTCTTTTCACTTGCAAACTCCACTCCATACATATATATGGGGATGTACTAGCTCCAAATCGGTTTTACAGTGAAAACTGCAAGAAACTCAAACCGGCACTAGGAAACAACTGAGAAACCAGAGTAAAAGTTTCTCCTGCAACCCGTTCCCTTTGTGCTAGATGAACGAACGTCTCTCCACATGCTCAGTTCCGAGAGATAAGTGTGTGTGAAAGCCGTACTTCATCTAGCTTATTGGGAACACAAAGTTTCTTTTCACTTGCAAACGGCACTCCATACATATATATGGGGAGGTACTAGCTCCAACTCCTTTTTACAGTGAAAACTGCAGGAACTTCCAACCGGCACTAGGAAACAGACTGAGAAACCAGAGTAAAAGTTTCTCCTGCAACCCGTTCCCTTTGTGCTAGATGAACGAACGTCTCTCCACATGCTCAGTTCTGAGAGATAAGTGTGTGTGAAAGCCGTCCTTCACCTAGCTTGTTGGGAACACAAAGTTTCTTTTCACTTGCAAACTCCACTCCATACATATAAATGGGGAGGTACTAGCTCCAACTCGGTTTTACAGGGAAAACTGCAGGAAATTCAAACCGGCACTAGGAAACAGACTGAGAAACCAGAGTAAAAGTTTCTCCTGCAACCCGTTCCTTTTGTGCTAGATGAACGAACTTCTCTCCACATGCTCATTTCTGAGAGATAAGTGTGTGTGAAATCCGTCCTTCACCTAGCTTGTTGGGAACACAAAGTTTTTTTCACTTGCAAACACCACTCCATACATATATATGGGGAGGTACTAGCTCCAACTCGGTTTTACAGTGAAAACTGCAGGAACTTCAAACCGGCAGTAGGAAAGAGACTGAGAAACCAGAGTAAAAGTTTCTCCTGCAACCCGTTCCCTTTGTTCTAGATGAACGAACGTCTCTCTACATGCTCAGTTCTGAGAGATAATTGTGTGTGAAAGCCGTCCTTCACCTAGATTGTTGGGAACACAAAGTTTCTTTTCACTAGCTAACTCCACTCCATAAATATATAAGGGGAGGTATTAGGTCCAACTCGGTTTTACAGTGAAAACTGCAGGAACTTCAAACCGGCACTAGGAAACAGACTGAGAAACCAGAGAAAAGTTTCCCCTGCAACCCGTTCCATTTGTTCTAGATGAACGAACGTCTCTCCACATGCTGAGTTCTGAGAGATAATTGTGTGTTGAAGCCGTCCTTCACCTAGCTTGTTGGAAACACAAAGTTTCTTTTCACTTGCAAACTCCACTCCATATATATATATGGGGAGGTACTAGCTCCAACTCGGTTTTACAGTGAAAACTGCAGGAACTTCAAACCGGCACTAGGAAACAGACTGAGAATCCAGAGTAAAATTTCTCCTGCAACCCATTCCCTTTGTGCTAGATGAACGAACGTCTCTCCACATGCTCAGTTCTGAGAGATAATTGTGTGTGAAAGCCGTCCTTCACCTAGCTTGTTGGAAACACAAAGTTTCTTTTCACTTGCAAAACTCCACTCCATACATATATATGGGGAGGTACTAGCTCCAACTCGGTTTTACAGTGAAATCTGCAGGAACTTCAAACCGGCACTAGGAAACAGACTGAGAATCCAGAGTAAAAGTTTCTCCTGCAACCCGTTCCTTTTGTGCTGGATGAACGAACGTCTCTCCACATGCTCAGTTCTGAGAGATATGTGTGTGTGAAAGCCGCCCTTCACCTAGCTTGTTGGGAACACAAAGTTTCTTTTCACTTGCAAACTCCACACCATACATATATATGGGGAGGTACTATCTCCAACTCGGTTTTACAGTGCAAACTGCAGGAAATTCAAACCGGCACTAGGAAACAGACTGAGAATCCAGAGTAAAAGTTTCTCCTGCAACCCGTTCCCTTTGTGCTAGATGAACGAACGTCTCTCCACATGCTCAGTTCTGAGAGATATGTGTGTTTGAAATCCGTACTTCACCTAGCTTGTTGGGAACACAAAGTTTCTTTTCAATTGCAAACTCCACTCCATACATATATATGGGGAGGTACTAGCTCCAACTCGGTTTTACAGTGAAAACTGCAGGAACTTCAAAACGGCACTAGGAAACAGACTGAGAAACCAGAGTAAAAGTTTCTCCTGCAACCCGTTCTCTTTGTGCTAGATGAACGAACTTCTCTCCACATGCTAATTTCTGAGAGAAAATTGTGTGTGAAAGCCGTCCTTCACCTAGCTTGTTGGAAACACAAAGTTTCTTTTCACTTGCAAACTCCACTCCATACATATATATGGGGAGGTACTAGCTCCAACTCGGTTTTACAGTGAAAACTGCAGGAAATTTAAACCGGCACTAGGAAACAGACTGAGAAACCAGAGTAAAAGTTTCTCCTGCAACCCGTTCCTTTGTGCTAGATGAACGAACGTCTCTCCACATGCTCAGTTCTGAGAGATAAGTGTGTGTGAAAGCCGTCCTTCACCTAGCATGTTGGGAACACAATGTTTCTTTTCACTTGCAAACTCCACTCCATAAATATATATGGGGAGGTACTAGCTCCAACTCGATTTTACAGTGAAATCTGCAGGAACTTCAAACCGGCACTAAGAAACTGACTGAGAAACCAGAGTAAAAGTTTCTCCTGCAACCCGTTCCATTTGTGCTAGATGAACGAACGTCTCTCCACATGCTCAGTTCTGAGAGATAAGTGTGTGTGAAAGCCGTCCTTCACCTAGCTTGTTGGGAACACAAAGTTTCTTTTCACTTGCAAACTACAATCCATACATATATATGGGGAAGTACTAGCTCCAACTCGGTTTTACAGTGAAAACTGCAGGAACTTCAAACCGGCACTAGGAAACAGACTGAGAAACCAGAGTAAAAGTTTCACCTGCAACCCGTTCCCTTTGTTCTAGATGAACGAACGTCTCTCCTCATGCTCATTTCAGAGAGATAAATGTGTGTGAAAGCCGTCCTTCACCTAGATTGTTGGGAACACACAGTTTCTTTTCACTAGCTAACTCCACTCCATAAATATATAAGGGGAGGTATTAGGTCCAACTCGGTTTTACAGTGAAAACTGCAGGAACTTCAAACCGGCACTAGGAAACAGACTGAGAAACCAGAGTAAAAGTTTCCCCTGCAACCCGTTCCATTTGTTCTAAATGAACGAACGTCTCTCCACATGCTGAGTTCTGAGAGATAATTGTGTGTGAAAGCCGTCCTTCACCTAGCTTGTTGGAAACTCAAAGTTTCTTTTCTCTTGCAAACTCCACTCCGTATATATATATGGGTTGGTACTAGCTCCAACTCGGTTTTACAGTGAAAACTGCAGGAACTTCAAACCGGCACTAGGAAACAGACTGAGAAACCAGAGTAAAATTTCTCCTGCAATCCGTTCCCTTTGTGCTAGATGAACGAACGTCTCTCCACATGCTCAGTTCTGAGAGATAATTGTGTGTGAAAGCCGTCCTTCACCTAGCTTGTTGGAAACACAAAGTTTCTTTTCACTTGCAAAACTCCACTCCATACATATATATGGGTAGGTACTAGCTCCAACTCGGTTTTACAGTGAAAACTGCAAGAAATTCAAACCGGCACTAGGAAACAGACTGAGAAACCGGAGTAAAAGTTTCTCCTGCAACCCGTTCCCTTTGTGCTAGATGAACGAACGTCTCTCCACATGCTCAGTTCTGAGAGATAGTGTGTGTGAAAGCCGTCCTTTACCTAGCTTGTTGGGAACACAAAGTTTCTTTTCACTTGCAAACGGCACTCCATACATATATATGGGGAAGTACTAGCTCCAAATCTGTTTTACAGTGAAAACTGCAGGAACTTCCAACCGGCACTAGGAAACAGACTGAGAAACCAGTGTAAAAGTTTCCCCTTCAACCCGACCCTTTGTGCTAGATGAACGAACGTCTCTCCACATGCTCAGTTCTGAGAGATATGTGTGTGTGAAAGCCGCCCTTCACCTAGCTTGTTGGGAACACAAAGTTTCTTTTCACTTGCAAATTCCACACCATACATATA
Source organism: Camelus dromedarius (assembly GCF_036321535.1). Lineage (NCBI taxonomy): Eukaryota > Metazoa > Chordata > Mammalia > Artiodactyla > Camelidae > Camelus > Camelus dromedarius. Next base: position 86,637,480 of record NC_087441.1, on the reverse strand, counting down.
TATGGGGAGGTACTATCTCCAACTCGGTTTTACAGTGCAAACTGCAGGAAATTCAAACCGGCACTAGGAAACAGACTGAGAATCCAGAGTAAAAGTTTCTCCTGCAACCCGTTCCCTTTGTGCTAGATGAACGAACGTCTCTCCATATGCTCAGTTCTGAGAGATATGTGTGTTTGAAATCCGTACTTCACCTAGCTTGTTGGGAACACAAAGTTTCTTTTCAATTGCAAACTCCACTCCATACATATATATGGGGAGGTACTAGCTCCAACTCGGTTTTACAGTGAAAACTGCAGGAACTTCAAAACGGCACTAGGAAACAGACTGAGAAACCAGAGTAAAAGTTTCTCCTGCAACCCGTTCTCTTTGTGCTAGATGAACGAACTTCTCTCCACATGCTCATTTCTGAGAGAAAATTGTGTGTGAAAGCCGTCCTTCACCTAGCTTGTTGGAAACACAAAGTTTCTTTTCACTTGCAAACTACAATCCATACATATATATGGGGAAGTACTAGCTCCAACTCGGTTTTACAGTGAAAACTGCAGGAACTTCAAACCGGCACTAGGAAACAGACTGAGAAACCAGAGTAAAAGTTTCACCTGCAACCCGTTCCCTTTGTTCTAGATGATCGAACGTCTCTCCTCATGCTCATTTCAGAGAGATAAATGTGTGTGAAAGCCGTCCTTCACCTAGATTGTTGGGAACACACAGTTTCTTTTCACTAGCTAACTCCACTCCATAAATATATAAGGGGAGGTATTAGGTCCAACTCGGTTTTACAGTGAAAACTGCAGGAACTTCAAACCGGCACTAGGAAACAGACTGAGAAACCAGAGTAAAAGTTTCCCCTGCAACCCGTTCCATTTGTTCTAAATGAACGAACGTCTCTCCACATGCTGAGTTCTGAGAGATAATTGTGTGTGAAAGCCGTCCTTCACCTAGCTTGTTGGAAACTCAAAGTTTCTTTTCTCTTGCAAACTCCACTCCGTATATATATATGGGTTGGTACTAGCTCCAACTCGGTTTTACAGTGAAAACTGCAGGAACTTCAAACCGGCACTAGGAAACAGACTGAGAAACCAGAGTAAAATTTCTCCTGCAATCCGTTCCCTTTGTGCTAGATGAACGAACGTCTCTCCACATGCTCAGTTCTGAGAGATAATTGTGTGTGAAAGCCGTCCTTCACCTAGCTTGTTGGAAACACAAAGTTTCTTTTCACTTGCAAAACTCCACTCCATACATATATATGGGTAGGTACTAGCTCCAACTCGGTTTTACAGTGAAAACTGCAAGAAATTCAAACCGGCACTAGGAAACAGACTGAGAAACCGGAGTAAAAGTTTCTCCTGCAACCCGTTCCCTTTGTGCTAGATGAACGAACGTCTCTCCACATGCTCAGTTCTGAGAGATAGTGTGTGTGAAAGCCGTCCTTTACCTAGCTTGTTGGGAACACAAAGTTTCTTTTCACTTGCAAACGGCACTCCATACATATATATGGGGAAGTACTAGCTCCAAATCTGTTTTACAGTGAAAACTGCAGGAACTTCCAACCGGCACTAGGAAACAGACTGAGAAACCAGTGTAAAAGTTTCCCCTTCAACCCGACCCTTTGTGCTAGATGAACGAACGTCTCTCCACATGCTCAGTTCTGAGAGATATGTGTGTGTGAAAGCCGCCCTTCACCTAGCTTGTTGGGAACACAAAGTTTCTTTTCACTTGCAAATTCCACACCATACATATATATGGGGAGGTACTATCTCCAACTCGGTTTTACAGTGCAAACTGCAGGAAATTCAAACCGGCACTAGGAAACAGACTGAGAATCCAGAGTAAAAGTTTCTCCTGCAACCCGTTCCCTTTGTGCTAGATGAACGAACGTCTCTCCATATGCTCAGTTCTGAGAGATATGTGTGTTTGAAATCCGTACTTCACCTAGCTTGTTGGGAACACAAAGTTTCTTTTCAATTGCAAACTCCACTCCATACATATATATGGGGAGGTACTAGCTCCAACTCGGTTTTACAGTGAAAACTGCAGGAACTTCAAAACGGCACTAGGAAACAGACTGAGAAACCAGAGTAAAAGTTTCTCCTGCAACCCGTTCTCTTTGTGCTAGATGAACGAACTTCTCTCCACATGCTCATTTCTGAGAGAAAATTGTGTGTGAAAGCCGTCCTTCACCTAGCTTGTTGGAAACACAAAGTTTCTTTCACTTGCAAACTCCACTCCATACATATATATGGGGAGGTAGTAGCTCCAACCCGGTTTTACAGTGAAAACTGCAGGAAATTTAAACCGGCACTAGGAAACAGACTGAGAAACCAGAGTAAAAGTTTCTCCTGCAACCCGTTCCTTTGTGCTAGATGAACGAACGTCTCTCCACATGCTCAGTTCTGAGAGATAAGTGTGTGTGAAAGCCGTCCTTCACCTAGCATGTTGGGAACACAAAGTTTCTTTTCACTTGCAAACTCCACTCCATAAATATATATGGGGAGGTACTAGCTCCAACTCGATTTTACAGTGAAATCTGCAGGAACTTCAAACCGGCACTAAGAAACTGACTGAGAAACCAGAGTAAAAGTTTCTCCTGCAACCCGTTCCATTTGTGCTAGATGAACGAACGTCTCTCCACATGCTCAGTTCTGAGAGATAAGTGTGTGTGAAAGCCGTCCTTCACCTAGCTTGTTGGGAACACAAAGTTTCTTTTCACTTGCAAACTACAATCCATACATATATATGGGGAGGTACTAGCTCCAACTCGGTTTTACAGTGAAAACTGCAGGAACTTCAAACCGGCACTAGGAAACAGACTGAGAAACCAGAGTAAAAGTTTCACCTGCAACCCGTTCCCTTTGTTCTAGATGAACGAACGTCTCTCCTCATGCTCATTTCAGAGAGATAAATGTGTGTGAAAGTCGTCCTTCACCTAGCTTGTTGGGAACACAAAGTTCCTTTTCACTTGCAAACTCCACACTATATATATATATGGGGAGGTACTAGCTCCAACTCTGTTTTACAGTGAATACTGCAGGAACTTCAAACCTGCACTAGGAAACAGACTGAGAAACCAGAGTAATAGTTTCTCCTGCAACCCATTCCATTTGTGCTAGATGAACGAACGTCTCTCCACATGCTCTGTTCTGAGAGAGATGTGTGTGTGAAAGCCGTATTTCACCTAGCTTGTTGGGAACACAAAGTTTATTTTCACTTGCAAACTCCACTCCATAAATATATATATGGGGAGGTACAAGCTCCAACTCGTTTTTACAGTGAAAACTGCTGGAACATCAAATCGGAAGTAGGAAACAGACTGAGAAACCAGAGTAAAAGTTTCTCCTGCAACCCGTTCCTTTTGTGCTAGATGAACGAACGTCTCTCCACATGCTCAGTTCTGAGAGATAAGTGTGTGTGAATGTCGTCCATCACCTAGCTTGTTGGGAACACAAAGTTTCTTTTCACTTGCAAACTCCACTCCATACATATATATGGGGAGGTACTAGCTCCAACTCTGTTTTACAGGGAAAACTGCAGGAACTTCAAAACGGCACTAGGAAACAGACTGAGAAACCAGAGTAAATTTTTCTCCTGCAACCCGTTCCCTTTTTGCTAGATGAACGAACGTCTCTCCACATGCTCAGTTCTGAGAGAGAATTGTGTGTGAAAGCCGTCCTTCACCTAGCTTGTTGGGAACACAGTTTCTTTTCACTTGCAAACTCCACTCAATACATATATATGGGGAGGTACTAGCTCCAAATCGGTTTTACAGTGAAAACTGCAGGAACTTCAAACCGGCACTAGGAAACAGACTGAGAAACCAGAGTAAAAGTTTCTCCTGCAACCCGTTCCCTTTGTGCTAGATGAACGAACGTCTCTCCACATGCTCAGTTCTGAGAGTGAAGTGTGTGTGAAAGCCGTCCTTCACCTAGCTTGTTGGGAACACAGAGATTCTTTTCAATTGCAAACTCCACTCCATACATATATATGGGGAGGTACTAGCTCCAACTCGGTTTTACAGTGAAAACTGCAGGAACTTCAAACCGGCACTAGGAAACAGACTGAGAAACCAGAGTAAAAGTTTCTCCTGCAACCCGTTCCCTTTGTGCTAGATGAACGAATGTCTCTCCACATGTTCAGTTCTGAGAGATAAGTGTGTGTGAAAGCCGTCTTTCACATAGCTTGTTGGGAACACAAAGTTTCTTTTCACTTGCAAACTCCACTCCATACATATATATGGGGAGGTACTAGCTCCAACACGGTTTTACAGGGAAAACTGCAGGAAATTCAAACCGGCACTAGGAAACAGACTGAGAAACCAGAGTAAAAGTTTCTCCTGCAACCCGTTCCCTTTTTGCTAGATGAACGAACGTCTCTCCACATGCTCAGTTCTGAGAGAGAATTGTGTGTGAAAGCCGTCCTTCACCTAGCTTGTTGGGAACACAGTTTCTTTTCACTTGCAAACTCCACTCCATACATATATATGGGGAGGTACTAGCTCCAACTCGGTTTTACAGTGAAAACTGCAGGAACTTCAAACCGGCACTAGGAAACAGACTGAGAAACCAGAGTAAAAGTTTCTCCTGCAACCCGTTCCGTTTGTGCTAAATGAACGAACGTCTCTCCACATGCTCAGTTCTGAGAGTTAAGTGTGTGTGAAAGCCGTACTTCACCTAGCTTGTTTGGAACACAAAGTTTCTTTTCACTTGCAAACTCCACTGCATACATATATATGGGGAGGTACTAGCTCCAACTCGGTTTTACAGTGAAAACTGCAGGAACTTCAAACCGGCACTAGGAAACAGACTGAGAAAACAGAGAAAAGTTTCCCCTGCAACCAGTTCCCCTTGTGCTAGATGAACGAACGTCTCTCCACATGCTCAGTTCTGAGAGAAAAGTGTGTGTGAAATCCGTCCTTCACCTTGCTTGTTGGGAGCACAAAATTTCTTTTTTCTTGCAAACTCCTCTCCATACATATATATGGTGAAGTACTAGGTCCAACTCGGTTTTACAGTGAAAACTGCAGGAACTTCAACCCGGCACTAGGAAACAGACTGAGAAACCAGAGTAAAAGTTTCTCCTGCAACACGTTCCATTTGTGCTAGATGAACGAACGTCTCTCCACATGCTCAGTTCTGAGAGATAAGTGTGTGTGATAGCCGTCCTTCAACTAGCTTTTTGGGAACACAAAGTTCCTTTTCACTTGCAATCTCCACTTTATACATATATATGGGTCGGTACTAGTTCCAACTCGGTATTACAGTGAAAACTGCAGGAACTTCAAACCGGCACTAGGAAACAGACTGAGAAGCCAGAGTAAAAGTTTCTCCTGCAACCCGTTCCCTTTGTGCTAGATGAACGAATGTCTCTCCACATGTTCAGTTCTGAGAGATAAGTGTGTGTGAAAGCCGTCTTTCACATAGCTTGTTGGAAACACAAAGTTTCTTTTCACTTGCAAACTCCACTCCATACATATATATGGGGAGGTAATAGCTCCAACTCGGTTTTACAGGGAAAACTGCAGGAACTTCAAAACGGCACTAGGAAACAGACTGAGAAACCAGAGTAAAAGTTTCTCCTGCAACCCGTTCCCTTTTTGCTAGATGAACGAACGTCTCTCCACATGCTCAGTTCTGAGAGAGAATTGTGTGTGAAAGCCGTCCTTCACCTAGCTTGTTGGGAACACAGTTTCTTTTCACTTGCAAACTCCACTCCATACATATATATGGGGAGGTACTAGCTCCAACTCGGTTTTACAGTGAAAATTGCAGGAACTTCAAACCGGCACTAGGAAACAGACTGAGAAACCAGAGTAAAAGTTTCTCCTGCAACCCGGTCCCTTTGTGCTAGATGAACGAACGTCTCTCCACATGCTCAGTTCTGAGAGTGAAGTGTGTGTGAAAGCCGTCCTTCACCTAGCTTGTTGGGAACACAGAGATTCTTTTCAATTGCAAACTCCACTCCATACATATATATGGGGAGGTACTAGCTCCAACTCGGTTTTACAGTGAAAACTGCAGGAACTTCAACCCGGCACTAGGAAACAGACTGAGAAACCAGAGTAAAAGTTTCTCCTGCAACCCGTTCCCTTTGCGCTAGATGAACGAATGTCTCTCCACATGTTCAGTTCTGAGAGATAAGTGTGTGTGAAAGCCGTCTTTCACATAGCTTGTTGGGAACACAAAGTTTCTTTTCACTTGCAAACTCCACTCCATACATATATATGGTGAGGTACAAACTCCAACTCGGTTTTACAGGGAAAACTGCAGGAACTTCAAAACGGCACTAGGAAACAGACTGAGAAACCAGAGTAAAAGTTTCTCCTGCAACCCGTTCCCTTTTTGCTAGATGAACGAACGTCTCTCCACATGCTCAGTTCTGAGAGAGAATTGTGTGTGAAAGCCGTCCTTCACCTAGCTTGTTGGGAACACAGTTTCTTTTCACTTGCAAACTCCACTCCATACATATATATGGGGAGGTACTAGCTCCAACTCGGTTTTACAGTGAAAACTGCAGTAACTTCAAACCGGCACTAGGAAACAGACTGAGAAACCAGAGTAAAAGTTTCTCCTGCAACCCGTTCCCTTTGTGCTAAATGAACGAACGTCTCTCCACATGCTCAGTTCTGAGAGTTAAGTGTGTGTGAAAGCCGTCCTTCACCTAGCTTGTTTGGAACACAAAGTTTCTTTTCAATTGCAAACTCCACTCCATACATATATATGGGGAGGTACTAGCTCCAAATCGGTTTTACAGTGAAAAATGCAGGAACTTCAAACCGGCACTAGGAAACAGACTGAGAAAACAGAGAAAAGTTTCCCCTGCAACCAGTTCCCCTTGTGCTAGATGAACGAACGTCTCTCCACATGCTCAGTTCTGAGAGAAAAGTGTGTGTGAAATCCGTCCTTCACCTTGCTTGTTGGGAACACAAAATTTCTTTTTTCTTGCAAACTCCACTCCATACATATATATGGGGAGTTACTAGCTCCAACTCGGTTTTACAGTGAAAACTGCAGGAACTTCAACCCGGCACTAGGAAACAGACTGAGAAACCAGAGTAAAAGTTTCTCCTGCAACACGTTCCATTTGTGCTAGATGAACGAACGTCTCTCCACATGCTCAGTTCTGAGAGATAAGTGTGTGTGATAGCCGTCCTTCAACTAGCTTTTTGGGAACACAAAGTTCCTTTTCACATGCAATCTCCACTTTATACATATATATGGGTCGGTACTAGTTCCAACTCGGTATTACAGTGAAAACTGCAGGAAATTCAAACCGGCACTAGGAAACAGACTGAGAAACCAGAGTAAAACTTTCTCCTGCAACCCGTTCCCTTTGTGCTAGATGCACGAAAGTCTCTCCACATGCTCAGTTCTGAGAGATACGTGTGTGTGAAAGCCGTACTTCACCTAGCTTGTTGGGAACACAAAGTTTCTTTACACTTGCAAAATCCACTCAATACTTTTATATGGGGAGGTATTAGCTCCAACTCGGTTTTACAGTGAAAATTGCAGGAACTTCAAACCGGCACTAGGAAACAGACTGAGAAACCAGAGTAAAAGTTTCTCCTTCAACCCGTTCCCTTTGTGCTAGATGAACGAACGTCTCTCCACATGCTCAGTTCTGAGAGATAAGTGTGTGTGAAAGCCGTCCTTCACCTAGCTTGTTGGGAACACAGTTTCTTTTCACTTGCAAACTCCACTCCATACATATATATGGGGAGGTACTAGCTCCAACTCGGTTTTACAGTGAAAACTGCAGGAACTTCAAACCGGCACTAGGAAACAGACTGAGAAACCAGAGTAAAAGTTTCTCCTGCAACCCGTTCCCTTTGTGCTAGATGAACGAACGTCTCTCCACATGCTCAGTTCTGAGAGTGAAGTGTGTGTGAAAGCCGTCCTTCACCTTGCTTGTTGGGAACACAGAGATTCTTTTCAATTGCAAACTCCACTCCATACATATATATGGGGAGGTACTAGCTCCAACTCGGTTTTACAGTGAAAACTGCAGGAACTTCAACCCGGCACTAGGAAACAGACTGAGAAACCAGAGTAAAAGTTTCTCCTGCAACCCGTTCCCTTTGTGCTAGATGAACGAATGTCTCTCCACATGTTCAGTTCTGAGAGAAAAGTGTGTGTGAAATCCGTCCTTCACCTTGCTTGTTGGGAACACAAAATTTCTTTTTTCTTGCAAACTCCACTCCATACATATATATGGGGAGGTACTAGCTCCAACTCGGTTTTACAGTGAAAACTGCAGGAACTTCAACCCGGCACTAGAAAACAGACTGAGAAACCAGAGTAAAAGTTTCTCCTGCAACACGTTCCATTTGTGCTAGATGAACGAACGTCTCTCCACATGCTCAGTTCTGAGAGATAAGTGTGTGTGATAGCCGTCCTTCAACTAGCTTTTTGGGAACACAAAGTTCCTTTTCACATGCAATCTCCACTTTATACATATATATGGGTCGGTACTAGTTCCAACTCGGTATTACAGTGAAAACTGCAGGAAATTCAAACCGGCACTAGGAAACAGACTGAGAAACCAGAGTAAAACTTTCTCCTGCAACCCGTTCCCTTTGTGCTAGATGCACGAAAGTCTCTCCACATGCTCAGTTCTGAGAGATACGTGTGTGTGAAAGCCGTACTTCACCTAGCTTGTTGGGAACACAAAGTTTCTTTACACTTGCAAAATCCACTCAATACTTTTATATGGGGAGGTATTAGCTCCAACTCGGTTTTACAGTGAAAATTGCAGGAACTTCAAACCGGCACTAGGAAACAGACTGAGAAACCAGAGTAAAAGTTTCTCCTGCAACCCGTTCCCTTTGTGCTAGATGAACGAACGTCTCTCCACATGCTCAGTTCTGAGAGATAAGTGTGTGTGAAAGCCGTCCTTCACCTAGCTTGTTGGGAACACAGTTTCTTTTCACTTGCAAACTCCACTCCATACATATATATGGGGAGGTACTAGCTCCAACTCGGTTTTACAGTGAAAACTGCAGGAACTTCAAACCGGCACTAGGAAACAGACTGAGAAACCAGAGTAAAAGTTTCTCCTGCAACCCGTTCCCTTTGTGCTAGATGAACGAACGTCTCTCCACATGCTCAGTTCTGAGAGTGAAGTGTGTGTGAAAGCCGTCCTTCACCTTGCTTGTTGGGAACACAGAGATTCTTTTCAATTGCAAACTCCACTCCATACATATATATGGGGAGGTACTAGCTCCAACTCGGTTTTACAGTGAAAACTGCAGGAACTTCAACCCGGCACTAGGAAACAGACTGAGAAACCAGAGTAAAAGTTTCTCCTGCAACCCGTTCCCTTTGTGCTAGATGAACGAATGTCTCTCCACATGTTCAGTTCTGAGAGAAAAGTGTGTGTGAAATCCGTCCTTCACCTTGCTTGTTGGGAACACAAAATTTCTTTTTTCTTGCAAACTCCACTCCATACATATATATGGGGAGGTACTAGCTCCAACTCGGTTTTACAGTGAAAACTGCAGGAACTTCAACCCGGCACTAGAAAACAGACTGAGAAACCAGAGTAAAAGTTTCTCCTGCAACACGTTCCATTTGTGCTAGATGAACGAACGTCTCTCCACATGCTCAGTTCTGAGAGATAAGTGTGTGTGATAGCCGTCCTTCAACTAGCTTTTTGGGAACACAAAGTTCCTTTTCACATGCAATCTCCACTTTATACATATATATGGGTCGGTACTAGTTCCAACTCGGTATTACAGTGAAAACTGCAGGAAATTCAAACCGGCACTAGGAAACAGACTGAGAAACCAGAGTAAAACTTTCTCCTGCAACCCGTTCCCTTTGTGCTAGATGCACGAAAGTCTCTCCACATGCTCAGTTCTGAGAGATACGTGTGTGTGAAAGCCGTACTTCACCTAGCTTGTTGGGAACACAAAGTTTCTTTACACTTGCAAAATCCACTCAATACTTTTATATGGGGAGGTATTAGCTCCAACTCGGTTTTACAGTGAAAATTGCAGGAACTTCAAACCGGCACTAGGAAACAGACTGAGAAACCAGAGTAAAAGTTTCTCCTGCAACCCGTTCCCTTTGTGCTAGATGAACGAACGTCTCTCCACATGCTCAGTTCTGAGAGATAAGTGTGTGTGAAAGCCGTCCTTCACCTAGCTTGTTGGGAACACAGTTTCTTTTCACTTGCAAACTCCACTCCATACATATATATGGGGAGGTACTAGCTCCAACTCGGTTTTACAGTGAAAACTGCAGGAACTTCAAACCGGCACTAGGAAACAGACTGAGAAACCAGAGTAAAAGTTTCTCCTGCAACCCGTTCCCTTTGTGCTAGATGAACGAACGTCTCTCCACATGCTCAGTTCTGAGAGTGAAGTGTGTGTGAAAGCCGTCCTTCACCTTGCTTGTTGGGAACACAGAGATTCTTTTCAATTGCAAACTCCACTCCATACATATATATGGGGAGGTACTAGCTCCAACTCGGTTTTACAGTGAAAACTGCAGGAACTTCAACCCGGCACTAGGAAACAGACTGAGAAACCAGAGTAAAAGTTTCTCCTGCAACCCGTTCCCTTTGTGCTAGATGAACGAATGTCTCTCCACATGTTCAGTTCTGAGAGAAAAGTGTGTGTGAAATCCGTCCTTCACCTTGCTTGTTGGGAACACAAAATTTCTTTTTTCTTGCAAACTCCACTCCATACATATATATGGGGAGGTACTAGCTCCAACTCGGTTTTACAGTGAAAACTGCAGGAACTTCAACCCGGCACTAGAAAACAGACTGAGAAACCAGAGTAAAAGTTTCTCCTGCAACACGTTCAATTTGTGCTAGATGAACGAACGTCTCTCCACATGCTCAGTTCTGAGAGATAAGTGTGTGTGATAGCCGTCCTTCAACTAGCTTTTTGGGAACACAAAGTTCCTTTTCACATGCAATCTCCACTTTATACATATATATGGGTCGGTACTAGTTCCAACTCGGTATTACAGTGAAAACTGCAGGAAATTCAAACCGGCACTAGGAAACAGACTGAGAAACCAGAGTAAAACTTTCTCCTGCAACCCGTTCCCTTTGTGCTAGATGCACGAAAGTCTCTCCACATGCTCAGTTCTGAGAGATACGTGTGTGTGAAAGCCGTACTTCACCTAGCTTGTTGGGAACACAAAGTTTCTTTACACTTGCAAAATCCACTCAATACTTTTATATGGGGAGGTATTAGCTCCAACTCGGTTTTACAGTGAAAATTGCAGGAACTTCAAACCGGCACTAGGAAACAGACTGAGAAACCAGAGTAAAAGTTTCTCCTGCAACCCGTTCCCTTTGTGTAAGATGAACGAACGTCTCTCCACATGCTCAGTTCTGAGAGAGAAGTGTGTGTGAAAGCCGTCCTTCACCTAGTTTGTTGGGAACACAAAGTTTCTTTTCAATTGCAAACTCCAATCCATACATATATATGGGGAGGTTCTAGCTCCAACTCGGTTTTACAGTGAAAACTGCAGGAACTTCAAACCGGCACTAGGAAACAGACTGAGAAACCAGAGTAAAAGTTTCTCCTGCAACCCGTTCCCTTTGTGCTAGATGAACGAACGTCTCTCCACATGCTCAGTTCTGAGAGATAAGTGTGTGTGAAAGCCGTCCTTCACCTAGCTTGTTGGGAACACAGTTTCTTTTCACTTGCAAACTCCACTCCATACATATATATGGGGAGGTACTAGCTCCAACTCGGTTTTACAGTGAAAACTGCAGGAACTTCAAACCGGCACTAGGAAACAGACTGAGAAACCAGAGTAAAAGTTTCTCCTGCAACCCGTTCCCTTTGTGCTAGATGAACGAACGTCTCTCCACATGCTAAGTTCTGAGAGTGATGTGTGTGTGAAAGCCGTCCTTCACCTAGCTTGTTGGGAACACAGAGATTCTTTTCAATTGCAAACTCCACTCCATACATATATATGGGGAGGTACTAGCTCCAACTCGGTTTTACAGTGAAAACTGCAGGAACTTCAACCCGGCACTAGGAAACAGACTGAGAAACCAGAGTAAAAGTTTCTCCTGCAACCCGTTCCCTTTGTGCTAGATGAACGAATGTCTCTCCACATGTTCAGTTCTGAGAGAAAAGTGTGTGTGAAATCCGTCCTTCACCTTGCTTGTTGGGAACACAAAATTTCTTTTTTCTTGCAAACTCCACTCCATACATATATATGGGGAGGTACTAGCTCCAACTCGGTTTTACAGTGAAAACTGCAGGAACTTCAAACCGGCACTAGAAAACAGACTGAGAAACCAGAGTAAAAGTTTCTCCTGCAACACGTTCCATTTGTGCTAGATGAACGAACGTCTCTCCACATGCTCAATTCTGAGAGAAAAGTGTGTGTGATAGCCGTACTTCAACTAGCTTTTTGGGAACACAAAGTTCCTTTTCACTTGCAATCTCCACTTTATACATATATATGGGTCGGTACTAGTTCCAACTCGGTATTACAGTGAAAACTGCAGGAACTTCAAACCGGCACTAGGAAACAGACTGAGAAACCAGAGTAAAAGTTTCTCCTGCAACCCGTTCCCTTTGTGCTAGATGAACGAACGTCTCTCCACATGCTCAGTTCTGAGAGAAAAGTGTTTGTGATAGCCGTCCTTCAACTAGCTTTTTGGGAACACAAAGTTCCTTTTCACTTGCAATCTCCACTTTATACATATATATGGGTCGGTACTAGTTCCAACTCGGTATTACAGTGAAAACTGCAGGAACTTCAAACCGGCACTAGGAAACAGACTGAGAAACCAGAGTAAAAGTTTCTCCTGCAACCCGTTCCCTTTGTGCTTGATGAACGAATGTCTCTCCACATGCTCAGTTCTGAGAGAGAATTGTGTGTGAATGCCGTCCTTCACCTAGCTTGTTGTGAACACAGTTTCTTTTCACTTGCAAACTCCACTCCATACATATATATGGGGAGGTACTAGCTCCAACTCGGTTTTACAGTGAGAACTGCAGGAACTTCAAACCGGCACTAGGAAACAGACTGAGAAACCAGAGTAAAAGTTTCTCCTGCAACCCGTTCCCTTTGTGCTAGATGAACGAACGTCTCTCCACATGCTCAGTTCTGAGAGTGAAGTGTGTGTGAAAGCCGTCCTTCACCTAGCTTGTTGGGAACACAGAGATTCTTTTCAATTGCAAACTTCACTCCATACATATATATGGGGAGGTACTAGCTCCAACTCGGTTTTACAGTGAAAACAGCAGGAACTTCAAACCGGCACTAGGAAACAGACTGAGAAACCAGAGTAAAAGTTTCTCCTGCAACCCGTTCCCTTTGTGCTAGATGAACGAATGTCTCTCCACATGTTCAGTTCTAAGAGATAAGTGTGTGTGAAAGCCGTCTTTCACATAGCTTGTTGGGAACACAAAGTTCTTTTCACTTGCAAACTCCACTCCATACATATATATGGGGAGGTACTAGCTCCAACTCGGTTTTACAGGGAAAACTGCAGGAACTTCAAACCGGCACTAGGAAACAGACTGAGAAACCAGAGTAAAAGTTTCTCCTGCAACACGTTCCCTTTTTGCTAGATGAACGATCGTCTCTCCACATGCTCAGTTCTGAGAGAGAATTGTGTGTGAAAGCCGTCCTTCACCTAGCTTGTTGGGAACACAGTTTCTTTTCACTTGCAAACTCCACTCCATACATATATATGGGGAGGTACAAGCTCCAACTCGATTTTACAGTGAAAACTGCAGGAACTTCAAACCGGCACTAGGAAACAGACTGAGAAACCAGAGTAAAAGTTTCTCCTGCAACCCGTTCCCTTTGTGCTAAATGAACGAACGTCTCTCCACATGCTCAGTTCTGAGAGTTAAGTGTGTGTGAAAGCCGTCCTTCACCTAGCTTGTTTGGAACACAAAGTTTCTTTTCAATTGCAAACTCCACTCCATACATATATATGGGGAGGTACTAGCTCCAACTCGGTTTTACAGTGAAAAATGCAGGAACTTCAAACCGGCACTAGGAAACAGACTGAGAAACCAGAGAAAAGTTTCCCCTGCATCCAGTTCCCCTTGTGCTATATGAACGAACGTCTCTCCACATGCTCAGTTCTGAGAGAAAAGTGTGTGTGAAATCCGTCCTTCACCTTGCTTGTTGGGAACACAAAATTTCTTTTTTCTTGCAAACTCCACTCCATACATATATATGGGGAAGTACTAGCTCCAACTCGGTTTTACAGTGAAAACTGCAGGAACTTCAACCCGGCACTAGGAAACAGACTGAGAAACCAGAGTAAAACTTTCTCCTGCAACACGTTCCATTTGTGCTAGATGAACGAACGTCTCTCCACATGCTCAGTTCTGAGAGATAAGTGTGTGTGATAGCCGTCCTTCAACTAGCTTTTTGGGAACACAAAGTTCCTTTTCACATGCAATCTCCACTTTATACATATATATGGGTCGGTACTAGTTCCAACTCGGTATTACAGTGAAAACTGCAGGAAATTCAAACCGGCACTAGGAAACAGACTGAGAAACCAGAGTAAAACTTTCTCCTGCAACCCGTTCCCTTTGTGCTAGATGCACGAAAGTCTCTCCACATGCTCAGTTCTGAGAGATACGTGTGTGTGAAAGCCGTGCTTCACCTAGCTTGTTGGGAACACAAAGTTTCTTTACACTTGCAAAATCCACTCAATATTTTTATATGGGGAGGTATTAGCTCCAACTCGGTTTTACAGTGAAAATTGCAGGAAATTCAAACCGGCACTAGGAAACAGACTGAGAAACCAGAGTAAAAGTTTCTCCTGCAACCCGTTCCCTTTGTGTTAGATGAACGAACGTCTCTCCACATGCTCAGTTCTGAGAGATAAGTGTGTGTGAAAGCCGTCCTTCACCTAGTTTGTTGGGAACACAAAGTTTCTTTTCAATTGCAAACTCCAATCCATACATATATATGGGGAGGTTCTAGCTCCAACTCGGTTTTACAGTGAAAACTGCAGGAACTTCAAACCGGCACTAGGAAACAGACTGAGAAACCAGAGTAAAAGTTTCTCCTGCAACCCGTTCCCTTTGTGCTAGATGAACGAACGTCTCTCCACATGCTCAGTTCTGAGAGATAAGTGTGTGTGAAAGCCGTCCTTCACCTAGCTTGTTGGGAACACAAAGTTTCTTTTTAATTGCAAACTCCACTCCATACATATATATAGGGTGGTACTAGCTCCAACTCGGTTTTACAGTGAAAACTGCAGGAACTTCAAACCGGCACTAGGAAACAGACTGAGAAACCAGAGTAAAAGTTTCCCCTGCAACCCGTTCCCATTGTGCTAGATGAACGAACGTCTCTCCACATGCTCAGTTCTGAGAGATAAGTGTGTGTGAAAGCCGTCCTTCACCTAGCTTGTTGGGAACACAAAGTTTCTTTTCACTTGCAAACCCCACTCCATACATATATATGGGGAGGTACTAGCTCCAACTCGTTTTTACAGTGAAAACTGCAGGAACTTCAAACCGGCACTAGGAAACAGACTGAGAAACCAGAGTAAAAGTTTCTCCTGCAACCCGTTCCCTTTGTGCTAGATGAACGAACGTCTATCCACATGCTCAGTTCTGAGAGAGAATTGTGTGTGAAAGCCGTACTTCACCTAGCTTTTTGGGAACACAAAGTTTCTTTTCACTTGCAAACTCCACTCCATACATATATATGGGGAGATACAAGCTCCAACTCGTTTTTACAGTGAAAACTGCAGGAACTTCAAACCGGCACTAGGAAACAGACTGAGAAACCAGAGTAAAAGTTTCTCCTGCAACCCGTTCCCTTTGTGCTAGATGAACGAACGTCTCTCCACATGCTAAGTTCTGAGAGAGAAGTGTGTGTGAAAGCCGTGCTTCACCTAGCTTGTTCGGAACACAAAGTTGCTTTTCATTTGCAAACTCCACTCCATAAATATATATGGGGAGGTTCTAGCTCCAACTTGGTTTTAGAGTGAAAACTGCAGGAACTTCAAACCGGCACTAGGAAACAGACTGAGAAACCAGAGTAAAAGTTTCTCCTGCAACCCGTTCCCTTTGTGTTAGATGAACGAAAGTCTCTCCACATGCTGAGTTCTGAGAGATAAGTGTGTGTGAAAGCCGTCCTTCACCTAGCTTGTTGGGAACACAAAGTTGCTTTTCATTTGCAAACTCCACTCCATAAATATATATGGGGAGGTTCTAGCTCCAACTTGGTTTTACAGTGAAAACTGCAGGAACTTCAAACCGGCACTAGGAAACAGACTGAGAAACCAGAGTAAAAGTTTCTCCTGCAACCCGTTCCATTTGTGCTAGATGAACGAACGTCTCTCCACATGCTCAGTTCTGAGAGAGAAGTGTGTGTGAAAGCCGTCCTTCACCCAGCTTGTTGGGAACACAAAGTTTCTTTTCACTTGGAAACTCCATTCCATACATAAATATGGGGAGGTGCTAGCGCCAACTCGGTTTTACAGTGAAAACTGCAGGAACTTCAAACCGGCACTAGGGAACAGACTGAGAAACCAGAGTAAAAGTTTCTCCTGCAACCCGTTCCCTTTGTGCTAGATGAACGAAAGTCTCTCCACATGCTCAGTTCTGAGAGATAAGTGTGTGTGAAAGCCGTCCTTCACCTAGCTTGTTGGGAACACAGAGATTCTTTTCAATTGCAAACTCCACTCCATACATATATATGGGGTGGTACTAGCACCAACTCGGTTTTACAGTGAAAACTGCAGGAACTTCAAACCGGCACTAGGAAACAGACTGAGAAACCAGAGTAAAAGTTTCCCCTGCAACCCGTTCCCATTGTGCTAGATGAACGAACGTCTCTCCACATGCTCAGTTCTGAGAGATAACTGTGTGTGAAAGCCGTCCTTCACCGAGGTTGTTGGGAACACAAAGTTTCTTTTCAATTGCAAACCCCACTTCATACATATATATGGGGAGGTACGAGCTCCAACTCGGTTTTACAGTGAAAACTGCAGGAAATTCAAACCGGCACTAGGAAACAGACTGAGAAACCAGAGTAAAATTTTCTCCTGCAACCCGTTCCTTTGTGCTAGATGAACGAACGTCTCTCCACATGCTCAGTTTGAAAGATACTTGTGTGTGAAAGCCATACTTCACCTAGCTTGTTGGGAACACAAACTTTCTTTTCACTTGCAAACTCCACTCCATACATTTATATGGGGAGGTACTAGCTCCAACTCGGTTTTACAGTGAAAATTGCAGGAACTTCAAACCGGCACTAGGAAACAGACTGAGAAACCAGAGTAAAAGTTTCTCCTGCAACCCGTTCCCTTTGTGCTAGATGAACGAACGTCTCTCCACATGCTCAGTTCTGAGAGATAAGTGTGTGTCAAAGCCGTCCTTCACCTAGCTTGTTGGGAACACAAAGTTTCTTTTCACTTGCAAACACCACTCCATACATATATATGGGGAGGAACTAGCTCCAACTCGGTTTTACAGTGAAAACTGCAGGAACTTCAACACGGCACTAGGAAACAGACTGAGAAACCAGAGTAAAAGTTTCTCCTGCAACCCGTTCCCTTTGTGCTAGATGAACGAACGTATCTCCACATGCTCAGTTCTGAGAGAGAAGTGTGTGTGAAAGCCGTCCTTCACCTAGCTTGTTGGGAACACAAAGTTTCTTTTCACTTTCAAACTCCATTCCATACATATATATGGGGAGGTACTAGCTCCAACTCGGTTTTACAGTGAAAACTGCAGGATCTTCAAACCGGCACTAGGAAACAGACTGAGAAACCAGAGTAAAAGTTTCCCTGCAACCCGTTCCCTTTGCGCTAGATGAACGAACGTCTCTCCACATGCTCAGTTCTGAGAGAAAAGTGTGTGTGAAAGCCGTCCTTCACCTAGCTTGTTGGGAACACAAAGTTTCTTTTCACTTGCAAACTCCACTCCATACATATATATGGGGAGGTACTAGCTCCAACTCGGTTTTACAGTGAAAAATGCAGGAACTTCAAACCGGCACTAGGAAACAGACTGAGAAACCAGAGTAAAAGTTTCTCCTGCAACCAGTTCCCTTTGTGCTAGATGAACGAACGTCTCTCCACATGCTCAGTTCTGAGAGAGAAGTGTGTGTGAAAGCCGTACTTCACCTAGCTTGTTGGGAACACAAAGTTTCTTTTCACTTGCAAACTCCACTCCATACATATATATGGGGAGGTACAATCTCCAACTCGTTTTTACAGTGAAAACTGCAGGAACTTCAAACCGGCACTAGGAAACAGACTGAGAGACCAGAGTAAAAGTTTCTCCTGCAACCCGTTCCCTTTGTGTTAGATGAACGAACGTCTCTCCACATGCTCAGTTCTGAGAGAGAAGTGTGTGTGAAAGCCGTCCTTCACCTAGCATGTTGGGAACACAAAGTTTCTTTTCACTTGCTAACTCCACTCCATACATATATATGGGGAGGTACTAGCTCCAACTCGGTTTTACAGTGAAAACTGCAGGAACTTCAAACCGGCACTAGGAAACAGACTGAGAAACCAGAGTAAAAGTTTCTCCTGCAACCCGTTCCCTTTGTGCTAGATGAACGAACGTCTCTTCACATGCTCAGTTCTGAGAGATATGTGTGTGTGAAAGCCGTCCTTCACATAGCTTGTTGGGAACACAAAGTTTCTTTTCACTTGCAAACTCCACTCCATACATATATATGGGGAGGTACTAGCTCCAACTCGGTTTTACAGTGCAAACTGCAGGAACTTCAAATCGGCACTAGGAAACAGACTGAGAAACCAGAGTAAAAGTTTCTCCTGCAACCCTTTCCCTTTGTGTTAGATGAACGAACGTCTCTCCACATGCTTAGTTCTGAGAGATAATTATGTGTGAAAGCCGTCCTTCAACTAGCTTGTTGGGAACACAAAGTTTCTTTTCACCTGCAAACTCCACTCCATACATATATATGGGGAGGTACTAGCACCAACTCGGGTTTACAGTGAAAACTGCAGGAACTTCAAACCGGCACTAGTAAACAGACTGAGAAACCAGAGTAAAAGTTTCTCCTGCAACCCGTTCCCTTTGTGCTAGATGTACGAACGTCTCTCCACATGCTCAGTTCTGAGAGAGAAGTGTGTGTGAAAGCCGTCCTTCACCTAGCTTGTTGGGAACACAAAGTTTCTTTTCACTTGCAAACTCCACCCCATACATAAATATGGGGAGGTGCTAGCGCCAACTCGGTTTTACAGTGAAAACTGCAGGAACTTCAAAAAGGCACTAGGAAACAGACTGAGAAACCAGAGTAAAAGTTTCTCCTGCAACCCGTTCCCTTTGTGCTAGATGAACGAACATCTCTCCACATGCTCAGTTCTGAGAGAGAAGTGTGTGTGAAAGCCGTCCTTCACCTAGCTTGTTGGGAACACAAAGTTTCTTTTCACTTGCAAACTCCACTCCATAAATATATATGGGGATGTGCTACTTCCAACTCGGTTTTAAAGTGCAAACTGCAGGAACTTCAAACCGGCACTAGGAAACAGGCTGAGAAACCAGAGTAAAAGTTTCTCCTGCAACCCTTTCCCTTTGTGCTAGATGAACGAACGTCTCTCCACATGCTCAGTTCTGAGAGATAAGTGTGTGTGAAAGCCGTCTTTAACCTAGCTTGTTGGGAACACAAAATTTCTTTCCACTTGCAAACTCCACTCCATACATATATATGGGGAGGTACTAGCTCAAACTCGGTTTTACAGTGAAAACTGCAGGTACTTCAAACCGGCACTAGGAAACAAACTGAGAATCCAGAGTAAAAGTTTCTCGTGCAACCCGTTCCCTTTGTGCTAGATGAACGAACGTCTCTCCACATGCTCATTTCTGAGAGATAAGTGTGTGTGAAAGCCGTTCTTCACCTAGCTTGTAGGGAACACAAAGTTTCTTTTCAATTGCAAATTCCACTCCATACATATATATGGGGAGGAACTAACTCCAACTCGGTTTTACAGTGAAAACTGCAGGAACTTCAACCCGGCACTAGGAAACAGACTGAGAAACCAGAGTAAAAGTTTCTCCTGCAACCCGTTCCCTTTGTGCTAGATGAACGAACGTCTCTCCACATGCTCAGTTCTGAGAGATAAGTGTGTGTGAAAGCCGTCCTTCACCTAGCTTGTTGGGAACACAAAGTTTCTTTTCACTTGCAAACTCCACTACATACATATATATGGGGAGGTACTAGCTCCAACTCGGTTTTACAGTGAAACATACAGGAACTTCAAACCGGCACTAGGAAACAGACTGAGAAACCAGAGTAAAAGTTTCTCCTGCAACCCGTTCCCTTTGTTCTAGATGAACGAACGTCTATCCACATGCTCAGTTCTGAGAGAGAAGTGTGTGTGAAAGCCGTACTTCACCTAGCTTGTTGGGAACACAAAGTTTCTTTTCACTTGCAAACTCCACTCAATAAATATATATGGGGAGGTACTAGCTCCAACTCGGTTTTACAGTGAAAAATGCAGGAAATTCAAACCGGCACTAGGAAACAGACTGAGAAACCAGAGTAAAAGTTTCTCCTGCAACCCGTTCCCTTTGTGCTAGATGAACGAACGTCTCTTCACATGCTCAGTTCTGAGGGATATGTTTGTGTGAAAGCCGTCCTTCACCTAGCTTGTTGGGAACACAAAGTTTCTTTTCACTTGCAAACTCCACTCCATACATATATATGGGGAGGTACTAGCTCCAACTCGGTTTTACAGTGCAAACTGCAGGAACTTCAAACCGGCTCTTGGAAACTGAGAAACCAGAGTAAAAGTTTCCCCTGCAACCCGTTCCCTTTGTGTTAGATGAACGAAAGTCTCTCCACATGCTGAGTTCTGAGAGATAAGTGTGTGTGAAAGCCGTCCTTCACCTAGCTTGTTGGGAACACAAAGTTTCTTTTCACTTGCAAACTCCACTCCATACATATATATGGGGAGGTACTAGCTCCAACTCGGTTTTACAGTGAAAACTGCAGGAACTTCAAACCGGCACTAGTAAACAGACTGAGAAACCAGAGTAAAATTTTCTCCTGCAACCCGTTCCTTTTGTGCTAGATGAACGAACGTCTCTCCACATGCTCAGTTCTGAGAGAGAAGTGTGTGTGTAAGCCGTCCTTCACCTAGCTTGTTGGGAACACAAAGTTTCTTTTCACTTGCAAACTCCACTCCATACATAAATATGGGGAGGTGCTAGCGCCAACTCGGTTTTACAGTGAAAACTGCAGGAACTTCAAACCGGCACTAGGAAACAGACTGAGAAACCAGAGTAAAAGTTTCTCCTGCAACCCGTTCCCTTTGTGCTAGATGAACGAACATCTCTCCACATGCTCAGTTCTGAGAGAGAAGTGTGTGTGAAAGCCGTTCTTCACCTAGCTTGTTGGGAACACAAAGTTTCTTTTCACTTGCACACTCCACTCCATTCATATATATGGGGAGGTGCTACCTCCAACTCGGTTTTACAGTGCAAACTGCAGGAACTTCAAACCGGCACTAGGAAACAGGCTGAGAAACCAGAGTAAAAGTTTCTCCTGCAACCCTTTCCTTTTGTGCTAGATGAACGAACGTCTCTCCACATGCTCAGTTCTGAGAGACAAGTGTGTGTGAAAGCCTTCCTTCACCTAGCTTGTAGGGAACACAAAGATTCTTTTCACTTGCAATCTCCACTCCATACATATATATGGGGAGGTACTAGCTCCAAATCGGTTTTACAGTGAAAACTGCAGGTACTTCAAACCGGCATTAGGAAACAGACTGAGAAACCAGAGTAAAAGTTTCTCCTGCAATCCGTTCCCTTTTTGCTAGATGAACGAACGTCTCTCCACATGCTCAGTTCTGAGAGATAAGTGTGTGTGAAAGCCGTCCTTCACCTAGCTTGTTGGGAACACAAAGTTTCTTTTCATTGCAAACTCCAATCCATACATATATATGGGGAGGTACTAGCTCCAACTCGGTTTTACAGTGAAAAATGCAGGTACTTCAAACCGGCACTAGGAAACAGACTGAGAAACAAGAAAAAATCTTTCTCTTGCAACCCGTTCCATTTGTGCTAGATGAATGTACGTCTCTCCACATGCTCAGTTCTGAGAGATAAGTGAGTGTGAAAGCCGTCCTTCACCCAGCTTGTTGGGAACACAAAGTTCCTTTTCACTTGCAAACTCCACTCCATACATATATATGGTGAGGTACTATCTCCAACTCGGTTTTACAGTGAAAACTGCAGGAACTTCAAACCGGCACTAGGAAAAAGACTGAGAAACCAGAGTAAAAGTTTCTACTGCAACCCGTTCCCTTTGTGCTAGATGAACGAAAGTCTCTCCACATGCTCAATTCTGAGATATAAGTGTGTGTGAAAGCCGTGCTTCACCTAGCTTGTTGGGAACACAAAGTTTCTTTTCAATTGCAAACTCCACTCCATACATATATATGGGGATGTACTAGCTCCAACTCTGTTTTACAGTGCAAACTGCATTCACTTTAAACCGGCACTAGGAAACAGACTGAGAAACCAGAGTAATAGTTTCTCCTGCTACCCGTTCCCTTTTTACTAGATGAACGAACGTCTTTCCACATGCTCAGTTCTGAGAGATAAGTGTGTGTGAAAGCCGTCCTTCACCTCGCTTGTTGGGAACACAAAGTTTCTTTTCAATTGCAAACTCCACTCTATACATATATATGGGGATGTACTAGCTCCAACTCGTTTTTACAGTGCAAACTGCAGGAACTTCAAACCGGCACTAGGAAACAGACTGAGAAACCAGAGAAAAAGTTTCTCCTGCAACCCGTTCCCTTTGTGCTAGATGAACGAAAGTCTCTCCACATGCTCATTTCTGAGAGATATGTGTGTGTGAATGCCGTCCTTCAACTAACTTGTTGGGAACACAAAGTTTCTTTTCATTTGCAAACTCCACTCCATACATATATATTTGGAGGTACAAGCTCCAAATCGGTTTTACAGTGAAAACGGCAGGAACATCAAACCGGCACTAGGAAACAGATGAGAAACCAGAGTAAAAGTTTCTCCTGTTACCCGTTCCATTTTTGCTACATGAATGAACGTCTCTCCACATGCTCAGTTCTGAGAGATAAGTGTGTGTGAAAGCCGTCCTTCACCTCGCTTGTTGGGAACACAAAGTTTCTTTTCAATTGCAAACTCCACTCCATACATATATATGGGGATGTACTAGCTCCAACTCGGTTTTACAGTGCAAACTGCAGGAACTTCAAACCGGCACTAGGAAACCGACTGAGAAACCAGAGTAAAGTTTCTCCTGCAACCCATTCCCTTTGTGCTAGATGAACGAAGGTCTCGCCACATGCTAATTTCTGAGAGATATGTGTGTGTGAAAGCCGTCCTTCACATAGCTTGTTGGGAACACAAAGTTTCTTTTCACTTGCAAACTCCACTCCATACATGTATATGGGGAGGTACAAGCTCCAACTCGCTTTTACAGTGAAAACTGCAGGAACATCAAACCGGCACTAGGAAACAGACTGAGAAATCAGAGTAAAAGTTTCTCCTGCAACCCGTTCCCTTTGTGCTACATGAACGAACTTCTCTCCACATGCTCAGTTCTGAGAGATAAGTGTGTGTGAAAGCCGTCCTTCACCTAGCTTGTTGGGAACACAAAGTTTCTTTTCACTTGCAAACTCCACTCCATACATATATATGGGGAGCTACTAGCTCCAACTCGGTTTTACAGTGAAAACTGCAGGAACTTCAAACCGGCACTAGGAAACAGACTGAGAAACCAGAGTAAAAGTTTCTACTGCAACCCGTTCCCTTTGTGCTAGATGAACGAACGTCTCTCCACATGCTCATTTCTGAGATATAAGTGTGTGTGAAAGCCGTCCTTCACCTAGCTTGTTAGGAACACAAAGATTCTTTTCACATGCAAACTCCACTCCATACATATATATGGGGAGGTATTAGCTCCAACTCGGTTTTACAGTGAAAACTGCAGAACTTCAAACCGGCACTAGGAAACAGACTGAGAAACCAGAGTAAAAGTTTCTCCTGCAACCCGTTCCCATTGTGCTAGATGAACGAACGTCTCTCCACATGCTCAGTTCTGAGATATAAGTGTGTGTGAAAGCCGTCCTTCACCTAGCTTGTTGGGAACACAAAGTTTCTTTTCACTTGCAAACTCCACTCCATACATATATATGGGGAGGTACTAGCTCCAACTCGGTTTTACAGTGAAAACTGCAGGAAATTCAAACCGGCACTAGGAAACAGACTGAGAAACCAGAGTAATAGTTTCTCCGGCCACCCGTTCCCATTTTTCTAGATGAACGAACGTCTCTCCACATGCTCAGTTCTGAGAGAAAAGTGTGTGTGAAAGCCGTCCTTCACATAGCTTGTTGGGAACACAAAGTTTCTTTTCACTTGCAAACTCCACTCCATACATATATATGGGGAGGTACTAGCTCCAACTCGGTTTTACAGAGAAAACTGCAGGAACTTCAAACCGGCACTAGGAAACAGACTGAGAAACCAGAGTAAAAGTTTCTCCTGCAACCCGTTCCCTTTGTGCTAGATGAAAGAACGTCTCTCCACATGCTCATTTCTGAGAGATATGTCTGTGTGAATGCCGTCCTTCACCTAACTTGTTGGGAACACAAAGTTTCTTTTCATTTGCAAACTCCACTCCATACATATATATGGGGATGTACTAGCTCCAACTCGGTTTTACAGTGCAAACTGCAGGAACTTTAAACCGGCACTAGGAAACCGACTGAGAAACCAGAGTAAAGTTTCTCCTGCAACCCATTCCCTTTGTGCTAGATGAACGAACGTCTCTCCACATGCTCATTTCTGAGAGATATGTGTGTGTGAAAGCCGTCCTTCACATAGCTTGTTGGGAAAACAAAGTTTCTTTTCACTTGCAAACTCCACTCCATACATATATATGGGGAGGTACAAGCTCCAACTTGCTTTTACAGTGAAAACTGCAGGAACATCAAACCGGCACTAGGAAACAGACTGAGAAATCAGAGTAAAACTTTCTCCTGCAACCCGTTCCCTTTGTGCTAGATGAACGAACGTCTCTCCACATGCTCAGTTCTGAGATATAAGTGTGTGTGAAAGCCGTCCTTCACCTAGCTTGCTGGGAACACAAAGTTTCTTTTCACTTGCAAACTCCACTCCATACATATATATGGGGAGCTACTAGCTCCAACTCGGTTTTACAGTGAAAACTGCAGGAACTTCAAACCGGCACTAGGAAACAGACTGAGAAACCAGAGTAAAAGTTTCTACTGCAACCCGTTCCCTTTGTGCTAGATGAACGAACGTCTCTCCACATGCTCATTTCTGAGATATAAGTGTGTGTGAAAGCCGTCCTTCACCTAGCTTGTTGGGAACACAAAGATTCTTTTCACATGCAAACTCCACTCCATACATATATATGGGGAGGTATTAGCTCCAACTCGGTTTTACAGTGAAAACTGCAGGAACTTCAAACCGGCACTAGGAAGCAGACTGAGAATCCAGAGTAAAAGTTTCTCCTGCAACCCGTTCCCATTGTGCTAGATGAACGAACGTCTCTCCACATGCTCAGTTCTGAGAGATAAGTGTGTGTGAAAGCCGTCCTTCACCTAGCTTGTTGGGAACACAAAGTTTCTTTTCACTTGCATACTCCACTCCATATATATATATGGGGAGGTGCAGGCTCCAAATCGGTTTTACAGTGAAAACTGCAGGAACTTCAAACCGGCACTAGTAAACAGACTGAGAAACCAGAGTAAAAGTTTCTCCTGCAACCCGTTCCATTTGTGCTAGATGAACGAAAGTCTCTCCACATGCTCAGTTCTGAGATATAACTGTGTGTGAAAGCCGTCCTTCACCTAGCTTGTTGGGAACACAAAGTTTCTTTTCACTTGCAAACTCCACTCCATACATATATATGGGGAGGTACTAGCTCCAACTCGGTTTTACAGTGAAAACTGCAGGAAATTCAAACCGGCACTAGGAAACAGACTGAGAAACCAGAGTAATAGTTTCTCCGGCCACCCGTTCCCATTTTTCTAGATGAACGAACGTCTCTCCACATGCTCAGTTCTGAGAGAAAAGTGTGTGTGAAAGCCGTCCTTCACATAGCTTGTTGGGAACACAAAGTTTCTTTTCACTTGCAAACTCCACTCCATACATATATATGGGGAGGTACTAGCTCCAACTCGGTTTTACAGTGAAAACTGCAGGAACTTCAAACCGGCACTAGGAAACAGACTGAGAAACCAGAGTAATAGTTTCTCCTGCAACCCGTTCCCATTTTGCTAGATGAACGAACGTCTCTCCACATGCTCAGTTCTGAGAGATAAGTGTGTGTGAAAGCCGTCTTTCACCTAGCTTGTTGGGAACACAAAGTTTATTTTCACTTGCAAACTCCACTCCATACATATATATGGGGAGGTACTAGCTCCAAGTCGGTTTTACAGTGAAAACTGCAGGAACTCCTAACCGGCACTAGGAAACAGACTGAGAAACCAGAGTAAAAGTTTCTCCTCCAACCCGTTCCATTTGTGCTAGATGAACGAACGTCTCTCCACATGCTCATTTCTGAGAGATATGTGTGTGTGAAAGCCGTCCTTCACCTAGCTTGTTGGGAACACAAAGTTTCTTTTCACTTGCAAACTCCAATCCATACATATATATGGGGAGGTACTAGCTCCAACTCGGTTTTACAGTGAAAAATGCAGGAACTTCAAACCGGCACTAGGAAACAGACTGAGAAACCAGAGTAAAAGTTTCTCCTGCAACACGTTCCATTTGTGCTAGATGAACGAACGTCTCTCCACATGCTCAGTTCTGAGATATAAGTGTGTGTGAAAGCCGTCCTTCACCAAGCTTGTTGGGAACACAAAGTTTCTTTTCACTTGCAAACTCCACTCCATACATATATATGGGGAGGTTCTAGCTCCAAATCGGTTTTACAGTGAAAACTGCAGGAAATTCAAACCGGCACTAGGAAACAGACTGAGAATCCAGAGTAAAAGTTTCTCCTGCAACCCGTTCCCTTTGTGCTAGATGAACGAACGTCACTCCACATGCTCAGTTCTGAGAGATAAGTGTGTGTGAAAGCCGTCCTTCACCAAGCTTGTTGGGAACACAAAGATTCTTTTCACTTGCAAACTCAACTCCATACATATATATGGGGAGGTAATAGCTCCAACTCGATTTTACTGTGCAAACTGCAGGAACTTCATACAGGCACTAGGAAACAGACTGAGAAACCAGAGTAAAAGTTTCTCCTGCAACCCGTTCCCTTTGTGCAAAATGAACGAACGTCTCTCCACATGCTCAGTTGTGAGAGATAATTGTGTGGGAAAGCCGTCCTTCAGCTATCTTGTTGGGAATACAAAGTTTCTTTTCAATTGCAAACTCCAGTCCATACATATATAAGGGGTGGTACTATCTCCAACTCGGTTTTACAGTGAAAACTGCTGGAACTTCAAACCGGCACTAGGAAACAGACTGAGAAACCAGAGTAAAAGTTTCTCCTGCAACCCGTTCCCTTTGTGCTAGATGAACGAACGTCTCTCCACATGCTCAGTTCTGAGAGATAAGTGTGTGTGAAAGCCGTCCTTCACCTAGATTGTTGGGAACACAAAGTATCTTTTCACTTGCTAACCCCACTCCATATATATATATGGGGAGGTACTAGCTCCAACTCGGTTTTACAGTGAAAACTGCAGGAACTTCAAACCGGCACTAGGAAACAGACTGAGAAACCAGAGTAAAAGTTTCTCCTGCAAACCGTTCCCTTTGTCCTAGATGAACGAACGTCTCTCCACATGCGCAGTTCTGAGAGATAAGTGTGTGTGAAAGCCGTCCTTCACCTAGCTTGTTGGGAACACAAAGCTTCTTTTCACTTGCAAACTCCACTCTATAGATATATATGGGGAGGTACTAGCTCCAACTCGGTTTTACAGTGAAAACTGCAGGAACTTCAAACCGGCACTAGGAAACAGACTGAAAAACCAGAGTAAAAGTTTTTCCTGCAACCCGTTCCTTGTGTGCTAGATGAACGAACGTCTCTCCACATGCTCAGTTCTGAGAGATATGTGTGTGTGAAAGCCTTCCTTCACATAGCTTGGTGGGAACACAAAATTTCTTTTTACATGCAAACTCCACTCCATACATATATATGGGGAGGTACTAGCTCCAACTCTGTTTTACAGTGAAAACTGCAGGAACTTCAAACAGGCACTAGGAAACAGACTGAGAAACCAGAGTAAAATTTTCTCCTGCAAACCGTTCCTTTTTGCTAGATGAACGAACTTCTATATACATGCTAAGTTCTGAGAGATAAGAGTGTTGAAAGCCGTCCTTCACCTAGCTTGTTGGGAACACAAAGTTTCTTTTCACTTGCAAACTCCAGTCCATACATATATATGGAGAGGTACAAGCTCCAACTCGGTTTTACAGTGCAAACTACAGGAACTTCAAACCGGCACTAGGAAACAGACTGAGGAACCAGAGTAAAAGTTTCTCCTGCAACACGTTCCCTTTGTGCTAGATGAACGAACGTCTCTCCACATGCTAATTTCTGAGAGATAAGTGTGTGTGAAAGCCGTCCTTCACCTAGCTTGTTGGGAACAAAAGTTTTTTTCACTTGCAAAATCCACTCCATATATATATATGGGGAGGTACAAGCTCCAACTCGTTTTTACAGTGAAAAGTGCAGGAACTTCAAACCGGCACTAGGAAACAGACTGAGAAACCAGAGTAAAAGTTTCTCCTGCAACCCGTTCCCTTTGTTCTAGATGAACGAACGTCTCTCCACATGCTCAATTCTGAGAGATAAGTGTGTGTGAAAGCCGTCCTTCACCTAGCTTGTTGGGAACCCAAAGTTTCTTTTCAATTGCAAACTCCAGTCCTTACATATATATGGGGAGGTACAAGCTCCAAGACGGTTTTACAGTGAAAACTGCAGGAACTTCAAACCGGCACTAGGATGTAGACTGAGAAACCAGAGTAAAAGATTCTCCTGCAACCCGTTCCCTTTGTGCTAGATGAACGAACGTCTCTCCACATGCTCAGTTCTGAGAGATAAGTGTGTGTGAAAGCCGTACTTCACCTAGCTTGTTGGGAACACAAAGTTTCTTTTCACTTGCAAACTCCAGTCCATACATATATATTCGAAGGTACAAGCTCCAACTCGGTTTTACAGAGCAAACTGCAGGAACTTCAAACCGGCACTAGGAAACAGACTGAGAAACCAGAGTAAAAGTTTCTCCTGCAACCCGTTAACTTTGTGCTAGATGAACGAACGTCTCTCCACATGTTCAATTCTGAGAGATAAGTGTGTGTAAAAGCCGTCCTTCACCTAGCTTGTTGGGAAAACAAAGTTTCTTTTCACTTTCAAAATCCACTCCATACATATATATGGGGAGGTATTAGCTCCAACTCGGTTTTACAGTGAAAACTGCAGGAACTTCAAACCGGCACTAGGAAACAGACTGAGAAACCAGAGTAATAGTTTCTACTGCAACCCGTTCCCTTTGTGCTAGATGAACGAACGTCTCTCCACATGCTCAGTTCTGAGAGATAAGTGTTGTGAAAGCCGTCCTTCCCCTAGCTTGTTGGGAACACAAAGTTTCTTTTCACTTGCAAACTCCACTGCACACATATATATGGGGAGGTACTAGCTCCAACTCGGTTTTATAGTGCAAACTGCAGGAACTTCAAACCG
Source organism: Camelus dromedarius (assembly GCF_036321535.1). NCBI lineage: Eukaryota > Metazoa > Chordata > Mammalia > Artiodactyla > Camelidae > Camelus > Camelus dromedarius. Next base: position 86,607,832 of record NC_087441.1, on the reverse strand, counting down.
GCACTAGGAATCAGACTGAGAAACCAGAGTAAAAGTTTTTCCTGCAACCCGTTCCCTTTGTGCTAGATGAACGAACGTCTCTCCACATGCTCAGATCTGAGAGATAAGTGTTGTGAAAGCCGTCCTTCACCTAGCTTGTTGGGAACACAAAGTTTCTTTTCACTTGCAAACTCCACTGCATACATATATATGGGGAGGTACTAGCTCCAACTCGGTTTTATAGTGCAAACTGCAGGAACTTCAAACCGGCACTAGGAATCAGACTGAGAAACCAGAGTAAAAGTTTTTCCTGCAAGCCGTTCCCTTTGTGCTAGATGAACGAACGTCTCTCCACATGCTCAGTTCTGAGAGATAAGTGTTGTGAAAGCCTTCCTTCACATAGCTTGTTGGGAACACAAAGTTTCTTTTTACTTGCAAACTCCACTCCATACATATATATTGGGAGGTACTAGCTCCAACTCGATTTTACATTGAAAACTGCAGGAACTTCAAACCGGCACTAGGAAACAGACTGAGAAACCAGAGTAAAAGTTTCTCCTGCAAACCGTTCCTTTTTGCTAGATGAACGAACTTCTCTACACATGCTCAGTTCTGAGAGATAAGTGTGTTGAAAGCCGTCCTTCACCTAGCTTGTTGGGAACACAAAGTTTCTTTTCACTTGCAAACACCAGTCCATACATATATATGGAGAGGTACAAGCTCCAACTCGGTTTTACAGTGCAAACTACAGGAACTTCAAACCAGCACTAGGAAACAACTGAGAAACCAGAGTAAAAGTTTCTCCTGCAACACGTTCCCTTTGTGCTAGATGAACGAACGTCTCTCCACATGCTCAGTTCTGAGAGATAAGTGTGTGTGAAAGCCGTCCTTCACCGAGCTTGTTGGGAACACAATGTTTTTTTCACTTGCAAACTCCACTCCATACATATATATGGGGAGGTACAAGCTCCAACTCGTTTTTACAGTGAAAAGTGCAGGAACTTCAAACCGGCACTAGGAAACAGACTGAGATACCAAGGTAAAAGTTTCTCCTGCAACCCGTTCCCTTTGTGCTAGATGAACGAACGTCTCTCCACAATCTCAATTCTGAGAGATAAGTGTGTGTGAAAGCCGTCCTTCACCTAGCTTGTTGGGAACCCAAAGATTCTTTTCAATTGCAAACTCCACTCCTTACATATATATGGGGAGGTAGAAGCTCCAACACGCTTTTACAGTGAAAACTGCAGGAACTTCAAACCGACACTAGGAAACAGACTGAGAAACCAGAGTAAAAGTTTCTCCTGCAACCCGTTCCCTATGTTCTAGATGAACGAACGTCTCTCCACATGCTCAGTTCTGAGAGATAAGTGTGTGTGAAAGCCGTACTTCACCTATCTTGTTGGGAACACAAAGTTTCTTTTCACTTGCAAACTCCAGTCCATACATATATATTCGGAGGTACAAGCTCCAACTCGGTTTTACAGTGCAAACTGCAGGAACTTCAAACCGGCACTAGGAAACAGACTGAGAAACCAGAGTAAAAGTTTCTCCTGCAACCCTTTAACTTTGTGCTAGATGAACGAACGTCTCTCCACATGCTCAATTCTGAGAGATAAGTGTGTGGGAAAGCCGTCCTTCACCTATCTTGTTGGGAATAGAAAGTTTCTTTTCAGTTTCAAACTCCACTCCATACATATATATGGGGAGGTATTAGCTCCAACTCGGTTTTACAGTGAAAAATGCAGGAACTTCAAACCGGCACTAGGAAACAGACTGAGAAACCAGAGAAAAAGTTTCTCCTGCAACCCGTTCCCTTTGTGCTAGATGAACGAACGTCTCTCCACATGCTCAGTTATGAGAGATAAGTGTTGTGAAAGCCGTCCTTCACCTAGCTTGTTGGGAACACAAAGTTTCTTTTCACTTGCAAACTCCACTGCATACATATATATGGGGAGGTACTAGCTCCAACTCGGTTTTATAGTGCAAACTGCAGGAACTTCAAACCGGCACTAGGAAACAGACTGAGAAACCAGAGTAAAAGTTTCTCCTGCAACCCTTTCCATTTGTGCTAGATGAACGAACGTCTCTCCACATGCTCAGTTCTGAGAGATAAGTGTTGTGAAAGCCGTCCTTCACCTAGCTTGTTGGGAACACAAAGATTCTTTTCAATTGCAAACTCCACTCCATACATATATATGGGGAGGTACTAGCTCCAACTCGGTATTACAGTGTAAACTGCAGGAACTTCAAACTGGCACTAGGAAACAGACTGAGATACCAGAGTAAAAGTTTCTCCTGCATCCCGTTCATTTTGTGCTAGATGAACGAACGTTTCTCCACATGCTCAGTTCTGAGAGATAAGTGTGTGTGAAAGCCGCCCTTCAACTAGCTTGTTGGGAACACAAAGATTCTTTTCACTTGGAAACTCCACTCCATACATATATATGGGGAGGTACTAGCTCCAACTCGGTTTTACAGTGAAAACTGCAGGAAATTCAAACCGGCACTAGGAAACAGACTGAGAAACCAGAGTAAAAGTTTCTCCTGAATCCGTTCCCTTTATGTAAGATGAACGAACGTCTCTCCACATGCTCAGTTCTGAGAGATAAGTGTGTGTGAAAGCCGTACTTCACCTAGCTTGTTGGGAACACAAACTTTCTTTTCACTTGCAAACTCCACTCCATACATATATATGGGGAGGTACTAGCTCCAACTCGGTTTTACAGTGAAAACTGCAGGAACTTCAAACTGGCACTAGGAAACAGACTGAGAAACCAGAGTAAAAGTTTCTCCTGCAACCCGTTCCCTTTGTGTTAGATGAACGAACGTCTCTCCACATGCTCAGTTCTGAGAGACAAGTGTGTGTGAATGCCGTCATTCACCTAGCTTTTTGGGAACACAAAGTTTATTTTCACTTGCAAACTCCACTCCATACAAATATATGGGGAGGTACAAGCTCCAACTCGGTTTTACAGTGAAAACTGCAGGAACATCAAAACGACACTAGGAAAATCTGAGAAACCAGAGTAAAAGTTTCTCCTGCAACCCGTTCCCTTTGTGCTAGATGAACAAACTTCTCTCCACATGCTGAGTTCTGAGAGATAAGTGTGTGTGAAAGCCTTCCTTCACCTAGCTTGTTGGGAACACAAAGTTTCTTTTCACTTGCAAACTCAACTCCATACATATATAAGGGGACGTACTAGCTCCAACTCGGTTTTACAGTGAAAACTGCAGGAACTTCAAACCGGCACTAGGAAACAGACTGAGACACCAGAGTAAAAGTTTCTCCTGCAACCCGTTCCCTTTGTGCTAGATGAACGAAAGTCTCTCCACATGCTAAGTTATGAGAGATAAGTGTGTGTAAAAGCCGTCCTTCACCTAGCTTGTTGGGAACACAAAGTTTCTTTTCACTTGCAAAATCCACTCCATACATATATATGGGGAGGTACTAGCTCCAAATCGGTTTTACAGTGAAAACTGCAGGAATTTCAAACCGGCACTAGGAAACAGACTGAGAAACCAGAGTAAAATTTCACCTGCAACCCGTTCCCATTTTGCTAGATGAACGAAAGTCTCTCCACATGCTCAGGTCTGAGAGATAAGTGTGTGTGAAAGCCGTCCTTCACCTAACTTGTTGGGAATACAAAGTTTCTTTTCACTTGCAAACTACAGTTAGTACATATATATGGGGAGGTACTAGCTCCAACTCGATTTTACAGTGAAAACTGCAGGAACTTCAAACCGGCACTAGGAAACAGACTGAGAAACCAGAGTAAAACTTTCTCCTGCAAACCGTTCCCTTTGTGCTAGATGAACGAACGTCTCTCCACATGCTCAGTTCTGAGAGATAAGTGTGTGTGAAAGCCATCCTTCACATAGCTTCTTGGGAACACAAAGTTTCTTTTCACTTGCACTCCCCACTCCATACATATATATGGGGAGGTACTAGCTCCAACTCGGTTTTACAGTGAAAACTGCAGGAACTTGTAACCGGCACTAGGAAACAGACTGAGACCCAGAGTAAAAGTTTCTCCTGCAACCCTTTCCCTTTTTGCTAGATGAACGAACGTCTCTCCACATGCTCAGTTCTGAGAGATAAGTGTGTGTGAAAGCCGTCCTTCACCTAGCTTGTTGGGAACACAAAGTTACTTTTCACTTGCAAACTCCACTCCATACATATATATGGGGAGGTACTAGCTCCAAATCGGTTTTACAGTGAAAACTGCAGGAACTTCAAAACGGCACTAGGGAACAGACTGAGAAACCAGAGTAAAATTTCACCTGCAACCCGTTCCCATTGTGCTAGATGAACGAAAGTCTCTCCACATGCTCAGGTCTGAGAGATAAGTGTGTGTGAAAGCCGTACTTAAAATAGCTTGTTGGGAACACAAAGTTTCTTTTCACTTGCAAACTCCAGTCCATACATATATATGGGGAGGTACTAGCTCCAACTCGGTTTTACAGTGAAAACTGCAGGAACTTCAAACCGGCACTAGGAAACAGACTGAGAAACCAGAGTAAAAGTTTCTCCTGCAACCCGTTCCCTTTGTGCTAGATGAACGAACGTCTCTCCACATGCTCAATTCTGAGAGATAAGTGTGTGTGAAAGCCGTCCTTCACCTAGCTTGTTGGGAACACAAAGTTTCTTTTCCCTTGCAAACTCCACTCCATACATATATATGGGGAGGTACTAGCTCCAACTCCGTTTTACTGTGTAAAATGCAGGAACTTCAAACCGGCACTATTAAACAGACTGAGATCCCAGAGTAAAAGTTTCTCCTGCAACCCGTTCAGTTTGTGCTAGATGAACGAAAGTCTCTCCACATGCTCAGTTCTGAGAGATAAGTGTGTGTGAAAGCCGCCTTCACCTAGCTTGTTGGGAACACAAAGTTTCTTTTCCCTTGCAAACTCCACTCCATACATATATATGGGGATTTACTAGCTCCAACTCCGTTTTACTGTGTAAAATGCAGGAACTTCAAACCGGCACTATTAAACAGACTGAGATCCCAGAGTAAAAGTTTCTCCTGCAACCCGTTCAGTTTGTGCTAGATGAACGAAAGTCTCTCCACATGCTCAGTTCTGAGAGATAAGTGTGTGTGAAAGCCGTCCTTCACCTAGCTTCTTGGGAACACAAAGTTTCTTTTCACTTGCACTCCCCACTCCATACATATATATGGGGAGGTACTAGCTCCAACTCGGTTTTACAGTGAAAACTGCAGGAACTTGTAACCGGCACTAGGAAACAGACTGAGACCCAGAGTAAAAGTTTCTCCTGCAACCCTTTCCCTTTTTGCTAGATGAACGAACGTCTCTCCACATGCTCAGTTCTGAGAGATAAGTGTGTGTGAAAGCCGTCCTTCACCTAGCTTGTTGGGAACACAAAGTTACTTTTCACTTGCAAACTCCACTCCATACATATATATGGGGAGGTACTAGCTCCAAATCGGTTTTACAGTGAAAACTGCAGGAACTTCAAAACGGCACTAGGAAACAGACTGAGAAACCAGAGTAAAATTTCACCTGCAACCCGTTCCCATTGTGCTAGATGAACGAAAGTCTCTCCACATGCTCAGGTCTGAGAGATAAGTGTGTGTGAAAGCCGTACTTAAACTAGCTTGTTGGGAACACAAAGTTTCTTTTCACTTGCAAACTCCAGTCCATACATATATATGGGGAGGTACTAGCTCCAACTCGGTTTTACAGTGAAAACTGCAGGAACTTCAAACCGGCACTAGGAAACAGACTGAGAAACCAGAGTAAAAGTTTCTCCTGCAACCCGTTCCCTTTGTGCTAGATGAACGAACGTCTCTCCACATGCTCAATTCTGAGAGATAAGTGTGTGTGAAAGCCGTCCTTCACCTAGCTTGTTGGGAACACAAAGTTTCTTTTCCCTTGCAAACTCCACTCCATACATATATATGGGGAGGTACTAGCTCCAACTCCGTTTTACTGTGTAAAATGCAGGTACTTCAAACCGGCACTATTAAACAGACTGAGATCCCAGAGTAAAAGTTTCTCCTGCAACCCGTTCAGTTTGTGCTAGATGAACGAAAGTCTCTCCACATGCTCAGTTCTGAGAGATAAGTGTGTGTGAAAGCCGTCCTTCACCTAGCTTGTTGGGAACACAAAGTTTCTTTTCCCTTGCAAACTCCACTCCATACATATATATGGGGATTTACTAGCTCCAACTCCGTTTTACTGTGTAAAATGCAGGAACTTCAAACCGGCACTATTAAACAGACTGAGATCCCAGAGTAAAAGTTTCTCCTGCAACCCGTTCAGTTTGTGCTAGATGAACGAAAGTCTCTCCACATGCTCAGTTCTGAGAGATAAGTGTGTGTGAAAGCCGTCCTTCACCTAGCTTGTTGGGAACACAAAGTTTCTTTTCACTTGCAAACTCCACTCCATACATATATATGGGGATTTACTAGCTCCAACTCGGTTTTACAGTGTAAAATGCAGGAACTTCAAACCGGCACTATTAAACAGACTGAGAACCCAGAGAAAAAGTTTCTCCTGCAACCCGTTCAGTTTGTGCTAGATGAACGAAAGTCTCTCCACATGCTCAGTTCTGAGAGATAAGTGTGTGTGAAAGCCGTCCTTCACCTAGCTTGTTGGGAACACAAACTTTCTTTTCACTTGCAAACTCCAGTCCATATGTATATATATAGGGAGGTACTAGCTCAAACTCGGTTTTACAGTGAAAACTGCAGGAAATTCAAAACGGCACTAGGAAAAAGACTGAGAAACCAGAGTAAAAGTTTCCCCTGCAACCCGTTCCCTTTGTGCTAGATGAACAAACTTCTCTCCACATGCTCAGTTCTGAGAGATAAGTGTGTGTGAAAGCCTTCCTTCACCTAGCTTGTTGGGAACACAAAGTTTCTTTTCACTTGCAAACTCCACTCCATACATATATATGGGGACGTACTAGCTCCAACTCGGTTTTACAGTGAAAAATGCAGGAACTTCAAACCGGCACTAGGAAACAGACTGAGATACCAGAGTAAAAGTTTCCCCTGCAAGACGTTCCCTTTGTGCTAGATGAACGAACGTCTCTCCACATGCTCAGTTCTGAGAGATAAGTGTGTGTGAAAGCCGTCCTTCACCTAGCTTGTTGGGAACACAAAGTTTCTTTTCCCTTGCAAACTCCACTCCATACATATATATGGGGATTTACTAGCTCCAACTCCGTTTTACTGTGTAAAATGCAGGAACTTCAAACCGGCACTATTAAACAGACTGAGATCCCAGAGTAAAAGTTTCTCCTGCAACCCGTTCAGTTTGTGCTAGATGAACGAAAGTCTCTCCACATGCTCAGTTCTGAGAGATAAGTGTGTGTGAAAGCCGTCCTTCACCTAGCTTGTTGGGAACACAAAGTTTCTTTTCACTTGCAAACTCCACTCCATACATATATATGGGGATTTACTAGCTCCAACTCGGTTTTACAGTGTAAAATGCAGGAACTTCAAACCGGCACTATTAAACAGACTGAGAACCCAGAGAAAAAGTTTCTCCTGCAACCCGTTCAGTTTGTGCTAGATGAACGAAAGTCTCTCCACATGCTCAGTTCTGAGAGATAAGTGTGTGTGAAAGCCGTCCTTCACCTAGCTTGTTGGGAACACAAACTTTCTTTTCACTTGCAAACTCCAGTCCATATGTATATATATAGGGAGGTACTAGCTCAAACTCGGTTTTACAGTGAAAACTGCAGGAAATTCAAAACGGCACTAGGAAAAAGACTGAGAAACCAGAGTAAAAGTTTCCCCTGCAACCCGTTCCCTTTGTGCTAGATGAACAAACTTCTCTACACATGCTCAGTTCTGAGAGATAAGTGTGTGTGAAAGCCTTCCTTCACCTAGCTTGTTGGGAACACAAAGTTTCTTTTCACTTGCAAACTCCACTCCATACATATATATGGGGACGTACTAGCTCCAACTCGGTTTTACAGTGAAAAATGCAGGAACTTCAAACCGGCACTAGGAAACAGACTGAGATACCAGAGTAAAAGTTTCCCCTGCAAGACGTTCCCTTTGTGCTAGATGAACGAAAGTCTCTCCAAATGCTAATTTATGAGAGATAAGTGTGTGTAAAAGCCGTCCTTCACCTAGCTTGTTGGGAACACAAAGTTTCTTTTCACTTGCAAACTCCACTCCATACATATATATGGGGAGGTACTAGCTCCAAATCCGTTTTACAGTGAAAACTGCAGGAACTTCAAACCGGCACTAGGAAACAGACTGAGAAACCAGAGTAAAATTTCACCTGCAAACGGTTCCCATTGTGCTAGATGAACGAAAGTCTCTCCACACGCTCAGGTCTGAGAGATAAGTGTTGTGAAAGCCGTCCTTCACCTAGCTTGTTGGGAACACAAAGTTTCTTTTCACTTGCAAACTCCACTCCATACATATATATGGGGAGGTACTAGCTCCAACTCGGTTTTATAGTGCAAACTGCAGGAAATTCAAACTGGCACTAGGAAACAGACTGAGAAACCATAGTAAAAGTTTCTCCTGCAACCCGTTCCCTTTGTGCTAGATGAACGAACGTCTCTCCACATGCTCAGTTCTGAGAGAAAATTGTGTGGGAAAGCCGTCCTTCACCAAGCTTGTTGGGAACACAAAGTTTCTTTTCACTTGCAATCCCCACTCCATAAAAATATATGGGGAAGTACTAGTTCCAACTCGGTTTTACAGTGAAAACTGCAGGAACTTGTAACCGGCACTAGGAAACAGACTGAGACCCAGAGTAATAGTTTCTCCTGCAACCCGTTCCGTTTTTGCTAGATGAACGAACGTCTCTCCACATGCTCAGTTCTGAGAGATAAGTGTGTGTGAAAGCCGTCCTTCACCTAGCTTGTTGGGAACACAAAGTTTATTTTCACTTGCAAACTCCACTCCATACATATATATGGGGAGGTACAAGCTCCAACTCGGTTTTACAGTGAAAACTGCAGGAACATCAAAACGGCACTAGGAAAAAGACTGAGAAACCAGAGTAAAAGTTTCTCCTGCAACCCGTTCCCTTTGTGCTAGATGAACGAACGTCTCTCCACATGCTCAGTTCTGAGAGATAATTGTGTGTGAAAGCCGTCCTTCACCTAGCTTCTTGGGAACACAAAGTTTCTTTTCACTTGCAAACTCCACTCCATACATATATATGGGGATTTACTAGCTCCAACTCGGTTTTACAGTGAAAAATGCAGGAACTTCAAACCGGCACTATTAAACAGACTGAGAACCCAGAGTAAAAGTTTCTCCTGCAACCCGTTCAGTTTGTGCTAGATGAACGAACGTCTCTCCACATGCTCAGTTCTGAGAGATAAGTGTGTGTGAAAGCCGTCCTTCACCTAGCTTGTTGGGATCACAAACTTTCTTTTCACTTGCAAACTCCAGTCCATATGTATATATATAGGGAGGTACTAGCTCAAACTCGGTTTTACAGAGAAAACTGCAGGAAATTCAAACTGGCACTAGGAAACAGACTGAGAAACCAGAGTAAAAGTTTCTCCTGCAACCCGTTCCCTTTGTGCTAGATGAACGAACGTCTCTCCACATGCTCAGTTCTGAGAGATAAGTGTGTGTGAAAGCCGTCCTTCACCTAGCTTGTTGGGAACACAAAGTTTCTTTTCACTTGAATTCCCCACTCCATACATATATATGGGGAAGTACTAGCTCCAACTCGGTTTTACAGTGAAAACTGCAGGAACTTGTAACCGGCACTAGGAAACAGACTGAGACCCAGAGTAAAAGTTTTTCCTGCAACCCGTTCCGTTTTTGCTAGATGAACGAACGTCTCTCCACATGCTCAGTTCTGAGAGATAAGTGTGTGTGAAAGCCGTCCTTCACCTAGCTTGTTGGGAACACAAACTTTCTTTTCACTTGCAAACTCCACTCCATACATATATATGGGGATTTACTAGCTCCAACTCGGTTTTACAGTGTAAAATGCAGGAACTTCAAACCGACACTATTATACAGACTGAGATCCCAGAGTAAAAGTTTCCCCTGCAACCCGTTCATTTGTGCTAGATGAACGAAAGTCTCTCCACATGCTCAGTTCTGAGAGATAAGTGTGTTTGAAAGCCGTCCTTCACCTTGCTTATTGGGAACACAATCTTTCTTTTCACTTGCAAACTCCAGTCCATATGTATATATATAGGGAGGTACTAGCTCAAACTCGGTTTTACAGTGAAAACTGCAGGAAATTCACACTGGCACTAGGAAACAGACTGAGAAACCAGAGTAAAAGTTTCTCCTGCAACCCGTTCCCTTTGTGCTAGATGAACGAACGTCTCTCCACATGCTCAGTTCTGAGAGTTAAGTGTGTGTGAAAGCCGTCCTTCACCTAGCTTGTTGGGAACACAAACTTTCTTTTCACTTGCAAACTCCAGTCCATATGTATATATATAGGGAGGTACTAGCTCAAACTCGGTTTTACAGTGAAAACTGCAGGAACTTCAAAACGGCACTAGGAAACAGACTGAGACCCAGAGTAAAAGTTTCTCCTGCAACCCTTTCCCTTTTTGCTAGATGAACGAACGTCTCTCCACATGCTCAGTTCTGAGAGATAAGTGTGTGTGAAAGCCGTCCTTCACCTAGCTTGTTGGGAACACAAAGTTTCTTTTCACTTGCAAACTCCACTCCATACATATATATGGGGAGGTACTAGCTCCAAATCGGTTTTACAGTGAAAACTGCAGGAACTTCAAAACGGCACTAGGAAACAGACTGAGAAACCAGAGTAAAATTTCACCTGCCACCAGTTCCCATTGTGCTAGATGAACGAAAGTCTCTCCACATGCTCAGGTCTGAGAGATAAATGTGTGTGAAAGCCGTACTTAAACTAGCTTGTTGGGAACACAAAGTTTCTTTTCACTTGCAAACTCCAGTCCATACATATATATGGGGAGGTACTAGCTCCAACTCGGTTTTACAGTGAAAACTGCAGGAACTTCAAACCGGCACTAGGAAACAGACTGAGAAACCAGAGTAAAAGTTTCTCCTGCAACCCGTTCCCTTTGTGCTAGATGAACGAAAGTCTCTCCACATGCTCAGTTCTGAGAGATAAGTGTGTGTGAAAGCCGTCCTTCACCTAGCTTGTTGGGAACACAAAGTTTCTTTTCACTTGCAAACTCCACTCCATACATATATATGGGGATTTACTAGCTCCAACTCGGTTTTACAGTGTAAAATGCAGGAACTTCAAACCGGCACTATTAAACAGACTGAGATCCCAGAGTAAAAGTTTCTCCTGCAACCCGTTCAGTTTGTGCTAGATGAACGAAAGTCTCTCCACATGCTCAGTTCTGAGAGATAAGTGTGTGTGAAAGCCGTCCTTCACCAAGCTTGTTGGGAACACAAACTTTCTTTTCACTTGCAAACTCTAGTCCATATGTATATATATAGGGAGGTACTAGCTCAAACTCGGTTTTACAGTGAAAACTGCAGGAAATTCAAACTGGCACTAGGAAACAGACTGAGAAACCAGAGTAAAAGTTTCTCCTGCAACCCGTTCCTTTGTACTAGATGAACGAACGTCTCTCCACATGCTCACTTCTGAGAGTTAATTGTGTGTGAAAGCCGTCCTTCACCTAGCTTGTTGGGAACACAAAGTTTCTTTTCACTTGCAAACTCCAGTCCATATTTATATATATAGGGAGGTACTAGCTGAAACTCGGTTTTACAGTGAAAACTGCAGGAAATTCAAAACGGCACTAGGAAAAAGACTGAGAAACCAGAGTAAAAGTTTCTCCTGCAACCTGTTCCCTTTGTGCTAGATGAACAAACTTCTCTCCACATGCTCAGTTGTGAGAGATAAGTGTGTGTGAAAGCCGTCATTCACCTAGCTTGTTGGGAACACAAAGTTTCTTTTCACTTGCAAACTCCACTCCATACATATATATGGGGAGGTACTAGCTCCAAATCGGTTTTACAGTGAAAACTGCAGGAACTTCAAAACGGCACTAGGAAACAGACTGAGAAACCAGAGTAAAATTTCACCTGCAACCCGTTCCCATTGTGCTAGATGAACGAAAGTCTCTCCACATGCTCAGGTCTGAGAGATAAGTGTGTGTGAAAGCCGTACTTAAATTAGCTTGTTGGGAACACAAAGTTTCTTTTCACTTGCAAACTCCAGTCCATACATATATATGGGGAGGTACTAGCTCCAACTCGGTTTTACAGTGAAAACTGCAGGAACTTCAAACCGGCACTAGGAAACAGACTGAGAAACCAGAGTAAAAGTTTCTCCTGCAACCCGTTCCCTTTGTGCTAGATGAACGAAAGTCTCTCCACATGCTCAGTTCTGAGAGATAAGTGTGTGTGAAAGCCGTCCTTCACCTAGCTTGTTGGGAACACAAAGTTTCTTTTCACTTGCAAACTCCACTCCATACATATATATGGGGATTTACTAGCTCCAACTCGGTTTTACAGTGTAAAATGCAGGAAATTCAAACCGGCACTATTAAACAGACTGAGATCCCAGAGTAAAAGTTTCTCCTGCAACCCGTTCAGTTTGTGTTAGATGAACGAAAGTCTCTCCACATGCTCAGTTCTGAGAGATAAGTGTGTGTGAAAGCCGTCCTTCACCTAGCTTGTTGGGAACACAATCTTTCTTTTCACTTGCAAACTCCAGTCCATATGTATATATATAGGGAGGTACTAGCTCAAACTCGGTTTTACAGTGAAAACTGCAGGAAATTCAAACTGGCACTAGGAAACAGACTGAGAAACCAGAGTAAAAGTTTCTCCTGCAACCCGTTCCCTTTGTGCTAGATGAACGAACGTCTCTCCACATGCTCAGTTCTGAGAGTTAAGTGTGTGTGAAAGCCGTCCTTCACCTAGCTTGTTGGGAACACAAAGTTTCTTTTCACTTGCAAACTCCAGTCCATATGTATATATATAGGGAGGTACTAGCTCAAACTCGGTTTTACAGTGAAAACTGCAGGAACTTCAAAACGGCACTAGGAAACAGACTGAGAAACCAGAGTAAAATTTCAACTTCAACCCGTTCCCATTGTGCTAGATGAACGAAAGTCTCTCCACATGCTCAGGTCTGAGAGATAAGTGTGTGTGAAAGCCGTACTTAAACTAGCTTGTTGGGAACACAAAGTTTCTTTTCACTTGCAAACTCCAGTCCATACATATATATGGGGAGGTACTAGCTCCAACTCGGTTTTACAGTGAAAACTGCAGGAACTTCAAACCGGCACTAGGAAACAGACTGAGAAACCAGAGTAAAAGTTTCTCCTGCAACCCGTTCCATTTGTGCTAGATGAACGAAAGTATCTCCACTTGCTCAGTTCTGAGAGATAAGTGTGTGTGAAAGCCGTCCTTCACCTAGCTTGTTGGGAACACAAAGTTTCTTTTCACTTGCAAACTCCACTCCATACATATATATGGGGATTTACTAGCTCCAACTCGGTTTTACAGTGTAAAATGCAGGAACTTCAAACCGGCACTATTAAACAGACTGAGAACCCAGAGTAAAAGTTTCTCCTGCAACCCGTTCAGTTTGTGCTAGATGAACGAAAGTCTCTCCACATGCTCAGTTCTGAGAGATAAGTGTGTGTGAAAGCCGTCTTTCACCTAGCTTGTTGGGAACACAAACTTTCTTTTCACTTGCAAACTCCAGTCCATATGTATATATATAGGGAGGTACTAGCTCAAACTCGGTTTTACAGTGAAAACTGCAGGAAATTCAAACTGGCACTAGGAAACAGACTGAGAAACCAGAGTAAAAGTTTCTCCTGCAACCCGTTCCCTTTGTGCTAGATGAACGAACGTCTCTCCACATGCTCACTTCTGAAGAGTTAAGTGTGTGTGAAAGCCGTCCTTCACCTAGCTTGTTGGGAACACAAAATTTCTTTTCACTTGCAAACTCCAGTCCATATGTATATATATAGGGAGGTACTAGCTCAAACTCGGTTTTACAGTGAAAACTGCAGGAAATTCAAAACGGCACTAGGAAAAAGACTGAGAAACCAGAGTAAAAGTTTCTCCTGCAACCCGTTCCCTTTGTGCTAGATGAACAAACTTCTCTCCACATGCTCAGTTCTGAGAGATAAGTGTGTGTGAAAGCCTTCCTTCACCTAGCTTGTTGGGAACACAAAGTTTCTTTTCACTTGCAAACTCCACTCCATACATATATATGGGGACGTACTATCTCCAACTCGGTTTTACAGTGAAAAATGCAGGAACTTCAAACTGGCACTAGGAAACAGACTGAGAAACCAGAGTAAAAGATTCTCCTGCAACCCGTTCCTTTGTGCTAGATGAACGAACGTCTCTCCACATGCTCACTTCTGAGAGTTAATTGTGTGTGAAAGCCGTCCTTCACCTAGCTTGTTGGGAACACAAAGTTTCTTTTCACTTGCAAACTCCAGTCCATATTTATATATATAGGGAGGTACTAGCTGAAACTCGGTTTTACAGTGAAAACTGCAGGAAATTCAAAACGGCACTAGGAAAAAGACTGAGAAACCAGAGTAAAAGTTTCTCCTGCAACCTGTTCCCTTTGTGCTAGATGAACAAACTTCTCTCCACATGCTCAGTTCTGAGAGATAAGTGTGTGTGAAAGCCGTCCTTCACCTAGCTTGTTGGGAACACAAAGTTTCTTTTCACTTGCAAACTCCACTCCATACATATATATGGGGAGGTACTAGCTCCAAATCGGTTTTACAGTGAAAACTGCAGGAACTTCAAAACGGCACTAGGAAACAGACTGAGAAACCAGAGTAAAATTTCCCCTGCAACCCGTTCCCTTTGTGCTAGATGAACGAAAGTCTCTCCACATGCTCAGGTCTGAGAGATAAGTGTGTGTGAAAGCCGTACTTAAATTAGCTTGTTGGGAACACAAAGTTTCTTTTCACTTGCAAACTCCAGTCCATACATATATATGGGGAGGTACTAGCTCCAACTCGGTTTTACAGTGAAAACTGCAGGAACTTCAAACCGGCACTAGGAAACAGACTGAGAAACCAGAGTAAAAGTTTCTCCTGCAACCCGTTCCCTTTGTGCTAGATGAACGAAAGTCTCTCCACATGCTCAGTTCTGAGAGATAAGTGTGTGTGAAAGCCGTCCTTCACCTAGCTTGTTGGGAACACAAAGTTTCTTTTCACTTGCAAACTCCACTCCATACATATATATGGGGATTTACTAGCTCCAACTCGGTTTTACAGTGTAAAATGCAGGAACTTCAAACCGGCACTATTAAACAGACTGAGATCCCAGAGTAAAAGTTTCTCCTGCAACCCGTTCAGTTTGTGTTAGATGAACGAAAGTCTCTCCACATGCTCAGTTCTGAGAGATAAGTGTGTGTGAAAGCCGTCCTTCACCTAGCTTGTTGGGAACACAATCTTTCTTTTCACTTGCAAACTCCAGTCCATATGTATATATATAGGGAGGTACTAGCTCAAACTCGGTTTTACAGTGAAAACTGCAGGAAATTCAAAACGGCACTAGGAAAAAGACTGAGAAACCAGAGTAAAAGTTTCTCCTGCAACCCGTTCCCTTTGTGCTAGATGAACAAACTTCTCTCCACATGCTCAGTTCTGAGAGATAAGTGTGTGTGAAAGCCTTCCTTCACCTAGCTTGTTGGGAACACAAAGTTTCTTTTCACTTGCAAACTCCACTCCATACATATATATGGGGACGTACTAGCTCCAACTCGGTTTTACAGTTAAAAATGCAGGAACTTCAAACCGGCACTAGGAAACAGACTGAGATACCAGAGTAAAAGTTTCCCCTTCAACCCGTTCCCTTTGTGCTAGACGAACGAAAGTCTCTCCACATGCTCAGTTCTGAGAGATAAGTGTGTGTGAAAGCCGTCCTTCACCTAGCTTGTTGGGAACACAAAGTTTCTTTTCACTTGCAAACTCCACTCCATACATATATATGGGGATTTACTAGCTCCAACTCGGTTTTACAGTGTAAAATGCAGGAACTTCAAACCGGCACTATTAAACAGACTGAGATCCCAGAGTAAAAGTTTCTCCTGCAACCCGTTCAGTTTGTGTTAGATGAACGAAAGTCTCTCCACATGCTCAGTTCTGAGAGATAAGTGTGTGTGAAAGCCGTCTTTCACCTAGCTTGTTGGGAACACAATCTTTCTTTTCACTTGCAAACTCCAGTCCATATGTATATATATAGGGAGGTACTAGCTCAAACTCGGTTTTACAGTGAAAACTGCAGGAAATTCAAACTGGCACTAGGAAACAGACTGAGAAACCAGAGTAAAAGTTTCTCCTGCAACCCGTTCACTTTGTGCTAGATGAACGAACGTCTCTCCACATGCTCAGTTCTGAGAGTTAAGTGTGTGTGAAAGCCGTCCTTCACCTAGCTTGTTGGGAACACAAAGTTTCTTTTCACTTGCAAACTCCAGTCCATATGTATATATATAGGGAGGAACTAGCTCAAACTCGGTTTTACAGTGAAAACTGCAGGAACTTCAAAACGGCACTAGGAAACAGACTGAGAAACCAGAGTAAAATTTCACCTTCAACCCGTTCCCATTGTGCTAGATGAACGAAAGTCTCTCCACATGCTCAGGTCTGAGAGATAAGTGTGTGTGAAAGCCGTACTTAAACTAGCTTGTTGGGAACACAAAGTTTCTTTTCACTTGCAAACTCCAGTCCATACATATATATGGGGAGGTACTAGCTCCAACTTGGTTTTACAGTGAAAACTGCAGGAACTTCAAACCGGCACTAGGAAACAGACTGAGAAACCAGAGTAAAAGTTTCTCCTGCAACCCGTTCCATTTGTGCTAGATGAACGAAAGTCTCTCCACATGCTCAGTTCTGAGAGTTAAGTGTGTGTGAAAGCCGTCCTTCACCTAGCTTGTTGGGAACACAAAGTTTCTTTTCACTTGCAAACTCCACTCCATACATATATATGGGGATTTACTAGCTCCAACTCGGTTTTACAGTGTAAAATGCAGGAACTTCAAACCGGCACTAGGAAACAGACTGAGATAACAGAGTAAAAGTTTCTCCTGCAACCCGTTCCCTTTGTGCTAGATGAACGAACGTCTCTCCACATGCTCACTTCTGAAGAGTTAAGTGTGTGTGAAAGCCGTCCTTCACCTAGCTTGTTGGGAACACAAAGTTTCTTTTCACTTGCAAACTCCACTCCATACATATATATGGGGAGGTACTAGCTCCAACTCGATTTTACAGTGAAAACTGCAGGAACTTCAAACCGGCACTAGGAAACAGACTGAGAACCCAGAGTAAAAGTTTCTCCTGCAACCCGTTCAGTTTGTGCTAGATGAACGAAAGTCTCTCCACATGCTCAGTTCTGAGAGATAAGTGTGTGTGAAAGCCGTCTTTCACCTAGCTTGTTGGGAACACAAAGTTTCTTTTCACTTGCAAACTCCAGTCCATATGTATATATATAGGGAGGTACTAGCTCAAACTCGGTTTTACAGTGAAAACTGCAGGAAATTCAAACTGGCACTAGGAAACAGACTGAGAAACCAGAGTAAAAGTTTCTCCTGCAACCCGTTCCCTTTGTGCTAGA
The DNA here is from genome assembly GCF_036321535.1 of Camelus dromedarius. Lineage (NCBI taxonomy): Eukaryota > Metazoa > Chordata > Mammalia > Artiodactyla > Camelidae > Camelus > Camelus dromedarius. The sequence goes on along the minus strand of NC_087441.1, from coordinate 86,590,331 downwards.
TGAACGAACGTCTCTCCACATGCTCACTTCTGAAGAGTTAAGTGTGTGTGAAAGCCGTCCTTCACCTAGCTTGTTGGGAACACAAAATTTCTTTTCACTTGCAAACTCCAGTCCATATGTATATATATAGGGAGGTACTAGCTCAAACTCGGTTTTACAGTGAAAACTGCAGGAAATTCAAAACGGCACTAGGAAAAAGACTGAGAAACCAGAGTAAATGTTTCTCCTGCAACCCGTTCCCTTTGTGCTAGATGAACAACTTCTCTCCACATGCTCAGTTCTGAGAGATAAGTGTGTGTGAAAGCCTTCCTTCACCTAGCTTGTTGGGAACACAAAGTTTCTTTTCACTTGCAAACTCCACTCCATACATATATATGGGGACGTACTAGCTCCAACTCGGTTTTACAGTGAAAAATGCAGGAACTTCAAACCGGCACTAGGAAACAGACTGAGATACCAGAGTAAAAGTTTCCCCTTCAACCCGTTCCCTTTGTGCTAGACGAACGAAAGTCTCTCCACATGCTAAGTTATGAGAGATAAGTGTGTGTAAAAGCCGTCCTTCACCTAGCTTGTTGGGAACACAAAGTTTCTTTTCACTTGCAAACTCCACTCCATACATATATATGGGGAGGTACTAGCTCCAACTCGATTTTACAGTGAAAACTGCAGGAACTTCAAACCGGCACTAGGAAACAGACTGAGAAACCAGAGTAAAAGTTTCTCCTGCAACCCGTTCCATTTGTGCTAGATGAACGAACGTCTCTCCACATGCTCAGTTCTGAGAGATAAGTGTTGTGAAAGCCGTCCTTCACCTAGCTTGTTGGGAACACAAAGTTTCTTTTCAATTGCAAACTCCACTCCATACATATATATGGGGAGGTACTAGCTCCAACTCGGTTTTATAGTGAAAACTGCAGGAACTTCAAAACGGCACTAGGAAACAGACTGAGATACCAGAGTAAAAGTTTCTCCTGCATCCCGTTCATTTTGTGCTAGATGAACGAACGTTTCTCCACATGCTCTGTTCTGAGAGATAAGTGTGTGTGAAAGCCGTACTTCAACTAGCTTGTTGGGAACACAAAGTTTCTTTTCACTTGGAAACTCCACTCCATACATATATATGGGGAGGTACTAGCTCCAACTCGGTTTTACAGTGAAAACTGCAGGAACTTCAAACCGGCACTAGGAAACAGACTGAGAAACCAGAGTAAATGTTTCTCCTACAACCCGTTCCCTTTGTGCTAAATGAACGAACGTCTCTCCACATGGTCAGTTCTGAGAGATAAGTGTGTGTGAAAGCCGTCCTTCACCTAGCTTGTTGGGAACACAAACTTTCTTTTCACATGCAAACTCCAGTCCATACTTATATATGGGGAGGTACTAGATCCAACTCGGTTTTACAGTGAAACCTGCAGGAACTTCAAACTGGCACTAGGAAACAGACTGAGAAACCAGAGTAAAAGTTTCTCCTGCAAACCGTTCCCTTTGTGTTAGATGAACGAACGTCTCTCCACATGCACAGTTCTGAGAGATAAGTGTGTGTGAAAGCCGTCCTTCACCTAACTTGTTGGGAATACAAAGTTTCTTTTCACTTGCAAACTACAGTTAGTACATATATATGGGGAGGTACTAGCTCCAACTCGATTTTACAGTGAAAACTGCAGGAACTTCAAACCGGCACTAGGAAACAGACTAAGAAACCAGAGTAAAACTTTCTCCTGCAAAACGTTCCCTTTGTGCTAGATGAACGAACGTCTCTCCACATGCTCAGTTCTGAGAGATAATTGTGTGTGAAAGCCGTCCTTCACATAGCTTTTGGGAACACAAAGTTTCTTTTCACTTGCACTCCCCACTCCATACATATATATGGGGAGGTACTAGCTCCAACTCGATTTTACAGTGAAAACTGCAGGAACTTGTAACCGGCACTAGGAAACAGACTGAGACCCAGAGTAAAAGTTTCTCCTGCAACCCTTTCCCTTTTTGCTAGATGAACGAACGTCTCTCCACATTCTCAGTTCTGAGAGATAAGTGTGTGTGAAAGCCGTCCTTCACCTAGCTTGTTGGGAAACAAAGTTTCTTTTCACTTGCAAACTCCACTCCATACATATATATGGGGAGGTACTATCTCCAAATCGGTTTTACAGTGAAAACTGCAGGAACTTCAAAACGGCACTAGGAAACAGACTGAGAAACCAGAGAAAAATTTCACCTGCAACCCGTTCCCATTGTGCTAGATGAACGAAAGTCTCTCCACATGCTGAGGTCTGAGAGATAAGTGTGTGTGAAAGCCGTACGTAAACTAGCTTGTTGGGAACACAAAGTTTCTTTTCACTTGCAAACTCCAGTCCATACATATATATGGGGAGGTACTAGCTCCAACTCGGTTTTACAGTGAAAACTGCAGGAACTTCAAACCGGCACTAGGAAACAGACTGAGAAACCAGAGTAAAAGTTTCTCCTGCAACCCGTTCCCTTTGTGCTAGATGAACGAAATTCTCTCCACATGCTCAGTTCTGAGAGATAAGTGTGTGTGAAAGCCGTCCTTCACCTAGCTTGTCGGGAACACAAAGTTTCTTTTCACTTGCAAACTCCACTCCATACATATATATGGGGATTTACTAGCTCCAACTCCGTTTTACTGTGTAAAATGCAGGAACTTCAAACCGGCACTATTAAACAGACTGAGATCCCAGAGTAAAAGTTTCTCCTGCAACCCGTTCAGTTTGTGCTAGATGAACGAAAGTCTCTCCACATGCTCAGTTCTGAGAGATAAGTGTGTGTGAAAGCAGTCCTTCACCTAGCTTGTTGGGAACACAAAGTTTCTTTTCACTTGCAAACTCCACTCCATACATATATATGGGGATTTACTAGCTCCAACTCGGTTTTACAGTGTAAAATGCAGGAACTTCAAACCGGCACTATTAAACAGACTGAGAACCCAGAGTAAAAGTTTCTCCTGCAACCCGTTCAGTTTGTGCTAGATGAACGAAAGTCTCTCCACATGCTCAGTTCTGAGAGATAAGTGTGTGTGAAAGCCGTCCTTCACCTAGCTTGTTGGGAACACAAACTTTCTTTTCACTTGCAAACTCCAGTCCATATGTATATATATATAGGGAGGTACTAGCTCAAACTCGGTTTTATAGTGAAAACTGCAGGAAATTCAAAACGGCACTAGGAAAAAGACTGAGAAACCAGAGTAAAAGTTTTCCCTGCAACCCGTTCCCTTTGTGCTAGATGAACAAACTTCTCTCCACATGCTCAGTTCTGAGAGATAAGTGTGTGTGAAAGCCTCCCTTCACCTAGCTTGTTGGGAACACAAAGTTTCTTTTCACTTGCAAACTCCACTCCATACATATATATGGGGACGTACTAGCTCCAACTCGGTTTTACAGTGAAAAATGCAGGAACTTCAAACCGGCACTAGGAAACAGACTGAGATACCAGAGTAAAAGTTTCCCCTGCAAACCGTTCCCTTTGTGCTAGATGAACGAAAGTCTCTCCACACGCTCAGGACTGAGAGATAAGTGTTGTGAAAGCCGTCCTTCACCTAGCTTGTTGAGAACACAAAGTTTCTTTTCACTTGCAAACTCCACTCCATACATATATATGGGGAGGTACTAGCTCCAACTCGGTTTTATAGTGCAAACTGCAGGAAATTCAAACTGGCACTAGGAAACAGACTGAGAAACCAGAGTAAAAGTTTCTCCTGCAACCAATTCCCTTTGTGCTAGATGAACGAACGTCTCTCCACATGCTCAGTTCTGAGAGATAATTGTGTGGGAAAGCCGTCCTTCACCAAGCTTGTTGGGAACACAAAGTTTCTTTTCACTTGCAATCCCCACTCCATAAAAATATATGGGGAAGTACTAGCTCCAACTCGGTTTTACATTGAAAACTGCAGGAACTTGTAACCGGCACTAGGAAACAGACTGAGACCCAGAGTAATAGTTTCTCCTGCAACCCGTTCCGTTTTTGCTAGATGAACGAACGTCTCTCCACATGCTCAGTTCTGAGAGATAAGTGTGTGTGAAAGCCGTCCTTCACCTAGCTTGTTGGGAACACAAAGTTTATTTTCACTTGCAAATTCCACTCCATACATATATATGGGGAGGTACAAGCTCCAACTCGGTTTTACAGTGAAAACTGCAGGAACATCAAAACGGCACTAGGAAAAAGACTGAGAAACCAGAGTAAAAGTTTCTCCTGCAACCCGTTCCCTTTGTGCTAGATGAACGAACGTCTATCCACATGCTCAGTTCTGAGAGATAATTGTGTGTGAAAGCCGTCCTTCACCTAGCTTCTTGGGAACACAAAGTTTCTTTTCACTTGCAAACTCCACTCCATACATATATATGGGGATTTACTAGCTCCAACTCGGTTTTACAGTGAAAAATGCAGGAACTTCAAACCGGCACTATTAAACAGACTGAGAACCCAGAGTAAAATTTCTCCTGCAACCCGTTCAGTTTGTGCTAGATGAACGAAAGTCTCTCCACATGCTCAGTTCTGAGAGATAAGTGTGTGTGAAAGCCGTCCTTCACCTAGCTTGTTGGGAACACAAACTTTCTTTTCACTTGCAAACTCCAGTCCATATGTATATATATAGGGAGGTACTAGCTGAAACTCGGTTTTACAGAGAAAACTGCAGGAAATTCAAACTGGCACTAGGAAACAGACTGAGAAACCAGAGTAAAAGTTTCTCCTGCAACCCGTTCCCTTTGTGCTAGATGAACGAACGTCTCTCCACATGCTCAGTTCTGAGAAATAAGTGTGTGTGAAAGCCGTCCTTCACCTAGCTTGTTGGGAACACAAAGTTTCTTTTCACTTGCAAACTCCAGTCCATATGTATTTATATAGGGAGGTACTAGCTCAAACTCGGTTTTACAGTGAAAACTGCAGGAAATTCAAACTGGCACTAGGAAACAGACTGAGAAACCAGAGTAAAAGTTTCTCCTGCAACCCGTTCCCTTTGTGCTAGATGAACGAACGTCTCTCCACATGCTCAGTTCTGAGAGATAATTGTGTGGGAAAGCCGTCCTTCACCAAGCTTGTTGGGAACACAAAGTTTCTTTTCACTTGCAATCCCCACACCATACATATATATGGGGAAGTACTAGTTCCAACTCGGTTTTACAGTGAAAACTGCAGGAACTTGTAACCGGCACTAGGAAACAGACTGAGACCCAGAGTAAAAGTTTCTCCTGCAACCCGTTCCGTTTTTGCTAGATGAACGAACGTCTCTCCACATGCTCAGTTCTGAGAGATAAGTGTGTGTGAAAGCCGTCCTTCACCTAGCTTGTTGGGAACACAAAGTTTATTTTCACTTGCAAACTCCACTCCATACATATATATGGGGAGGTACAAGCTCCAACTCGGTTTTACAGTGAAAACTGCAGGAACATCAAAACGACACTAGGAAAATCTGAGAAACCAGAGTAAAAGTTTCTCCTGCAACCCGTTCCCTTTGTGCTAGATGAACAAACTTCTCTCCACATGCTCAGTTCTGAGAGATAAGTGTGTGTGAAAGCCTTCCTTCACCTAGCTTGTTGGGAACACAAAGATTCTTTTCACTTGCAATGTCAAGTCCATACATATATATGGGGACGTACTTGCTCCAACTCGGTTTTACAGTGAAAACTGCAGGAACTTCAAACCGGCACTAGGAAACAGTCTGAGATACCAGAGTAAAAGTTTCTAATGCAAACCGTTCCTTTTGTGCTACATGAACGAAAGTCTCTCCACATGCTAAGTTATGAGAGATAAGTGTGTGTAAAAGCCGTCCTTCACCTAGCTTGTTGGGAACACAAAGTTTCTTTTCACTTGCAAACTCCACTCCATACATATATATGGGGAGGTACTAGCTCCAAATCGGTTTTACAGTGAAAACTGCAGGAATTTCAAACCGGCACTAGGAAACAGACTGAGAAACCAGAGTAAAATTTCACCTGCAACCCGTTCCCATTTTGCTAGATGAACGAAAGTCTCTCCACATGCTCAGGTCTGAGAGATAAGTGTTGTGAAAGCCGTCCTTCACCTAGCTTGTTGGGAACACAAAGTTTCTTTTAACTTGCAAACTCCACTCCATACATATATATGGGGAGGTACTAGCTCCAACTCGGTTTTATAGTGCAAACTGCAGGAACTTCAAACCGGCACTAGGAAACAGACTGAGATACCAGAGTAAAAGTTTCTCCTGCATCCCGTTCATTTTGTGCTAGATGAACGAACGTTTCTCCAAATGCTCAGTTCTGAGAGATAAGTGTGTGTGAAAGCCGTCCTTCAACTAGCTTGTTGGGAACACAAAGTTTCTTTTCACTTGGAAACTCCACTCCATACATATATATGGGGAGGTACTAGCTCCAACTCGGTTTTACAGTGAAAACTGCAGGAAATTCACACCGGCACTAGGAAACAGACTGAGAAACCAGAGTAAAAGATTTTCCTGCAACCCGTTCCTTTGTGCTAGATGAACGAACGTCTCTCCACATGCTCAGTTCTGAGAGATAAGTGTGTGTGAAAGCCGTCCTTCACCTAACTTGTTGGGAATACAAAGTTTCTTTTCACTTGCAAACTACAGTTAGTACATATATATGGGGAGGTACTAGCTCCAACTCGATTTTACAGTGAAAACTGCAGGAACTTCAAACCGGCACTAGGAAACAGACTGAGAAACCAGAGTAAAACTTTCTCCTGCAAACCGTTCCCTTTGTGCTAGATGAACGAACGTCTCTCCACATGCTCAGTTCTGAGAGATAAGTGTGTGTGAAAGCCGTCCTTCACATAGCTTCTTGGGAACACAAAGTTTCTTTTCACTTGCACTCCCCACTCCATACATATATATGGGGAGGGACTAGCTCCAACTCGGTTTTACAGTGTAAAATGCAGGAACTTCAAACCGGCACTATTAAACAGACTGAGATCCCAGAGTAAAAGTTTCTCCTGCAACCCGTTCATTTGTGCTAGATGAACGAAAGTCTCTCCACATGCTCAGTTCTGAGAGATAAGTGTGTTTGAAAGCCGTCCTTCACCTAGCTTGTTGGGAACACAATCTTCCTTTTCACTTGCCAACTCCAGTCCATATGTATATATATAGGGAGGTACTAGCTCAAACTCGGTTTTACAGTGAAAACTGCAGGAAATTCAAACTGGCACTAGGAAACAGACTGAGAAACCAGAGTAAAAGTTTCCCCTGCAACCCGTTCCCTTTGTGCTAGATGAACGAACGTCTCTCCACATGCTCAGTTCTGAGAGATAAGTGTGTGTGAAAGCCGTCCTTCACCTAGCTTGTTGGGAACACAAAGTTTCTTTTCACTTGCAAACTCCAGCCCATATGTATATATATAGGGAGGTACTAGCTCAAACTCGGTTTTACAGTGTAAAATGCAGGAACTTCAAACCGGCACTATTAAACAGACTGAGATCCCAGAGTAAAAGTTTCTCCTGCAACCCGTTCATTTGTGCTAGATGAACGAAAGTCTCTCCACATGCTCAGTTCTGAGAGATAAGTGTGTTTGAAAGCCGTCCTTCACCTAGCTTGTTGGGAACACAATCTTCCTTTTCACTTGCCAACTCCAGTCCATATGTATATATATAGGGAGGTACTAGCTCAAACTCGGTTTTACAGTGAAAACTGCAGGAAATTCAAACTGGCACTAGGAAACAGACTGAGAAACCAGAGTAAAAGTTTCCCCTGCAACCCGTTCCATTTGTGCTAGATGAACGAACGTCTCTCCACATGCTCAGTTCTGAGAGATAAGTGTGTGTGAAAGCCGTCCTTCACCTAGCTTGTTGGGAACACAAAGTTTCTTTTCACATGCAAACTCCAGTCCATATGTATATATATAGGGAGGTACTAGCTCAAACTCGGTTTTACAGTGAAAACTGCAGGAACTTGTAACCGGCACTAGGAAACAGACTGAGACCCAGAGTAAAAGTTTCTCCTGCAAACCTTTCCTTTTTGCTAGATGAACGAACGTCTCTCCACATGCTCAGTTCTGAGAGATAAGTGTGTGTGAAAGCCGTCCTTCACCTAGCTTGTTGGGAACACAAAGTTTCTTTTCACTTGCAAACTCCACTCCATACATATATATGGGGAGGTACTAGCTCCAAATCGGTTTTACAGTGAAAACTGCAGGAACTTCAAAACGGCACTAGGAAACAGACTGAGAAACCAGAGTAAAATTTCACCTGCAACCCGTTCCCATTGTGCTAGATGAACGAAAGTCTCTCCACATGCTCAGGTCTGAGAGATAAATGTGTGTGAAAGCCGTACTTAAACTAGCTTGTTGGGAACACAAAGTTTCTTTTCACTTGCAAACTCCAGTCCATACATATATATGGGGAGGTACTAGCTCCAACTCGGTTTTACAGTGAAAACTGCAGGAACTTCAAACCGGCACTAGGAAACAGACTGAGAAACCAGAGTAAAAGTTTCTCCTGCAACCCGTTCCCTTTGTGCTAGATGAACGAAAGTCTCTCCACATGCTCAGTTCTGAGAGATAAGTGTGTGTGAAAGCCGTCCTTCACCTAGCTTGTTGGGAACACAAAGTTTCTTTTCACTTGCAAACTCCACTCCATACATATATATGGGGATTTACTAGCTCCAACTCGGTTTTACAGTGTAAAATGCAGGAACTTCAAACCGGCACTATTAAACAGACTGAGATCCCAGAGTAAAAGTTTCTCCTGCAACCCGTTCAGTTTGTGCTAGATGAACGAACGTTTCTCCAAATGCTCAGTTCTGAGAGATAAGTGTGTGTGAAAGCCGTCCTTCAACTAGCTTGTTGGGAACACAAAGTTTCTTTTCACTTGGAAACTCCACTCCATACATATATATGGGGAGGTACTAGCTCCAACTCGGTTTTACAGTGAAAACTGCAGGAAATTCACACCGGCACTAGGAAACAGACTGAGAAACCAGAGTAAAAGATTTTCCTGCAACCCGTTCCTTTGTGCTAGATGAACGAACGTCTCTCCACATGCTCAGTTCTGAGAGATAAGTGTGTGTGAAAGCCGTCCTTCACCTAACTTGTTGGGAATACAAAGTTTCTTTTCACTTGCAAACTACAGTTAGTACATATATATGGGGAGGTACTAGCTCCAACTCGATTTTACAGTGAAAACTGCAGGAACTTCAAACCGGCACTAGGAAACAGACTGAGAAACCAGAGTAAAACTTTCTCCTGCAAACCGTTCCCTTTGTGCTAGATGAACGAACGTCTCTCCACATGCTCAGTTCTGAGAGATAAGTGTGTGTGAAAGCCGTCCTTCACATAGCTTCTTGGGAACACAAAGTTTCTTTTCACTTGCACTCCCCACTCCATACATATATATGGGGAGGGACTAGCTCCAACTCGGTTTTACAGTGTAAAATGCAGGAACTTCAAACCGGCACTATTAAACAGACTGAGATCCCAGAGTAAAAGTTTCTCCTGCAACCCGTTCATTTGTGCTAGATGAACGAAAGTCTCTCCACATGCTCAGTTCTGAGAGATAAGTGTGTTTGAAAGCCGTCCTTCACCTAGCTTGTTGGGAACACAATCTTCCTTTTCACTTGCCAACTCCAGTCCATATGTATATATATAGGGAGGTACTAGCTCAAACTCGGTTTTACAGTGAAAACTGCAGGAAATTCAAACTGGCACTAGGAAACAGACTGAGAAACCAGAGTAAAAGTTTCCCCTGCAACCCGTTCCCTTTGTGCTAGATGAACGAACGTCTCTCCACATGCTCAGTTCTGAGAGATAAGTGTGTGTGAAAGCCGTCCTTCACCTAGCTTGTTGGGAACACAAAGTTTCTTTTCACTTGCAAACTCCAGCCCATATGTATATATATAGGGAGGTACTAGCTCAAACTCGGTTTTACAGTGTAAAATGCAGGAACTTCAAACCGGCACTATTAAACAGACTGAGATCCCAGAGTAAAAGTTTCTCCTGCAACCCGTTCATTTGTGCTAGATGAACGAAAGTCTCTCCACATGCTCAGTTCTGAGAGATAAGTGTGTTTGAAAGCCGTCCTTCACCTAGCTTGTTGGGAACACAATCTTCCTTTTCACTTGCCAACTCCAGTCCATATGTATATATATAGGGAGGTACTAGCTCAAACTCGGTTTTACAGTGAAAACTGCAGGAAATTCAAACTGGCACTAGGAAACAGACTGAGAAACCAGAGTAAAAGTTTCCCCTGCAACCCGTTCCATTTGTGCTAGATGAACGAACGTCTCTCCACATGCTCAGTTCTGAGAGATAAGTGTGTGTGAAAGCCGTCCTTCACCTAGCTTGTTGGGAACACAAAGTTTCTTTTCACATGCAAACTCCAGTCCATATGTATATATATAGGGAGGTACTAGCTCAAACTCGGTTTTACAGTGAAAACTGCAGGAACTTGTAACCGGCACTAGGAAACAGACTGAGACCCAGAGTAAAAGTTTCTCCTGCAAACCTTTCCTTTTTGCTAGATGAACGAACGTCTCTCCACATGCTCAGTTCTGAGAGATAAGTGTGTGTGAAAGCCGTCCTTCACCTAGCTTGTTGGGAACACAAAGTTTCTTTTCACTTGCAAACTCCACTCCATACATATATATGGGGAGGTACTAGCTCCAAATCGGTTTTACAGTGAAAACTGCAGGAACTTCAAAACGGCACTAGGAAACAGACTGAGAAACCAGAGTAAAATTTCACCTGCAACCCGTTCCCATTGTGCTAGATGAACGAAAGTCTCTCCACATGCTCAGGTCTGAGAGATAAATGTGTGTGAAAGCCGTACTTAAACTAGCTTGTTGGGAACACAAAGTTTCTTTTCACTTGCAAACTCCAGTCCATACATATATATGGGGAGGTACTAGCTCCAACTCGGTTTTACAGTGAAAACTGCAGGAACTTCAAACCGGCACTAGGAAACAGACTGAGAAACCAGAGTAAAAGTTTCTCCTGCAACCCGTTCCCTTTGTGCTAGATGAACGAAAGTCTCTCCACATGCTCAGTTCTGAGAGATAAGTGTGTGTGAAAGCCGTCCTTCACCTAGCTTGTTGGGAACACAAAGTTTCTTTTCACTTGCAAACTCCACTCCATACATATATATGGGGATTTACTAGCTCCAACTCGGTTTTACAGTGTAAAATGCAGGAACTTCAAACCGGCACTATTAAACAGACTGAGATCCCAGAGTAAAAGTTTCTCCTGCAACCCGTTCAGTTTGTGCTAGATGAACGAAAGTCTCTCCACATGCTCAGTTCTGAGAGATAAGTGTGTGTGAAAGCCGTCCTTCACCTAGCTTGTTGGGAACACAAACTTTCTTTTCACTTGCAAACTCCAGTCCATATGTATATATATAGGGAGGTACTAGCTCAAACTCGGTTTTACAGTGAAAACTGCAGGAAATTCAAACTGGCACTAGGAAACAGACTGAGACACCAGAGTAAAAGTTTCTCCTGCAACCCGTTCACTTTGTGCTAGATGAACGAACGTCTCTCCACATGCTCACTTCTGAGAGTTAATTGTGTGTGAAAGCCGTCCTTCACCTAGCTTGTTGGGAACACAAGGTTTCTTTTCACTTGCAAACTCAAGTCCATATTTATATATATAGGGAGGTACTAGCTGAAACTCGGTTTTACAGTGAAAACTGCAGGAAATTCAAAACGGCACTAGGAAAAAGACTGAGAAACCAGAGTAAAAGTTTCTCCTGCAACCTGTTCCCTTTGTGCTACATGAACAAACTTCTCTCCACATGCTCAGTTCTGAGAGATAAGTGTGTGTGAAAGCCGTCCTTCACCTAGCTTGTTGGGAACACAAAGTTTCTTTTCACTTGCAAACTCCACTCCATACATATATATGGGGAGGTACTAGCTCCAAATCGGTTTTACAGTGAAAACTGCAGGAACTTCAAAACGGCACTAGGAAACAGACTGAGAAACCAGAGTAAAATTTCACCTGCAACCCGTTCCCATTGTGATAGATGAACGAAAGTCTCTCCACATGCTCTGGTCTGAGAGATAAGTGTGTGTGAAAGCCGTACTTAAATTAGCTTGTTGGGAACACAAAGTTTCTTTTCACTTGCAAACTCCAGTCCATACATATATATGGGGAGGTACTAGCTCCAACTCGGTTTTACAGTGAAAACTGCAGGAACTTCAAACCGGCACTAGGAAACAGACTGAGAAACCAGAGTAAAAGTTTCTCCTGCAACCCGTTCCCTTTGTGCTAGATGAACGAATGTCTCTCCACATGCTCAGTTCTGAGAGATAAGTGTGTGTGAAAGCCGTCCTTCACCTAGCTTCTTGGGAACACAAAGTTTCTTTTCACTTGCAAACTCCACTCCATACATATATATGGGGATTTACTAGCTCCAACTCGGTTTTACAGTGAAATCTGCAGGAACTTCAAACCGGCACTATTAAACAGACTGAGATCCCAGAGTAAAAGTTTCTCCTGCAACCCGTTCAGTTTGTGCTAGATGAACGAAAGTCTCTCCACATGCTCAGTTCTGAGAGATAAGTGTGTGTGAAAGCCGTCCTTCACCTAGCTTGTTGGGAACACAATCTTTCTTTTCACTTGCAAACTCCAGTCCATATGTATATATATAGGGATGTACTAGCTCAAACTCGGTTTTACAGTGAAAACTGCAGGAAATTCAAACTGGCACTAGGAAACAGACTGAGAAACCAGAGTAAAAGTTTCTCCTGCAACCCGTTCCCTTTGTGCTAGATGAACGAACGTCTCTCCACATGCTCAGTTCTGAGAGTTAAGTGTGTGTGAAAGCCGTCCTTCACCTAGCTTGTTGGGAACACAAAGTTTCTTTTCAATTGCAAACTCCAGTCCATATGTATATATATAGGGAGGTACTAGCTCAAACTCGGTTTTACAGTGAAAACTGCAGGAACTTCAAAACGGCACTAGGAAACAGACTGAAAAACCAGAGTAAAATTTCACCTTCAACCCGTTCCCATTGTGCTAGATGAACGAAAGTCTCTCCACATGCTCTGGTCTGAGAGATAAGTGTGTGTGAAAGCCGTACTTAAACTAGCTTGTTGGGAACACAAAGTTTCTTTTCACTTGCAAACTCCAGTCCATACATATATATGGGGAGGTACTAGCTCCAACTCGGTTTTACAGTGAAAACTGCAGGAACTTCAAACCGGCACTAGGAAACAGACTGAGAAACCAGATTAAAAGTTTCTCCTGCAACCCGTTCCCTTTGTGCTAGATGAACGAAAGTCTCTCCACATGCTCAGTTCTGAGAGATAAGTGTGTGTGAAAGCCGTCCTTCACCTAGCTTGTTGGGAACACAAAGTTTCTTTTCACTTGCAAACTCCACTCCATACATATATATGGGGATTTACTAGCTCCAACTCGGTTTTACAGTGTAAAATGCAGGAACTTCAAACCGGCACTATTAAACAGACTGAGAACCCAGAGTAAAAGTTTCTCCTGCAACCCGTTCAGTTTGTGCTAGTTGAACGAAAGTCTCTCCACATGCTCAGTTCTGAGAGATAAGTGTATGTGAAAGCCGTCTTTCACCTAGCTTGTTGGGAACACAAACTTTCTTTTCACTTGCAAACTCCAGTCCATATGTATATATATAGGGAGGTACTAGCTCAAACTCGGTTTTACAGTGAAAACTGCAGGAAATTCAAACTGGCACTAGGAAACAGACTGAGAAACCAGAGTAAAAGTTTCTCCTGCAACCCGTTCCCTTTGTGCTAGATGAACAAACTTCTCTCCACATGCTCAGTTCTGAGAGATAAGTGTGTGTGAAAGCCTTCCTTCACCTAGCTTGTTGGGAAGACAAAGTTTCTTTTCACTTGCAAACACCACTCCATACATATATATGGGGACGTACTAGCTCCAACTCGGTTTTACAGTGAAAAATGCAGGAACTTCAAACCGGCACTAGGAAACAGACTGAGATACCAGAGTAAAAGTTTCCCCTGCAACCCGTTCCCTTTGTGCTAGACGAACGAAAGTCTCTCCACATGCTAAGTTATGAGAGATAAGTGTGTGTAAAAGCCGTCCTTCACCTAGCTTGTTGGGAACACAAAGTTTCTTTTCACTTGCAAACTCCACTCCATACATATATATGGGGAGGTACTAGCTCCAAATCGGTTTTACAGTGAAAACTGCAGGAACTTCAAACCGGCACTAGGAAACAGACTGAGAAACCAGAGTAAAAGTTCCTCCTGCAACCCGTTCCATTTGTGCTAGATGAACGAACGTCTCTCCACATGCTCAGTTCTGAGAGATAAGTGTTGTGAAAGCCGTCCTTCACCTAGCTTGTTGGGAACACAAAGTTTCTTTTCAATTGCAAACTCCACTCCATACATATATATGGGGAGGTACTAGCTCCAACTCGGTTTTATAGTGAAAACTGCAGGAACTTCAAAACGGCACTAGGAAACAGACTGAGATACCAGAGTAAAAGTTTCTCCTGCATCCCGTTCATTTTGTGCTAGATGAACGAACGTTTCTCCACATGCTCTATTCTGAGAGATAAGTGTGTGTGAAAGCCGTACTTCAACTAGCTTGTTGGGAACACAAAGTTTCTTTTCACTTGGAAACTCCACTCCATACATATATATGGGGAGGTACTAGCTCCAACTCGGTTTTACAGTGAAAACTGCAGGAACTTCAAACCGGCACTAGGAAACAGACTGAGAAACCAGAGTAAATGTTTCTCCTGCAACCCGTTCCCTTTGTGCTAGATGAACGAACGTCTCTCCACATGGTCAGTTCTGAGAGATAAGTGTGTGTGAAAGCCGTACTTCACCTAGCTTGTTGGGAACACAAACTTTCTTTTCACTTGCAAACTCCAGTCCATACCTATATATGGGGAGGTACTAGCTCCAACTCGGTTTTACAGTGAAACCTGCAGGAACTTCAAACTGGCACTAGGAAACAGACTGAGAAACCAGAGTAAAAGTTTCTCCTGCAACCCGTTCCCTTTGTGTTAGATGAACGAACGTCTCTCCACATGCACAGTTCTGAGAGATAAGTGTGTGTGAAAGCCGTCCTTCACCTAACTTGTTGGGAATACAAAGTTTCTTTTCACTTGCAAACTATAGTTAGTACATATATATGGGGAGGTACTAGCTCCAACTCGATTTTACAGTGAAAACTGCAGGAACTTCAAACCGGCACTAGGAAACAGACTAAGAAACCAGAGTAAAACTTTCTCCTGCAAACCGTTCCCTTTGTGCTAGATGAACGAAAGTCTCTCCACATGCTCAGTTCTGAGAGATAAGTGTGTGTGAAAGCCGTCCTTCACATAGCTTCTTGGGAACACAAAGTTTCTTTTCACTTGCACTCCCCATTCCATACATATATATGGGGAGGTACTAGCTCCAACTCGGTTTTACAGTGAAAACTGCAGGAAATTGTAACCGGCACTAGGAAACAGACTGAGACCAAGAGTAAAAGTTTCTCCTGCAACCCTTTCCATTTTTGCTAGATGAACGAACGTCTTTCCACATGCTCAGTTCTGAGAGATAAGTGTGTGTGAAAGCCGTCCTTCACCTAGCTTGTTGGGAACACAAAGTTTCTTTTCACTTGCAAACTCCACTCCATACATATATATGGGGAGGTACTAGCTCCAAATCGGTTTTACAGTGAAAACTGCAGGAACTTCAAAACGGCACTAGGAAACAGACTGAGAAACCAGAGTAAAATTTCACCTGCAACCCGTTCCCATTGTGCTAGATGAACGAAAGTCTCTCCCATGCTCAGGTCTGAGAGATAAGTGTGTGTGAAAGCCGTACTTAAACTAGCTTGTTGGGAACACAAAGTTTCTTTTCACTTGCAAACTCCAGTCCATACATATATATGGGGAGGTACTAGCTCCAACTCGGTTTTACAGTGAAAACTGCAGGAACTTCAAACCGGCACTAGGAAACAGACTGAGAAACCAGAGTAAAAGTTTCTCCTGCAACCCGTTCCCTTTGTGCTAGATGAACGAAAGTCTCTCCACATGCTCAGTTCTAAGAGATAAGTGTGTGTGAAAGCCGTCCTTCACCTAGCTTGTTGGGAACACAAAGTTTCTTTTCACTTGCAAACTCCACTCCATACATATATATAGGGATTTACTAGCTCCAACTCCGTTTTACTGTGTAAAATGCAGGAACTTCAAACCGGCACTATTAAACAGACTGAGATCCCAGAGTAAAAGTTTATCCTGCAACCCGTTCAGTTTGTGCTAGATGAACGAAAGTCTCTCCACATGCTCAGTTCTGAGAGATAAGTGTGTGTGAAAGCCGTCCTTCACCTAGCTTGTTGGGAACACAAAGTTTCTTTTCACTTGCAAACTCCACTCCATACATATATATGGGGATTTACTAGCTCCAACTCGGTTTTACAGTGTAAAATGCAGGAACTTCAAACCGGCACTATTAAACAGACTGAGAACCCAGAGTAAAAGTTTCACCTGCAACCCGTTCAGATTGTGCTAGATGAACGAAAGTCTCTCCACATGCTCAGTTCTGAGAGATAAGTGTGTGTGAAAGCCGTCCTTCACCTAGCTTGTTGGGAACACAAACTTTCTTTTCACTTGCAAACTCCAGTCCATATGTATATATATAGGGAGGTACTAGCTCAAACTCGGTTTTATAGTGAAAACTGCAGGAAATTCAAAACGGCACTAGGAAAAATACTGAGAAACCAGAGTAAAAGTTTCCCCTGCAACCCGTTCCCTTTGTGCTAGATGAACAAACTTCTCTCCACATGCTCAGTTCTGAGAGATAAGTGTGTGTGAAAGCCTTCCTTCACCTAGCTTGTTGGGAACACAAAGTTTCTTTTCACTTGCAAACTCCACTCCATACATATATATGGGGACGTACTAGCTCCAACTCGGTTTTACAGTGAAAAATGCAGGAACTTCAAACCGGCACTAGGAAACAGACAGAGATACCAGAGTAAAATTTTCCCCTGCAAACCGTTCCCTTTGTGCTAGATGAACGAAAGTCTCTCCACATGCTAAGTTATGAGAGATAAGTGTGTGTAAAAGCCGTCCTTCACCTAGCTTGTTGGGAACACAAAGTTTCTTTTCACTTGCAAACTCCACTCCATACATATATATGGGGAGGTACTAGCTCCAAATCGGTTTTACAGTGAAAACTGCAGGAACTTCAAACCGGCACTAGGAAACAGACTGAGAAACCAGAGTAAAATTTCACCTGCAATCGGTTCCCATTGTGCTAGATGAACGAAAGTCTCTCCACACGCTCAGGTCTGAGAGATAAGTGTTGTGAAAGCCGTCCTTCACCTAGCTTGTTGGGAACACAAAGTTTCTTTTCACTTGCAAACTCCACTCCATACATATATATGGGGAGGTACTAGCTCCAACTCGGTTTTATAGTGCAAACTGCAGGAAATTCAAACTGGCACTAGGAAACAGACTGAGAAACCATAGTAAAAGTTTCTCCTGCAACCAATTCCCTTTGTGCTAGATGAACGAACGTCTCTCCACATGCTCAGTTCTGAGAGATAATTGTGTGGGAAAGCCGTCCTTCACCAAGCTTGTTGGGAACACAAAGTTTCTTTTCACTTGCAATCCCCACTCCATAAAAATATATGGGGAAGTACTAGCTCCAACTCGGTTTTACAGTGAAAACTGCAGGAACTTGTAACCGGCACTAGGAAACAGACTGAGACCCAGAGTAATAGTTTCTCCTGCAACCCGTTCCGTTTTTGCTAGATGAACGAACGTCTCTCCACATGCTCAGGTCTGAGAGATAAGTGTGTGTGAAAGCCGTCCTTCACCTAGCTTGTTGGGAACACAAAGTTTATTTTCACTTGCAAACTCCACTCCATACATATATATGGAGAGGTACAAGCTCCAACTCGGTTTTACAGTGAAAACTGCAGGAACATCAAAACGGCACTAGGAAAAAGACTGAGAAACCAGAGTAAAAGTTTCTCCTGCAACCCGTTCCCTTTGTGCTAGATGAACGAACGTCTCTCCACATGCTCAGTTCTGAGAGATAATTGTGTGTGAAAGCCGTCCTTCACCTAGCTTCTTGGGAACACAAAGTTTCTTTTCACTTGCAAACTCCACTCCATACATATATATGGGGATTTACTAGCTCCAACTCGGTTTTACAGTGAAAAATGCAGGAACTTCAAACCGGCACTAGGAAACAGACTGAGAAACCAGAGTAAAAGTTTCTCCTGCAACCCGTTCAGTTTGTGCTAGATGAACGAACGTCTCTCCACATGCTCAGTTCTGAGAGATAAGTGTGTGTGAAAGCCGTCCTTCACCTAGCTTGTTGGGAACACAAACTTTCTTTTCACTTGCAAACTCCAGTCCATATGTATATATATAGGGAGGTACTAGCTGAAA
Organism: Camelus dromedarius; assembly: GCF_036321535.1. Classification (NCBI taxonomy): domain Eukaryota; kingdom Metazoa; phylum Chordata; class Mammalia; order Artiodactyla; family Camelidae; genus Camelus; species Camelus dromedarius. The sequence goes on along the minus strand of NC_087441.1, from coordinate 86,572,004 downwards.
CTCGGTTTTACAGAGAAAACTGCAGGAAATTCAAACTGGCACTAGGAAACAGACTGAGAAACCAGAGTAAAAGTTTCTCCTGCAACCCGTTCCATTTGTGCTAGATGAACGAACGTCTCTCCACATGCTCAGTTCTGAGAGATAAGTGTGTGTGAAAGCCGTCCCTCACCTAGCTTGTTGGGAACACAAAGTTTCTTTTCACTTGCAAACTCCAGTCCATATGTATTTATATAGGGAGGTAGTAGCTCAAACTCGGTTTTACAGTGAAAACTGCAGGAAATTCAAACTGGCACTAGGAAACAGACTGAGAAACCAGAGTAAAAGTTTCTCCTGCAACCCGTTCCCTTTGTGCTAGATGAACGAACGTCTCTCCACATGCTCAGTTCTGAGAGATAATTGTGTGGGAAAGCCGTCCTTCACCAAGCTTGTTGGGAACACAAAGTTTCTTTTCACTTGCAATCCCCACTCCATACATATATATGGGGAAGTACTAGCTCCAACTCGGTTTTACAGTGAAAACTGCAGGAACTTGTAACCGGCACTAGGAAACAGACTGAGACCCAGAGTAAAAGTTTCTCCTGCAACCCGTTCCGTTTTTGCTAGATGAACGAACGTCTCTCCACATGCTCAGTTCTGAGAGATAAGTGTGTGTGAAAGCCGTCCTTCACCTAGCTTGTTGGGAACACAAAGTTTATTTTCACTTGCAAACTCCACTCCATACATATATATGGGGAGGTACAAGCTCCAACTCGGTTTTACAGTGAAAACTGCAGGAACATCAAAACGACACTAGGAAAATCTGAGAAACCAGAGTAAAAGTTTCTCCTGCAACCCGTTCCCTTTGTGCTAGATGAACAAACTTCTCTCCACATGCTCAGTTCTGAGAGATAAGTGTGTGTGAAAGCCTTCCTTCACCTAGCTTGTTGGGAACACAAAGTTTCTTTTCACTTGCAAACTCAACTCCATACATATATATGGGGACGTACTAGCTCCAACTCGGTTTTACAGTGAAAACTGCAGGAACTTCAAACCGGCACTAGGAAACAGACTGAGATACCAGAGAAAAAGTTTCTCCTGCAAACCGTTCCCTTTGTGCTACATGAATGAAAGTCTCTCCACATGCTAAGTTATGAGAGATAAGTGTGTGTAAAAGCCGTCCTTCACCTAGCTTGTTGGGAACACAAAGTTTCTTTTCACTTGCAAACTCCACTCCATACATATATATGGGGAGGTACTAGCTCCAAATCGGTTTTACAGTGAAAACTGCAGGAATTTCAAACCGGCACTAGGAAACAGACTGAGAAACCAGAGTAAAATTTCACCTGCAACCCGTTCCCATTTTGCTAGATGAACGAAAGTCTCTCCACATGCTCAGGTCTGAGAGATAAGTGTTGTGAAAGCCGTCCTTCACCTAGCTTGTTGGGAACACAAAGTTTCTTTTAACTTGCAAACTCCACTCCATACATATATATGGGGAGGTACTAGCTCCAACTCGGTTTTATAGTGCAAACTGCAGGAACTTCAAACCGGCACTAGGAAACAGACTGAGATACCAGAGTAAAAGTTTCTCCTGCATCCCGTTCATTTTGTGCTAGATGAACGAACGTTTCTCCAAATGCTCAGTTCTGAGAGATAAGTGTGTGTGAAAGCCGTCCTTCAACTAGCTTGTTGGGAACACAAAGTTTCTTTTCACTTGGAAACTCCACTCCATACATATATATGGGGAGGTACTAGCTCCAACTCGGTTTTACAGTGAAAACTGCAGGAACTTCAAACCGGCACTAGGAAACAGACTGAGAAACCAGAGTAAAAGTTTCTCCTGCAACCCGTTCCTTTGTGCTAGATGAACGAACATCTCTCCACATGGTCAGTTCTGAGAGATAAGTGTGTGTGAAAGCCATACTTCACCTAGCTTGTTGGGAACACAAACTTTCTTTTCACTTGCAAACTCCACTCCATGCATATATATGGGGAGGTACTAGCTCCAACTCGGTTTTACAGTGAAACCTGCAGGAACTTCAAACTGGCACTAGGAAACAGACTGAGAAACCAGAGTAAAAGTTTATCCTGCAACCCGTTCCCTTTGTGTTAGATGAACGAACGTCTCTCCACATGCTCAGTTCTGAGAGATAAGTGTGTGTGAAAGCCGTCCTTCACATAACTTGTTGGGAATACAAAGTTTCTTTTCACTTGCAAACTACAGTTAGTACATATATATGGGGAGGTACTAGCTCCAACTCGATTTTACAGTGAAAACTGCAGGAACTTCAAACCGGCACTAGGAAACAGACTGAGAAACCAGAGTAAAACTTTCTCCTGCAAACCGTTCCCTTTGTGCTAGATGAAAGAACGTCTCTCCACATGCTCAGTTCTGAGAGATAAGTGTGTGTGAAAGCCGTCCTTCACATAGCTTCTTGGGAACACAAAGTTTCTTTTCACTTGCACTCCCCACTCCATACATATATATGGGGAGGTACTAGCTCCAACTCGATTTTACAGTGAAAACTGCAGGAACTTGTAACCGGCACTAGGAAACAGACTGAGACCCAGAGTAAAAGTTTCTCCTGCAACCCTTTCCCTTTTTGCTAGATGAACGAAAGTCTCTCCACATGCTCAGTTCTGAGAGATAAGTGTGTGTGAAAGCCGTCCTTCACCTAGCTTGTTGGGAACACAATCTTTCTTTTCACTTGCAAACTCCAGTCCATATGTATATATATAGGGAGGTACTAGCTCAAACTCGGTTTTACAGTGAAAACTGCAGGAAATTCAAACTGGCACTAGGAAACAGACTGAGAAACCAGAGTAAAAGTTTCTCCTGCAACCCGTTCCCTTTGTGCTAGATGAACGAACGTCTCTCCACATGCTCAGTTCTGAGAGTTAAGTGTGTGTGAAAGCCGTCCTTCACCTAGCTTGTTGGGAACACAAAGTTTCTTTTCACTTGCAAACTCCAGTCCATATGTATATATATAGGGAGGTACTAGCTCAAACTCGGTTTTACAGTGAAAACTGCAGGTACTTCAAACCGGCACTAGGAAACAGACTGAGAAACCAGAGTAAAAGTTTCTCCTGCAACCCTTTCCATTTTTGCTAGATGAACGAACGTCTCTCCACATGCTCAGTTCTGAGAGATAAGTGTGTGTGAAAGCCGTCCTTCACCTAGCTTGTTGGGAACACAAAGTTTCTTTTCACTTGCAAACTCCACTCCATACATATATATGGGGAGGTACTAGCTCCAAATCGGTTTTACAGTGAAAACTGCAGGAACTTCAAAACGGCACTAGGAAACAGACTGAGAAACCAGAGTTAAATTTCACCTGCAACCCGTTCCCATTGTGCTAGATGAACGAAAGTCTCTCCACATGCTCTGGTCTGAGAGATAAGTGTGTGTGAAAGCCGTACTTAAACTAGCTTGTTGGGAACACAAAGTTTCTTTTCACTTGCAAACTCCAGTCCATACATATATATGGGGAGGTACTAGCTCCAACCCGGTTTTACAGTGAAAACTGCAGGAACTTCAAACCGGCACTAGGAAACAGACTGAGAAACCAGAGTAAAAGTTTCTCCTGCAACCCGTTCCCTTTGTGCTAGATGAACGAAAGTCTCTCCACATGCTCAGTTCTGAGAGATAAGTGTGTGTGAAAGCCGTCCTTCACCTAGCTTGTTGGGAACACAAACTTCCTTTTCACTTGCAAACTCCAGTCCATATGTATATATATAGGGAGGTACTAGCTCAAACTCGGTTTTACAGTGAAAACTGCAGGAAATTCAAACTGGCACTAGGAAACAGACTGAGAAACCAGAGTAAAAGTTTCACCTGCAACCCGTTCCCTTTGTGCTAGATGAACGAACGTCTCTCCACATGCTCACTTCTGAGAGTTAATTGTGTGTGAAAGCCGTCCTTCACCTAGCTTGTTGGGAACACAAAGTTTCTTTTCACTTGCAAACTCCAGTCCATATTTATATATATAGGGAGGTACTAGCTCAAACTCGGTTTTACAGTGAAAACTGCAGGAAATTCAAAACGGCACTAGGAAAAAGACTGAGAAACCAGAGTAAAAGTTTCTCCTGCAACCTGTTCCCTTTGTGCTAGATGAACAAACTTCTCTCCACATGCTCAGTTCTGAGAGATAAGTGTGTGTGAAAGCCGTCCTTCACCTAGCTTGTTGGGAACACAAAGTTTCTTTTCACTTGCAAACTCCACTCCATACATATATATGGGGAGGTACTAGCTCCAAATCGGTTTTACAGTGAAAACTGCAGGAACTTCAATCCGGCACTAGGAAACAGACTGAGAAACCAGAGTAAAATTTCACCTGCAACCCGTTCCCATTGTGCTAGATGAACGAAAGTCTCTCCACATGCTCAGGTCTGAGAGATAAGTGTGTGTGAAAGCCGTACTTAAACTAGCTTGTTGGGAACACAAAGTTTTTTTTCACTTGCAAACTCCAGTCCATACATATATATGGGGAGGTACTAGCTCCAACTCGGTTTTACAGTGAAATCTGCAGGAACTTCAAACCGGCACTAGGAAACAGACTGAGAAACCAGAGTAAAAGTTTCTCCTGCAACCCGTTCCCTTTGTGCTAGATGAATGAAAGTCTCTCCACATGCTCAGTTCTGAGAGATAAGTGTGTGTGAAAGCCGTCCTTCACCTTGCTTGTTGGGAACACAAAGTTTCTTTTCACTTGCAAACTCCACTCCATACATATATATGGGGATTTACTAGCTCCAACTCGGTTTTACAGTGTAAAATGCAGGAACTTCAAACCGGCACTATTAAACAGACTGAGATCCCAGAGTAAAAGTTTCTCCTGCAACCCGTTCAGTTTGTGCTAGATGAACGAAAGTCTCTCCACATGCTCAGTTCTGAGAGATAAGTGTGTGTGAAAGCCGTCCTTCACCTAGCTTGTTGGGAACACAATCTTTCTTTTCACTTGCAAACTCCAGTCCATATGTATATATATAGGGAGGTACTAGCTCAAACTCGGTTTTACAGTGAAAACTGCAGGAAATTCAAACTGGCACTAGGAAACAGACTGAGAAACCAGAGTAAAAGTTTCTCCTGCAACCCGTTCCCTTTGTGCTAGATGAACGAACGTCTCTCCACATGCTCAGTTCTGAGAGTTAAGTGTGTGTGAAAGCCGTCCTTCACCTAGCTTGTTGGGAACACAAAGTTTCTTTTCACTTGCAAACTCCAGTCCATATGTATATATATAGGGAGGTACTAGCTCAAACTCGGTTTTTCAGTGAAAACTGCAGGAACTTCAAAACGGCACTAGGAAACAGACTGAGAAACCAGAGTAAAATTTCACCTTCAACCCGTTCCCATTGTGCTAGATGAACGAAAGTCTCTCCACATGCTCAGGTCTGAGAGATAAGTGTGTGTGAAAGCCGTACTTAAACTAGCTTGTTGGGAACACAAAGTTTCTTTTCACTTGCAAACTCCAGTCCATACATATATATGGGGAGGTACTAGCTCCAACTCGGTTTTACAGTGAAAACTGCAGGAACTTCAAACCGGCACTAGGAAACAGACTGAGAAACCAGAGTAAAAGTTTCTCCTGCAACCCGTTCCCTTTGTGCTAGATGAACGAAAGTCTCTCCACATGCTCAGTTCTGAGAGATAAGTGTGTGTGAAAGCCTTCCTTCACCTAGCTTGTTGGGAACACAAAGTTTCTTTTCACTTGCAAACTCCACTCCATACATATATATGGGGATTTACTAGCTCCAACTCGGTTTTACAGTGAAAAATGCAGGAACTTCAAACCGGCACTATTAAACAGACTGAGAACCCAGAGTAAAAGTTTCTCCTGCAACCCGTTCAGTTTGTGCTAGATGAACGAAAGTCTCTCCACATGCTCAGTTCTGAGAGATAAGTGTGTGTGAAAGCCGTCTTTCACCTAGCTTGTTGGGAACACAAACTTTCTTTTCACTTGCAAACTCCAGTCCATATGTATATATATAGGGAGGTACTAGCTCAAACTCGGTTTTACAGTGAAAACTGCAGGAAATTCAAACTGGCACTAGGAAACAGACTGAGAAACCAGAGTAAAAGTTTCTCCTGCAACCCGTTCCCTTTGTGCTAGATGAACGAACGTCTCTCCACATGCTCACTTCTGAAGAGTTAAGTGTGTGTGAAAGCCGTCTTTCACCTAGCTTGTTGGGAACACAAAGTTTCTTTTCACTTGCAAACTCCAGTCCATATGTATATATATAGGGAGGTACTAGCTCAAACTCGGTTTTACAGTGAAAACTGCAGGAAATTCAAAACGGCACTAGGAAAAAGACTGAGAAACCAGAGTAAAAGTTTCTCCTGCAACCCGTTCCCTTTGTGCTAGATGAACAAACTTCTCTCCACATGCTCAGTTCTGAGAGATAAGTGTGTGTGAAAGCCTTCCTTCACCTAGCTTGTTGGGAACACAAAGTTTCTTTTCACTTGCAAACTCCACTCCATACATATATATGGGGACGTACTAGCTCCAGCTCGGTTTTACAGTGAAAAATGCTGGAACTTCAAACCGGCACTAGGAAACAAACTGAGAAACCAGAGTAAAAGTTTCTCCTGCAACCCGTTCCCTTTGTGTTAGATGAATGAACGTCTCTCCACATGCACAGTTCTGAGAGATAAGTGTGTGTGAAAGCCGTCCTTCACCTAACTTGTTGGGAATACAAAGTTTCTTTTCACTTGCAAACTCCAGTCCATATATATATATGGGGAGGTACTAGCTCCAACTCGGTTTTACAGTGAAAACTGCAGGAACTTCAAACCGGCACTAGGAAACAGACTGAGAAACCAGAGTAAAAGTTTCTCCTGCAACCCGTTCCCTTTGTGCTAGATAAACGAAAGTCTCTCCACATGCTCAGTTCTGAGAGATAAGTGTGTGTGAAAGCCGTACTTCACCTAGCTTGTTGGGAACACAAAGTTTCTTTTCACTTGCAAACTCCACTCCATACATATATATGGGGATTTACTAGCTCCAACTCGGTTTTACAGTGTAAAATGCAGGAACTTCAAACCGGCACTATTAAACAGACTGAGAACCCAGAGTAAAAGTTTCTCCTGCAAACCGTTCAGTTTGTGCTAGATGAACGAAAGTCTCTCCACATGCTCAGTTCTGAGAGATAAGTGTGTGTGAAAGCCGTCTTTCACCTAGCTTGTTGGGAACACAAACTTTTTTTTCACTTGCAAACTCCAGTCCATATGTATATATATAGGGAGGTACTAGCTCAAACTCGGTTTTACAGTGAAAACTGCAGGAAATTCAAACTGGCACTAGGAAACAGACTGAGAAACCAGAGTAAAAGTTTCTCCTGCAACCCGTTCCCTTTGTGCTAGATGAACGAACGTCTCTCCACATGCTCACTTCTGAAGAGTTAAGTGTGTGTGAAAGCCGTCTTTCACCTAGCTTGTTGGGAACACAAAGTTTCTTTTCACTTGCAAACTCCAGTCCATATGTATATATATAGGGAGGTACTAGCTCAAACTCGGTTTTACAGTGAAAACTGCAGGAAATTCAAAACGGCACTAGGAAAAAGACTGAGAAACCAGAGTAAAAGTTTCTCCTGCAACCCGTTCCCTTTGTGCTAGATGAACAAACTTCTCTCCACATGCTCAGTTCTGAGAGATAAGTGTGTGTGAAAGCCTTCCTTCACCTAGCTTGTTGGGAACACAAAGTTTCTTTTCACTTGCAAACTCCACTCCATACATATATATGGGGACGTACTAGCTCCAGCTCGGTTTTACAGTGAAAAATGCTGGAACTTCAAACCGGCACTAGGAAACAGACTGAGATACCAGAGTAAAAGTTTCCCCTGCAACCCGTTCCCTTTGTGCTAGACGAACGAAAGTCTCTCCACATGCTAAGTTATGAGAGATAAGTGTGTGTAAAAGCCGTACTTCACCTAGCTTGTTGGGAACACAAAGTTTCTTTTCACTTGCAAACTCCACTCCATACATATATATGGGGAGGTACTAGCTCCAAATCGGTTTTACAGTGAAAACTGCAGGAACTTCAAACCGGCACTAGGAAACAGACTGAGAAACCAGAGTAAAAGTTTCTCCTGCAACCCGTTCCATTTGTGCTAGATGAACGAACGTCTCTCCACATGCTCAGTTCTGAGAGATAAGTGTTGTGAAAGCCGTCCTTCACCTAGCTTGTTGGGAACACAAAGTTTCTTTTCACTTGGAAACTCCACTCCATACATATATATGGGGAGGTACTAGCTCCAACTCGGTTTTACAGTGAAAACTGCAGGAACTTCAAACCGGCACTAGGAAACAGACTGAGAAACCAGAGTAAATGTTTCACCTGCAACCCGTTCCATTTGTGCTAGATGAACGAACGTCTCTCCACATGGTCAGTTCTGAGAGATAAGTGTGTGTGAAAGCCGTCCTTCACCTAGCTTGTTGGGAACACAAACTTTCTTTTCACTTGCAAACTCCAGTCCATACATATATATGGGGAGGTACTAGCTCCAACTCGGTTTTACAGTGAAACCTGCAGGAACTTGTAACCGGCACTAGGAAACAGACTGAGAAACCACAGTAAAAGTTTCTCCTGCAACCCGTTCCCTTTGTGTTAGATGAACGAACGTCTCTCCACATGCACAGTTCTGAGAGATAAGTGTGTGTGAAAGCCGTCCTTCACCTAACTTGTTGGGAATACAAAGTTTCTTTTCACTTGCAAACTACAGTTAGTACATATATTTGGGGAGGTACTAGCTCCAACTCGATTTTACAGTGAAAACTGCAGGAACATCAAAACGGCACTAGGAAACAGACTGAGAAACCAGAGTAAAAGTTTCTCCTGCAACCCGTTCCCTTTGTGCTAGATGAACGAACGTCTCTCCACATGCTCAGTTCTGAGAGATAAGTGTGTGTGAAAGCCGTCCTTCACCTAGCTTGTTGGGAACACAAAGTTTATATTCACTTGCAAACTCCACTCCATACATATATATGGGGAGGTACAAGCTCCAACTCGGTTTTACAGTGAAAACTGCAGGAACATCAAAACGGCACTAGGAAAAAGACTGAGAAACCAGAGTAAAAGTTTCTCCTGCAACCCGTTCCCTTTGTGCTAGATGACCAAACTTCTCTCCACATGCTCAGTTCTGAGAGATAAGTGTTGTGAAAGCCGTCCTTCACCTAGCTTGTTGGGAACACAAAGTTTCTTTTCACTTGCAAACTCCACTCCATACATATATATGGGGAGGTACTAGCTCCAACTCGGTTTTACAGTGAAAACTGCAGGAACTTCAAACCGGCTCTAGGAAACAGACTGAGATACCAGGGTAAAAGTTTCTCCTGCAAACCGTTCCCTTTGTGCTAGATGAACGAAAGTCTCTCCACATGCTAAGTTATGAGAGATAAGTGTGTGTAAAAGCCGTACTTCACCTTGCTTGTTGGGAGCACAAAGTTTCTTTTCACTTGCAAACTCCACTCCATACATATATATGGGGAGGTACTAGCTCCAAATCGGTTTTACAGTGAAAACTGCAGGAAATTCAAACCGGCACTAGGAAACAGACTGAGAAACTAGAGTAAAATTTCACCTGCAACCCGTTCCCATTGTGCTAGATGAACGAAAGTCTCTCCACATGCTCAGGTCTGAGAGATAAGTGTGTGTGAAAGCTGTACTTAAACTAGCTTGTTGGGAACACAAAGTTTCTTTTCACTTGCAAACTCCAGTCCATACATGTATATGGGGAGGTACTAGCTCCAACTCGGTTTTACAGTGAAAACTGCAGGAACTTCAAACAGGCACTAGGAAACAGACTGAGAAACCAGAGTAAAAGTTTCTCCTGCAACCCGTTCCCTTTGTGCTAGATGAACGAAAGTCTCTCCACATGCTCAGTTCTGAGAGATAAGTGTGTGTGGAAGCCGTCCTTCACCTAGCTTGTTGGGAACACAAAGTTTCTTTTCCCTTGCAAACTCCACTCCATACATATATATGGGGAGGTACTAGATCCAACTCGGTTTTACAGTGAAAACTGCAGGAACTTCAAACCGGCACTAGGAACAGACTGAGAAACCAGAGTAAAATTTCTCCTGCAACCCGTTCCCTTTGTGCTAGATGAAGGAACGTCTCTCCACATGCTCAGTTCTGAGAGATAAGTGTGTGTGAAAGCCGTCCTTCACCTAGCTTGTTGGGAACACAAAGTTTCTTTTCACTTGCAAACTCCACTCCGTACATATATATGGGGAGGTACTAGCTCCAACTCGGTTTTACAGTGCAAATTGCAGGAACTTCAAACAGGCACTAGGAAACAGACTGAGAAACCAGAGTAAATGTTTCTCCTGCAACCCGTTCCCTTTGTGCTAAATGAACGAACGTCTCTCCACATGCTCATTTCTGAGAGATAATTGTGTGTGAAAGCCGTACTTCAAATAGCTTGTTGGGAACACAAAGTTTCTTTTCACTTGCAAACTCCACTCCATAGATATATATGGGGAGGTACTAGCTCCAACTCGGTTTTACAGTGAAAACTGCAGGAACTTCAAAAAGGCACTAGGAAACAGACTGTGAAACCAGAGTAAAATTTCACCTGCAACCCGTTCCCATTGTGCTAGATGAACGAAAGTCTCTCCACATGCTCAGTTCTGAGAGATAAGTGTGTGTGTAAGCCGTCCTTCACCTAGCTTGTTGGGAACACAAAGTTTCTTTTCACTTGCAAACTCCACTCCATACATATATATGGGGAGGTACTAGCTCCAACTCGGTTTTACAGTGAAAACTGCAGGAACTTCAAAACGGCACTAGGAACAGTCTGAGAAACCAGAGTAAAAGTTTCTCCTGCAACCCGTTCCCTTTGTGCTAGATGAAGGAACGTCTCTCCACATGCTCAGTTCTGAGAGATAAGTGTGTGTGAAAGCCGTCCTTCACCTAGCTTGTTGGGAACACAAAGTTTCTTTTCACTTGCAAACTCCAATCCATACATATATATGGGGAGGTACTAGCTCCAACTCGGTTTTACAGTGCAAACTGCAGGAACTTCAAACAGGCACTAGGAAACAGACTGAGAAACCAGAGTAAAAGTTTCTCCTGCAAACCGTTCCATTTTTCTAGATGAACGAACTTCTCTACACATGCTCAGTTCTGAGAGATAAGTGTGTTGAAAGCCGACCTTAGACTAGCTTGTTGGGAACACAAAGTTTCTTTTCACTTGCAAACTCCAGTCCATACATATATATGGGGAGGACAAGCTCCAACTCGGTTTTACAGTTAAAACTGCAGGAACTTCAAACCGGCACTAGGAAACAGACTGAGAAACCAGAGTAAAAGTTTCTCCTGCAACACGTTCCCTTTGTGCTAGATGAACGAACGTCTCTCCACATGCTCAGTTCTGAGAGATAAGTGTGTGTGAAAGCCGTCCTTCACCTAGCTTGTTGGGAACACAAAGTTTTTTTCACTTGCAAACTCCACTCCATACTTATATATGGGGAGGTACAAGCTCCAACTCGTTTTTACAGTGAAAAGTGCAGGAAATTCAAACCGGAACTAGGAAACAGACTGAGAAACCAGAGTAAAAGATTCTCCTGCAACCCGTTCCCTTTGTGCTAGATGAACGAACGTCTCTCCACATGCTCAATTCTGAGAGATAAGTGTGTGTGAAGCCGTCCTTCACCTAGCTTGTTGGGAACACAAAGTTTCTTTTCAATTGCAAACTCCACTCCTTACATATATATGGGGAGGTACCAGCTCCAACACGGTTTTACAGTGAAAACTGCAGGAATTTCAATCCGGCACTAGGAAACAGACTGAGAAACCAGAGTAAAAGTTTCTCCTGCAACCCGATCCCTTTGTGCTAGATGAACGAACGTCTCTCCACATGCTCAGTTCTGATAGATTATTGTGTGTGAAAGCCGTCCTTCACCTATCTTGTTGGGAACACAAAGTTTCTTTTCACTTGCAAACTCCACTCCATACATATATATGGGGATTTACTAGCTCCAAATAGGTTTTACAGTGAAAAATGCAGGAACTTCAAACCGGCGCTAGGAAACAGACTGAGAGCCCAGAGTAAAAGTTTCTCCTGCAACCCGTTCCAAATATGCTAGATGAACGAACGTCTCTCCACATGCTCAGTTCTGAGAGATAAGTGTGTGTTAAAGCCGTCCTTCACCTAGCTTGTTGGGAACACAAACTTTCTTTTCACTTGCCAACTCCAGTCCATATGTATATATATGGAGGTACTAGCTCAAACTCGGTTTTACAGTGAAAACTGCAGGAAGTTCAAACTGGCACTAGGAAACAGACTGAGAAACCAGATTAAAAGTTTCTCCTGCAACCCGTTCCCTTTGTGCTAGATGAACGAACGTCTCTCCACATGCTCACTTCTGAGAGAAAAGTGTGTGTATGCCGTCCTTCACCTAGCTTGTTGGGAATACAAAGTTTCTTTTCTCTTGCAAACCCCACTCCATACATATATATGGGGAGGTACTAGCTCAAACTCGGTTTTACAGTGAAAATTGCAGGAACTTCAAACCGACACTAGGAAACAGACTGAGAAAGCAGAGTAAAAGTTTCTCCTGCAACCCGTTCCGTTTGTGCTAGATGAACGAACGTCACTCCACATGCTCAGTTCTGAGAGATATTTGTGTGGGAAAGCCGTTCTTCACAAAGATTGTTAGGAACACAAAGTTTCTTTTTACTTGCAATCCCCACTCCATACATATATATGGGGAAGTACTAGCTCCAACTCGGTTTTACAGTGAAAACTGCAGGAACTTGTAACCGGCACTAGGAAACAGACGGAGACCCAGAGTTAAAGTTTCTCCTGCAACCCTTTCCCTTTTTGCTAGATGAACGAACGTCTCTCCACATGCTCAGATCTGACAGATAAGTGTGTGTGAAAGCCGTCCTTCAAATAGCTTGTTGGGAACACAAAGTTTATTTTCACTTGCAAACTCCACTCCATACATATATATGGGGAAGTACAAGCTCCAACTCGGTTTTACAGTGAAAACTGCAGGAACATCAAAACGGCACTAGGAAAAATACTGAGAAACCAGAGTAAAAGTTTCTCCTGCAACCCGTTCCCTTTGTGCTAGATGAACGAACGTCTCTCCACATGCTCAGTTCTGAGAGATAAGTGTGTGTGAAAGCCGTCCTTCACCTAGCTTGTTGGGAACACAAAGTTTCTTTTTAATTGCAAACTCCACTCCATACATATATATGGGGACGTACTAGCTCCAACTCGGTTTTACAGTGAAAACTGCAGGAAATTCAAACCGGCACTAGGAAACAAACTGAGATACCAGAGTAAAAGTTTCTCCTGCAACCCGCTCCCTTTGTGCTAGATGAACGAACGTCTCTCCACATGCTAAGTTATTAGAGATAAGTGTGTGTAAAAGCCGTACTTCACCTAGCTTGTTGGGAACACAAAGTTTCTTTTCACTTGCAAACTCCACTCCATACATATATATGGGGAGGTACTAGCTCCAAATCGGTTTTACAGTGAAAACTGCAGGAACTTCAAAACGGCACTAGGAAACAGACTGAGAAACCAGAGTAAAATTTCACCTGCAACCCGTTCCCATTGTGCTGGATGAACGAAAGTCTCTCCACATGCTCAGGTCTGAGAGATAAGTGTGTGTGAAAGCCGCACTTAAACTAGCTTGTTGGGAACACAAAGTTTTTTTTCACTTGCAAACTCCAGTCCATACATATATATGGGGAGGTACTAGCTCCAACTCGGTTTTACAGTGAAAACTGCAGGAACTTCAAACCGGCACTAGGAAACAGACTGAGAAACCAGAGTAAAAGTTTCTCCTGCAACCCGTTCCCTTTGTGCTAGATGAACGAACGTCTCTCCACATGCTCAGTTCTGAGAGATAAGTGTGTGTGAAAGCCGTCCTTCACCTAGCTTGTTGGGAACACAAAGTTTCTTTTCACTTGCAAACTCCACTCCATACATATATATGGGGAGGTACTAGCTCCAACTCGGTTTTACAGTGAAAACTGCAGGAACTTCAAACCGGCACTAGGAACAGACTGAGAAACCAGAGTAAAAGTTTCTACTGCAACCCGTTCCCTTTGTGCTAGATGAAGGAACGTCTCTCCACATGCTCAGTTCTGAGAGATAAGTGTGTGTGAAATCCGTACTTCACCTAGCTTGTTGGGAACACAAAGTTTCTTTTCACTTGCAAACCCCAATCCATACATATATATGGGGAGGTACTAGCTCCAACTAGGTTTTACAGTGAAAACTGCAGGAACTTCAAACAGGCACTAGGAAACAGACTGAGAAACCAGAGTAAATGTTTCTCCTGCAACCCGTTCCCTTTGTGCTAAATGAAAGAACGTCTCTCCACATGCTCATTTCTGAGAGATAAGTGTGTGTGAAATCCGTACTTCACCTAGCTTGTTGGGAACACAAAGTTTCTTTTCACTTGCAAACTCCAATCCATACATATATATGGGGAGGTACTAGCTCCAACTCGGTTTTACAGTGCAAACTGCAGGAACTTCAAACAGGCACTAGGAAACACACTGAGAAACCAGAGAAAAAGTTTCTCCTGCAACCCGTTCTCTTTGTGCTAGATGAACGAACGTCTCTCCACATGCTCAGTTCTGAGAGATAAGTGTGTGTGAAAGCCGTCCTTCACCTAGCTTGTTGGGAACACAAAGTTTCTTTTCACTTGCAAACTCCACTGCATACATATATATGGGGAAGTACTAGCTCCAACTCGGTTTTACAGTGAAAACTGCAGGAACTTGTAACCGGCACTAGGAAACAGACGGAGACCCAGAGTTAAAGTTTCTCCTGCAACCCTTTCCCTTTTTGCTAGATGAACGAACGTCTCTCCACATGCTCAGATCTGAGAGATAAGTGTGTGTGAAAGCCGTCCTTCACCTAGCTTGTTGGGAACACAAAGTTTATTTTCACTTGCAAACTCCACTCCATACATATATATGGGGAAGTACAAGCTCCAACTCGGTTTTACAGTGAAAACTGCAGGAACATCAAAACGGCACTAGGAAAAATACTGAGAAACCAGAGTAAAAGTTTCTCCTGCAACCCGTTCCCTTTGTGCTAGATGAACGAACGTCTCTCCACATGCTCAGGTCTGAGAGATAAGTGTGTGTGAAAGCCGTCCTTCACCTAGCTTGTTGGGAACACAAAGTTTCTTTTCACTTGCAAACTCCACTCCATACATATATATGGGGAGGTACTAGCTCCAACTCGGTTTTACAGTGAAAACTGCAGGAACTTCAAACCGGCACTAGGAACAGACTGAGAAACCAGAGTAAAAGTTTCTACTGCAACCCGTTCCCTTTGTGCTAGATGAAGGAACGTCTCTCCACATGCTCAGTTCTGAGAGATAAGTGTCTGTGAAATCCGTCCTTCACCTAGCTTGTTGGGAACACAAAGTTTCTTTTCACTTGCAAACTCCAATCCATACATATATATGGGGAGGTACTAGCTCCAACTCGGTTTTACAGTGAAAACTGCAGGAACTTCAAACAGGCACTAGGAAACAGACTGAGAAACCAGAGTAAATGTTTCTTCTGCAACCCGTTCCCTTTGTGCTATATGAACGAACGTCTCTCCACATGCTCATTTCTGAGAGATAAGTGTGTGTGAAACCCGTACTTCACCTAGCTTGTTGGGAACACAAAGTTTCTTTTCACTTGCAAATCCAATCCATACATATATATGGGGAGGTACTAGCTCCAACTCGGTTTTACAGTGCAAACTGCAGGAACTTCAAACAGGCACTAGGAAACACACTGAGAAACCAGAGTAAAAGTTTCTCCTGCAACCCGTTCTCTTTGTGCTAGATGAACGAACGTCTCTCCACATGCTCAGTTCTGAGAGATAATTGTGTTTGAAAAGCGTCCTTCACCTAGCTTGTTGGGAACACAAAGTTTATTTTCACTTGCAAACTCCAATCCATACATATATATGGGGAGGTACTAGCTCCAACTCGGTTTTACAGTGAAAACTGCAGGAACATCAAACAGGCACTAGGAAACAGACTGAGAAACCAGAGTAAAAGTTTCTCATGCAACCCGTTCCCTTTGTGCTAGATGAACGAACGTCTCTCCACATGCGCATTACTGAGAGATAAGTGTGTGTGAAAGCCGTCCTTCACCTAGCTTGTTGGGAACACAAAGTTTCTTTTCACTTGAAACTCCACTCCTTACATATATACAGGGAGGTACAAGCTCCAAATCGGTTTTACAGTGAAAACTGCAGGAACTTCAAACCGGCACTAGGAAACAGACTGAGAAACCAGAGTAAAAGTTTCTCCTGCAACCCGTTCCATTTGTGCTAGATGAACGAACGTCTCTCCACATGCTCAGTTCTGAGAGATATGTGTGTGTGAAATCCGTACTTCAACTAGCTTGTTGGGAACACAAAGTTTCTTTTCACTTGCAAACTCCACTCCATACATATATATGGGGAGGTACTAGCTCCAACTCGGTTTTACAGTGAAAACTGCTGGAACTTCAAACCGGCACTAGGAAACAGACTGAGAAACCAGAGTAAAAGTTACTCCTGCAACCCCTTCCCTTTGTGCTAGATGAACGAACGTCTCTCCACATGCTCATTTGTGAGAGAAAATTGTGTGAGAAAGCCGTCCTTCAGCTAGCTTGTTGGGAATACAAAGTTTCTTTTCACTTGCAAACTCCAGTACATACATATATATGGGGAGGTACTAGCTCCAACTCGGTTTTACTGTGAAAACTGCAGGAACTTCAAACCGGCACTAGGAAACAGACTGAGAACCCAGAGTAAAAGTTTCACCTGCAACCCGTTCCCTTTGTGCTAGATGAACGAACCTCTCTCCACATGCTCAGTTCTGATAGATAAGTGTGTGGAAAAGCCGTCCTTCACCTAGCTTGTTGGGAACACAAAGTTTCTTTTAACTTGCAAACTCAACTCCATACATATATATGGGGAGGTACTAGCTCCAAATCGGTTTTACAGTGAAAACTGCAGGAATTCAAAACGGCACTAGGAAACAGACTGAGAAACCAGAGTAAAATTTCACCTGCAACCCGTTCCCTTTGTGCTAGATGAACGAAAGTCTCTCCACATGCTCAGGTCTGAGAGATAACTGTGTGTGAAAGCCGCACTTTAACTAGCTTGTTGGGAACACAAAGTTTCTTTTCACTTGCAAACTCCAGTCCATACATATATATGGGGAGGTACTAGCTCCAACTCGGTTTTACAGTGAAAACTGCAGGAACTTCAAACCGGCACTAGGAAACAGACTGAGAAACCAGAGTAAAAGTTTCTCCTGCAACCCGTTCCCTTTGTGCTAGATGAACGAACGTCTCTCCACATGCTCAGTTCTGAGAGATAAGTGTGTATGAAAGCCGTCCTTCACCTAGCTTGTTGGGAACACAAAGTTTCTTTTCACTTGCAAACTCCACTCCATACATATATATGGGGAGGTACTAGCTCCAACTCGGTTTTACAGTGAAAACTGCAGGAACTTCAAACCGGCACTAGGAACAGACTGAGAAACCAAAGTAATAGTTTCTCCTGCAACCCGTTCCCTTTGTGCTAAATGAACGAACGTCTCACCACATGCTCATTTCTGAGAGATAAGTGTGTGTGAAATCCGTACTTCACCTAGCTTGTTGGGAACACAAAGTTTCTTTTCACTTGCAAACTCCAATCCATACATATATATGGGGAGGTACTAGCTCCAACTCGGTTTTACAGTGCAAACTGCAGGAACTTCAAACAGGCACTAGGAAACAGACTGAGAAACCAGAGTAAAAGTTTCTCCTGCAACCCGTTCTCTTTGTGCTAGATGAACGAACGTCTCTCCACATGCTCAGTTCTGAGAGATAATTGTGTTTGAAAACCGACCTTCACCTAGCTTGTTGGGAACACAAAGTATATTTTCACTTGCAAACTCCACTCCATACATATATATGGGTGGTACTAGATCCAACACGGTTTTACACTGAAAAATGCAGGAACTTCAAACCGGTTCTAGGAAAGAGACTGAGAAACCAGAGTAAAAGTTCCTCCTGCAACCCGTTCTCTTTGTGCTAGATGAACGAACGTCTCTCCACATGCCCAGTTCTGAGAGATAAGTGTGTGAGAAAGCCGTCCTTCACCTAGCTTGTTGGGAACACAAAGTTTCTTTTCACTTACAAACTCCACTCCATACATATATATGGGGAGGTACTAGCTTCAACTCGGTTTTACAGTGAAAACTGCAGGAACTTCAAACCGGCACTAGGAAACAGACTGAGAAACCTGAGTAAAAGTTACTCCTGCATCCCGTTCTCTTTGTGCTAGATGAACGAACGTCTCACCACATGCTCAGTTCCGAGTGATAAGTGTGTGTGAAAGCCGTCATTCACCTAGCTTGTTGGGAACAGAAAGTTTCTTTTCACTTGCAAACTCCACTCCATACATATATATGGGGATTTACTAGCTCCAAATCGGTTTTACAGTGAAAACTGCAGGAACTTCAAACCGGCACTAGGAAACAGACTGAGAACCCAGAGTAAAAGTTTCTCCTGCATCCCGTTCAGTTTGTGCTAGATGAACGATCGTCTCTCCACATGCTCAGTTCTGAGAGATAAGAGTGTGTGAAAGCCGTCCTTCACCTAGCTTGTTGGGAACACAAACTTTCTTTTCACTTGCAAACTCCAGTCCATATGTATATATATAGGGAGGTACTAGCTCAAACTCGGTTTTACAGTGAAAACTGCAGGAAATTCAAACTGGCACTAGGAAACAGACTGAGAAACCAGAGTAAAAGTTTCTCCTGCAACCCGTTCCCTTTGTGCTAGATGAACGAACGTCTCTCCACATGCTCTCTTCTGAGAGATAAGTGTGTGTAAGCCGTCCTTCACCTAGCTTGTTGGGAATACAAAGTTTCTTTTCACTTGCAAACCCCACTCCATACATATATATGGGGAGGTACTAGCTCAAACTCGATTTAACAGTGAAAACTGCAGGAACTTGTAACCGGCACTAGGAAACAGACTGAGACCCAGAGTAAAAGTTTCTCCTGCAACCCGTTCTGTTTGTGCTAGATGAACGAACGTCTCTCCACATGCTCAGTTCTGAGAGATATTTGTGTGGGAAAGCCCTTCTTCACAAAGCTTGTTGGGAACACAAAGTTTCTTTTTACTTGCAATCCCCACTCCATATATATATATGGGGAAGTACTAGCTCCAACTCGGTTTTACAGTGAAAACTGCAGGAACTTGTAACAGGCACTAGGAAACAGACTGAGACCCAGAGTAAAAGTTTCTCCTGCAACCCTTTCCCTTTTTGCTAGATGAACGAACGTCTCTCCACATGCTCAGATCTGAGAGATAAGTGTGTGTGAAAGCCGTCCTTCACCTAGCTTGTTGGGAACACAAAGTTTATTTTCACTTGCAAACTTCACTCCATACATATATATGGGGAAGTACAAGCTCCAACTCGGTTTTACAGTGAAAACTGCAGGAACATCAAAACGGCACTAGGAAAAATACTGAGAAACCAGAGTAAAAGTTTCTCCTGCAACCCGTTCCCTTTGTGCTAGATGAACGAACTTCTCTCCACATGCTCAGTTCTGAGAGATAAGTGTGTGTGAAAGCCGTCCTTCACCTAGCTTGTTGGGAACACAAAGTTTCTTTTCAATTGCAAACTTCACTCCATACATATATATGGGGACGTACTAGCTCCAACTCGGTTTTACAGAGAAAACTGCAGGAAATTCAAACCGGCACTAGGAAACAGACTGAGATACCAGAGTAAAAGTTTCTATTGCAACCCGCTCCCTTTGAGCTAGATGAACGAACGTCTCTCCACATGCTAAGTTATGAGAGATAAGTGTGTGTAAAAGCCGTCCTTCACCTAGCTTGTTGGGAACACAAAGTTTCTTTTCACTTGCAAACTCCACTCCATACATATATATGGGGAGGTACTAGCTCCAAATCGGTTTTACAGTGAAAACTGCAGGAATTTCAAAACGGCACTAGGAAACAGACTGAGAAACCAGAGTAAAATTTCACCTGCAACCCGTTCCCATTGTGCTAGATGAACGAAAGTCTCTCCACATGCTCAGGTCTGAGAGATAACTGTGTGTGAAAACCGCACTTAAACTAGCTTGTTGGGAAAACAAAGTTTCTTTTCACTTGCAAACTCCAGTCCATACATATATATGGGGAGGTACTAGCTCCAACTCGGTTTTACAGTGAAAACTGCAGGAACTTCAAACCGGCACTAGGAAACAGACTGAGAAACCAGAGTAAAAGTTTCTCCTGCAACCCGTTCCCTTTGTGCTAGATGAACGAACGTCTCTCCACATGCTCAGTTCTGAGAGATAAGTGTGTGTGAAAGCCGTCCTTCACCTAGCTTGTTGGGAACACAAAGTTTCTTTTCAGTTGCAAACTCCACTCCATACATATATATGGGGAGGTACTAGCTCCAACTCGGTTTTACAGTGAAAACTGCAGGAAATTCATACCGGCACTAGGAACAGACTGAGAAACCAGAGAAAATGTTTCTACTGCAACCCGTTCCCTTTGTGCTAGATGAAGGAACGTCTCTCCACATGCTCAGTTCTGAGAGATAAGTGTGTGTGAAATCCGTCCTTCACCTAGCTTGTTGGGAACACAAAGTTTCTTTTCACTTGCAAACCCCAATCCATACATATATATGGGGAGGTACTAGCTCCAACTCTGTTTTACAGTGCAAACTGCAGGAACTTCAAACAGGTAATAGGAAACAGACTGAGAAAACAGAGTAAAAGTTTCTCCTGCAACCTGTTCCCTTTGTGCTAAATGAACGAACGTCTCTCCACATGCTCATTTCTGAGAGATAAGTGTGTGTGAAATCCGTACTTCACCTAGCTTGTTGGGAACACAAAGTTTCTTTTCACTTGCAAACTCCAATCCATATATATATATGGGGAGGTACTAGCTCCAACTCGGTTTTACAGTGCAAACTGCAGGAACTTCAAACCGGTTCTAGGAAAGAGACTGAGAAACCAGAGTAAAAGTTCCTCCTGCAACCCGTTCCCTTTGTGCTAGATGAACGAACGTCTCTCCACATGCTCAGTTCTGAGAGATAAGTGTGTGAGAAAGCCGTCCTTCACCTAGCTTGTTGGGAACACAAAGTTTCTTTTCACTTACAAACTCCATACCATACATATATATGGGGAGGTACTAGCTCCAACTCGGTTTTACAGTGAAAACTGCAGGAACTTCAAACCGGCACTAGGAAACAAACTGAGAAACCTGAGTAAATGTTACTCCTCCATCCCGTTCTCTTTGTGCTAGATGAACAAACGTCTCACCACATGCTCAGTTCCGAGTGATAAGTGTGTGTGAAAGCCGTCCTTCACCTAGCTTGTTGGGAACAAAAAGTTTCTTTTCACTTGCAAACTCCACTCAATATATATATATGGGGAGGTACAAGCTCCAACTCGATTTTACAGTGAAAACTGCAGGAACTTCAAACCGGCACTAGGAAACAGACTGATAAACCAGAGTAAAAGTTTCTCCTGCAACCCTTTCCCTTTGTGCTAGATGAACGAACGTCTCTCCACATGCTCAGTTGTGAGAGAAAATTGTGTGAGAAAGCCGTCCTTCAGCTAGCTTGTTGGGAATACAAAGTTTCTTTTCACTTGCAAACTCCAGTCCATACATATATACGGGGAGGTACTAGCTCCAACTCGGTTTTACTGTGAAACTGCAGGAACTTCAAACCGGCACTAGGAAACAGACTGAGAACCCAGAGTAAAAGTTTCTCCTGCAACCCGTTCCCTTTGTGCTAGATGAACGAACCTCTCTCCACATGCTCAGTTCTGAGAGATAAGTGTGTGGGAAAGCCGTCCTTCACCTAGCTTGTTGGGAACACAAAGATTCTTTTCACTTGCAAACTCAACTCCATACATATATATGGGGAGGTACTAGCTCCAACTCGGTTTTACAGTGAAAACTGCAGGAACATCAAACCGGCACTAGGAAACAGACTGAGAAACCAGAGTAAAAGTTTCCCCTGCAACCCGTTCCCTTTGTGCTAGATGAACGAACGTCTCTCCACATGCGCATTTCTGAGAAATAAGTGTGTGTGAAAGCCGTCCTTCACCTAGCTTGTTGGGAAAACAAAGTTTCTTTTCACTTGCAAACTCCACTCCATACATATATATCGGGAGGTACAAGCTCCAAATCGGTTTTACAGTGAAAACTGCAGGAAATTCAAACCGGCACTAGGAAACAGACTGAGAAACCAGAGTAAAAGTTTCTCCTGCAACCCGTTCCCTTTGTGCTAGATGAACGAACGTCTCCCCACATGCTCAGTTCTGAGAGTGATGTGTGTGTGAAAGCCGTCCTTCACCTAGCTTGTTGAGAACACAAAGTTTCTTTTCACTTGCAAACTCCACTCCATACATATATATGGGGAGGTACTAGCTCCAACTCGATTTTACAGTGAAAACTGCAGGAAATTCAAACCGGGACTAGGAAACAAACTGAGAAACCAGAGTAAAAGTTACTCCTGCAACCCGTTCCTTTGTGCTAGATGAACGAACCTCTCTCCCCATGCTCAGTTCTGAGAGATAATTGTGTTTGAAAACCGACCTTCACCTAACTTGTTGGGAACACAAAGTTTCTTTTCACTTGCAAACTCCAATCCATACATATATATGGGGAGGTACTAGCTCCAACTCGGTTTAACAGTGAAAACTGCAGGAACTTCAAACCGGCAGTAGGAACAGACTGAGAAACCAGAGTAAAAGTTTCTCCTGCAACCCGTTCCCTTTGTGCTAGATGAAGGAACGTCTCTCCACATGCTCAGCTCTGAGAGATAAGTGTGTGTGAAAGCCGTCCTTCACCTAGGTTGTTGGGAACACAAAGTTTCTTTTCACTTGCAAACTCCAATCCATACATATATATGGGGAGGTACTAGCTCCAACTCGGTTTTACAGTGCAAACTGCAGGAACTTTAAACAGGCACTAGGAAACAGATTTAGAAACAGAGTAAATGTTTCTCCTGCAACCCGTTCCCTTTGTGCTAAATGAACGAACGTCTCTCCACATGCTCATTTCTGAGAGATAAGTGTGTGTGAAATCCGTACTTCACCTAGCTTGTTGGGAACACAAAGTTTCTTTTCACATGCAAATTCCAATCCATACATATATATGGGGAGGTACAAGCTCCAACTCGCTTTTACAGTGAAAACTGCAGGAACATCAAACCGGCACTAGGAAACAGACTGAGAAACCAGAGTAAAAGTTTCTACTGCAACCCGTTCCCTTTGTGCTAGATGAACGAACGTCTCTCCACATGCTCAGTTCTGAGAGATAAGTGTGTGTGAAAGCCGTCCTTCACCTAGCTTGTTGGGAACACAAAGTTTCTTTTCACTTGCAAACTCCACTCCATACATATATATGGGGAGGTACAAGCTCCAAATCGGTTTTACACTGAAAACTGCAGGAACTTCAAACCGGCACTAGGAAACAGACTGAGAAACCAGAGTAAAAGTTTCTCCTGCAACCCGTTCCTTTGTGCTAGATGAACGAACGTCTCTCCACATGCTCAGTTCTGAGAGATATGTGTGTGTGAAAGCCGTACTTCAACTAGCTTGTTGGGAACACATAGATTCTTTTCACTTGCAAACTCCACTCCATACATATATATGGGGAGGTACTAGCTCCAACTCGGTTTTACAGTGAAAACTGCAGGAACTTCAAACCGGCACTAGGAAACAGACTGAGAAACCAGAGTAAAAGTTTCTCCTGCAACCCGTTCCCTTTGTGCTAGATGAACGAACGTCTCCCCACATGCTCAGTTCTGAGAGAGATGTGTGTGTGAAAGCCGTCCTTCACCTAGCTTGTTGGGAACACAAAGTTTCTTTTCACTAGCAAACTCCAGTCCATACATATATATGGGGAGGTACTAGCTCCAACTCGATTTTACAGTGAAAACTGCAGGAAATTCAAACCGGCACTAGGAAACAAACTGAGAAACCAGAGTAAAAGTTACCATTGCAACCCGTTCCCTTTGTGCTAGATGAACGAACCTCTCTCCCCATGCTCAGTTCTGAGAGATAATTGTGTTTGAAAACCGACCTTCAACTAACTTGTTGGGAACACAAAGTTCCTTTTCACTTGCAAACTCCACTCCATACATATATATGGGTGGTACTAGCTCCAACACTGTTTTAGAGTGAAAACTGCAGGAAATTCAAACCAGCGCTAGGAAAGAGACTGAGAAACCAGAGTAAAAATTCCTCCTGCAACCCGTTCCCTTTGTGCTAGAAGAACGAACGTCTCTCCACATGCTCATTTCTGAGAAATAAGTGTGTGTGAAAGCCGTCCTTCACCTAGCTTGTTGGGAACACAAAGTTTCTTTTCACTTACAAACTCCACTCCATACATATGTATGGTGAGGTACTAGCTCCAACTCGGTTTTACAGTGAAAACTGCAGGAAATTCAAACCGGCACTAGGAAACAAACTGAGAATCCAGAGTAAAAGTTACCCCTGCAACCCGTTCCCTTTGTGCTAGATGAACGAACGTCTCTCCACATGCTCAGTTCTGAGAGATAAGTGTGTGTGAAAGCCGTCCTTCACCTAGCTTGTTGGGAACACAAAGTTTCTTTTCACTTACAAACTCCACTCCTTACATATATATGGGGAGGTACTAGCTCCAACTAGGTTTTACAGTGAAAACTGCAGGAACTTCAAACCGGCACTAGGAAACAGACTGAGAAACCAGAGTAAAAGTTTCTCCTGCATCACGTTCCCTTTGTGCTAGATGAACGAACGTCTCACCACATGCTCAGTTCCGAGTGATAAGTGTGTGTGAAAGCCGTACTTCACCAAGCTTGTTGGGAAGACAAAGTTTCTTTTCACTTGCAAACTCCACTCCATACATATATATGGGGAGGTACAAGCTCCAAATCGGTTTTACACTGAAAACTGCAGGAACTTCAAACCGGCACTAGGAAACAGACTGAGAAACCAGAGTAAAAGTTTCTCCTGCAACCCGTTCCTTTGTGCTAGATGAACGAACGTCTCTCCACATGCTCAGTTCTGAGAGATATGTGTGTGTGAAAGCCGTACTTCAACTAGCTTGTTGGGAACACAAAGATTCTTTTCAATTGCAAACTCCACTCCATACATATATATGGGGAGGTACTAGCTCCAACTCGGTTTTACAGTGAAAACTGCAGGAACTTCAAACCGGCACTAGGAAACAGACTGAGAAACCAGAGTAAAAGTTTCTCCTGCAACCCGTTCCCTTTGTGCTAGATGAACGAACGTCTCCCCACATGCTCAGTTCTGAGAGAGATGTGTGTGTGAAAGCCGTCCTTCACCTAGCTTGTTGGGAACACAAAGTTTCTTTTCACTAGCAAACTCCAGTCCATACATATATATGGGGAGGTACTAGCTCCAACTCGATTTTACAGTGAAAACTGCAGGAAATTCAAACCGGCACTAGGAAACAAACTGAGAAACCAGAGTAAAAGTTACCATTGCAACCCGTTCCCTTTGTGCTAGATGAACGAACGTCTCTCCCCATGCTCAGTTCTGAGAGATAATTGTGTTTGAAAACCGACCTTCAACTAACTTGTTGGGAACACAAAGTTCCTTTTCACTTGCAAACTCCACTCCAAACATATATATGGGTGGTACTAGCTCCAACACTGTTTTAGAGTGAAAACTGCAGGAAATTCAAACCAGCGCTAGGAAAGAGACTGAGAAACCAGAGTAAAAATTCCTCCTGCAACCCGTTCCCTTTGTGCTAGAAGAACGAACGTCTCTCCACATGCTCATTTCTGAGAAATAAGTGTGTGTGAAAGCCGTCCTTCACCTAGCTTGTTGGGAACACAAAGTTTCTTTTCACTTACAAACTCCACTCCATACATATATATGGTGAGGTACTAGCTCCAACTCGGTTTTACAGTGAAAACTGCAGGAAATTCAAACCGGCACTAGGAAACAAACTGAGAATCCAGAGTAAAAGTTACCCCTGCAACCCGTTCCCTTTGTGTTAGATGAACGAACGTCTCTCCACATGCTCAGTTCTGAGAGATAAGTGTGTGTGAAAGCCGTCCTTCACCTAGCTTGTTGGGAACACAAAGTTTCTTTTCACTTACAAACTCCACTCCTTACATATATATGGGGAGGTACTAGCTCCAACTCGGTTTTACAGTGAAAACTGCAGGAACTTCAAACCGGCACTAGGAAACAGACTGAGAAACCAGAGTAAAAGTTTCTCCTGCATCCCGTTCCCTTTGTGCTAGATGAACGAACGTCTCACCACATGCTCAGTTCCGAGTGATAAGTGTGTGTGAAAGCCGTACTTCACCAAGCTTGTTGGGAACACAAAGTTTCTTTTCACTTGCAAACTCCACTCCATACATATATATGGGGAGGTACAAGCTCCAAATCGGTTTTACACTGAAAACTGCAGGAACTTCAAACCGGCACTAGGAAACAGACTGAGAAACCAGAGTAAAAGTTTCTCCTGCAACCCGTTCCTTTGTGCTAGATGAACGAACGTCTCTCCACATGCTCAGTTCTGAGAGATATGTGTGTGTGAAAGCCGTACTTCAACTAGCTTGTTGGGAACACAAAGATTCTTTTCACTTGCAAACTCCACTCCATACATATATATGGGGAGGTACAAGCTCCAAATCGGTTTTACACTGAAAACTGCAGGAACTTCAAACCGGCACTAGGAAACAGACTGAGAAACCAGAGTAAAAGTTTCTCCTGCAACCCGTTCCTTTGTGCTAGATGAACGAACGTCTCTCCACATGCTCAGTTCTGAGAGATATGTGTGTGTGAAAGCCGTACTTCAACTAGCTTGTTGGGAACACAAAGATTCTTTTCACTTGCAAACTCCACTCCATACATATATATGGGGAGGTACTAGCTCCAACTCGATTTTACAGTGAAAACTGCAGGAAATTCAAACCGGCACTAGGAAACAGACTGAGAAACCAGAGTAAAAGTTTCTCCTGCAACCCGTTCCCTTTGTGCTAGATGAACGAACGTCTCCCCACATGCTCAGTTCTGAGAGAGATGTGTGTGTGAAAGCCGTCCTTCACCTAGCTTGTTGGGAACACAAAGTTTCTTTTCACTAGCAAACTCCAGTCCATACATATATATGGGGAGGTACTAGCTCCAACTCGATTTTACAGTGAAAACTGCAGGAAATTCAAACCGGCACTAGGAAACAAACTGAGAAACCAGAGTAAAAGTTACCATTGCAACCCGTTCCCTTTGTGCTAGATGAACGAACGTCTCTCCCCATGCTCAGTTCTGAGAGATAATTGTGTTTGAAAACCGACCTTCAACTAACTTGTTGGGAACACAAAGTTCCTTTTCACTTGCAAACTCCACTCCAAACATATATATGGGTGGTACTAGCTCCAACACTGTTTTAGAGTGAAAACTGCAGGAAATTCAAACCAGCGCTAGGAAAGAGACTGAGAAACCAGAGTAAAAATTCCTCCTGCAACCCGTTCCCTTTGTGCTAGAAGAACGAACGTCTCTCCACATGCTCATTTCTGAGAAATAAGTGTGTGTGAAAGCCGTCCTTCACCTAGCTTGTTGGGAACACAAAGTTTCTTTTCACTTACAAACTCCACTCCATACATATATATGGTGAGGTACTAGCTCCAACTCGGTTTTACAGTGAAAACTGCAGGAAATTCAAACCGGCACTAGGAAACAAACTGAGAATCCAGAGTAAAAGTTACCCCTGCAACCCGTTCCCTTTGTGTTAGATGAACGAACGTCTCTCCACATGCTCAGTTCTGAGAGATAAGTGTGTGTGAAAGCCGTCCTTCACCTAGCTTGTTGGGAACACAAAGTTTGTTTTCACTTACAAACTCCACTCCTTACATATATATGGGGAGGTACTAGCTCCAACTCGGTTTTACAGTGAAAACTGCAGGAACTTCAAACCGGCACTAGGAAACAGACTGAGAAACCAGAGTAAAAGTTTCTCCTGCATCCCGTTCCCTTTGTGCTAGATGAACGAACGTCTCACCACATGCTCAGTTCCGAGTGATAAGTGTGTGTGAAAGCCGTACTTCACCAAGCTTGTTGGGAACACAAAGTTTCTTTTCACTTGCAAACTCCACTCCATACATATATAAGGGGAGGTACAAGCTCCAACTCGGTTTTACAGTGAAAACTGCAGGAACTTCAAACAGGCACTAGGAAACAGACTGAGAAACCAGAGTAAAATTTCCCCTGCAAACCGTTCCCTTTGGGCTTGATGAACGAACGTCTCTCCACATGCTCAGTTGTGAGACATAATTGTGTGGGAAAGCCGTCCTTCAGCTAGCTTGTTGGGAATACATAGTTTCCTTTCACTGGCAAACTCCAGTCCATACATATATATGGGGTGGTTCTAGCTCCAACTCGGTTTTACTGTGAAAACTGCAGGAACATCAAACCGGCACTAGGAAACAGACTGAGAAACCAGAGTAAAAGTTTCTCCTGCAACCCGTTCCCTTTGTGCTAGATGAACGAACCTCTCTCCACATGCTCAGTTCTGAGAGATAAGTGTGTGGGAAAGCCGTCCTTCACCTAGCTTGTTGGGAACACAAAGTTTCTTTTCACTTGCAAACTCCAATCCATACATATATATGGGGAGGTACTAGCTCCAACTCGGTTTTACAGTGCAAACTGCAGGAACTTCAAACAGGCACTAGGAAACAGATTTAGAAACCAGAGAAAATGTTTCTCCTGCAACCCGTTCCCTTTGTGCTAAATGAACGAACGTCTCTCCACATGCTCATTTCTGAGAGATAAGTGTGTGTGAAATCCGTACTTCACCTAGCTTGTTGGGAACACAAAGTTTCTTTTCACTTGCAAACTCCAATCCATACATATATAGGGGGAGGTACTAGCTCCAACTCGGTTTTACAGTGCAAACTGCAGGAACATCAAACAGGCACTAGGAAACAGACTGCGAAACCAGAGTAAAAGTTTCTCCTGCAACCCGTTCCCTTTGTGCTAGATGAACGAACGTCTCTCCACATGCTCATTTGTGAGAGAAAATTGTGTGAGAAAGCCGTCCTTCAGCTAGCTTGTTGGGAATACAAAGTTTCTTTTCACTTGCAAACTCAGTACATACATATATATGGGGAGGTACTAGCTCCAACTCGGTTTTACTGTGAAAACTGCAGGAACTTCAAACCGGCACTAGGAAACAGACTGAGAACCCAGAGTAAAATTTTCTCCTACAACCCGTTCCCTTTGTGCTAGATGAACGAACCTCTCTCCACATGCTCAGTTCTGATAGATAAGTGTGTGGAAAGCCGTCCTTCACCTAGCTTGTTGGGAACAAAAAGTTTCTTTTCACTTGCAAACTCCACTCCATACATATATATGGGGAGGTACAAGCTCCAACTCGGTTTTACAGTGAAAACTGCAGGAACATCAAACCGGCACTAGGAAACAGACTGAGAAACCAGAGTAAAAGTTTCTCCTGCAACCCGTTCCCTTTGTGCTAGATGAACGAACGTCTCTCCACATGTGCATTTCTGAGAGATAAGTGTGTGTGAAAGCCGTCCTTCACCTAGCTTGTTGGGAACACAAAGTTTCTTTTCACTTGCAAACTCCACTCCATACATATATATGGGGAGGTACAAGCTCCAAATCGGTTTTACAGTGAAAACTGCAGGAACTTCAAAACGGCACTAGGAAACAGACTGAGATACCAGAGTAAAAGTTTCTCCTGCAACCCGTTCCCTTTGTGCTAGATGAACGAACGTCTCTACACATGCTCAGTTCTGAGAGATATGTGTGTGTGAAAGCCGTACTTCAACTAGCTTGTTGGGAACACAAAGTTTCTTTTCACTTGCAAACTCCACTCCATACATATATATGGGGAGGTACTAGCTCCAACTCGGTTTTAGAGTGAAAACTGCAGGAACTTCAAACCGGCACTAGGAAACAGACTGAGAAACCAGAGTAAAAGTTTCTCCTGCAACCCGTTCCCTTTGTGCTAGATGAACGAACGTCTCCCCACATGCTCAGTTCTGAGAGAGATGTGTGTGTGAAAGCCGTCCTTCACCTAGCTTGTTGGGAACACAAAGTTTCTTTTCACTTGCAAACTCCAGTCCATACATATATATGGGGAGGTACAAGCTCCAACTCGATTTTACAGTGAAAACAGCAGGAAATTCAAACCGGCACTAGGAAACAAACTGAGAAACCAGAGTAAAAGTTTCCCCTGCAACCAGTTCCCTTTGTGCTAGATGAACGAACGTCTCTCCCCATGCTCAGTTCTGAGAGATAATTGTGTTTGAAAACCGACCTTCACCTAACTTGTTGGGAACACAAAGTTTCTTTTCACTTGCAAACTCCACTCCATACATATATATGGGTGGTACAAGCTCCAACTCTGTTTTAGGGTGAAAACTGCAGGAAATTCAAACCGGCGCTAGGAAAGAGACTGAGAAACCAGAGAAAAAATTCCTCCTGCAACCCGTTCCCTTTGTGCTAGAAGAACGACCGTCTCTCCACATGCTCAGTTCCGAGTGATAAGTGTGTGTGAAAGCCGTACTTCACCAAGCTTGTTGGGAACACAAAGTTTCTTTTCACTTGCAAACTCCACTCCATACATATATAAGGGGAGGTACAAGCTCCAACTCGGTTTTACAGTGAAAACTGCAGGAACTTCAAACCGGCACTAGGAAACAGACTGAGAATACAGAGTAAAATTTCCCCTGCAAACCGTTCCATTTGGGCTAGATGAACGAACGTCTCTCCACATGCTCAGTTGTGAGAGATAATTGTGTGGGAAATCCGTCCTTCAGCTAGCTTGTTGGGAATACAAAGTTTCCTTTCACTTGCAAACTCCAGTCCATACATATATATGGGGAGGTACAAGCTCCAACTCGGTTTTACTGTGAAAACTGCAGGAACTTCAAACCGGCACTAGGAAAAAGACTGAGAAACCAGAGTAAAAGTTTCTCCTGCAACCCGTTCCCTTTGTGCTAGATGAACGAACGTCTCTACACATGCTCAGTTCTGAGAGATAAGTGTGTGTGAAAGCCGTACTTCAACTAGCTTGTTCGGAACACAAAGTTTCTTTTCACTTGCAAACTCCACTCCATACATATATATGGGGAGGTACTAGCTCCAACTCGGTTTTACAGTGAAAACTGCAGGAACTTCAAACCGGCACTAGGAAACAAACTGAGAAACCAGAGTAAAAGTTACCCCTGCAACCAGTTCCCTTTGTGCTAGATGAACGAACGTCTCTCCCCATGCTGAGTTCTGAGAGATAATTGTGTTTGAAAACCGACCTTCACCTAACTTGTTGGGAACACAAAGTTTCTTTTCACTTGCAAACTCCACTCCATACATATATATGGGTGGTACAAGCTCCAACACTGTTTTAGGGTGAAAACTGCAGGAAATTCAAACCGGCGCTAGGAAAGAGACTGAGAAACCAGAGTAAAAATTCCTCCTGCAACCCGTTCCCTTTGTGCTAGAAGAACGAACGTCTCTCCACATGCTCAGTTCTGAGAGATAAGTGTGTGTGAAAGCCGTCCTTCACATAGCTTGTTGGGAACACAAAGTTTCTTTTCACTTACAAACTCCACTCTATACATATATATGGGGAGGTACTAGCTCCAACTCGGTTTTACAGTGAAAACTGCAGGAAATTCAAACCGGCACTAGGAAACAAACTGAGAATCCAGAGTATAAGTTACCCTGCAACCCGTTCCCTTTGTGCTAGATGAACGAACGTCTCTCCACATGCCCAGATCTGAGAGATAAGTGTGTGTGAAAGCCGTCCTTCACCTAGCTTGTTGGGAAAACAAAGTTTCTTTTCATTTACAAACTCCACTCCTTACATATATATGGGGAGATTCTAGCTCCAACTCGGTTTTACAGTGAAAACTGCAGGAACTTCAAACCGGCACTAGGAAACAGACTGAGAAACCAGAGTAAAAGTTTCTCCTGCATCCCGTTCCCTTTGTGCTAGATGAACGAACGTCTCACCACATGCTCAGTTCCGAGTGATATGTGTGTGTGAAAGCCGTACTTCACCAAGCTTGTTGGGAACACAAAGTTTCTTTTCACTTGCAAACTCCACTCCATACATATATAAGGGGAGGTACAAGCTCCAACTCGGTTTTACAGTGAAAACTGCAGGAAGTTCAAACCGGCACTAGGAAACAGACTGAGAAACCAGAGTAAAATTTCCCCTGCAAACCGTTCCAATTGGGCTAGATGAACGAACGTCTCTCCACATGCTCAGTTGTGAGAGATAATTGTGTGGGAAAGCCGTCCTTCAGCTAGCTTGTTGGGAATACAAAGTTTCCTTTCACTTGCAAACTCCAGTCCATACATATATATGGGGTGGTACAAGCTCCAACTCGGTTTTACTGTGAAAACTGCAGGAACTTCAAACCGGCACTAGGAAACAGACTGAGAAACCAGAGTAAAACTTTCTCCTGCATCCCGTTCCCTTTGTGCTAGATGAACGAACGTCTCACCACATGCTCAGTTCCGAGTGATAAGTGTGTGTGAAAGCCGTACTTCACCAAGCTTGTTGGGAACACAAAGTTTCTTTTCACTTGCAAACTCCACTCCATACATATATAAGGGGAGGTACAAGCTCCAACTCGGTTTTACAGTGAAAACTGCAGGAACTTCAAACCGGCACTAGGAAACAGACTGAGAAACCAGAGTAAAATTTCCCCTGCAAACCGTTCCATTTGGGCTAGATGAACGAACGTCTCTCCACATGCTCAGTTGTGAGAGATAATTGTGTGGGAAAGCCGTCCTTCAGCTAGCTTGTTGGGAATACAAAGTTTCCTTTCACTTGCAAACTCCAGTCCATACATATATATGGGGTGGTACAATCTCCAACTTGGTTTTACTGTGAAAACTGCAGGAACTTCAAACCGGCACTAGGAAACAGACTGAGAAACCAGAGTAAATGTTTCTCCTGCAACCCGTTCCCTTTGTGCTAGATGAACGAACCTCTCTCCACATGCTCAGTTCTGAGAGATAAGTGTGTGGGAAAGCCGTCCTTCTCCTAGCTTGTTGGGAACACAAAGTTTCTTTTCACTTGCAAACTCCACTCCATACATATATATGGGGATATACTAGCTCCAACTCAGTTTTACAGTGAAAACTGCAGGAACATCAAAACGGCACTAGGAAACAGACTGAGAAACCAGAGTAAAAGTTTCTCCTGCAACCCGTTCCCTTTGTGCTAGATGAACGAACGTCTCTCCACATGCGCAGTTCTGAGAGATAAGTGTGTGTGAAAGCCGTCCTTCACCTAGCTTGTTGGGAACACAAAGTTTCTTTTCACTTGCAAACTCCACTCCATACATATATATGGGGAGGTATAAGCTCCAAATCGGTTTTACAGTGAAAACAGCAGGAACTTGAAAACGGCACTAGGAAACAGACTGAGAAACCAGAGTAAAAGTTTCTACTGCAACCCGTTCCTTTGTGCTAGATGAACGAACGTCTCTCCACATGCTCAGTTCTGAGAGATAAGTGTGTGTGAAAGCCGTAGTTCAACTAGCTTGTTCGGAACACAAAGTTTCTTTTCACTTGCAAACTCCACTCCATACATATATATGGGGAGGTACTAGCTCCAACTCGGTTTTACAGTGAAAACTGCAGGAACTTCAAACCGGCACAAGAAACAGACTGAGAAACCAGAGTAAAAGTTTCTACCGCAACACGTTCCATTTGTGCTAGATGAACGAACGTCTCTCCACATGCTCATTTCTGAGATAAGTGTGTGTGAAAGCCGTCCTTCAACTAGCTTGTTGGGAACACAAAGTTTCTTTTCACTTGCAAACTCCAATCCTTACATATACATGGGTAGGTACTAGCTCCAACTCGGTTTTACACTGCAAACTGCAGGAACTTCAAACCGGCACTAGGAAACAGACTGAGAAACCAGAGTAAAAGTTTCTCCTGCAACACGTTCCCTTTGTGCTAGATGAACGAACTTCTCTCAACATGCTCAGTTCTGAGAGATAAGTGTGTGTGAAAGCCGTACTTCACCTAGCTTGTTGGGAACACAAAGTTTCTTTTCACTTGCAAACTCCAATCCATACATATATATGGGGAGGTACTAGCTCCAACCCGGTTTTACAGTGAAAACTGCAGGAATTTCAAACCGGCACTATTAAAAAGACTGAGAAACCAGAGTAAAAGTTTCTCCTGCAACCCGTTCCCTTTGTGCTAGATGAACGAAAGTCTCTCCACATGCTCAGTTCTGAGAGATAAGTGTGTGTGAAAGCCGTCCTTCACCTATCTTGTTGGGAGCACAAAGTTTCTTTTCACTTGCAAACTCCACTCCATACATATATATGGGGAGGTACAAGCTCCAAATCATTTTTACAGTTAAAACTGCAGGAACATCAAACCGGCACTAGGAAACAGACTGAGAAACCAGAGTAAAAGTTTCTCCTGAAACCCGTTCCCTTTTTCCTAGATGAAAGAAAGTCTCACCACATGCCCAGTTCCGAGTGATAAGTGTGTGTGAAAGCCGTCCTTCACCTAGCTTGTTGGGAACACAAAGTTTCTTTTCACTTGCAAACTACACTCCATACATATATATGGGGAGGTACAATCTCCAACTCGGTTTTACAGTGAAAACTGCAGGAACTTCAAACCGGCACTAGGAAACAGACTGAGAAACCAGAGTAAAAGTTTCCCCTGCAACCCGTTCCCTTTGTGCTAGATGAACGAACGTCTCTTCACATGCGCAGTTCTGAGAGATAAGTGTGTGTGAAAGCCGTCCTTCACCTAGCTTGTTGGGAACACAAAGTTTCTTTTCACTTGCTAACTCCACTCCATACATATATATGGGGAGGTACAAGCTCCAAATCGGTTTTACAGTGAAAACTGCAGGAACTTCAAACAGGCACTAGGAAACAGACTGAGAAAACAGAGTAAAAGTTTCTCCTGCAACCCATTCCCTTTGTGCTAGATGAACGAACGTCTCTCCACATGCTCATTTCTGAGAGATAAGTGTGTGTGAAAGCCGTACTTCACCTAGCTTGTTGGGAACACAAAGTATCTTTTCACTTGCAAACTCCACTCCATACATATATATGGGTAGATACTAGCTCCAACTCGGTTTTACAGTGAAAAATGCAGGAACATCAAACCGGCACTAGGAAACAGACTGAGAAACCAGAGTAAAAGTTTCTCCTTCAACCCGTTCCCTTTGTGCTAGATGAACGAACGTCTATCCACATGCGCATTTCTGAGAGATAAGTGTGTGTGAAAGCCGTCCTTCACCTAGCTTGTTGGCAACACAAAGTTTCTTTTCACTTGCAAACTCCACTCCATACATATATATGGGGAGGTACAAGCTCCAACTCGGTTTTACAGTGAAAATTGCAGGAACTTCAAACCGGCACTAGGAAACAGACTGAGAAACCAGAGTAAAAGTTTCCCCTGCAACCCGTTCCCTTTGTGCTAGATGAACGAACGTCTCTCCACATGCTCAGTTGTGAGAGAAAATTGTGTGGGAAAGCCGTCCTTCAGCTAGCTTGTTGGGAATACAAAGTTTCTTTTCACTTGCAAACTCCAGTCCATACATATATATTGGGAGGTACTAGCTCCAACTCGGTTTTACAGTGAAAACTGCAGGAACTTCAAAACGGCAATAGGAAACAGACTGAGAAACCAGTGTAAAATTTTCTCCTACTACCCGTTAACTTTGTGCTAGATGAACGAACGTCTCTCCACATGCTCAGTTCTGAGAGATAAGTGTGTGTGAAAGCCGTCCTTCACCTAGATTGTTGGGAACACAAAGTTTCTTTTCAGTTTCAAACTCCACTCCATACATATATATGGAGAGGTACTAGCTCCAACTCGGTTTTACAGTGAAAACTGCAGGAACTTCAAACCGGCACTAGGAAACAGACTGAGAAACCAGAGTAAAAGTTTCTCCTGCAACACTTTCCCTTTGTGCTAGATGAACGAACGTCTCTCCACATGCTCATTTCTGAGATATAAGTGTGTGTGAAAGCCGTCCTTCACCTAGCTTGTTGGGAACACAAAGTTTCTTTTCACTTGCAAACTCCAATCCATACATATATATGGGGAGGTACTAGCTCCAACTCGGTTTTACAGTGAAAACTGCAGGAACTTCAAACCGGCACTAGGAAACAAACTGAGAAACCAGAGTAAAAGTTTCACCTGCAACCCGTTCCCTTTGTGCTAGATGAACGAACGTGTCTCCACATGCTCAGTTCTGAGAGATAAGTGTGTGTGAAAGACGTCCTTCACCTATCTTGTTGGGAACACAAAGTTTATTTTCACTTGCAAAGTCCACTCCATACATATATATGGGGAGGTACAAGCTCCAACTCCGTTTTACAGTGAAAACTGCAGGAACTTCAAACCGGCACTAGGAAACAAACTGAGAAACCAGAGTAAAAGTTTCACCTGCAACCCGTTCCCTTTTTGCTAGATGAACGAACGTCTCTCCACATGCTCAGTTGTGAGAGATAATTGTGTGGGAAAGCCGTCCTTCAGCTAGCTTGTTGGGAATACAAAGTTTCTTTCACTTGCAAACTCCAGTCCATATACATATATGGGTTGGTTCTAGCTCCAACTCGTTTTTACAGTGAAAACTGCAGGAATTTCAAACAGGCACTAGGAAACAAACTGAGAAACCAGAGTAAAAGTTTCTCCTGCCAACCGTTCCCTTTGTGCTAGATGAACGAACGTCTCTCCACATGCTCAGTTCTGAGAGATAAGTGTGTGGGAAAGCGGCCCTTCACCTAGCTTGTTAGGAACAAAAAGTTTCTTTTCACTTGCAAACTCCACTCCATACATATATATGGGGAGGTACTAGCTCCAAATTTCTTTTACAGTGAAATAAGCAGGAACTTCAAACCGGCACTAGGAAACAGACTGAGAAACCAGAGTAAAAGTTTTTCCCGCAACCCGTTCCTTTTGTGCTAGATGAACGAACGTCTCTCCACATGCTCAGTTCTGAGAGATAAATGTGTGTGAAACCCTTCCTTCACCTAGCTTGTTGGGAACACAAAGTTTCTTTTCACTTGCAAACTCCACTCCATACATATATATGGGGAGGTACTATCTCCAACTCGGTTTTACAGTGAAAACTGCAGGAACTTCCAACCGGCACTAGGAAACAGACTGAGAAACCAGAGTAAAACTTTCTCCTGCAACCCTTTCCTTTGTGCTAGATGAACGAACGTCTCTCCACATGCTCAGTTGTGAGAGACAATTGTGTGGGAAAGCCGTCCTTCAGCTAGCTTGTTGGGAATACAAAGTTTCTTTTCACTTGCAAACTCCAGTCCATACATATATATTGGGAGGTACTAGCTCCAACTCGGTTTTACAGTGAAAACTGCAGGAACTTCAAAACGGCAATAGGAAACAGACTGAGAAACCAGAGTAAAATTTTCTCCTACTACCCGTTAACTTTGTGCTAGATGAACGAACGTCTCTCCACATGCTCAGTTCTGAGAGATAAGTGTGTGTGAAAGCCGTCCTTCACCTAGATTGTTGGGAACACAAAGTTTCTTTTCAGTTTCAAACTCCACTCCATACATATATATGGGGAGGTACTAGCTCCAACTCGGTTTTACAGTGAAAACTGCAGGAACTTCAAACCGGCACTAGGAAACAGACTGAGAAACCAGAGTAAAAGTTTCTCCTGCAACACGTTCCCTTTGTGCTAGATGAACGAACGTCTCTCCACATGCTCATTTCTGAGATATAAGTGTGTGTGAAAGCCGTCCTTCACCTAGCTTGTTGGGAACACAAAGTTTCTTTTCACTTGCAAACTCCAATCCATACATATATATGGGGAGGTACAAGCTCCAACTCCGTTTTACAGTGAAAACTGCAGGAACTTCAAACCGGCACTAGGAAACAAACTGAGAAACCAGAGTAAAAGTTTCACCTGCAACCCGTTCCCTTTGTGCTAGATGAACGAACGTCTCTCCACATGTTCAGTTGTGAGAGATAATTGTGTGGGAAAGCCGTCCTTCAGCTAGCTTGTTGGGAATACAAAGTTTCTTTTCACTTGCAAACTCCAGTCCATACATATATATGGGTTGGTTCTAGCTCCAACTCGTTTTTACAGTGAAAACTGCAGGAATTTCAAACAGGCACTAGGAAACAAACTGAGAAACCAGAGTAAAAGTTTCTCCTGCCACCCGTTCCCTTTGTGCTAGATGAACGAACGTCTCTCCACATGCTCAGTTCTGAGAGATAAGTGTGTGGGAAAGCGGCCCTTCA
Organism: Camelus dromedarius; assembly: GCF_036321535.1. Lineage (NCBI taxonomy): Eukaryota > Metazoa > Chordata > Mammalia > Artiodactyla > Camelidae > Camelus > Camelus dromedarius. The sequence goes on along the minus strand of NC_087441.1, from coordinate 86,533,780 downwards.
CCTAGCTTGTTAGGAACAAAAAGTTTCTTTTCACTTGCAAACTCCACTCCATACATATATATGGGGAGGTACTAGCTCCAAATCTCTTTTACAGTGAAAAAAGCAGGAACTTCAAACCGGCACTAGGAAACAGACTGAGAAACCAGAGTAAAAGTTTTTCCCGCAACCCGTTCCCTTTGTGCTAGATGAACGAACGTCTCTCCACATGTTCAGTTGTGAGAGAAAATTGTGTGGGAAAGCCGTCCTTCAGCTAGCTTGTTGGGAATACAAAGTTTCTTTTCACTTGCAAACTCCAGTCCATACATATATATTGGGAGGTACTAGCTCCAACTCGGTTTTACAGTGAAAACTGCAGGAACTTCAAAACGGCAATAGGAAACAGACTGAGAAACCAGTGTAAAATTTTCTCCTACTACCCGTTAACTTTGTGCTAGATGAACGAACGTCTCTCCACATGCTCAGTTCTGAGAGATAAGTGTGTGTGAAAGCCGTCCTTCACCTAGATTGTTGGGAACACAAAGTTTCTTTTCAGTTTCAAACTCCACTCCATACATATATATGGAGAGGTACTAGCTCCAACTCGGTTTTACAGTGAAAACTGCAGGAACTTCAAACCGGCACTAGGAAACAGACTGAGAAACCAGAGTAAAAGTTTCTCCTGCAACACTTTCCCTTTGTGCTAGATGAACGAACGTCTCTCCACATGCTCATTTCTGAGATATAAGTGTGTGTGAAAGCCGTCCTTCACCTAGCTTGTTGGGAACACAAAGTTTCTTTTCACTTGCAAACTCCAATCCATACATATATATGGGGAGGTACTAGCTCCAACTCGGTTTTACAGTGAAAACTGCAGGAACTTCAAACCGGCACTAGGAAACAAACTGAGAAACCAGAGTAAAAGTTTCACCTGCAACCCGTTCCCTTTGTGCTAGATGAACGAACGTGTCTCCACATGCTCAGTTCTGAGAGATAAGTGTGTGTGAAAGACGTCCTTCACCTATCTTGTTGGGAACACAAAGTTTATTTTCACTTGCAAAGTCCACTCCATACATATATATGGGGAGGTACAAGCTCCAACTCCGTTTTACAGTGAAAACTGCAGGAACTTCAAACCGGCACTAGGAAACAAACTGAGAAACCAGAGTAAAAGTTTCACCTGCAACCCGTTCCCTTTTTGCTAGATGAACGAACGTCTCTCCACATGCTCAGTTGTGAGAGATAATTGTGTGGGAAAGCCGTCCTTCAGCTAGCTTGTTGGGAATACAAAGTTTCTTTCACTTGCAAACTCCAGTCCATATACATATATGGGTTGGTTCTAGCTCCAACTCGTTTTTACAGTGAAAACTGCAGGAATTTCAAACAGGCACTAGGAAACAAACTGAGAAACCAGAGTAAAAGTTTCTCCTGCCACCCGTTCCCTTTGTGCTAGATGAACGAACGTCTCTCCACATGCTCAGTTCTGAGAGATAAGTGTGTGGGAAAGCGGCCCTTCACCTAGCTTGTTAGGAACAAAAAGTTTCTTTTCACTTGCAAACTCCAATCCATACATATATATGGGGAGGTACTAGCTCCAACTCTGTTTTACAGTGCAAACTGCAGGAACTTCAAACAGGCACTAGGAAACAGACTGAGAAACCAGAGTAAATGTTTCTCCTGCAACCCGTTCCCTTTGTGCTAGATGAACGAACGTGTCTCCACATGCTCAGTTCTGAAAGATAAGTGTGTGTGAAAGACGTACTTCACCTATCTTGTTGGGAACACAAAGTTTCTTTTCACTTGCAAAATCCACTCCATACATATATATGGGGAGGTACAAGCTCCAACTCCGTTTTACAGTGAAAACTGCAGGAACTTCAAACCGGCACTAGGAAACAAACTGAGAAACCAGAGTATAAGTTTCTCCTGCAACCCGTTCCCTTTGTGCTAGATGAACGAACGTCTCTCCACATGCTCAGTTGTGAGAGATAATTGTGTGGGAAAGCCGTCCTTCAGCTAGCTTTTTGGGAATACAAAGTTTCTTTTCACTTGCAAACTCCACTCCATACATATATATGGGTTGGTTCTAGCTCCAACTCGGTTTTACAGTGAAAACTGCATGAACTTCAAACCGGCACTAGGAAACAAACTGAGAAACCAGAGTAAAAGTTTCTCCTGCCACCCGTTCCCTTTGTGCTAGATGAACGAACGTCTCTCCACATGCTCAGTTCTGAGAGATAAGTGTGTGGGAAAGCCGCCCTTCACCTAGCTTGTTAGGAACAAAAAGTTTCTTTTCACTTGCAAACTCCACTCCATACATATATATGGGGAGGTACTAGCTCCAAATCTCTTTTACAGTGAAAAAAGCAGGAAATTCAAACAGGCACTAGGAAAAAGACTGAGAAACCAGAGTAAAAGTTTCTCCGGCAACCCGTTCCTTTTGTGCTAGATGAACGAACGTCTCTCCACATGCTCAGTTCTGAGAGATAAGTGTGTGTGAAAGCCGTCCTTCACCTAGCTTGTTGGGAACACAAAGTTTCTTTTCACTTGCAAACTCCACTCCGTACATATATATAGGGAGGTACTATCTCCAACTCGGTTTTACAGTGAAAACTGCAGGAACTTCCAACCGGCACTAGGAAACAGACTGAGAAACCAGAGTAAAAGTTTCTCCTGCAACCCGTTCCCTTTATTCTAGATGAACGAAAGTCTCTCCACATGCTCAGTTCTGAGAGATAAGTGTGTGTGAAAGCCGTCCTTCACTTAACTTGTTGGGAACACAAAGATTCTTTTCACTTACAAACACCAATCCATACATATATATGGGGAGGTCGGTTTGACAGTGAAACCTGCAGGAACTTCAAACCGGCACTAGGAAACAGACTGAGAAACCAGAGTAAAAGTTTCTCCTGTAACCCGTTCCCTTTGTGCTAGATGAACGAACGTCTCTCCACATGCTCAGTTCTGAGAGATATGTGTGTGTGAAAGCCGTGTTTCACCTAACTTGTTGAGAACACAAAGTTTCTTTTCACTTGCAAACTCCACTCCATACATATTTATGGGGAGGTACTAGCACCCACTCGGTTTTACAGTGAAAACTGCAGGAACTTCAAACAGGCACTAGGAAACAGACTGAGAAACCAGAGTAAAATTTCTCCTGCAACCCGTTCCCTTTGTTCTAGGTGAACGAACGTCTCTCCACATGCTCAGTTCTGAGAGATAAGTGTGTGTGAAAGCCGTCCTTCAACTAGCTTGTTGGGAACACAATGTTACTTTTCACTTGCAAACTCCACTACATACATATATATGGGGAGGTACTAGCTCCAACTCGGTTTTACAGTGAAAACTGCAGGAACTTTAAACCGGCACTAGGAAACAGACTGAGAAACCAGAGTAAAAGTTTCTCCTGCAACCCGTTCCCTTTGTGCTAGATGAACAAACGTCTCTCCACATGCTCAGTTGTGAGAGATAATTGTGTGGGAAAGCCGTCCTTCAGCTAGCTTGTTGGGAATACAAAGTTTCTTTTCACTTGCTAACTCCAGTCCATACATATATATGGGGTGGTACTAGCTCCAACTCGGTTTTACAGTGAAAACTGCAGGAACTTCAAACCGGCACTAGGAAACAAACTGAGAAACCAGAGTCAAAGTTTCTCCTGCAACCCGTTCCCTTTGTGCTAGATGAACGAACATCTCTCCACATGCTCAGTTCTGAGATATAAGTGTGTGTGAAAGCCGTCCTTCACCTAGCTTGTTGGGAACACAAAGTTTCTTTTCACTTGCAAACTCCACTCCATACATATATATGGGGAGGTACAAGCTCCAACACGTTTTTACAGTGAAAACTGCAGGAACATCAAACCGGCACTAGGAAACAGACTGAGAAACCAGAGTAAAAGTTTCTCCTGCAACCCGTTCCCTTTGTGCTAGATGAACGAACGTCTCACCACATGCTCAGTTCCGAATGATAAGTGTGTGTGAAAGCCGTCCTTCAACTAGCTTGTTGGGAACACAAAGTTTCTTTTCACTTGCAAACTCCACTCCATACATATATATGGGGAGGTACAAGCTCCAACTCGGTTTTACAGTGAAAAGTGCAGGAACTTCAAACCGGCACTAGGAAACAGACTGAGAAACCAGAGTAAAAGTTTCTCATGCAACCCGTTCCCTTTGTGCTAGATGAACGAACTTCTCTCCACATGCTCAGTTGTGAGAGATAATTGTGTGGGAAAGCCGTCCTTCAGCTAGCTTGTTGGGAATACAAAGTTTCTTTTCACTTGCAAACACCAGTCCATACATATATATGGGTTGGTTCTAGCTCCAACTCGGTTTTACAGTGAAAACTGCAGGAACTTCAAACCGGCACTAGGAAACAAACTGAGAAACCAGAGTAAAAGTTTCTCCTGCCACCCGTTCCCTTTGTGCTAGATGAACGAACGTCTCTCCACATGCTCAGTTCTGAGAGATAAGTGTGTGGGAAAGCCGCCCTTCACCTAGCTTGTTAGGAACAAAAAGTATCTTTTCACTTGCAAACACCAATCCATACATATATATGGGGAGGTCGGTTTGACAGTGAAAACTGCAGGAACTTCAAACCGGCACTAGGAAACAGACTGAGAAACCAGAGTAATAGTTTCTCCTGCAAACCGTTCCCTTTGTGCTAGATGAACGAACGTCTCTCCACATGCTCAGTTCTGAGAGATAAGTGTGTGTGAAAGCCGTCTTTCACCTAGCTTGTTGGGAACACAAAGTTTCTTTTCCCTTGCAAACTCCACTCCATACATATATATGGGGAGGTACTAGCACCCACTCGGTTTTACAGTGAAAACTGCAGGAACTTCAAACCGGCACTAGGAAACAGACTGAGAAACCAGAGTAAAAGTTTCTCCTGCAACCCGTTCCCTTTGTGCCAGATGAACAAACGTCTCTCCACATGCTCAGTTCTGAGAGATAAGTGTGTGTGAAAGCCGTCCTTCAACTAGCTTGTTGGGAACACAAAGTTACTTTTCACTTGCAAACTCCACTACATAAATATATATGGGGAGGTAGTAGCTCCAACTCGGTTTTACAGTGAAAACTGCAGGAACTTCCAACCGGCACTAGGAAACAGACTGAGAAACCAGAGTAAAAGTTTCTCCTGCAACCCGTTCCCTTTGTGCTAGATGAACGAACGTCTCACCACATGCTCAGTTCCGAGTGATAAGTGTGTGTGAAAGCCGTCCTTCACCTAGCTTGTTGGGAACACAAAGTTTCTTTTCACTTGCAACTCCACTCCATACATATATATGGGGAGGTACAAGCTCCAACTCGGTTTTACAGTGAAAACTGCAGGAACTTCAAACCGGCACTAGGAAACAGACTGAGAAACCAGAGTAAAAGTTTCTCCTGCAACCCGTTCCCTTTGTGCTAGATGAACGAACGTCACTCCACACGCTCAGTTGTGAGAGATAATTGTGTGGGAAAGCCGTTCTTCAGCTAGCTTGTTTGGAACACAAAGTTTCTTTTCACTTGCTAACTTCAGTCCATACATATATATGGGGTGGTACTAGCTCCAACTCGGTTTTACAGTGAAAACTGCAGGAACTTCAGACCGGCACTATGAAACAAACTGAGAAACCAGAGTAAAATTTCTCCTGCAACCCGTTCCCTTTGTGCTAGATGAACGAACGTCTCTCCACATGCTCAGTTCTGAGATATAAGTGAGTGTGAAAGCCGTCCTTCACCTAGCTTGTTGGGAACACAAATATTCTTTTCACTTGCAAACACCACTCCATACATATATATGGGGAGGTCGGTTTGACAGTGAAAACTGCAGGAACTTCAAACCGGCACTAGGAAACAGACTGAGAAACCAGAGTAAAAGTTTCTCCTGCAACCCGTTCCCTTTGTGCTTGATGCACGAACGTCTCTCCACTTGCTCAGTTCTGAGAGATAATTGTGTGTGAATGCCGTCCTTCACCTAGCTTGTTGGCAACACAAAGTTTCTTTTCACTTGCAAACTCCACTCCATACATTTATATGGGATTTTACTAGCTCCAACTCGGTTTTACACTGAAAAATGCAGGAACTTCCAACCGGCTCTAGGAAACAGACTGAGAAACCAGAGTAAATGTTTCTCCTGCAACCCGTTCCCTTTGTGCTAAATGAACGAACGTCTCTCCACATGCTCTGTTCTGAGAGATAAGTGTGTGTGAAAGCCGTACTTCACGTAGCTTGTTGGGAACACAAAGTTTCTTTTCACTAGCAAACTCCACTCCAAACATATATATGGGGAGATACTAGCTCCAACTGGGTTTTACAGTGAAAACTGCAGGAACTTCAAACCGCTCTAGGAAACAGGCTGAGAAACCAGAGTAAAAGTTTCTCCTGCAACACGTTCCCTTTGTGCTAGATGAACGAACGTCTCTCCACATGCTCAGTTCTGAGAGATAAGTGTGTGGGAAAGCCGTCCTTCACCTAGCTTGTTGGGAACACAAAGTTTCTTTTCAGTTGCAAACTCCACTCCATACATATATATGGGGAGGTACTAGCTCCAACTCGGTTTTACAGTGAAAACTGCAGGAACATCCAACCGGCACTAGGAAACAGACTGAGAAACCAGAGTAAAAGTTTCTCCTGCAACCCGTTCCCTTTGTGCTAGATGAACGAACGTCTCTCCACATGCTCAGTTCTGAAAGATAAGTGTGTGTGTAAGCCGTCCTTCACCTAGCTTGTTGGGAACACAAAGTTTCTTTTCACTTGCAAACTCCACTCCATACATATATATGGGGAGGTACTAGCTCCAACTCGGCTTTACAGTGAAAACTGCAGGAACTTCCAACCGGCACTAGGAAACAGACTGAGAAACCAGAGTAAAAGTTTCTCCTGCAACCCGTTCCCTTTGTGCTAAATGAACGAACGTCTCTCCACATGCTCAGTTCTGAGAGATAAGTGTGTGTGAAAGCCGTCCTTCACCTAGCTTCTTGGGAACACAAAGTTTCTTTTCAGTTGCAAACACCACTCCATACATATATATGGGGAGGTACTAGCTCCAACTCGGTTTTACAGTGAAAACTGCAGGAACTTCCAACCGGCACTAGGAAACAGACTGAGAAACCAGAGTAAAAGTTTCTCCTGCAAACCGTTCCCTTTGTGCTAGATGAACGAACGTCTCTCCACATGCTAAGTTCTGAGAGATAGGTGTGTGTGAAAGCCGTCCTTCACCTAGCTTGTTGGGAACACAAAGTTCCTTTTCACTTGCAAACTCCACTCCATACATATATATGGGGAGGTACTAGCTCCAACTCGGTTTTACAGTGAAAACTGCAGGAACTTCAAACCGGCACTAGGAAACAAACTGAGAAACCAGAGTAAAATTTCTCATGCAACCCGTTCCCTTTGTGCTAGATGAACGAACGTCTCTCCACATGCTCAGTTCTGAGAGATAAGTGAGTGTGAAAGCCGTCCTTCACCTAGCTTGTTGGGAACAAAAAGTTTCTTTTCACTTGCAAACTCCACTCCATACATATATATGGAGAGGTTCTACCTCCAACTCGATTTTACACTGAAATCTGCAGGAAGTTCATAACGGCACAAGGAAACAAACTGAGAAAACAGAGTATAATTTCTCCTGCAACCCGTTAGCTTTGTGCTAGATGAACGAAAGTCTCTCCACATGCTCAGTTCTGAGAGAAAATTGTGTGTGAAAGTCGTCCTTCACCTAGCTTGTTGGGAACACAAAGATTCTTTCACTTGCATACACCACTCCATACATATATATGGGGAGGTCGGTTTGACAGTGAAATCTGCAGGAACTTCAAACCGGCACTAGGAAACAGACTGAGAAACCAGAGTAAAAGTTTCTCCTGCAACCCGTTCCCTTTGTGCTAGATGAACGAACGTCTCTCCACATGCTCAGTTCCGAGTGATAAGTGTGTGTGAAAGCCGTCCTTCACCTAGCTTGTTGGGAACACAAAGTTTCTTTTCACTTGCAAACTCCACTCCATACATATATATGGGGAGGTACAAGCTCCAACTCGCTTTTACAGTGAAAACTGCAGGAACTTCAAACCGGCACTAGGAAACAGACTGAGAAACCAGAGTAAAAGTTTCTCCTGCAAACCGTTCCCTTTTTGCTAGATGAACGAACGTCTCTCCACATGCTCAGATGTGAGAGATAATTGTGCGGGAAAGCCGTCCTTCAGCTAGCTTGTTGGGAATACAAAGTTTCTTTTCACTTGCAAACTCCAGTCCATACATATATATGGGGTGGTACTAGCTCCAACTCGGTTTTACAGTGAAAACTGCAGGAACTTAAAACCGGCACTAGGAAACAGACTGAGAAACCAGAGTAAAATTTTCTCCTGCAAACCGTTCCCTTTGTGCTAGATGAACGAACGTCTCTCCACATGCTCAGTTCTGAGAGATAAGTGTGTGGGAAAGCCGTCCTTCACCTAGCTTGTTGGGAACAAAAAGTTTCTTTTCACTTGCAAACTCCACTCCATACATATATATTGGGAGGTACTATCTCCAACTCGCTTTTACATTGAAAATTGCAGGAACTTCCAACAGGCACTAGGAAACAGAATGAGAAACCAGAGTAAAAATTTCCCCTGCAACCCGTTCCCTTTGTGCTAGATGAACGAAAGTCTCTCCACATGCTCAGTTCTGAGAGATAATTGTGTGTGAAAGCCGTCCTTCACCTAGCTTGTTGGGAACACAAAGATTCTTTCACTTGCAAACACCACACCATACATATATATGGGGAGGTCGGTTTGACAGAGAAAACTGCAGGAACTTCAAACCGGCACTAGGAAACAGACTGAGAAACCAGAGTAAAAGTTTCTCCTGCAACCCGTTCCCTTTTTGCTAGATGAACGAACGTCTCTCCACATGCTCAGTTCTGAGAGATAAGTGTGTGTGAAAGCCGTCCTTCACATAGCTTGTTGGCAACACAAAGTTTCTTTTCACTTGCAAACTCCACTCCATACATATATATGGGGTGGTACTAGCTCCAACTCGGTTTTACAGTGAAAACTGCAGGAACTTCATACCGACTCTAGGAAACAGACTGTGAAACCAGAGTAAATGTTTCTCCTGCAACCCGTTCACTTTGTGCTAGATGAACGAACGTCTCTCCACATGCTCATTTCTGAGAGATAAGTGTGTGGGAAAGCCGCCCTTCACCTAGCTTGTTAGGAACAAAAAGTTTCTTTTCACTTGCAAACTCCACTCCATACATATATATGGGGAGGTACTAGCTCCAAATCTCTTTTACAGTGAAAAAAGCAGGAAATTCAAACAGGCACTAGGAAACAGACTGAGAAACCAGAGTAAAAGTTTCTCCGGCAACCCGTTCCTTTTGTGCTAGATGAACGAACGTCTCTCCACATGCTCAGTTCTGAGAGATAAGTGTGTGTGAAAGCCGTCCTTCACCTAGCTTGTTGGGAACACAAAGTTTCTTTTCACTTGCAAACTCCACTCCATACATATATATAGGGAGGTACTATCTCCAACTCGGTTTTACAGTGAAAATTGCAGGAACTTCCAACCGGCACTAGGAAACAGACTGAGAAACCAGAGTAAAAGTTTCTCCTGCAACCCGTTCCCTTTATTCTAGATGAACGAAAGTCTCTCCACATGCTCAGTTCTGAGAGATAAGTGTGTGTGAAAGCCGTCCTTCACATAACATGTTGGGAACACAAAGATTCTTTTCACTTACAAACACCAATCCATACATATATATGGGGAGGTCGGTTTGACAGTGAAAACTGCAGGAACTTCAAACCGGCACTAGGAAACAGACTGAGAAACCAGAGTAAAAGTTTCTCCTGTAACCCGTTCCCTTTGTGCTAGATGAACGAACGTCTCTCCACATGCTCAGTTCTGAGAGATATTTGTGTGTGAAAGCCGTCTTTCACCTAGCTTGTTGAGAACACAAAGTTTCTTTTCACTTGCAAACTCCACTCCATACATATATATGGGGAGGTACTAGCACCCACTCGGTTTTACAGTGAAAACTGCAGGAACTTCAAACAGGCACTAGGAAACAGACTGAGAAACCAGAGTAAAATTTCCCCTGCAACCCGTTCCTTTGTGTTAGATGAACAAACGTCTCTCCACATGCTCAGTTCTGAGAGATAAGTGTGTGTGAAAGCCGTCCTTCAACTAGCTTGTTGGGAACACAATGTTACTTTTCACTTGCAAACTCCACTACATACATATATATGGGGAGGTACTAGCTCCAACTCGGTTTTACAGTGAAAACTGCAGGAACTTCAAACCGGGACTAGGAAACAGACTGAGAAACCAGAGTAAAAGTTTCTCCTGCAACCCGTTCCCTTTGTGCTAGATGAACAAACGTCTCTCCACATGCTCAGTTGTGAGAGATAATTGTGTGGGAAAGCCGTCCTTCAGCTAGCTTGTTGGGAATACAAAGTTTCTTTTCACTTGCTAACTCCACTCCATACATATATATGGGGTGGTACTAGCTCCAACTCGGTTTTACAGTGAAAACTGCAGGAACTTCAAACCGGCACTAGGAAACAAACTGAGAAACCAGAGTCAAAGTTTCTCCTGCAACCCGTTCCCTTTGTGCTAGATGAACGAACATCTCTCCACATGCTCAGTTCTGAGATATAAGTGTGTGTGAAAGCCGTCCTTCACCTAGCTTGTTGGGAACACAAAGTTTCTTTTCACTTGCAAACTCCACTCCATACATATATATGGGGAGGTACAAGCTCCAACACTTTTTTACAGTGAAAACTGCAGGAACATCAAACCGGCACTAGGAAACAGACTGAGAAACCAGAGTAAAAGTTTCTCCTGCAACCCGTTCCCTTTGTGCTAGATGAACGAACGTCTCACCACATGCTCAGTTCCGAATGATAAGTGTGTGTGAAAGCCGTCCTTCATCTAGCTTGTTGGGAACACAAAGTTTCTTTTCACTTGCAAACTCCACTCCATACATATATATGGGGAGGTACAAGCTCCAACTCGGTTTTACAGTGAAAAGTGCAGGAACTTCAAACCGGCACTAGGAAACAGACTGAGAAACCAGAGTAAAAGTTTCTCATGCAACCCGTTCCCTTTGTGCTAGATGAACGAACTTCTCTCCACATGCTCAGTTGTGAGAGATAATTGTGTGGGAAAGCCGTCCTTCAGCTAGCTTGTTGGGAATACAAAGTTTCTTTACACTTGCAAACACCAGTCCATACATATATATGGGTTGGTTCTAACTCCAACTCGGTTTTACAGTGAAAACTGCAGGAACTTCAAACCGGCACTAGGAAACAGACTGAGAAACCAGAGTAATAGTTTCTCCTGCAAACCGTTCCCTTTGTGCTAGATGAACGAACGTCTCTCCACATGCTCAGTTCTGAGAGATAAGTGTGTGTGAAAGCCGTCTTTCACCTAGCTTGTTGGGAACACAAAGTTTCTTTTCCCTTGCAAACTCCACTCCATACATATATATGGGGAGGTACTAGCACCCACTCGGTTTTACAGTGAAAACTGCAGGAACTTCAAACCGGCACTAGGAAACAGACTGAGAAACCAGAGTAAAAGTTTCTCCTGCAACCCGTTCCCTTTGTGCCAGATGAACAAACGTCTCTCCACATGCTCAGTTCTGAGAGATAAGTGTGTGTGAAAGCCGTCCTTCAACTAGCTTGTTGGGAACACAAAGTTACTTTTCACTTGCAAACTCCAATACATAAATATATATGGGGAGGTAGTAGCTCCAACTCGGTTTTACAGTGAAAACTGCAGGAACTTCAAACCGGCACTAGGAAACAGACTGAGAAACCAGAGTAAAAGTTTCTCCTGCAACCCGTTCCCTTTGTGCTAGATGAACGAACGTCACTCCACACGCTCAGTTGTGAGAGATAATTGTGTGGGAAAGCCGTCCTTCAGCTAGCTTGTTGGGAACACAAAGTTTCTTTTCACTTGCTATCTCCAGTCCATACATATATATGGGGTGGTACTAGCTCCAACTCGGTTTTACAGTGAAAACTGCAGGAACTTCAGACCGGCACTAGGAAACAAACTGAGAAACCAGAGTAAAATTTCTCCTGCAACCCGTTCTCTTTGTGCTAGATGAACGAACGTCTCTCCACATGCTCAGTTCTGAGATATAAGTGAGTGTGAAAGCCGTCCTTCACCTAGCTTGTTGGGAACACAAATATTCTTTTCACTTGCAAACACCACTCCATACATATATATGGGGAGGTCGGTTTGACAGTGAAAACTGCAGGAACTTCAAACGGGCACTAGGAAGCAGACTGAGAAACCAGAGTAAAAGTTTCTCCTGCAACCCGTTCCCTTTGTGCTTGATGCACGAACGTCTCTCCACTTGCTCAGTTCTGAGAGATAATTGTGTGTGAATGCCGTCCTTCACCTAGCTTGTTGGCAACACAAAGTTTCTTTTCACTTGCAAACTCAACTCCATACATTTATATGGGATTTTACTAGCTCCAACTCGGTTTTACAGTGAAAAATGCAGGAAATTCAAACCGGCTCTAGGAAACAGACTGAGAAACCAGGGTAAATGTTTCTCCTGCAACCCGTTCCCTTTGTGCTAAATGAACGAACGTCTCTCCACATGCTCTGTTCTGAGAGATAAGTGTGTGTGAAAGCCGTACTTCACGTAGCTTGTTGGGAACACAAAGTTTCTTTTCACTAGCAAACTCCACTCCAAACATATATATGGGGAGATACTAGCTCCAACTGGGTTTTACAGTGAAAACTGCAGGAACTTCAAACCGCTCTAGGAAACAGGCTGAGAAACCAGAGTAAAAGTTTCTCCTGCAACCCGTTCCCTTTGTGCTAGATGAACGAACGTCTCTCCACATGCTCAGTTCTGAAAGATAAGTGTGTGTGTAAGCCGTCCTTCACCTAGCTTGTTGGGAACACAAAGTTTCTTTTCACTTGCAAACTCCACTCCATACATATATATGGGGAGGTACTAGCTCCAACTCGGTTTTACAGTGAAAATTGCATTAACTTCAAACCGGCACTAGGAAACAGACTGAGAAACCAGAGTAAAAGTTTCTCCTGCAACCCGTTCCCTTTGTGCTAGATGAACGAACGTCTCTCCACATGCTCAGTTCTGAGAGATAAGTGTGTGTGAAAGCCGTCCTTCACCTAGCTTGTTGGGAACACAAAGTTTCTTTTCAGTTGCAAACTCCACTCCATACATATATATGGGGAGGTACTAGCTCCAACTCGGTTTTACAGTGAAAACTGCAGGAACTTCCAACCGGCACTAGGAAACAGACTGAGAAACCAGAGTAAAAGTTTCTCCTGCAATCCGTTCCCTTTGTGCTAGATGAACGAACGTCTCTCCACATGCTAAGTTCTGAGATATAGGTGTGTGTGAAAGCCGTCCTTCACCTAGCTTGTTGGGAACACAAAGTTCCTTTTCACTTGCAAACTCCACTCCATACATATATATGGGGAGGTACTAGCTCCAACTCGGTTTTCCAGTGAAAACTGCAGGAACTTCAAACCGGCACTAGGAAACAAACTGAGAAACCAGAGTAAAATTTCTCATGCAACCCGTTCCCTTTGTGCTAGATGAACGAACGTCTCTCCACATGCTCAGTTCTGAGAGATAAGTGAGTGTGAAAGCCGTCCTTCACCTAGCTTTTTGGGAACAAAAAGTTTCTTTTCACTTGCAAACTCCGCTCCATACATATATATGGGGAGGTTCTACCTCCAACTCGATTTTACAGTGAAATCTGCAGGAAGTTCATACCGGCACAAGGAAACAAACTGAGAAACCAGAGTATAATTTCTCCTGCAACCCGTTAGCTTTGTGCTAGATGAACGAAAGTGTCTCCACATGCTCAGTTCTGAGAGATAATTGTGTGTGAAAGTCGTCCTTCACCTAGCTTGTTGGGAACATAAAGATTCTTTCACTTGCATACACCACTCCATACATATATATGGGGAGGTCGGTTTGACAGTGAAAACTGCAGGAACTTCAAACCGGCACTAGGAGTCAGACTGAGAAACCAGAGTAAAAGTTTCTCCTGCAACCCGTTCCCTTTGTGCTAGATGAACGAACGTCTCTCCACATGCTCAGTTCCGAGTGATAAGTGTGTGTGAAAGCCGTCCTTCACCTAGCTTGTTGGGAACACAAAGTTTCTTTTCACTTGCAAACTCCACTCCATACATATATATGGGGAGGTACAAGCTCCAACTCGCTTTTACAGTGAAAACTGCAGGAACTTCAAACCGGCACTAGGAAACAGACTGAGAAACCAGAGTAAAAGTTTCTCCTGCCAACCGTTCCCTTTGTGCTAGATGAACGAACGTCTCTCCACATGCTCAGATGTGAGAGATAATTGTGTGGGAAAGCCGTCCTTCAGCTAGCTTGTTGGGAATACAAAGTTTCTTTTCACTTGCAAACTCCAGTCCATACATATATATGGGGTGGTACTAGCTCCAACTCGGTTTTACAGTGAAAACTGCAGGAACTTAAAACCGGCTCTAGGAAACAGACTGAGAAACCAGAGTAAAATTTTCTCCTGCAAACCGTTCCCTTTGTGCTAGATGAACGAACGTCTCTCCACATGCTCAGTTCTGAGAGATAAGTGTGTGGGAAAGCCGTCCTTCACCTAGCTTGTTGGGAACAAAAAGTTTCTTTTCACTTGCAAACTCCACTCCATACATATATATTGGGAGGTACTATCTCCAACTCGCTTTTACATTGAAAACTGCAGGAACTTCCAACAGGCACTAGGAAACACAATGAGAAACCAGAGTAAAAATTTCCCCTGCAACACGTTCCCTTTGTGCTAGATGAACGAAAGTCTCTCCACATGCTCATTTCTGCGAGATAAGTGTGTGTGAAAGCCGTCCTTCACCTAGCTTGTTGGGAACACAAAGTTTCTTTTCACTTGCAAACTCCACTCCATACATATATATGGGGAGGTTCTAGCTCCAACTCGGTTTTACAGTGAAAACTGCAGGAAGTTCATACCGGAACAAGGAAACAAACTGAGAAACCAGAGTATAATTTCTCCTGCAACCCTTTACCTTTGTGCTAGATGAACGAAAGTCTCTCCACATGCTCAGTTCTGAGAGATAATTGTGTGTGAAAGCCGTCCTTCACCTAGCTTGTTGGGAACACAAAGATTCTTTCACTTGCAAACACCACACCATACATATATATGGGGAGGTCGGTTTGACAGTGAAAACTGCAGGAACTTCAAACCGGCACTAGGAAACAGACTGAGAAACCAGAGTAAAAGTTTCTCCTGCAACCCGTTCCCTTTTTGCTAGATGAACGAACGTCTCTCCACATGCTCAGTTCTGAGAGATAAGTGTGTGTGAAAGCCGTCCTTCACATAGCTTGTTGGCAACACAAAGTTTCTTTTCACTTGCAAACTCCACTCCATACATATATATGGGGTGGTACTAGCTCCAACTCGGTTTTACAGTGAAAACTGCAGGAACTTCATACCGGCTCTAGGAAACAGACTGTGAAACCAGAGTAAAAGTTTCCCCTGCAACCCGTTCCCTTTGTGCTAGATGAACGAACGTCTCTCCACATGCTCTGTTCTGAGAGATAAGTGTGTGTGAAAGCCGTCCTTCACCTAGCTTGTTGGGAACACAAAGTTTCTTTCACTAGCAAACTCCACTCCATACATATATATGGGGAGATACTAGCTCTAACTGGGTTTTACAGTGAAAACTGCAGGAATTTCAAACCGGCTCTAGGAAACAGGCTGAGAAACCAGAATAAAAGTTTCTCCTGCAACCCGTTCCATTTGTGCTAGATGAACAAACCTCTCTCCACATGCTCAGTTCTGAGAGATAAGTGTGTGTGAAAGCCGTCCTTCACCTAGCTTGTTGGGAACACAAAGTTTCTTTTCACTTGCAAACTCCACTCCATGCATATATATGGGGAGTTACTAGCTCCAACTCGGATTTACAGTGAAAACTACAGGAACTTCAAACCGGCACAAGGAAACAAACTGAGAAACCAGAGTAAAATTTCTCCTGCAAACCGTTCCCTTTGTGCTAGATGAACGAAAGTCTCTCCACATGCTCAGTTCTGAGAGATAAGTGTGTGTGAAAGCCTTCCTTCACCTAGCTTGTTGGGAACACAAAGATTCTTTTCACTTGCAAACACCACTCCATACATATATATGGGGAGGTCCGTTTGACAGTGAAAACTGCAGGAACTTGAAACCGGCACTAGGAAACAGACTGAGAAACCAGAGTAAAAGTTTCTACTGCAACCCGTTCATTTTGTGCTAGATGAACGAACGTCTCTCCACATGCTCAGTTCTGAGAGATAAGTGTGTGTGAAAGCCGTCCTTCACCTAGCTTGTTGGCAACAGAAAGTTTCTTTTCACTTGCAAACTCCAATCCATACATATATATGGGGTGGTACTAGCTCCAACGCGGTTTTACAGTGAAAACTGGAGGAACTACAAACCGGCTCTAGGAAACAGGCTGAGAAACCAGAGTAAAAGTTTCTCCTGCAACCCGTTCCCTTTGTGCTAGATGAACGAACGTCTCTCCACATGCTCAGTTCTGAGAGATAAGTGTGTGTGAAAGCCGTCCTTCACCTAGCTTGTTGGCAACAGAAAGTTTCTTTTCACTTGCAAACTCCAATCCATACATATATATGGGGTGGTACTAGCTCCAACGCGGTTTTACAGTGAAAACTGGAGGAACTACAAACCGGCTCTAGGAAACAGGCTGAGAAACCAGAGTAAAAGTTTCTCCTGCAACCCGTTCCCTTTGTGCTAGATGAACGAACGTCTCTCCACATGCTCAGTTCTGAGAGATAAGTGTGTGTGAAAGCCGTCCTTCACCTAGCTTGTTGGCAACAGAAAGTTTCTTTTCACTTGCAAACTCCAATCCATACATATATATGGGGTGGTACTAGCTCCAACGCGGTTTTACAGTGAAAACTGGAGGAACTACAAACCGGCTCTAGGAAACAGGCTGAGAAACCAGAGTAAAAGTTTCTCCTGCAACCCGTTCCCTTTGTGCTAGATGAACGAACGTCTCTCCACATGCTCAGTTCTGAGAGATAAATTTGTGTGAAAGCCGTCCTTCACCTAGCTTGTTGGGAACACAAAGTTTCTTTCACTAGCAAACTCCACTCCATACATATATATGGGGAGGTCGGTTTGACAGTGAAAACTGCAGGAACTTCAAACCGGCACTAGGAAACAGACTGAGAAACCAGAGTAAAAGTTTCTCCTGCAACCCGTTCCCTTTTTGCTAGATGAACGAACGTCTCTCCACATGCTCAGTTCTGAGAGATAAGTGTGTGTGAAAGCCGTCCTTCACATAGCTTGTTGGCAACACAAAGTTTCTTTTCACTTGCAAACTCCACTCCATACATATATATGGGGTGGTACTAGCTCCAACTCGGTTTTACAGTGAAAACTGCAGGAACTTCATACCGGCTCTAGGAAACAGACTGTGAAACCAGAGTAAAAGTTTCCCCTGCAACCCGTTCCCTTTGTGCTAGATGAACGAACGTCTCTCCACATGCTCTGTTCTGAGAGATAAGTGTGTGTGAAAGCCGTCCTTCACCTAGCTTGTTGGGAACACAAAGTTTCTTTCACTAGCAAACTCCACTCCATACATATATATGGGGAGATACTAGCTCTAACTGGGTTTTACAGTGAAAACTGCAGGAATTTCAAACCGGCTCTAGGAAACAGGCTGAGAAACCAGAATAAAAGTTTCTCCTGCAACCCGTTCCATTTGTGCTAGATGAACAAACCTCTCTCCACATGCTCAGTTCTGAGAGATAAGTGTGTGTGAAAGCCGTCCTTCACCTAGCTTGTTGGGAACACAAAGTTTCTTTTCACTTGCAAACTCCACTCCATGCATATATATGGGGAGTTACTAGCTCCAACTCGGATTTACAGTGAAAACTACAGGAACTTCAAACCGGCACAAGGAAACAAACTGAGAAACCAGAGTAAAATTTCTCCTGCAAACCGTTCCCTTTGTGCTAGATGAACGAAAGTCTCTCCACATGCTCAGTTCTGAGAGATAAGTGTGTGTGAAAGCCTTCCTTCACCTAGCTTGTTGGGAACACAAAGATTCTTTTCACTTGCAAACACCACTCCATACATATATATGGGGAGGTCCGTTTGACAGTGAAAACTGCAGGAACTTGAAACCGGCACTAGGAAACAGACTGAGAAACCAGAGTAAAAGTTTCTACTGCAACCCGTTCATTTTGTGCTAGATGAACGAACGTCTCTCCACATGCTCAGTTCTGAGAGATAAGTGTGTGTGAAAGCCGTCCTTCACCTAGCTTGTTGGCAACAGAAAGTTTCTTTTCACTTGCAAACTCCAATCCATACATATATATGGGGTGGTACTAGCTCCAACGCGGTTTTACAGTGAAAACTGGAGGAACTTCAAACCGGCTCTAGGAAACAGGCTGAGAAACCAGAGTAAAAGTTTCTCCTGCAACCCGTTCCCTTTGTGCTAGATGAACGAACGTCTCTCCACATGCTCAGTTCTGAGAGATAAATTTGTGTGAAAGCCGTCCTTCACCTAGCTTGCTGGGAACACAAAGTTTCTTTTCACTTGCCAACTCCACTCCATACATATATATTGGGAGGTACTAGCTCCAACACTGTTTTACAGTGAAAACTGCAGGAATTTCAAACCGGCACTAGGAAACAGACTGAGAAACCAGAGTAAAAGTTTCTCCTGCAAACCGTTCCATTTGTGCTAGATGAACGAACGTCTCTCCACATGCTCAGTTCCGAGTGATATGTGTGTGTGAAAGCCGTCCTTCACCTAGCTTGTTGGGAACACAAAGTTTCTTTTCACTTGCAAACTCCACTCCATACATATATATGGGGAGGTACAAGCTCCAACTCGCTTTTACAGTGAAAACTGCAGGAACTTCAAACCGGCACTAGGAAACAGACTGAGAAACCAGAGTAAAAGTTTCTCCTGCAAACCGTTCCATTTGTGCTAGATGAACAAACCTCTCTCCACATGCTCAGTTCTGAGAGATAAGTGTGTGTGAAAGCCGTCCTTCACCTAGCTTGTTGGGAACACAAAGTTTCTTTTCACTTGCAAACTCCACTCCATGCATATATATGGGGAGTTACTAGCTCCAACTCGGATTTACAGTGAAAACTACAGGAACTTCAAACCGGCACAAGGAAACAAACTGAGAAACCAGAGTAAAATTTCTCCTGCAAACCGTTCCCTTTGTGCTAGATGAACGAAAGTCTCTCCACATGCTCAGTTCTGAGAGATAAGTGTGTGTGAAAGCCTTCCTTCACCTAGCTTGTTGGGAACACAAAGATTCTTTTCACTTGCAAACACCACTCCATACATATATATGGGGAGGTCCGTTTGACAGTGAAAACTGCAGGAACTTGAAACCGGCACTAGGAAACAGACTGAGAAACCAGAGTAAAAGTTTCTACTGCAACCCGTTCATTTTGTGCTAGATGAACGAACGTCTCTCCACATGCTCAGTTCTGAGAGATAAGTGTGTGTGAAAGCCGTCCTTCACCTAGCTTGTTGGCAACAGAAAGTTTCTTTTCACTTGCAAACTCCAATCCATACATATATATGGGGTGGTACTAGCTCCAACGCGGTTTTACAGTGAAAACTGGAGGAACTTCAAACCGGCTCTAGGAAACAGGCTGAGAAACCAGAGTAAAAGTTTCTCCTGCAACCCGTTCCCTTTGTGCTAGATGAACGAACGTCTCTCCACATGCTCAGTTCCGAGTGATATGTGTGTGTGAAAGCCGTCCTTCACCTAGCTTGTTGGGAACACAAAGTTTCTTTTCACTTGCAAACTCCACTCCATACATATATATGGGGAGGTACAAGCTCCAACTCGCTTTTACAGTGAAAACTGCAGGAACTTCAAACCGGCACTAGGAAACAGACTGAGAAACCAGAGTAAAAGTTTCTCCTGCAAACCGTTCCATTTGTGCTAGATGAACGAACGTCTCTCCACATGCTCAGATGTGAGAGATAATTGTGTGGGAAAGCCGTCCTTCAGCTAGCTTGTTGGGAATACAAAGTTTCTTTTCACTTGCAAACTCCAGTCCATACATATATATGGGGTGGTACTAGCTCCAACTCGGTTTTACATTGAAAACTGCAGGAACTTCAAACCGGCACTAGGAAACAGAATGAGAAACCAGAGTAAAATTTTCTCCTGCAACCCGTTCCCTTTGTGCTAGATGAACGAACGTCTCTCCACATGCTCAGTTCTGAGAGATAAGTGTGTGGGAAAGCCGTCCTTCACCTAGATTGTTGGGAACAAAAAGTTTCTTTTCACTTGCAAACTCCACTCCATACATATATATTGGGAGGTACTATCTCCAACTCGCTTTTACATTGAAAACTGCAGGAACTTCCAACAGGCACTAGGAAACAGAATGAGAAACCAGAGTAAAAATTTCCCCTGCAACCCGTTCCCTTTGTGCTAGATGAACAAAAGTCTCTCCACATGCTCATTTCTGCGAGATAAGTGTGTGTGAAAGCCGTTCTTCACCTAGCTTGTTGGGAACACAAACTTTCTTTTCACTTGCAAACTCCACTCCATACATATATATGGGGAGGTTCTAGCTCCAACTCGGTTTTACAGTGAAAACTGCAGGAAGTTCATACCGGAACAAGGAAACAAACTGAGAAACCAGAGTATAATTTCTCCTGCAACCCTTTCCCTTTGTGCAAGATGAACGAAAGTCTCTCCACATGCTCTGTTCTGAGAGAAAATTGTGTGTGAAAGCCGTCCTTCACCTAGCTTGTTGGGAACACAAAGATTCTTTCACTTGCAAACACCACACCATACATATATATGGGGAGGTCGGTTTGACAGTGAAAACTGCAGGAACTTCAAACCGGCACTAGGAAACAGACTGAGAAACCAGAGTAAAAGTTTCTCCTGCAACCCGTTCCCTTTGTGCTAGGTGAACGAACGTCTCTCCACATTCTCAGTTCTGAGAGATAAGTGTGTGTGAAAGCCGTCCTTCACATAGCTTGTTGGCAACAGAAAGTTTCTTTTCACTTGCAAACTCCAATCCATACATATATATGGGGTGGTACTAGCTCCAACTCGGTTTTACAGTGAAAACTGGAGGAACTTCAAACCGGCTCTAGGAAACAGGCTGAGAAACCAGAGTAAAAGTTTCTCCTGCAACCCGTTCCCTTTGTGCTAGATGAACGAACGTCTCTCCACATGCTCAGTTCTGAGAGATAAGTGTCTGTGTAAGCCGTCCTTCACATAGATTGTTGGGAACACAAAGTTTCTTTTCACTTGCCAACTCCACTCCATACATATATATTGGGAGGTACTAGCTCCAACACTGTTTTACAGTGAAAACTGCAGGAATTTCAAACCGGCACTAGGAAACAGACTGAGAAACCAGAGTAAAAGTTTCTCCTGCAACCCGTTCCCTTTGTGCTAGGTGAACGAACGTCTCTCCACATTCTCAGTTCTGAGAGATAAGTGTGTGTGAATGCCGTCCTTCACATAGCTTGTTGGCAACACAAAGTTTCTTTTCACTTGCAAACTCCAATCCATACATATATATGGGGTGGTACTAGCTCCAACTCGGTTTTACAGTGAAAACTGGAGGAACTTCAAACCGGCTCTAGGAAACAGGCTGAGAAACCAGAGTAAAAGTTTCTCCTGCAACCCGTTCCCTTTGTGCTAGATGAACGAACGTCTCTCCACATGCTCAGTTCTGAGAGATAAGTGTCTGTGTAAGCCGTCCTTCACATAGATTGTTGGGAACACAAAGTTTCTTTTCACTTGCCAACTCCACTCCATACATATATATTGGGAGGTACTAGCTCCAACACTGTTTTACAGTGAAAACTGCAGGAATTTCAAACCGGCACTAGGAAACAGACTGAGAAACCAGAGTAAAAGTTTCTCCTGCAACCCGTTCCCTTTGTGCTAGGTGAACGAACGTCTCTCCACATTCTCAGTTCTGAGAGATAAGTGTGTGTGAATGCCGTCCTTCACATAGCTTGTTGGCAACACAAAGTTTCTTTTCACTTGCAAACTACACTCCATACATATATATGGGGTGGTACTAGCTCCAACTCGGTTTTACAGTGAAAACTGCAGGAACTTCATACCGGCTCTAGGAAACAGACTGTGAAACCAGAGTAAATGTTTCTCCTGCAACCGGTTCCCTTTGTGCTAGATGAACGAACGTCTCTCCACATGCTCTGTTCTGAGAGATAAGTGTGTGTGAAAGCCGTCCTTCACCTAGCTTGTTTGGAACACAAAGTTTCTTTCACTAGCAAACTCCACTCCATACATATATATGGGGAGATACTAGCTCTAACTGGGTTTTACTGTGAAAACTGCAGGAATTTCAAACCGGCTCTAGGAAACAGGCTGAGAAACCAGAATAAAAGTTTCTCCTGCAACCCGTTCCTTTGTTCTAGATGAACAAACGTCTCTCCACATGCTCAGTTCTGAGAGATAAGTTTGTGTGAAAGCCGTCCTTCACCTAGCTTGTTGGGAACACAAAGTTTCTTTTCACTTGCAAACTCCAATCCATGCATATATATGGGGAGGTACTAGCTCAACTCGGTTTTACAGTGAAAACTACAGGAACTTCAAACCGGCACAAGGAAACAAACTGAGAAACCAGAGTAAAATTTCTCCTGCAACCCGTTCCCTTTGTGCTAGATGAACGAAAGTCTCTCCACATGCTCAGTTCTGAGAGATAAGTGTGTGTGAAAGCCGTCCTTCACCTATCTTGTTGGGAACACAAAGATTCTTTTCACTTGCAAACACCACTCCATACATATATATGGGGAGGTCGGTTTGACAGTGAAAACTGCAGGAACTTCAAACCGGCACTAGGAAACAGACTGAGAAACCAGAGTAAAAGTTTCTACTGCAACCCGTTCCCTTTGTGCTAGATGAACGAAAGTCTCTCCACATGCTCAGTTCTGAGAGATAAGTGTGTGTTAAAGGCGTCCTTCACCTAGCTTGTTGGGAACACAAAGTTTCTTTTCACTTGCAAACTCCATTTCATACATATATATGGGGAGGTACTATCTCCAATTCGGTTTTACAGTGAAAACTGCAGGAACTTCCAACCGGCACTAGGAAACAGACTGAGAAACCAGAGTAAAAGTTTCTCCTGCAACCCGTTCCCTTTGTGCTAGATGAACGAACGTCTCTCCACATGCTCAGTTCTGAGAGATAAATGTGTGTGAAAGCCGTCCTTCACATAGCTTGTTGGGAACACAAAGTTTCTTTTCACTTGCAAACTCCACTCCATACATATATATGGGGAGGTACTAGCTCCAAGTCGGTTTTACAGTGAAAACTGCAGGAACTTAAAACCGGCACAAGGAAACAAACTGAGAAACCAGAGTAAAATTTCTCCTGCAACACGTTCCCTTTGTGCTAAATTTACGAAAATCTCTCCACATGCTCAGTTCTGAGAGATAAGTGTGTGTGAAAGCCGTCCTTCACCTAGCTTGTTGGGAAGACAAAGATTCTTTTCACTTGCAAACACCACTCCATACATATATATGGGGAGGTCGGTTTGACAGTGAAAACTGCAGGAACTTCAAACCGGCACTAGGAAACAGACTGAGAAACCAGAGTAAAAGTTTCTCCTGCATCCCGTTCCCTTTGTGCAAGATGAACGAACGTCTCTCCACATGCTCAGTTCTGAGAGATAAGTGTGTGTTTAAGCCGACCTTCACCTAGCTTGTTGGGAACACAAAGTTTCTTTTCACTTGCAAACTCCACTCCATACATATATATGGGGAGGTACTAGCTCCAACTCGGTTTTACAGTGAAAACTGCAGGAACTTCAAACCGGCACTAGGAAAAAGACTTAGAAATCAGAGTAAAAGTTTCTCTTGCAACCCGTTCCATTTTTGCTAGATGAACGAACGTCTCTCCACATGCTCAGTTCTGAGAGATAAGTGTGTGTGAAAGCCGTCCTTCACCTAGCTTGTTGGGAACACAAAGTTTCTTTCCACTTGCAAACTCCACTCCATACATATATATGGGGAGGTACTAGCTCCAAGTCTTTTTTACAGTGAAAACTGCAGGAACTTCAAACCGGCACTAGGAAACAGCCTGAGAAACCAGAGTAAAAGTTTCTCCTGCTACCCGTTCCCTTTGTGCTAGATGAACGAAAGTCTCTCCACATGCTCAGTTCTGAGAGAGAAATGGGTGTGAAAGCCGTCTTTCACCTAGCTTGTTGGGAACACAAAGTTTCTTTTCACTTGCAAACTCCACTCCATACATATATATGGGTAGGTACAAGCTCCAAATCGGTTTTACAGTGCAAACTACAGGAACTTCAAACCGGCACTAAGAAACAGACTGAGAAACCAGAGTAAAAGTTTCTCCTGCAACCCGTTCCCTTTGTGCTAGATGAACGAACGTCTCTCCACATGCTCAGTTCTGAGAGATAATTGTTGTGAAAGCCGTCCTTCACCTAGCTTCTTGGGAACACAAAGTTTCTTTTCACTTGCAAACTCCACTCCATACATATATATGGGGAGGTACTAGCTCCAACTCGGTTTTATAGTGAAAACTGCAGGAACTTCAAACCGGCACTGGGAAACAGACTGAGAAACCAGAGTACAAGTTTCTCCTGCATCCCGTTCCCTTTGTGCTAGATGAACGAACGTCTCTCCACATGCTCAGTTCTGAGAGATAAGTGTGTGTGAAAGCCGTCCTTCAACTAGCTTGTTGGGAACACAAAGTTTCTTTTCACTTGCAAACCCCACTCCATACATATATATGAGGAGGTACTAGCTCCAAATCGGTTTTACAGTGAAAACTGCATTAACTTCTAACCGGAACTAGGAAACAGACTGAGAAACCAGAGTAAATGTTACTCCTGCAACCCGTTCCATTTGTGCTAGATGAACGAACGTCTCTCCACATTCTCAGTTCTGAGAGATAAGTGTGTGTGAAAGCCGTCTTTCACCTAGCTTGTTGGGAATACAAAGTTTCTTTTCACTTGAAAACTCCACTCCATACATATATATGGGGAGGTACTAGTTCCAACTCGGTTTTACAGTGAAAACTGCAGGAACATCAAACTGGCTCAAGGAAAAAGACTGAGAAACCAGAGTAATAGTTTCTCCTGCAACCCGTTCCGTTTTTGCTAGATGAACGAACGTCTCTCCACATGCTCAGTTCTGAGAGATAAGTGTGTGTGAAAGGCGTCCTTCACCTAGTTTGTTGGGAACACAAAGTTTTTTTCACTTGCAAACTCCACTCCATACATATATATGGGGAGGTACTATCTCCAATTCGATTTTACATTGAAAACTGCAGGAACTTCCAACAGGCACTAGGAAACAGAATGAGAAACCAGAGTAAAAATTTCCCCTGCAACCCGTTCCCTTTGTGCTAGATGAACAAAAGTCTCTCCACATGCTCATTTCTGCGAGATAAGTGTGTGTGAAAGCCGTTCTTCACCTAGCTTGTTGGGAACACAAACTTTCTTTTCACTTGCAAACTCCACTCCATACATATATATGGGGAGGTTCTAGCTCCAACTCGGTTTTACAGTGAAAACTGCAGGAAGTTCATACCGGAACAAGGAAACAAACTGAGAAACCAGAGTATAATTTCTCCTGCAACCCTTTCCCTTTGTGCTAGATGAACGAAAGTCTCTCCACATGCTCAGTTCTGAGAGAAAATTGTGTGTGAAAGCCGTCCTTCACCTAGCTTGTTGGGAACACAAAGATTCTTTCACTTGCAAACACCACACCATACATATATATGGGGAGGTCGGTTTGACAGTGAAAACTGCAGGAACTTCAAACCGGCACTAGGAAACAGACTGAGAAACCAGAGTAAAAGTTTCTCCTGCAACCCGTTCCCTTTGTGCTAGGTGAACGAACGTCTCTCCACATTCTCAGTTCTGAGAGATAAGTGTGTGTGAAAGCCGTCCTTCACATAGCTTGTTGGCAACAGAAAGTTTCTTTTCACTTGCAAACTCCAATCCATACATATATATGGGGTGGTACTAGCTCCAACTCGGTTTTACAGTGAAAACTGGAGGAACTTCAAACCGGCTCTAGGAAACAGGCTGAGAAACCAGAGTAAAAGTTTCTCCTGCAACCCGTTCCCTTTGTGCTAGATGAACGAACGTCTCTCCACATGCTCAGTTCTGAGAGATAAGTGTCTGTGTAAGCCGTCCTTCAGATAGATTGTTGGGAACACAAAGTTTCTTTTCACTTGCCAACTCCACTCCATACATATACATTGGGAGGTACTAGCTCCAACACTGTTTTACAGTGAAAACTGCAGGAACTTCAAACCGGCACTAGGAAACAGACTGAGAAACCAGAGTAAAAGTTTCTCCTGCAACCCGTTCCCTTTGTGCTAGGTGAACGAACGTCTCTCCACATTCTCAGTTCTGAGAGATAAGTGTGTGTGAATGCCGTCCTTCACATAGCTTGTTGGCAACACAAAGTTTCTTTTCACTTGCAAACTACACTCCATACATATATATGGGGTGGTACTAGCTCCAACTCGGTTTTACAGTGAAAACTGCAGGAACTTCATACCGGCTCTAGGAAACAGACTGTGAAACCAGAGTAAATGTTTCTCCTGCAACCGGTTCCCTTTGTGCTAGATGAACGAACGTCTCTCCACATGCTCTGTTCTGAGAGATAAGTGTGTGTGAAAGCCGTCCTTCACCTAGCTTGTTGGGAACACAAAGTTTCTTTCACTAGCAAACTCCACTCCATACATATATATGGGGAGATACTAGCTCTAACTGGGTTTTACTGTGAAAACTGCAGGAATTTCAAACCGGCTCTAGGAAACAGGCTGAGAAACCAGAATAAAAGTTTCTCCTGCAACCCGTTCCTTTGTTCTAGATGAACAAACGTCTCTCCACATGCTCAGTTCTGAGAGATAAGTGTGTGTGAAAGCCGTCCTTCACCTAGCTTGTTGGGAACACAAAGTTTCTTTTCACTTGCAAACTCCAATCCATGCATATATATGGGGAGGTACTAGCTCAACTCGGTTTTACAGTGAAAACTACAGGAACTTCAAACCGGCACAAGGAAACAAACTGAGAAACCAGAGTAAAATTTCTCCTGCAACCCGTTCCCTTTGTGCTAGATGAACGAAAGTCTCTCCACATGCTCAGTTCTGAGAGATAAGTGTGTGTGAAAGCCGTCCTTCACCTATCTTGTTGGGAACACAAAGATTCTTTTCACTTGCAAACACCACTCCATACATATATATGGGGAGGTCGGTTTGACAGTGAAAACTGCAGGAACTTCAAACCGGCACTAGGAAACAGACTGAGAAACCAGAGTAAAAGTTTCTACTGCAACCCGTTCCCTTTGTGCTAGATGAACGAAAGTCTCTCCACATGCTCAGTTCTGAGAGATAAGTGTGTGTTAAAGGCGTCCTTCACCTAGCTTGTTGGGAACACAAAGTTTCTTTTCACTTGCAAACTCCATTTCATACATATATATGGGGAGGTACTATCTCCAATTCGGTTTTACAGTGAAAACTGCAGGAACTTCCAACCGGCACTAGGAAACAGACTGAGAAACCAGAGTAAAAGTTTCTCCTGCAACCCGTTCCCTTTGTGCTAGATGAACGAACGTCTCTCCACATGCTCAGTTCTGAGAGATAAATGTGTGTGAAAGCCGTCCTTCACATAGCTTGTTGGGAACACAAAGTTTCTTTTCACTTGCAAACTCCACTCCATACATATATATGGGGAGGTACTAGCTCCAAGTCGGTTTTACAGTGAAAACTGCAGGAACTTAAAACCGGCACAAGGAAACAAACTGAGAAACCAGAGTAAAATTTCTCCTGCAACACGTTCCCTTTGTGCTAAATTTACGAAAATCTCTCCACATGCTCAGTTCTGAGAGATAAGTGTGTGTGAAAGCCGTCCTTCACCTAGCTTGTTGGGAAGACAAAGATTCTTTTCACTTGCAAACACCACTCCATACATATATATGGGGAGGTCGGTTTGACAGTGAAAACTGCAGGAACTTCAAACCGGCACTAGGAAACAGACTGAGAAACCAGAGTAAAATTTTCTCCTGCATCCCGTTCCCTTTGTGCAAGATGAACGAACGTCTCTCCACATGCTCAGTTCTGAGAGATAAGTGTGTGTTTAAGCCGACCTTCACCTAGCTTGTTGGGAACACAAAGTTTCTTTTCACTTGCAAACTCCACTCCATACATATATATGGGGAGGTACTAGCTCCAACTCGGTTTTACAGTGAAAACTGCAGGAACTTCAAACCGGCACTAGGAAAAAGACTTAGAAATCAGAGTAAAAGTTTCTCTTGCAACCCGTTCCATTTTTGCTAGATGAACGAACGTCTCTCCACATGCTCAGTTCTGAGAGATAAGTGTGTGTGAAAGCCGTCCTTCACCTAGCTTGTTGGGAACACAAAGTTTCTTTCCACTTGCAAACTCCACTCCATACATATATATGGGGAGGTACTAGCTCCAAGTCTTTTTTACAGTGAAAACTGCAGGAACTTCAAACCGGCACTAGGAAACAGCCTGAGAAACCAGAGTAAAAGTTTCTCCTGCTACCCGTTCCCTTTGTGCTAGATGAACGAAAGTCTCTCCACATGCTCAGTTCTGAGAGAGAAATGGGTGTGAAAGCCGTCTTTCACCTAGCTTGTTGGGAACACAAAGTTTCTTTTCACTTGCAAACTCCACTCCATACATATATATGGGTAGGTACAAGCTCCAAATCGGTTTTACAGTGCAAACTACAGGAACTTCAAACCGGCACTAAGAAACAGACTGAGAAACCAGAGTAAAAGTTTCTCCTGCAACCCGTTCCCTTTGTGCTAGATGAACGAACGTCTCTCCACATGCTCAGTTCTGAGAGATAATTGTTGTGAAAGCCGTCCTTCACCTAGCTTCTTGGGAACACAAAGTTTCTTTTCACTTGCAAACTCCACTCCATACATATATATGGGGAGGTACTAGCTCCAACTCGGTTTTATAGTGAAAACTGCAGGAACTTCAAACCGGCACTGGGAAACAGACTGAGAAACCAGAGTACAAGTTTCTCCTGCATCCCGTTCCCTTTGTGCTAGATGAACGAACGTCTCTCCACATGCTCAGTTCTGAGAGATAAGTGTGTGTGAAAGCCGTCCTTCAACTAGCTTGTTGGGAACACAAAGTTTCTTTTCACTTGCAAACCCCACTCCATACATATATATGAGGAGGTACTAGCTCCAAATCGGTTTTACAGTGAAAACTGCAGGAACTTCTAACCGGAACTAGGAAACAGACTGAGAAACCAGAGTAAATGTTACTCCTGCAACCCGTTCCATTTGTGCTAGATGAACGAACGTCTCTCCACATTCTCAGTTCTGAGAGATAAGTGTGTGTGAAAGCCGTCTTTCACCTAGCTTGTTGGGAATACAAAGTTTCTTTTCACTTGAAAACTCCACTCCATACATATATATGGGGAGGTACTAGTTCCAACTCGGTTTTACAGTGAAAACTGCAGGAACATCAAACTGGCTCAAGGAAAAAGACTGAGAAACCAGAGTAATAGTTTCTCCTGCAACCCGTTCCGTTTTTGCTAGATGAACGAACGTCTCTCCACATGCTCAGTTCTGAGAGATAAGTGTGTGTGAAAGGCGTCCTTCACCTAGTTTGTTGGGAACACAAAGTTTTTTTCACTTGCAAACTCCACTCCATACATATATATGGGGAGGTACAATCTCCAATTCGATTTTACAATGAAAACTGCAGGAACTTCCAATCGGCACTAGGAAACAGACTGAGAAACCAAAGTAAAAGTTTCTCCTGCAAACCGTTCCCTTTGTGCTAGATAAACGAACGTCTCTCCACATGCTCAGTTCTGAGAGATAAGTGTGTGTGAAAGCCGTCCTTCACCTAGCTTGTTGGGAACACAAAGTTTCTTTTCACTTGCAAACTCCACTCCATACATATATATGGGGAAGTACTAGCTCCAACTCGGTTTTACAGTGAAAACTGCAGGAATTTAAAACCGGCACAAGGAAACAAACTGAGAAACCAGAGTAAAATTTCTCCTGCAACACGTTCCCTTTGTGCTAGATTTACGAAAATCTCTCCACATGCTCAGTTCTGAGAGATAAGTGTGTGTGAAAGCCGTCCTTCACCTAGCTTGTTGGGAACACAAAGATTCTTTTCACTTGCAAACACCACTCCATACATATATATGGGGAGGTCTGTTTGACAGTGAAAACTGCAGGAACTTCAAACCGGCACTAGGAAACAGACTGAGAAACCAGAGTAAAAGTTTCTACTGCATCTCGTTCCATTTGTGCTAGATGAACGAACGTCTATCCACATGCTCAGTTCTGAGAGATAGGTGTGAGTGAAAGCCGTCCTTCACTTAGCTTGTTGGCAACACAAAGTTTCTTTTCACTTGCAAACTCCACTCCAAACATATATATAGGGTGGTACTAGCTCCAACTCGGTTTTACAGTGAAAACTGCAGGAACATCAAACTGGTTCTAGGAAAAAGACTGAGAAACCAGAGTAAAAGTTTCTCCTGCAACCCGTTCCCTTTGTGTTAGAGGAACGAACGTCTCTCCACATGCTCTGTTCTGAGAGAAATGTGTGTGTGAAAGCCGCCCTTCACCTAGCTTGTTGGCAACACAAAGTTTCTTTTCACTTGCAAACTCCACTCCATACATATATATGGGTAGGTACAAGCTCCAAATCGGTTTTACAGTGCAAACTACAGGAACTTCAAACCGGCACTAAGAAACAGACTGAGAAACCAGAGTAAAAGTTTCTCCTGCAACCCGTTCCCTTTGTGCTAAATGAACGAACGTCTCTCCACATGCTCAGTTCTGAGAGATAATTGTTGTGAAAGCCGTCCTTCACCTAGCTTCTTGGGAACACAAAGTTTCTTTTCACTTGCAAACTCCACTCCATACATATATATGGGGAGGTACTAGCTCCAACTCGGTTTTATAGTGAAAACTGCAGGAACTTCAAACCGGCACTGGGAAACAGACTGAGAAACCAGAGTACAAGTTTCTCCTGCATCCCGTTCCCTTTGTGCTAGATGAACGAACGTCTCTCCACATGCTCAGTTCTCAGAGATAAGTGTGTGTGAAAGCCGTCCTTCAACTAGCTTGTTGGGAACACAAAGTTTTTTTTCACTTGCAAACTCCACTCCATACATATATATGGGGAGGTACTATCTCCAATTCGATTTTACAATGAAAACTGCAGGAACTTCCAACCGGCACTAGGAAACAGACTGAGAAACCAAAGTAAAAGTTTCTCCTGCAAACCGTTCCCTTTGTGCTAGATAAACGAACGTCTCTCCACATGCTCAGTTCTGAGAGATAAGTGTGTGTGAAAGCCGTCCTTCACCTAGCTTGTTGGGAACACAAAGTTTCTTTTCACTTGCAAACTCCACTCCATACATATATATGGGGAAGTACTAGCTCCAACTCGGTTTTAAAGTGAAAACTGCAGGAATTTAAAACCGGCACAAGGAAACAGACTGAGAAACCAGAGTAAAAGTTTCTCCTGCCACCCGTTCCATTTGTGCTAGATGAACGAACGTCTCTCCACATGCTCAGTTCTGAGAGATAATTGTGTGTGAAAGCCGTCCTTCACCTAGCTTGTTGGGAACACAAAGATTCTTTTCACTTGCAAACACCACTACATACATATATATGGGGAGGTCGGTTTGACAGTGAAAACTGCAGGAACTTCAAACCGGCTCTAGGAAACAGGCTGAGAAACCAGAGTAAAAGTTTCTCCTGCAACCCGTTCCCTTTGTGCTTGATGAACGAACGTCTCTCCACATGCTCAGATCTGAGTGATAAGTGTGTGTGTAAGCCGTCCTTCACCTAGCTTGTTGGGAACACAAAGTTTCTTTTCACTTGCAAACTCCAATCCATACATATATATGGGGAGGTACTAGCTCCAACTCGGTTTTACAGTGAAAACTGCAGGAACTTCAAACCGGCACTAGGAAAAAGACTGAGAAATCAGAGTAAAATTTCTCCTGCAACCCGTTCCCTTTTTGCTAGATGAACGAACGTCTCTCCACATGCTCAGTTCTGAGAGATAAGTGTGTGTGAAAGCCGTCCTTCACCTAGCTTGTAGGGAACACAAAGTTTCTTTCCACTTTCAAACTCCACTCCATACATATATATGGGTAGGTACTAGCTCCAAGTCGTTTTTACAGTGCAAACTACAGGAACTTCAAACCGGCACTAGGAAACAGACTGAGAAACCAGAGTAAAAGTTTCTCCTGCAACCCGTTCCATTTGTGCTAGATGAACGAACGTCTCTCCACATGCTCGGTTCTGAGAGATAATTGTTGTGAAATCCGTCCTTCACCTAGCTTTTTGGGAATACAACGTTTCTTTTCACTTGCAAACTCCACTCCATACATATATATGGGGAGGTACTAGCTCCAACTCGGTTTTACAGTGAAAACTGCAGGAACTTCAAACCGGCACTAGGAAATAGACTGAGAAACCAGAGTAAAAGTTTCTACTGCAACCAATTTCCTTTGTGCTAGATGAACGAACGTCTCTCCACATGCTCAGTTCTGAGAGATAAGTGTGTGGGAAAGCCGTCCTTCACCTAGCTTGTTGGGAACACAAAGTTTCTTTTCACTTGCAAACACTACTCCATACATATATATGGGGAGGTACTAGCTCCAACTCTGTTTTACAGGAAAAATGCAGGAACTTGTAACCGGCACTAGGAAACAGAGTGAGACACCAGAGTAAATGTTTCTCCTGCAAACCGTTCCCTTTGTGCTACATGAACGAACGTCTCTCCACGTGCTCAGTTCTGAGAGAAAAGTGTGTGTGAAAGCCGTCCTTCACCTAGCTAGTTGGGAACACAAAGTTTCTTTTCACTTGCAAACTCCACTCCATACATGTATATGGGGAGGTACAACTCCAACTCGGTTTTACAGTGAAAACTGCAGGAAATTCAAACCGGCACTAGGAAACAGACTGAGAAACCAGAGTAAAAGTTTCACCTGCAACCCGTTCCATTTGAGGTAGATGAACGAACGTCTCTCCACATGCTCAGTTCTGAGAGAGAAGTGTGTGTGAAAGCCGTACTTCACCTAGCTAGTTGGGAACACAAAGTTTCTTTTCACTTGCAAACTCCACTCTATACATATATATGGGGAGGTACTATCTCCAACACGGTATTACAGTGAAAACTGCAAGAACTTCAAACCCGCACTAGGAAACAGACTGAGAAACCAGAGTAAATGTTTCCCCTGCAACACGTTCCCTTTGTGCTAGATGAACGAACGTCTCTCCACATGCTCAGATCTGAGAGATAATTGTGTGTCAAAGCCGTCCTTCAATAGCTTGTTGGGAACACAAAGTTTCTTTTCACTTGCAAACTCCACTCCATACATATATATGGGGAGGTACTAGCACCAACTCGGTTTTACAGTGAAAACTGCAGGAACTTCAAACCGGCACTAGGAAACAGACTGAGAAACCAGAGTAAAAGTTTCTCCTGCAACCCGTTCCATTTGTGCTAGATGAACGAACGTCTCCCCACATGCTCAGTTCTGAGAGAGAAGTGTGTGTGAAAACCGTCCTTCACCTAGATTGTTGGGAACACAAAGTTTCTTTTCACTTGCAAACTCCACTCAATACATATATATGGGGAGGTACTAAATCCAACTCGTTATTACAGTGAAAACTACAGGAACTTCAAACCGGCACTAGGAAACAAACTGAGAAACCAAAGTAACTGTTTCTCCTGCAACCCGTTCCATTTGTGCTAGATGAACGAACGTCTCTCCACATGCTCAGATCTGAGAGATAATTGTGTGTGAAAGCCGTTCTTCACTAGCTTGTTGGGAACACAAAGTTTCTTTTCACTTGCAAACTCCACTCCATACATATATATGGGGAGGTACTAGCTCCAACACGGTTTTACAGTGAAAACTTCAGGAAATTCATAACGGCACTAGGAAAAACACTGAGAAAGCAGAGTAAATTTTCTCCTGCAACCCGTTCCCTTTGTGCTAGATGAACTAAAGTCTCTACACATGTTAAGTTCTGAGAGATAAGTGTGTGTGAAAGCCGTCCTTCACCTAGCTTGTTGGGAACACAAAGTTTCTTTTAAGTTGCAAACTCCAGTCCATACATATATATGGGGAGGTACAAGCTCCAACTCGGTTTTACAGTGCAAACTGCAGGAACTTCAAACCGGCACTAGGAAACAGACTGAGAAACCAGAGTAAAAGTTTCTCCTGCAACCCGTTCCATTTGTGCTAGATGAACGAACGTCTCTCCACATGCTCAGTTCTGAGCGATAAGTGTGTGTGAAAGCCGTCCTTCA
The DNA here is from genome assembly GCF_036321535.1 of Camelus dromedarius. NCBI lineage: Eukaryota > Metazoa > Chordata > Mammalia > Artiodactyla > Camelidae > Camelus > Camelus dromedarius. Next base: position 86,499,493 of record NC_087441.1, on the reverse strand, counting down.
CCTAGCATGTTGGGAACACAAAGTTTCTTTTCACTTGCAAACTCCAGTCCATACATATATATGGGGAGGTACTAGCTCCAACTCGGTTTTACAGTGAAAACTGCAGGAACTTCAAACCGGCACTAGGAAATAGACTGAGAAACCTGAGTAAAAGTTTCTCCTGCAACCCATTTCCTTTGTGCTAGATGAACGAACGTCTCTCCACATGCTCAGTTCTGAGAGATATGTGTGTGGGAAAGCCGTCCTTCACCTAGCTTGTTGGGAACACAAAGTTTCTTTTCACTTGCAAACACTACTCCATACATATATATGGGGAGGTACTAGCTCCAACTCAGTTTTACAGGAAAACTGCAGGAACTTGTAACCGGCACTAGGAAACAGAGTGAGAAACCAGAGTAAATGTTTCTCCTGCAACCCGTTCCCTTTGTGCTAGATGAACGAACGTCTCTCCACGTGCTCAGTTCTGAGAGAAAAGTGTGTGTGAAAGCCGTCCTTCACCTAGCTAGTTGGGAACACAAAGTTTCTTTTCACTTGCAAACTCCACTCCATACATGTATATGGGGAGGTACAAGCTCCAACTCGGTTTTACAGTGAAAACTGCAGGAAATTCAAACCGGCACTAGGAAACAGACTGAGAAACCAGAGTAAAAGTTTCACCTGCAACCCGTTCCATTTGAGGTAGATTAACGAACGTCTCTCCACATGCTCAGTTCTGAGAGAGAAGTGTGTGTGAAAGCCGTACTTCACCTAGCTAGTTGGGAACACAAAGTTTCTTTTCACTTGCAAACTCCACTCTATACATATATATGGGGAGGTACTATCTCCAACACGGTATTACAGTGAAAACTGCAAGAACTTCAAACCCGCACTAGGAAACAGACTGAGAAACCAGAGTAAATGTTTCCCCTGCAACACGTTCCCTTTGTGCTAGATGAACGAACGTCTCTCCACATGCTCAGATCTGAGAGATAATTGTGTGTCAAAGCCGTCCTTCAATAGCTTGTTGGGAACACAAAGTTTCTTTTCACTTGCAAACTCCACTCCATACATATATATGGGGAGGTACTAGCACCAACTCGGTTTTACAGTGAAAACTGCAGGAACTTCAAACCGGCACTAGGAAACAGACTGAGAAACCAGAGTAAAAGTTTCTCCTGCAACCCGTTCCATTTGTGCTAGATGAACGAACGTCTCCCCACATGCTCAGTTCTGAGAGAGAAGTGTGTGTGAAAGCCGTCCTTCACCTAGATTGTTGGGAACACAAAGTTTCTTTTCACTTGCAAACTCCACTCAATACATATATATGGGGAGGTACTAAATCCAACTCGTTATTACAGTGAAAACTACAGGAACTTCAAACCGGCACTAGGAAACAGACTGAGAATCCAGAGTAACTGTTTCTCCTGCAACCCGTTCCATTTGTGCTAGATGAACGAACGTCTCTCCACATGCTCAGATCTGAGAGATAATTGTGTGTGAAAGCCGTTCTTCACTAGCTTGTTGGGAACACAAAGTTTCTTTTCACTTGCAAACTCCACTCCATACATATATATGGGGAGGTACTAGCTCCAACACGGTTTTACAGTGAAAACTTCAGGAAATTCATAACGGCACTAGGAAAAAGACTGAGAAAGCAGAGTAAATTTTCTCCTGCAACCAGTTCCCTTTGTGCTAGATGAACTAAAGTCTCTACACATGTTAAGTTCTGAGAGATAAGTGTGTGTGAAAGCCGTCCTTCACCTAGCTTGTTGGGAACACAAAGTTTCTTTTAAGTTGCCAACTCCAGTCCATACATATATATGGGGAGGTACAAGCTCCAACTCGGTTTTACAGTGCAAACTGCAGGAACTTCAAACCGGCACTAGGAAACAGACTGAGAAACCAGAGTAAAAGTTTCTCCTGCAACCCGTTCCATTTGTGCTAGATGAACGAACGTCTCTCCACATGCTCAGTTCTGAGCGATAAGTGTGTGTGAAAGCCGTCCTTCACCTAGCATGTTGGGAACACAAAGTTTCTTTTCACTTGCAAACTCCTCTCCATACATATATATGGGGAGGTACTAGCTCCAACTCGATTTTACAGTGAAAACTGCAGGAAATTGTAACCGGCACTAGGAAAAAGACTGAGAAACCAGATTAAAAGTTTCTCCTGCAACCCGTTCCCTTTTTGCTAGATGAACGAACGTCTCTCCACATGCTCAGTTCTGAGAGATAAATGTTATGAAAGCCGTCATTCACCTAGCTTGTTGGGAACACAAAGTTTCTTTTCACTTGCAAACTCCAGTCCATATATATATATGGGGAGGTTGTAGCTCCAACTCGGTTTTATAGTGAAAACTGCAGGAACTTCAAACCGGCACTAGGAAACAGACTGAGAAAACAGAGTAAATGTTTCTCCTGCATCCCGTTTCCTTTGTGCTAGATGAACGAAAGTCTCTAAACATGCTAAGTTCTGAGAGATAAGTGTGTGTGAAAGCCGTCCTTCAACTAGCTTGTTGGGAACACAAAGTTTCTTTTCACTTGCAATCTCCACTCCATACATATATATGGGGAGGTACTAGCTCCAAATCGGTTTTACAGTGAAAACTGCAGGAACTTCAAACCGGCACTAGGAAACAGACTGAGAAACCAGAGTAAAAGTTTTTCCTGCAACCCATTATATTTGTGCTAGATGAACGAACGTCTCTCCACATGCCAAGTTCTCAGAGATATGTGTGTGGGAAAGCCGTCATTCACCTAGCTTGTTTGGAACACAAAGTTTCTTTTCACTTGGAAACTCCACTCCATACATATATATGGGGAGGTAATAGCTCCTACTCGGTTTTACAGGAAAACTGCAGGAACTTGTAACCGGCACTTGGAAACAGACTGAGAAACCAGAGTAAAAGTTTCTCCTGCAACCCGTTCCCTTTGTGCTAGATGAACGAACGTCTCTCCACATGCTCAGTTCTGAGAGAGAAGTGTGTGTGAAAGCCGTCCTTCACCTAGCTTGTTGGGAACACAAAGTTTCTTTTCACTTGCAAACTCCACTCCATACACATATATGGGGAGGTACACCCTCCAACTCTGTTTTACAGTGAAAACTGTAGGAACTTCAAACCGGCACTAGGAAACAGACTGAGAAACCAGAGTAAAAGTTTCTACTGCAACCAGTTCCCTTTGTGCTAGATGAACGAACGTCTCTCCACATGCTCAGATCTGAGGGATAAGTGTGTGTGAAAGACGTCCTTCACTAGCTTGTTGGGAACACAATGTTTCTTTTCACTTGCAAACTCCACTCCATTGATATATATGGGGAGTTACTAGCTCCAACTCGGTTTTACAGTGAAAACTGCAGGAACTTCAAAACGGCACTAGGAAACATACTGTGAAAACAGAGTAAATTTTCTCCTGCAATCCGTTCCCTTTGTGCTAGATGAACTAACGTCTCTACACATGCTAAGTTCTGAGAGATAAGTGTGTGTGAAAGCCGTCCTTCACCTAGCTTGTTGGGAACACAAAGTTTCTTTTAACTTGCAAAATTCAGTCCATACATATATATGGGGAGGTTCAAGCTCCAACTCGTTTTTACAGTGCAAACTACAGGAACTTCAAACCGGCACTAGGAAACAGACTGAGAAACCAGTGTAAAAGTATTTCCTGCAACCCGTTCCCTTTGTGCTAGATGAACGAACGTCTCTCCACATGCTCAGTTCTGAGCGATAAGTGTGTGTGAAAGCCGTCCTTCAACTATCTTGTTGGGAACAGGAAGTTTCTATTCACTTGCAAACTCCATTCCATACATATATACGGGGAGGTTCAAGCTCCAACTCGGTTTTACATTGAAAACTGCAGGAACTTCAAACCGGCACTAGGAAACCGACTGAGAAACCAGAGTAAAAGTTTCTCCTGCAAACCGTTCCCTTTGTGCTAGATGAACGAACGTCTCTCCACATGCTCAGTTCTGAGAGATATGTGTGTGGGAAAGCTGTCCTTCACATAGCTTCTTGGGAACACAAAGTTTCTTTCCACTTGCAAACTCCAATCCATACATATATATGGGGAGGTACTAGCTCCAACTCGGTTTTACAGTGAAAACTGCAGGAACTTCAAACCGTCACTAGGAAACAGACTGAGAAACCAGAGTAAATGTTTCTCCTGCAACCCGTTCCCTTTGTGCTAGATGAACGAAATTCTCTCCACATGCTAAGTTCTGAGAGATAAGTGTGTGTGAAAGCCGTCCTTCACCTAGCTTGTTGGGAACACAAAGTTTCTTTTCACATGCAAACTGCACTCCATACATATATATGGGGAGGTACTAGCTCCAACTCGGTTTTACAGTGAAAACTGCAGGAACTTCAAACCGGCACTAGGAAAGATACTGAGAAACCAGAGTAAAAGTTTCTCCTGCAACCCGTTCCCTTTTTGCTAGATGAACGAACGTCTCTCCACATGCTCAGTTCTGAGAGATAAGTGTGTGTGAAGCCGTACTTCACCTAGCTTGTTGGGAACACAAAGTTTCTTTTCACTTGCAAACTCCACTCCATACATATATATGGGGAGGTACTAGCTCCAACTCGATTGTACAGTGAAAACTGCAGGAACTTCAAACCGGCACTAGGAAACAGACTGAGAAACCAGAGTAAAAGTTTTTCCTGCAACCCATTATATTTGTGCTAGATGAACGAACGTCTCTCCACATGCCAAGTTCTCAGAGATATGTGTGTGGGAAAGCCGTCATTCACCTAGCTTGTTTGGAACACAAAGTTTCTTTTCACTTGGAAACTCCACTCCATACATATATATGGGGAGGTAATAGCTCCTACTCGGTTTTACAGGAAAACTGCAGGAACTTGTAACCGGCACTTGGAAACAAACTGAGAAACCAGAGTAAAAGTTTCTCCTGCAACCCGTTCCCTTTGTGCTAGATGAACGAACGTCTCTCCACATGCTCAGTTCTGAGAGAGAAGTGTGTGTGAAAGCCGTCCTTCACCTAGCTTGTTGGGAACACAAAGTTTCTTTTCACTTGCAAACTCCACTCCATACACATATATGGGGAGGTACAACCTCCAACTCTGTTTTACTGTGAAAACTGTAGGAACTTCAAACCGGCACTAGGAAACAGACTGAGAAACCAGAGTAAAAGTTTCTCCTGCAACCAGTTCCCTTTGTGCTAGATGAACGAACGTCTCTCCACATGCTCAGATCTGAGGGATAAGTGTGTGTGAAAGACGTCCTTCACTAGCTTGTTGGGAACACAATGTTTCTTTTCACTTGCAAACTCCACTCCATTCATATATATGGGGAGTTACTAGCTCCAACTCGGTTTTACAGTGAAAACTGCAGGAACTTCAAAACGGCACTAGGAAACATACTGTGAAAACAGAGTAAATTTTCTCCTGCAATCCGTTCCCTTTGTGCTAGATGAACTAACGTCTCTACACATGCTAAGTTCTGAGAGATAAGTGTGTGTGAAAGCCGTCCTTCACCTAGCTTGTTGGGAACACAAAGTTTCTTTTAACTTGCAAAATTCAGTCCATACATATATATGGGGAGGTTCAAGCTCCAACTCGTTTTTACAGTGCAAACTACAGGAACTTCAAACCGGCACTAGGAAACAGACTGAGAAACCAGTGTAAAAGTATTTCCTGCAACCCGTTCCCTTTGTGCTAGATGAACGAACGTCTCTCCACATGCTCAGTTCTGAGCGATAAGTGTGTGTGAAAGCCGTCCTTCAACTATCTTGTTGGGAACACGAAGTTTCTATTCACTTGCAAACTCCATTCCATACATATATACGGGGAGGTTCAAGCTCCAACTCGGTTTTACAGTGAAAACTGCAGGAACTTCAAACCGGCACTAGGAAACCGACTGAGAAACCAGAGTAAAAGTTTCTCCTGCAAACCGTTCCCTTTGTGCTAGATGAACGAACGTCTCTCCACATGCTCAGTTCTGAGAGATATGTGTGTGGGAAAGCTGTCCTTCACATAGCTTCTTGGGAACACAAAGTTTCTTTCCACTTGCAAACCCCAATCCATACATATATATGGGGAGGTACTAGCTCCAACTCGGTTTTACAGTGAAAACTGCAGGAACTTCAAACCGTCACTAGGAAACAGACTGAGAAACCAGAGTAAATGTTTCTCCTGCAACCCGTTCCCTTTGTGCTAGAAGAACGAAATTCTCTCCACATGCTAAGTTCTGAGAGATAAGTGTGTGTGAAAGCCGTCCTTCACCTAGCTTGTTGGGAACACAAAGTTTCTTTTCACATGCAAACTGCACTCCATACATATATATGGGGAGGTACTAGCTCCAACTCGGTTTTACAGTGAAAACTGCAGGAACTTCAAACCGGCACTAGGAAAGATACTGAGAAACCAGAGTAAAAGTTTCTCCTGCAACCCGTTCCCTTTTTGCTAGATGAACGAACGTCTCTCCACATGCTCAGTTCTGAGAGATAAGTGTGTGTGAAGCCGTACTTCACCTAGCTTGTTGGGAACACAAAGTTTCTTTTCACTTGCAAACTCCACTCCATACATATATATGGGGAGGTACTAGCTCCAACTCGATTGTACAGTGAAAACTGCAGGAACTTGTTACCGGCACTAGGAAACAGACTGAGAAACCAGAGTAAAAGTTTCTCCTGCAACTCGTTCCCTTTGTGCTATATGAACGAACGTCTCACCACATGCTCAGTTCTGAGAGATAAGTGTGTGTGAAAGCCGTCCTTCACCTAGCTTGTTGGGAACACAAAGTTTCTTTTCACTTGCAAACTCCACTCCATACATATATATAGGGAGGTTCAAGCTCCAACTCTTTTTTACAGTGCAAACTGCAGGAACTTCAAACCGGCTCTAGGAAACCGACTGAGAAACCAGAGTAAAAGTTTCTCCTGCAACCAGTTCCCTTTGTGCTAGATGAACGAACGTCTCTCCAAATGCTCAGTTCTGAGAGATAAGTGTGTGTGAAAGCCGTCCTTCACCTAGCTTTCTTTGAACACAAAGTTTCTTTTCAATTGCAAACACCACTCCATACATATATATGGGGAGGTACAAGCTCCAACACGGTTTTACAGTGAAAACTGCTGGAACTTCAAAACGGCACTAGGAAAGAGACTGAGAAACCAGAGTAAAAGTTTCTCCTGCAACCCGTTCCCTTTTTGCTAGATGAACGAACGTCTCTCCACATGCTCAGTTCTGAGAGATAAGTGTGTGTGAAAGCCGTCCTTCACTTAGCTTGTTGGGAACACAAAGTTTCTTTTCACTTGCAAACTCCAGTCCATACATATATATGGGGAGGTACTAGCTCCAACTCGGTTTTATAGAGAAAACTGCAGGAACTTTAAACCGGCACTAGGAAACAGACTGGAAACCAGAGTAAAAGTTTGTCCTGCAACCCGTTCCCCTTGTGCTAGATGAACGAACGTCTCTCCACATGCTCAGTTCTGAGAGATAAGTGTTGTGAAAGCCGTCCTTCACCTATCTTGTTGGGAATACAAAGTTTCTTTTCATTTGCAAAATCCAGTCCATACATATATATGGGGGGTACTAGCTCCAACTCGGTTTTACAGTGCAAACTGCAGGAACTTCAAACCGGCACTAGGAAACAGACTGAGAAACCAGAGTAAATGTTTTTCCTGCAACCCGTTCCCTTTGTGCTAGGTGAACGAACGTCTCTCCACATGCTCAGTTCTGAGAGATATGTGTGTGGGAAAGCTGTCGTTCACCTAGCTTGTTTGGAACACAAAGTTTCTTTTCACTTGGAATCTCCACTCCATACATATATATGGGGAGGTACTAGCTCCAACTCGGTTTTACAGGAAAACTGCAGGAAATTGTAACCAGCACTTGGAAACAGACTGAGAAACCAGAGTAAAAGTTTCTCCTGCAACCCGTTCCCTTTGTGCTAGATGAACGAAAGTCTCTCCACATGCTCAGTTCTGAGAGATATGTGTGTGGGAAAGCCGTCCTTCACATATCATGTTGGGAACACAAAGTTTCCTTTCATTTGCAAACTCCACTCCGTACATATATATGGGGAGGTACTAGCTCCAACTCGGTTTTACAGTGAAAACTGCAGGAAATTCAAACCGGCACTAGGAAACACACTGAGAAACCAGAGTAAAAGTTTCTCCTGCAACCCGTTCCTTTGTGCTAGATGAACGAACGTCTCTCCACATGCTCAGTTCTGAGAGATAAATGTGTGTGAAAGCCGTCCTTCACCTAACTTGTTGGGAAGACAAAGTTTGTTTTCACTTGCAAACTCAACTCCATAAATATATATGGGGAGGTACTAGCTCCAACTCGGTTTTACAGTGAAAATTGCAGGAACTTCAAACCGGCACTATGAAAAAGACTGAGATACCAGAGTAAAAGCTTCTCCTGCAACCCGTTACCATTTTGCTAGATGAACGAACGTCTCTCCACATGCTCAGTTCTGAGAGATAAGTGTGTGTAAAAGCCGTCCTTCAACTAGCTTGTTGGGAACACAAAGTTTCTTTTCAATTGCAAACTCCACTCCATACATTTATATGGGGAGGTACTAGCTCCAAATCGATTTTACAGTGAAAACTGCAGGAACTTGAAACCGGCACTAGGAAACAGACTGAGAAACCAGAGTAAAAGTTTCTCATGCAACCCGTTCCCTTTGTGCTAGATGAACGAACGTCTCTCCACATGCTCAGTTCTGAGAGATATGTGTTTGTGAAAGCCGTCCTTCACTTAGCTTGTTGGGAACACAAAGTTTCTTTTCACTAGCCAACTCCACTCCATACATATATATGGGTAGGTACAAGCTCCAAATCGATTTTACAGTGAAAACTGCAGGAACTTCAAACCGGCTCTAGGAAACAGGCTGATAAACCAGAGTAAAAGTTTCTCCTGCAAACCGTTCCCTTTGTGCTAGATGAACGAACGTCTCTCCACATGCTCAGTTCTGAGAGATATGTGTGTGGCAATGCCGTCTTTCACATATTTTGTTGGGAACACAAAGTTTCCTTTCACTTGCAAACTCCACTCCATACATATATATGGGAAGGTACTAGCTCCAACTCGGTTTTACAGTGAAAACTGCAGGAAATTCAAACCGGCTCTAGGAAACACACTGAGAAACCAGAGTAAAAGTTTCTCATGCAACCCGTTCCTTTGTGCTAGATGAACGAACGTCTCTCCACATGCTCAGTTCTAAGATATGTGTTTGTGAAAGCCGTCCTTCACTTAGCTTGTTGGGAACACAAAGTTTCTTTTCACTAGCAAACTCCACTCCATACATATATATGGGGAGGTACAAGCTCCAACTCGATTTTACAGTGAAAACTGCAGGAACTTCAAACCGGCTCTAGGAAACAGGCTGATAAACCAGAGTAAAAGTTTCTCCTGCATACCGTTCCCTTTGTGCTAGATGAACGAACGTCTCTCCACATGCTCAGTTCTGAGAGATATGTGTGTGGGAAAGCCGTCCTTCACATATCTTGTTGGGAACACAAAGTTTCCTTTCACTTGCAAACTCCACTCCATACATATGTATGGGGAGGTACTAGCTCCAACTCGGTTTTACAGTGAAAACTGCAGGAAATTCAAACCTGCACTAGGAAACACACTGAGAAACCACAGTAAAAGTTTCTCCTGCAACCCGTTCCTTTGTGCTAGATGAACGAACGTCTCTCCACATGCTCAGTTCTGAGAGATAAATGTGTGTGAAAGCCGTCCTTCACCTAGCTTGTTGGGAACACAATGTTTGTTTTCACTTGCAAACTCCACTCCATAAATATATATGGGGAGGTACTAGCTCCAACTCGGTTTTACAGTGAAAATTGCAGGAACTTCAAACCGGCACTATGAAAAAGACTGAGATACCAGAGTAAAAGTTTCTCCTGCAACCCGTTCCCTTTGTGCTAGATGAATAAACGTCTCTCCACATGCTCAGTTCTGAGATATGTGAGTGTAAATGCCGTCCTTCACCTAGCTTGTTGGGAACACTAAGTTTCTTTTCAATTGCAAACTAGAATCCATACATTTATATGGGGAGGTACTAGATCCAACTCGATTTTACAGTGAAAACTGCAGGAAATTCAAACCGGCACTAGGAAACAGACTGAGAAACCAGAGTAAAAGTTTCTCCTGCAACCCTTTCCTTTTGTGCTAGATGAACGAACGTCTCTCCACATGCTCAGTTCTGAGAGATATGTGTGTGTAAAAGCCGTCCTTCACCTAGCTTGTTGGGAACACAAAGTTTCTTTTCAATTGCAAACTCCACTCCATACATTTATATGGGGAGGTACTAGATCCAACTCGATTTTACAGTGAAAACTGCAGGAACTTCAAACCGGCACTAGGAAACAGACTGAGAAACCAGAGTAAAAGTTTCTACTGCAACCCGTTCCCTTTGTGCTAGATGAACGATCGTCTCTCCACATGCTCTGTTCTGAGAGATATGTGTTTGTGAAAGCCGTCCTTCACCTAGCTTGTTGGGAACACAAAGTTTCTTTTCACTTGCAAACTCCACTCCATACATATATAAAGGGTGGTACTAGCTCCAACTCGGTTTGACAGTGAAAACTGCAGGAACTTCAAACCGGCACTAGGAAACAGACTGAGATACCAGAGTAAAAGTTTCTCCTGCAACACGTTCCCTATGTGCTAGATGAACGAACGTCTCTCCACATGCTCAATTCTGAGAGATAAGTGTGTGTAAAAGCCGTCCTTCAACTAGCTTGTTGGGAACACAAAGTTTCTTTTCACTTGCAAACTCGACTCCATACATATATATGGGGAGGTACTAGCTCCAACACGGTATGACAGTGAAAACTGCAGGAACTTCAAACCGGCACTAGGAAAGAAACTGAGAAACCAGAGTAAAAGTTCCTCCTGCAACCCGTTCACTTTTTGCTAGATGAACGAACGTCTCTCCACATGCTCAGTTCTGAGAGATATGTGTGTGGGAAAGCCGTCATTCACCTAGCTTGTTGGGAACGCAAAGTTTCTTTTCACTTGCAAACTCCACTCCATACATATATATGGGGAGGTACTAGCTCCAACTCGATTTTACAGTGAAAACTGCAGGAACTTGTAACCGGCACGAGTAAACAGACTGAGAAACCAGACTAAAAGTTTCTCCTGCAACCCGTTCCCTTTGTGCTAGATGAACGAACGTCTCTCCACATGCTCAGTTCTGAGAGATATGTGTGTGTGAAAGCCGTCCTTCACCTAGCTTGTTGGGAACAAAAAGTTCTTTTCACTTGCAAACTCCACTCCATACATACATATGGGGAGGTTCAAGCTCCAACACGGTTTTACAGTGAAAACTGCAGGAACTTCAATCCGGCACTAGGAAACCGACTGAGAAACCAGAGTAAAAGTTTCTCCTGCAACCAGTTCCCTTAGTGCTAGATGAACGAACGTCTCTCCACATGCTCAGTTCTGAGAGATAAGTGTGTGGGAAAGCCGTCCTTCACCTAGCTTGTTGGGAACACAAAGATTCTTTACATTTGCAAACTCCACATCATACATATATATGGGGAGGTACTAGCTCCAACTCGGTTTGACAGTGAAAACTGCAGAAACTTCAAACCGGCACTAGGACACAGACTGAGAAACCAGAGTAAAAGTTTCTCCTGCAACCCGTTCCCTTTGTGCTAGATGAACGATCGTCTCTCCACATGCTCAGTTCTGCAGGATAAGTGTTTGTGAAAGCCGTCCTTCAACTAGCTTGTTGGGAACACAAAGTTTCTTTTCACTTGCTAACTCCACTCCATACATATAAATGGGGTGGTACTAGCTCCAACTCGGTTTGACAGTGAAAACTGCAGGAACTTCAAACCGGTACTAGGAAACAAACTGAGATAAAAGAGTAAAAGATTCTCCTGCAACACGTTCCCTTTTTGCTAGATGAACGAACGTCTCTCCACATGCTCAGTTCTGAGAGATAAGTGTGTGTAAAAGCCGTCCTTCAACTAGCTTGTTGGGAACACAAAGTTTCTTTTCACTTGCAAACCCCACTCCATACATATATATGGGTAGGTACTAGCTCCAACACGGTATGACAGTGAAAACTGCAGGAACTTCAAACCGGCACTAGGAAAGAAACTGAAAAACCAGAGTAAAAGTTCCTCCTGCAACCCGTTCCCTTTTTGCTAGATGAACGAACGTCTCTCCAAATGCTCATTTCTGTGAGATATGTGTGAGGGAAAGCCGTCATTCACCTAGCTTGTTGGGAACACAAAGTTTCTTTTCACTTGCAAACTCCACTCCATACATATATATGGGGAGGTACTAGCTCCAACTCGATTTTACAGTGAAAACTGCAGGAACTTGTAACCGGCACTAGGAAACAGCCTGAGAAACCAGAGTAAAAGTTTCTCCTGCAACCCGTTCCCTTTTTGCTAGATGAAAGAACGTCTCTCAACATGCTCAGTTCTGAGAGATATGTGTGTGTGAAAGCCGTCCTTCACATAGCTTGTTGGGAAAACAAAGTTCTTTTCACTTGCAAAATCCACTCCATACATATATATGTGGAGGTTCAAGCTCCAACAAGATTTTACAGTGAAAACTGCAGGAACTTCAAACCGGCACATGGAAACCGACTGAGAAACCACAGTAAAATTTCTCCTGCAACCAGTTCCCTTTGTGCTAGATGAACGAACGTCTCTCCACATGCTCAGTTCTGAGAGATATGTGTGTGGGAAAGCCGTCCTTCACCTAGCTTCTTGGGAACACAAAGTTTCTTTCCACTTGCAAACTCCAATCCATACATATATATGAGTAGGTACTACCTCCAACTCGGTTTTACAGTGAAAACTGCAGGAACTTCAAACCGGCACTAGGAAACAGACTGAGAAACCAGAGTAAAAGTTTCTCCTGCAACCCATTCCCTTTGTGCTAGATGAACGAACGTCTCTCCACATGCTCAGTTTTGAGAGATAAGTGTGTGTGAAAGCCCTCTTTCACTTAGATTTTTGGGAACCCAAAGTTTATTTTCAGTTGCAAATTCCACTTCATACATATATAATGGGAGGAACAAGCTCCAACTCTGTTTTACAGTGAAAACTGCAGGAACTTCAAACCGGCACTAGGAAACAGACTGAGAAACCAGAGTAAAAGTTTCTCCTGCAACCCATTCCCATTGTGCTAGATGAACGAACGTCTCTTCACATGATCAGTTCTGAGGGATAATTGTGTGTGAAAGCCGTACTTCACCTAGTTTGTTGGGAACACAAAGATTCTTTTCACTTGCAAACTCCACTCCATACATTTATATGGGGAGGTACTAGCTCCAAATCCGTTTTACTGTGAAATCTGCAGGAATTTCAAACCGGCACTAGGATACAGAATGACAAACCAGAGTAAAAGTTTCTTCTGAAACCCGTTCCATTTTTGCTAGATGAACGAACGTCTCTCCACATGCTCATTTCTGAGAGATAAGTGTGTGTGATACCGTCCTTCACCAGGCTTGTTGGGAACACAAAGTTTCTATTCAATTGCAAACTCCACTCCACACATATATATGGGGAGGTACTAGCCACAACACGGTTTTACAGTGAAAACTGCAGGAACTTCAAACCGGCACTAGGAAACAGACTGAGAAACCAGAGTAAAAGTTTCTCCTGCAACCCGTTCCCTTTGTGCTAGATGAACGAACGTCTCTCCACATACTCAGTTCTGAGAGATAAGTGTGTGTGAAAGCCGTCCTTCACCTAGCTTGTTGGGAACACAAAGTTTCTTTTCATTTGCAAACTCCACATCATACATATATATGGGGAGGTACTAGCTCCAACTCGGTTTGACAGTGAAAACTGCAGTAACTTCAAACCGGCACTAGGAAACAGACTGAGAAACCAGAGTAAAAGTTTCTCCTGCAACCCGTTCCCTTTGTGCTAGATGAACGAACTTCTCTCCACATGCTCAGATCTGAGAGATAATTGTGTGTGAAAGCCGTTCTTCACTAGCTTGTTGGGAACACAAAGTTTCTTTTCACTTGCAAACTCCACTCCATACATATATATGGGGAGGTACTAGCTCCAACACGGTTTTACAGTGAAAACTTCAGGAAATTCATAACGGCACTAGGAAAAAGACTGAGAAAGCAGAGTAAATTTTCTCCTGCAACCCGTTCCCTTTGTGCTAGATGAACTAAAGTCTCTACACATGCTAAGTTCTGAGAGATAAGTGTGTGTGAAAGCCGTCCTTCACCTAGCTTGTTGGGAACACAAAGTTTCTTTTAAGTTGCAAACTCCAGTCCATACATATATATGGGGAGGTACAAGCTCCAACTCGGTTTTACAGTGCAAACTGCAGGAACTTCAAACCGGCACTAGGAAACAGACTGAGAAACCAGAGTAAAAGTTTCTCCTGCAACCCGTTCCCATTGTGCTAGATGAACGAACGTCTCTCCACATGCTCAGTTCTGAGCGATAAGTGTGTGTGAAAGCCGTCCTTCACCTAGCATGTTGGGAACACAAAGTTTCTTTTCACTTGCAAACTCCACTCCATACATATATATGGGGAGGTACTAGCTCCAACTCGATTTTACAGTGAAAACTGCAGGAAATTGTAACCGGCACTAGGAAAAAGACTGAGAAACCAGAGTAAAAGTTTCTCCTGCAACCCGTTCCCTTTTTGCTAGATGAACGAACGTCTCTCCACATGCTCAGTTCTGAGAGATAAATGTTATGAAAGCCGTACTTCACCTAGCTTGTTGGGAACACATAGTTTCTTTTCACTTGCAAACTCCAGTCCATATATATATATGGGGAGGTTCTAGCTCCAACACGGTTTTATAGTGAAAACTGCAGGAACTTCAAACCGGCACTAGGAAACAGACTGAAAATCCAGAGTAAATGTTTCTCCTGCATCCCGTTTCCTTTGTGCTAGATGAACGAACGTCTCTAAACATGCTAAGTTCTGAGAGATAAGTGTGTGTGAAAGCCGCCTTCAACTAGCTTGTTGGGAACACAAAGTTTCTTTTCACTTGCAATCTCCACTCCATACATATATATGGGGAGGTACTAGCTCCAAATCGGTTTTACAGTGAAAACTGCAGGAACTTCAAACCGGCACTAGGAAACAGACTGAGAAACCAGAGTAAAAGTTTCTCCTGCAACCCATTATATTTGTGCTAGATGAACGAACGTCTCTCCACATGCCATGTTCTGAGAGATATGTGTGTGGGAAAGCCGTCATTCACCTATCTTGTTTGGAACACAAAGTTTCTTTTCATTTGGAAACTCCACTCCATACATATATATGGGGAGGTAATAGCTCCTACTCGGTTTTACAGGAAAACTGCAGGAACTTGTAACCGGCACTTGGAAACAGACTGAGAAACCAGAGTAAAAGTTTCTCCTGCAACCCGTTCCCTTTGTGCTAGATGAACGAACGTCTCTCCACATGCTCAGTTCTGAGAGAGGAGTGTGTGTGAAAGCCGTCCTTCACCTAGCTTGTTGGGAACACAAAGTTTCTTTTCACTTGCAAACTCCACTCCATACATATATATGGGGAGGTACTACCTCCAACTCTGTTTTACAGTGAAAACTGCAGGAACTTCAAACCGGCACTAGGAAACAGACTGAGAAACCAGAGTAAAAGTTTCTCCTGCAACCAGTTCCCTTTGTGCTAGATGAACGAACGTCTCTCCACATGCTCAGATCTGAGGGATAACTGTGTGTGAAAGCCGTCCTTCACTAGCTTGTTGGGAACACAATGTTTCTTTTCACTTGCAAACTCCACTCCATACATATATATGGGGAGGTACTAGCTCCAACTCGTTTTTACAGTGAAAACTGCAGGAACTTCAAAACGGCACTAGGAAACAGACTGTGAAACCAGAGTAAATTTTCTCCTGCAACCCGTTCCCTTTGTGCTAGATGAACTAACGTCTCTACACATGCTAAGTTCTGAGAGATAAGTGTGTTTGAAAGCCGTCCTTCACCTAGCTTGTTGGGAACACAAAGTTTCTTTTAACTTGCAAAATTCAGTCCATACATATATATGGGGAAGTTCAAGCTACAACTCGTTTTTACAGTGCAAACTACAGGAACTTCAAACCGGCACTAGGAAACAGACTGAGAAACCAGTGTAAAAGTATTTCCTGCAACCCGTTCTCTTTGTGCTAGATGAACGAACTTCTCTCCACATGCTCAGTTCTGAGCGATAATTGTGTGTCTAAGCCGTCCTTCACCTATCTTTTTGGGAACACGAAGTTTCTTTCCACTTGCAAACTCCATTCCATACATATATATGGGGAGGTTCAAGCTCCAACTCGGTTTTACAGTGAAAACTGCAGGAACTTCAAACCGGCACTAGGAAGCCGACTGAGAAACCAGAGTAAAAGTTTCTCCTGCAAACCGTTCCCTTTGTGCTAGATGAACGAACGTCTCTCCAAATGCTCAGTTCTGAGAGATAAGTGTGTGTGAAAGCCGTCCTTCACCTAGCTTTCTGGGAACACAAAGTTTCTTTTCAATTGCAAACACCACTCCATACATATATATGGGGAGGTACAAGCTCCAACACGGTTTTACAGTGAAAACTGCTGGAACTTCAAAACGGCACTAGGAAAGAGACTGAGAAACCAGAGTAAAAGTTTCTCCTGCAACCCGTTCCCTTTTTGCTAGATGAACGAACGTCTCTCCACATGCTCAGTTCTGAGAGATAAGTGTGTGTGAAAGCCGTCCTTCACTTAGCTTGTTGGGAACACAAAGTTTCTTTTCACTTGCAAACTCCAGTCCATACATATATATGGGGAGGTACTAGCTCCAACTCGGTTTTATAGAGAAAACTGCAGGAACTTTAAACCGGCACTAGGAAACAGACTGGAAACCAGAGTAAAAGTTTCACCTGCAACCCGTTCCCCTTGTGCTAGATGAACGAACGTCTCTCCACATGCTCAGTTCTGAGAGATAAGTGTTGTGAAAGCCGTCCTTCACCTATCTTGTTGGGAATACAAAGTTTCTTTTCACTTGCAAACTCCAATCCATACATATATATGGGGAAGTACTAGCTCCAACTCGGTTTTATAGTGAAAACTGCAGGAACTTTAAACCGGCACTAGGAAACAGACTGAGAAACCAGAGTAAATGTTTCTCCTGCAACCCGTTCCATTTGTGCTAGATGAACGAACGTCTCTCCACATGCTCAGTTCTGAGAGCTAAATGTTGTGAAAGCCGTCCTTCACCTAGCTTGTTGGGAACACAAAGTTTCTTTTCACTTGCAAACTCCAGTCCATATATATATGTGGGGAGGTTCTAGCTCCAACTCGGTTTTATAGGGAAAACTGCAGGAACTTCAAACCGGCACTAGGAAACAGACTGAGAAACCAGAGTAAAAGTTTCTCCTGCATCCCGTTTCCTTTGTGCTAGATGAACGAATGTCTCTAAACATGCTAAGTTCTGAGAGATAAGTGTGTGTGAAAGCCGTCCTTCAACTAGCTTGTTGGGAACACAAAGTTTCTTTTCACTTGCAATCTCCACTCCATACATATATATGGGGAAGTACTAGCTCCAAATCGGTTTTACAGTGAAAACTGCAGGAACTTCAAACCGGCACTAGGAAAAAGACTGAGAAACCAGAGTAAAAGTTTCTCCTGCAACCCGTTACATTTGTGCTAGATGAACGAACGTCTCTCCACATGCTCAGTTCTGAGAGATAAGTGTGTGTGAAAGCCGTCCTTCACCTAGCTTGTTGGGAATACAAATTTTCTTTTCATTTGCAAAATCCAGTCCATACATATATATGTGGGGTACTAGCTCCAACTCGGTTTTACAGTGCAAACTGCAGGAACTTCAAACCGGCACTAGGAAACAGACTGAGAAACCAGAGTAAATGTTTATCCTGCAACCCGTTCCCTTTGTGCTAGGTGAACGAACGTCTCTCCACATGCTCAGTTCTGAGAGATATGTGTGTGGGAAAGCCGTCGTTAACCTAGCTTGTTTGGAACACAAAGTTTCTTTTCACTTGGAATCTCCACTCCATACATATATATGGGGGGTACTATCTCCAACTCGGTTTTACAGGAAAACTGCAGGAACTTGTAACCAGCACTTGGAAACAGACTGAGAAACCAGAGTAAAAGTTTCTCCTGCAACCCGTTCCCTTTGTGCTAGATGAACGAAAGTCTCTCCACATGCTCAGTTCTGAGAGATATGTGTGTGGGAAAGACGTCCTTCACATATCATGTTGGGAACACAAAGTTTCCTTTCATTTGCAAACTCCATTCCGTACATATATATGGGGAGGTACTAGCTCCAACTCGGTTTTACAGTGAAAACTGCAGGAAATTCAAACCGGCACTAGGAAACACACTGAGAAACCAGAGTAAAAGTTTCTCCTGCAACCCGTTCCTTTGTGCTAGATGAACGAACGTCTCTCCACATGCTCAGTTCTGAGAGATAAATGTGTGTGAAAGCCGTCCTTCACCTAACTTGTTGGGAAGACAAAGTTTGTTTTCACTTGCAAACTCAACTCCATAAATATATATGGGGAGGTACTAGCTCCAACTCGGTTTTACAGTGAAAATTGCAGAAACTTCAAACCGGCACTATGAAAATGACTGAGATACCAGAGTAAAAGCTTCTCCTGCAACCCGTTCCCTTTTTGCTAGATGAACGAACTTCTCTCCACATGCTCAGTTCTGAGAGATAAGTGTGTGTAAAAGCCGTCCTTCACCTAGCTTCTTGGGAACACAAAGTTTCTTTTCAATTGCAAACTCCACTCCATACATTTATATGGAGAGGTAATAGCTCCAACTCGATTTTACAGTGAAAACTGCAGGAAATTCAAACCAGCACTAGGAAAAAGACTGAGAAACCAGAGTAAAAGTTTCTCCTGCAACCCGTTCCCTTTGTGCTAGATGAACGAAAGTCTCTCCACATGCTCAGTTCTGAGAGATAAGTGTTTGTGAAAGCCGTCCTTCACCTAGCTTGTTGGGAACACAAAGTTTCTTTACACTTGCAAACTCCACTCCATACATATATATGGGGTGGTACTAGCTCCAACTCGGTTTGACAGTGAAAACTGCAGGGACTTCAAACCGGCACTAGGAAACAGACTGAGATACCAGAGTAAAAGTTTCTCCTGCAATAAGTTCCCTTTGTGCTAGATGAACGAACGTCTCTCCACATGCTAAGTTCTGAGAGATAAGTGTGTGTGAAAGCCGTCCTTCACCTAGCTTGTTGGGAACACAAAGTTTCTTTTCACATGCAAACTGCACTCCATACATATATATGGGGAGGTACTAGCTCCAACTCGGTTTTACAGTGAAAACTGCAGGAACTTCAAACCGGCACTAGGAAAGAAACTGAGAAACCAGAGTAAAAGTTTCTACTGCAACCCGTTCCCTTTTTGCTAGATGAACGAACGTCTCTCCACATGCTCAGTTCTGAGAGATAAGTGTGTGTGAAGCCGTACTTCACCTAGCTTGTTGGGAACACAAAGTTTCTTTTCACTTGCAAACTCCACTCCATACATATATATGGGGAGGTACTAGCTCCAACTCGATTGTACAGTGAAAACTGCAGGAACTTGTTACCGGCACTAGGAAACAGACTGAGAAACCAGAGTAAAAGTTTCTCCTGCAACCCGTACCCTTTGTGCTATATGAACGAACGTCTCACCACATGCTCAGTTCTGAGAGATAAGTGTGTGTGAAAGCCGTCCTTCACCTAGCTTGTTGGGAACACAAAGTTCTTTTCACTTGCAAACTCCACTCCATACATATATATAGGGAGGTTGAAGCTCCAACTCGGTTTTACAGTGCAAACTGCAGGAACTTCAAACCGGCACTAGGAAACCGACTGAGAAACCAGAGTAAAAGTTTCTCCTGCATCCCGTTTCCTTTGTGCTAGATGAACGAACGTCTCACCACATGCTCAGTTCTGAGAGATAAGTGTGTGTGAAAGCCGTCCTTCACCTAGCTTTCTGGGAACACAAAGTTTCTTTTCACTTGCAAACACCACTCCATACATATATATGGGGAGGTACAAGCTCCAACACGGTTTTACAGTGAAAACTGCAGGAACTTCAAACCGGCACTAGGAAACAGACTGAGAAACCAGAGTAAAAGTTTCTCCTGCAACCCATTCCAATTGTGCTAGATGAACGAACGTCTCTTCACATGATCAGTTCTGAGGGATAATTGTGTGTGAAAGCCGTACTTCACCTAGTTTGTTGGGAACACAAAGATTCTTTTCACTTGCAAACTCCACTCCATACATTTATATGGGGAGGTACTAGCTCCAAATCCGTTTTACTGTGAAATCTGCAGGAATTTCAAACCGGAACTAGGATACAGAATGACAAACCAGAGTAAAAGTTCCTTCTGAAACCCGTTCCATTTTTGCTAGATGAACGAACGTCTCTCCACAAGCTCATTTCTGAGAGATAAGTGTGTGTGATACCGTCCTTCACCAGGCTTGTTGGGAACACAAAGTTTCTATTCAATTGCAAACTCCACTCCACACATATATATGGGGAGGTACTAGCCACAACACGGTTTTACAGTGAAAACTGCAGGAACTTCAAACCGGCACTAGGAAACAGACTGAGAAACCAGAGTAAAAGTTTCTCCTGCAACCCGTTCCCTTTGTGCTAGATGAACGAACGTCTCTCCACATACTCAGTTCTGAGAGATAAGTGTGTGTGAAAGCCGTCCTTCACCTAGCTTGTTGGGAACACAAAGTTTCTTTTCATTTGCAAACTCCACATCATACATATATATGGGGAGGTACTAGCTCCAACTCGGTTTGACAGTGAAAACTGCAGTAACTTCAAACCGGCACTAGGAAACAGACTGAGAAACCAGAGTAAAAGTTTCTCCTGCAACCCGTTCCCTTTGTGCTAGATGAACGAACTTCTCTCCACATGCTCAGATCTGAGAGATAATTGTGTGTGAAAGCCGTTCTTCACTAGCTTGTTGGGAACACAAAGTTTCTTTTCACTTGCAAACTCCACTCCATACATATATATGGGGAGGTACTAGCTCCAACACGGTTTTACAGTGAAAACTTCAGGAAATTCATAACGGCACTAGGAAAAAACTGAGAAAGCAGAGTAAATTTTCTCCTGCAACCCGTTCCCTTTGTGCTAGATGAACTAAAGTCTCTACACATGCTAAGTTCTGAGAGATAAGTGTGTGTGAAAGCCGTCCTTCACCTAGCTTGTTGGGAACACAAAGTTTCTTTTAAGTTGCAAACTCCAGTCCATACATATATATGGGGAGGTACAAGCTCCAACTCGGTTTTACAGTGCAAACTGCAGGAACTTCAAACCGGCACTAGGAAACAGACTGAGAAACCAGAGTAAAAGTTTCTCCTGCAACCCGTTCCCATTATGCTAGATGAACGAACGTCTCTCCACATGCTCAGTTCTGAGCGATAAGTGTGTGTGAAAGCCGTCCTTCACCTAGCATGTTGGGAACACAAAGTTTCTTTTCACTTGCAAACTCCACTCCATACATATATATGGGGAGGTACTAGCTCCAACTCGATTTTACAGTGAAAACTGCAGGAAATTGTAACCGGCACTAGGAAAAAGACTGAGAAACCAGAGTAAAAGTTTCTCCTGCAACCCGTTCCCTTTTTGCTAGATGAACGAACGTCTCTCCACATGCTCAGTTCTGAGAGATAAATGTTATGAAAGCCGTACTTCACCTAGCTTGTTGGGAACACATAGTTTCTTTTCACTTGCAAACTCCAGTCCATATATATATATGGGGAGGTTCTAGCTCCAACACGGTTTTATAGTGAAAACTGCAGGAACTTCAAACCGGCACTAGGAAACAGACTGAAAATCCAGAGTAAATGTTTCTCCTGCATCCCGTTTCCTTTGTGCTAGCTGAACGAACGTCTCACCACATGCTCAGTTCTGAGAGATAAGTGTGTGTGAAAGCCGTCCTTCAACTAGCTTGTTGGGAACACAAAGTTTCTTTTCACTTGCAATCTCCACTCCATACATATATATGGGGAGGTACTAGCTCCAAATCGGTTTTACAGTGAAAACTGCAGGAACTTCAAACCGGCACTAGGAAACAGACTGAGAAACCAGAGTAAAAGTTTCTCCTGCAACCCATTATATTTGTGCTAGATGAACGAACGTCTCTCCACATGCCATGTTCTGAGAGATATGTGTGTGGGAAAGCCGTCATTCACCTATCTTGTTTGGAACACAAAGTTTCTTTTCATTTGGAAACTCCACTCCATACATATATATGGGGAGGTAATAGCTCCTACTCGGTTTTACAGGAAAACTGCAGGAACTTGTAACCGGCACTTGGAAACAGACTGAGAAACCAGAGTAAAAGTTTCTCCTGCAACCCGTTCCCTTTGTGCTAGATGAACGAACGTCTCTCCACATGCTCAGTTCTGAGAGAGGAGTGTGTGTGAAAGCCGTCCTTCACCTAGCTTGTTGGGAACACAAAGTTTCTTTTCACTTGCAAACTCCACTCCATACATATATATGGGGAGGTACTACCTCCAACTCTGTTTTACAGTGAAAACTGCAGGAACTTCAAACCGGCACTAGGAAACAGACTGAGAAACCAGAGTAAAAGTTTCTCCTGCAACCAGTTCCCTTTGTGCTAGATGAACGAACGTCTCTCCACATGCTCAGATCTGAGGGATAAGTGTGTGTGAAAGCCGTCCTTCACTAGCTTGTTGGGAACACAATGTTTCTTTTCACTTGCAAACTCCACTCCATACATATATATGGGGAGGTACTAGCTCCAACTCGGTTTTACAGTGAAAACTGCAGGAACTTCAAAACGGCACTAGGAAACAGACTGTGAAACCAGAGTAAATTTTCTCCTGCAACCCGTTCCCTTTGTGCTAGATGAACTAACGTCTCTACACATGCTAAGTTCTGAGAGATAAGTGTGTTTGAAAGCCGTCCTTCACCTAGCTTGTTGGGAACACAAAGTTTCTTTTAACTTGCAAAATTCAGTCCATACATATATATGGGGAAGTTCAAGCTACAACTCGTTTTTACAGTGCAAACTACAGGAACTTCAAACCGGCACTAGGAAACAGACTGAGAAACCAGTGTAAAAGTATTTCCTGCAACCCGTTCTCTTTGTGCTAGATGAACGAACTTCTCTCCACATGCTCAGTTCTGAGCGATAAGTGTGTGTGAAAGCCGTCCTTCACCTATCTTTTTGGGAACACGAAGTTTCTATTCACTTGCAAACTCCATTCCATACATATATATGGGGAGGTTCAAGCTCCAACTCGGTTTTACAGTGAAAACTGCAGGAACTTCAAACCGGCACTAGGAAGCCGACTGAGAAACCAGAGTAAAAGTTTCTCCTGCAAACCGTTCCCTTTGTGCTAGATGAACGAACGTCTCTCCAAATGCTCAGTTCTGAGAGATAAGTGTGTGTGAAAGCCGTCCTTCACCTAGCTTTCTGGGAACACAAAGTTTCTTTTAAATTGCAAACACCACTCCATACATATATATGGGGAGGTACAAGCTCCAACACGGTTTTACAGTGAAAACTGCTGGAACTTCAAAACGGCACTAGGAAAGAGACTGAGAAACCAGAGTAAAAGTTTCTCCTGCAACCCGTTCCCTTTTTGCTAGATGAACGAACGTCTCTCCACATGCTCAGTTCTGAGAGATAAGTGTGTGTGAAAGCCGTCCTTCACTTAGCTTGTTGGGAACACAAAGTTTCTTTTAACTTGCAAACTCCAGTCCATACATATATATGGGGAGGTACTAGCTCCAACTCGGTTTTATAGAGAAAACTGCAGGAACTTTAAACCGGCACTAGGAAACAGACTGGAAACCAGAGTAAAAGTTTCACCTGCAACCCGTTCCCCTTGTGCTAGATGAACGAACGTCTCTCCACATGCTCAGTTCTGAGAGATAAGTGTTGTGAAAGCCGTCCTTCACCTATCTTGTTGGGAATACAAAGTTTCTTTTCACTTGCAAACTCCAATCCATACATATATATGGGGAAGTACTAGCTCCAACTCGGTTTTATAGTGAAAACTGCAGGAACTTTAAACCGGCACTAGGAAACAGACTGAGAAACCAGAGTAAATGTTTCTCCTGCAACCCGTTCCATTTGTGCTAGATGAACGAACGTCTCTCCACATGCTCAGTTCTGAGAGATATGTGTGTGGGAAAGCCGTCGTTCACCTAGCTTGTTTGGAACACAAAGTTTCTTTTCACTTGGAATCTCCACTCCATACATATATATGGGGAGGTACTATCTCCAACTCGGTTTTACAGGAAAACTGCAGGAACTTGTAACCAGCACTTGGAAACAGACTGAGAAACCAGAGTAAAAGTTTCTCCTGCAACCCGTTCCCTTTGTGCTAGATGAACGAAAGTCTCTCCACATGCTCAGTTCTGAGAGATATGTGTGTGGGAAAGACGTCCTTCACATATCATGTTGGGAACACAAAGTTTCCTTTCATTTGCAAACTCCATTCCGTACATATATATGGGGAGGTACTAGCTCCAACTCGGTTTTACAGTGAAAACTGCAGGAAATTCAAACCGGCACTAGGAAACACACTGAGAAACCAGAGTAAAAGTTTCTCCTGCAACCCGTTCCTTTGTGCTAGATGAACGAACGTCTCTCCACATGCTCAGTTCTGAGAGATAAATGTGTGTGAAAGCCGTCCTTCACCTAACTTGTTGGGAAGACAAAGTTTGTTTTCACTTGCAAACTCAACTCCATAAATATATATGGGGAGGTACTAGCTCCAACTCGGTTTTACAGTGAAAATTGCAGAAACTTCAAACCGGCACTATGAAAATGACTGAGATACCAGAGTAAAAGCTTCTCCTGCAACCCGTTCCCTTTTTGCTAGATGAACGAACTTCTCTCCACATGCTCAGTTCTGAGAGATAAGTGTGTGTAAAAGCCGTCCTTCACCTAGCTTCTTGGGAACACAAAGTTTCTTTTCAATTGCAAACTCCACTCCATACATTTATATGGAGAGGTAATAGCTCCAACTCGATTTTACAGTGAAAACTGCAGGAAATTCAAACCGGCACTAGGAAAAAGACTGAGAAACCAGAGTAAAAGTTTCTCCTGCAACCCGTTCCCTTTGTGCTAGATGAACGAAAGTCTCTCCACATGCTCAGTTCTGAGAGATAAGTGTTTGTGAAAGCCGTCCTTCACCTAGCTTGTTGGGAACACAAAGTTTCTTTACACTTGCAAACTCCACTCCATACATATATATGGGGTGGTATTAGCTCCAACTCGTTTTGACAGTGAAAACTGCAGGGACTTCAAACCGGCACTAGGAAACAGACTGAGATACCAGAGTAAAAGTTTCTCCTGCAATAAGTTCCCTTTGTGCTAGATGAACGAACGTCTCTCCACATGCTAAGTTCTGAGAGATAAGTGTGTGTGAAAGCCGTCCTTCACCTAGCTTGTTGGGAACACAAAGTTTCTTTTCACATGCAAACTGCACTCCATACATATATATGGGGAGGTACTAGCTCCAACTCGGTTTTACAGTGAAAACTGCAGGAACTTCAAACCGGCACTAGGAAAGAAACTGAGAAACCAGAGTAAAAGTTTCTACTGCAACCCGTTGCCTTTTTGCTAGATGAACGAACGTCTCTCCACATGCTCAGTTCTGAGAGATAAGTGTGTGTGAGCCGTACTTCACCTAGCTTGTTGGGAACACAAAGTTTCTTTTCACTTGCAAACTCCACTCCATACATATATATGGGGAGGTACTAGCTCCAACTCGATTGTACAGTGAAAACTGCAGGAACTTGTTATCGGCACTAGGAAACAGACTGAGAAACCAGAGTAAAAGTTTCTCCTGCAACCCGTTCCCTTTGTGCTATATGAACGAACGTCTCACCACATGCTCAGTTCTGAGAGATAAGTGTGTGTGAAAGCCGTCCTTCACCTAGCTTGTTGGGAACACAAAGTTCTTTTCACTTGCAAACTCCACTCCATACATATATATAGGGAGGTTGAAGCTCCAACTCGGTTTTACAGTGCAAACTGCAGGAACTTCAAACCGGCACTAGGAAACCGACTGAGAAACCAGAGTAAAAGTTTCTCCTGCATCCCGTTTCCTTGTGCTAGATGAACGAACGTCTCACCACATGCTCAGTTCTGAGAGATAAGTGTGTGTGAAAGCCGTCCTTCACCTAGCTTTCTGGGAACACAAAGTTTCTTTTCAATTGCAAACACCACTCCATACATATATATGGGGAGGTACAAGCTCCAACACGGTTTTACAGTGAAAACTGCTGGAACTTCAAAACGGCACTAGGAAAGAGACTGAGAAACCAGAGTAAAAGTTTCTCCTGAAACCCGTTCCCTTTTTGCTAGATGAACGAACGTCTCTCCACATGCTCAGTTCTGAGAGATAAGTGTGTGTGAAAGCCGTCCTTCACTTAGCTTGTTGGGAACACAAAGTTTCTTTTCACTTGCAAACTCCAGTCCATACATATATATGGGGAGGTACTAGCTCCAACTCGGTTTTATAGAGAAAACTGCAGGAACTTTAAACCGGCACTAGGAAACAGACTGAGAAACCAGAGTAAATGTTTCTCCTGCAACCCGTTCCATTTGTGCTAGATGAACGAACGTCTTTCCACATGCTCAGTTCTGAGAGCTAAATGTTGTGAAAGCCGTCCTTCACCTAGCTTGTTGGGAACACAAAGTTTCTTTTCACTTGCAAACTCCAGTCCATATATATATATGGGGAGGTTCTAGCTCCAACTCGGTTTTATAGTGAAAACTGCAGGAACTTCAAACCGGCACTAGGAAACAGACTGAGAAACCAGAGTAAAAGTTTCTCCTGCATCCCGTTTCCTTTGTGCTAGATGAACGAACGTCCCTAAACATGCTAAGTTCTGAGAGATAAGTGTGTGTGAAAGCCGTCCTTCAACTAGCTTGTTGGGAACACAAAGTTTCTTTTCACTTGCAATCTCCACTCCATACATATATATGGTGTGGTACTAGCTCCAACTCGGTTTGACAGTGAAAACTGCAGGGACTTCAAACCGGCACTAGGAAACAGACTGAGATACCAGAGTAAAATTTTCTCCTGCAACCCGTTCCCTTTGTGCTAGATGAACGAACGTCTCTCCACATGCTCAGTTCTGAGAGATAAGTGTGTGTAAAAGCCATACTTCACCTAGCATGTTGGGAACACAAAGTTTCTTTTCACTTGCAAACTCCACTGCTTACATATATATGGGGAGGTACTAGCTCCAACACTGTATGACAGTGAAAACTGCAGGATCTTCAAACCGGCACTAGGAAACAGACTGAGAAACCGGAGTAAAAGTTTCTCCTGCAACCCGTTCCCTTTTTGCTAGATGAACGAACGTCTCTCCACATGCTCAGTTCTGAGAGATATGTGTGTGTGGAAGCCGTCCTTCACTTAGCTTGTTGGGAACACAAAGTTTCTTTTCACTAGCCAACTCCACTCCATACATATATATGGGTAGGTACAAGCTCCAAATCGATTTTACAGTGAAAACTGCAGGAACTTCAAACCGGCTCTAGGAAACAGGCTGATAAACCAGAGTAAAAGTTTCTCCTGCAAACCGTTCCCTTTGTGCTAGATGAACGAACGTCTCTCCACATGCTCAGTTCTGAGAGATATGTGTGTGGCAATGCCGTCTTTCACATATCTTGTTGGGAACACAAAGTTTCCTTTCACTTGCAAACTCCACTCCATACATATATATGGGAAGGTACTAGCTCCAACTCGGTTTTACAGTGAAAACTGCAGGAAATTCAAACCGGCTCTAGGAAACACACTGAGAAACCAGAGTAAAAGTTTCTCATGCAACCCGTTCCTTTGTGCTAGATGAGCGAACGTCTCTCCACATGCTCAGTTCTAAGATATGTGTTTGTGAAAGCCGTCCTTCACTTAGCTTGTTGGGAACACAAAGTTTCTTTTCACTAGCAAACTCCACTCCATACATATATATGGGGAGGTACAAGCTCCAACTCGATTTTACAGTGAAAACTGCAGGAACTTCAAACCGGCTCTAGGAAACAGGCTGATAAACCAGAGTAAAAGTTTCTCCTGCATACCGTTCCCTTTGTGCTAGATGAACGAACGTCTCTCCACATGCTCAGTTCTGAGAGATAAGTGTGTGTGAAAGCCGTCCTTCAACTAGCTTGTTGGGAACACAAAGTTTCTTTTCACTTGCAATCTCCACTCCATACATATATATGGGGAAGTACTAGCTCCAAATCGGTTTTACAGTGAAAACTGCAGGAACTTCAAACCGGCACTAGGAAAAAGACTGAGAAACCAGAGTAAAAGTTTCTCCTGCAACCCGTTACATTTGTGCTAGATGAACGAACGTCTCTCCACATGCTCAGTTCTGAGAGATAAGTGTGTGTGAAAGCCGTCCTTCACCTAGCTTGTTGGGAATACAAATTTTCTTTTCATTTGCAAAATCCAGTCCATACATATATATGTGGGGTACTAGCTCCAACTCGGTTTTACAGTGCAAACTGCAGGAACTTCAAACCGGCACTAGGAAACAGACTGAGAAACCAGAGTAAATGTTTTTCCTGCAACCCGTTCCCTTTGTGCTAGGTGAACGAACGTCTCTCCACATGCTCAGTTCTGAGAGATATGTGTGTGGGAAAGCCGTCGTTCACCTAGCTTGTTTGGAACACAAAGTTTCTTTTCACTTGGAATCTCCACTCCATACATATATATGGGGAGGTACTATCTCCAACTCGGTTTTACAGGAAAACTGCAGGAACTTGTAACCAGCACTTGGAAACAGACTGAGAAACCAGAGTAAAAGTTTCTCCTGCAACCCGTTCCCTTTGTGCTAGATGAACGAAAGTCTCTCCACATGCTCAGTTCTGAGAGATATGTGTGTGGGAAAGACGTCCTTCACATATCATGTTGGGAACACAAAGTTTCCTTTCATTTGCAAACTCCATTCCGTACATATATATGGGGAGGTACTAGCTCCAACTCGGTTTTACAGTGAAAACTGCAGGAAATTCAAACCGGCACTAGGAAACACACTGAGAAACCAGAGTAAAAGTTTCTCCTGCAACCCGTTCCTTTGTGCTAGATGAACGAACGTCTCTCCACATGCTCAGTTCTGAGAGATAAATGTGTGTGAAAGCCGTCCTTCACCTAACTTGTTGGGAAGACAAAGTTTGTTTTCACTTGCAAACTCAACTCCATAAATATATATGGGGAGGTACTAGCTCCAACTCGGTTTTACAGTGAAAATTGCAGAAACTTCAAACCGGCACTATGAAAATGACTGAGATACCAGAGTAAAAGCTTCTCCTGCAACCCGTTCCCTTTTTGCTAGATGAACGAACTTCTCTCCACATGCTCAGTTCTGAGAGATAAGTGTGTGTAAAAGCCGTCCTTCACCTAGCTTCTTGGGAACACAAAGTTTCTTTTCAATTGCAAACTCCACTCCATACATTTATATGGAGAGGTAATAGCTCCAACTCGATTTTACAGTGAAAACTGCAGGAAATTCAAACCGGCACTAGGAAAAAGACTGAGAAACCAGAGTAAAAGTTTCTCCTGCAACCCGTTCCCTTTGTGCTAGATGAACGAAAGTCTCTCCACATGCTCAGTTCTGAGAGATAAGTGTTTGTGAAAGCCGTCCTTCACCTAGCTTGTTGGGAACACAAAGTTTCTTTACACTTGCAAACTCCACTCCATACATATATATGGGGTGGTATTAGCTCCAACTCGTTTTGACAGTGAAAACTGCAGGGACTTCAAACCGGCACTAGGAAACAGACTGAGATACCAGAGTAAAAGTTTCTCCTGCAATAAGTTCCCTTTGTGCTAGATGAACGAACGTCTCTCCACATGCTAAGTTCTGAGAGATAAGTGTGTGTGAAAGCCGTCCTTCACCTAGCTTGTTGGGAACACAAAGTTTCTTTTCACATGCAAACTGCACTCCATACATATATATGGGGAGGTACTAGCTCCAACTCGGTTTTACAGTGAAAACTGCAGGAACTTCAAACCGGCACTAGGAAAGAAACTGAGAAACCAGAGTAAAAGTTTCTACTGCAACCCGTTGCCTTTTTGCTAGATGAACGAACGTCTCTCCACATGCTCAGTTCTGAGAGATAAGTGTGTGTGAGCCGTACTTCACCTAGCTTGTTGGGAACACAAAGTTTCTTTTCACTTGCAAACTCCACTCCATACATATATATGGGGAGGTACTAGCTCCAACTCGATTGTACAGTGAAAACTGCAGGAACTTGTTATCGGCACTAGGAAACAGACTGAGAAACCAGAGTAAAAGTTTCTCCTGCAACCCGTTCCCTTTGTGCTATATGAACGAACGTCTCACCACATGCTCAGTTCTGAGAGATAAGTGTGTGTGAAAGCCGTCCTTCACCTAGCTTGTTGGGAACACAAAGTTCTTTTCACTTGCAAACTCCACTCCATACATATATATAGGGAGGTTGAAGCTCCAACTCGGTTTTACAGTGCAAACTGCAGGAACTTCAAACCGGCACTAGGAAACCGACTGAGAAACCAGAGTAAAAGTTTCTCCTGCATCCCGTTTCCTTGTGCTAGATGAACGAACGTCTCACCACATGCTCAGTTCTGAGAGATAAGTGTGTGTGAAAGCCGTCCTTCACCTAGCTTTCTGGGAACACAAAGTTTCTTTTCAATTGCAAACACCACTCCATACATATATATGGGGAGGTACAAGCTCCAACACGGTTTTACAGTGAAAACTGCTGGAACTTCAAAACGGCACTAGGAAAGAGACTGAGAAACCAGAGTAAAAGTTTCTCCTGAAACCCGTTCCCTTTTTGCTAGATGAACGAACGTCTCTCCACATGCTCAGTTCTGAGAGATAAGTGTGTGTGAAAGCCGTCCTTCACTTAGCTTGTTGGGAACACAAAGTTTCTTTTCACTTGCAAACTCCAGTCCATACATATATATGGGGAGGTACTAGCTCCAACTCGGTTTTATAGAGAAAACTGCAGGAACTTTAAACCGGCACTAGGAAACAGACTGAGAAACCAGAGTAAATGTTTCTCCTGCAACCCGTTCCATTTGTGCTAGATGAACGAACGTCTTTCCACATGCTCAGTTCTGAGAGCTAAATGTTGTGAAAGCCGTCCTTCACCTAGCTTGTTGGGAACACAAAGTTTCTTTTCACTTGCAAACTCCAGTCCATATATATATATGGGGAGGTTCTAGCTCCAACTCGGTTTTATAGTGAAAACTGCAGGAACTTCAAACCGGCACTAGGAAACAGACTGAGAAACCAGAGTAAAAGTTTCTCCTGCATCCCGTTTCCTTTGTGCTAGATGAACGAACGTCCCTAAACATGCTAAGTTCTGAGAGATAAGTGTGTGTGAAAGCCGTCCTTCAACTAGCTTGTTGGGAACACAAAGTTTCTTTTCACTTGCAATCTCCACTCCATACATATATATGGTGTGGTACTAGCTCCAACTCGGTTTGACAGTGAAAACTGCAGGGACTTCAAACCGGCACTAGGAAACAGACTGAGATACCAGAGTAAAATTTTCTCCTGCAACCCGTTCCCTTTGTGCTAGATGAACGAACGTCTCTCCACATGCTCAGTTCTGAGAGATAAGTGTGTGTAAAAGCCATACTTCACCTAGCATGTTGGGAACACAAAGTTTCTTTTCACTTGCAAACTCCACTGCTTACATATATATGGGGAGGTACTAGCTCCAACACTGTATGACAGTGAAAACTGCAGGATCTTCAAACCGGCACTAGGAAACAGACTGAGAAACCGGAGTAAAAGTTTCTCCTGCAACCCGTTCCCTTTTTGCTAGATGAACGAACGTCTCTCCACATGCTCAGTTCTGAGAGATATGTGTGTGTGGAAGCCGTCCTTCACTTAGCTTGTTGGGAACACAAAGTTTCTTTTCACTAGCCAACTCCACTCCATACATATATATGGGTAGGTACAAGCTCCAAATCGATTTTACAGTGAAAACTGCAGGAACTTCAAACCGGCTCTAGGAAACAGGCTGATAAACCAGAGTAAAAGTTTCTCCTGCAAACCGTTCCCTTTGTGCTAGATGAACGAACGTCTCTCCACATGCTCAGTTCTGAGAGATATGTGTGTGGCAATGCCGTCTTTCACATATCTTGTTGGGAACACAAAGTTTCCTTTCACTTGCAAACTCCACTCCATACATATATATGGGAAGGTACTAGCTCCAACTCGGTTTTACAGTGAAAACTGCAGGAAATTCAAACCGGCTCTAGGAAACACACTGAGAAACCAGAGTAAAAGTTTCTCATGCAACCCGTTCCTTTGTGCTAGATGAGCGAACGTCTCTCCACATGCTCAGTTCTAAGATATGTGTTTGTGAAAGCCGTCCTTCACTTAGCTTGTTGGGAACACAAAGTTTCTTTTCACTAGCAAACTCCACTCCATACATATATATGGGGAGGTACAAGCTCCAACTCGATTTTACAGTGAAAACTGCAGGAACTTCAAACCGGCTCTAGGAAACAGGCTGATAAACCAGAGTAAAAGTTTCTCCTGCATACCGTTCCCTTTGTGCTAGATGAACGAACGTCTCTCCACATGCTCAGTTCTGAGAGATATGTGTGTGGGAAAGCCGTCCTTCATATATCTTGTTGGGAACACAAAGTTTCCTTTCACTTGCAAACTCCACTCCATACATATGTATGGGGAGGTACTAGCTCCAACTCGGTTTTACAGTGAAAACTGCAGGAAATTCAAACCTGCACTAGGAATCACACTGAGAAACCACAGTAAAAGTTTCTCCTGCAACCCGTTCCTTTGTGCTAGATGAACGAACGTCTCTCCACATGCTCAGTTCTGAGAGATAAATGTGTGTGAAAGCCGTCCTTCACCTAGCTTGGTGGGAACACAATGTTTGTTTTCACTTGCAAACTCCACTCCATAAATGTATATGGGGAGGTACTAGCTCCAACTCGGTTTTACAGTGAAAATTGCAGGAACTTCAAACCGGCACTATGAAAAAGACTGAGATACCAGAGTAAAAGTTTCTCCTGCAACCCGTTCCCTTTGTGCTAGATGAATGAACGTCTCTCCACATGCTCAGTTCTGAGAGATATGTGAGTGTAAATGCCGTCCTTCACCTAGCTTGTTGGGAACACTAAGTTTCTTTTCAATTGCAAACTCCAATCCATACATTTATATGGGGAGGTACTAGATCCAACTCGATTTTACAGTGAAAACTGCAGGAACTTCAAACCGGCACTAGGAAACAGACTGAGAAACCAGAGTAAAAGTTTCTCCTGCAACCCGTTCCCTTTGTGCTAGATGAACGATCGTCTCTCCATATGCTCAGTTCTGAGAGATAAGTGTTTGTGAAAGCCGTCCTTTACCTAGCTTGTTGGGAACACAAAGTTTCTTTTCATTTTCAAACTCCACTCCATACATATATATGGTGTGGTACTAGCTCCAACTCGGTTTGACAGTGAAAACTGCAGGAACTTCAATCCGGCACTATGAAAAAGACTGAGATACCAGAGTAAAAGTTCCTCCTGCAACCCGTTCCCTTTGTGCTAGATGAACGAACGTCTCTCCACATGCTCAGTTCTGAGAGATATGTGTTTGTGAAAGCCGTCCTTCACATAGCTTGTTGGGAACACAAAGCTTCTTTTCACTTGCAAACTCCACTCCATACATATATATCGGGAGGTACTAGCTCCAACTCGATTTTACAGTGAAAACTGCAGGAACTTGTAACCGGCACTAGGAAACAGACTGAGAAACCAGAGTAAAAGTTTCTCCTGCAACCCGTTCCCTTTGTGCTAGATGAACGAACGTCTCTCCACATGCTCAGTTCTGAGAGATATGTGTGTGTGAAAGCCGTCCTTCACCTAGCTTGTTGGGAACACAAAGTTCTTTTCACTTGCAAACTCCACTCAATACATACATATGGGGAGGTTCAAGCTCCAACACGGTTTTACAGTGAAAACTGCAGGAACTTCAATCCGGCACTAGGAAACCGACTAAGAAACCAGAGTAAAAGTTTCTCCTGCAAACAGTTCCCTTTGTGCTAGATGAACGAACGTCTCTCCACATGCTCAGTTCTGAGAGATATGTGTGTGGGAAAGCCGTCCTTCACCTAGCTTGTTGGGAACACAAAGTTTCTTTACATTGGCAAACTCCACATCATACATATATATGGGGAGGTACTAGCTCCATCTCGGTTTGACAGTGAAAACTGCAGGAACTTCAAACCGGCACTAGGACACAGACTGAGAAACCAGAGTAAAAGTTTCTCCTGCAACCCGTTCCCTTTGTGCTAGATGAACGATCGTCTCTTCACATGCTCAGTTCTGAGAGATAAGTGTGTGTGACAGCCGTCCTTCACCTAGCTTGTTGGGAACACAAAGTTTCTTTTCACTTGCAAACTCCACTCCATACACATATATGGGGAGGTACTACCTCCAACTCTGTTTTACAGTGAAAACTGTAGGAACTTCAAACCGGCTCTAGGAAACAGACTGAGAAACCAGAGTAAAAGTTTCTCCTGCAACCAGTTCCCTTTGTGCTAGATGAACGAACGTCTCTCCACATGCTCAGATCTGAGGGATAAGTGTGTGTGAAAGACGTCCTTCACTAGCTTGTTGGGAACACAATGTTTCTTTTCACTTGCAAACTCCACTCCATTCATATATATGGGGAGTTACTAGCTCCAACTCGGTTTTACAGTGAAAACTGCAGGAACTTCAAAACGGCACTAGGAAACATACTGTGAAAACAGAGTAAATATTCTCCTGCAATCCGTTCCCCTTGTGCTAGATGAACTAACGTCTCTACACATGCTAAGTTCTGAGAGATAAGTGTGTGTGAAAGCCGTCCTTCACCTAGCTTGTTGGGAACACAAAGTTTCTTTTAACTTGCAAAATTCAGTCCATACATATATATGGGGAGGTTCAAGCTCAAACTCGTTTTCACAGTGCAAACTACAGGAACTTCAAACCGGCACTAGGAAACAGACTGAGAAACCAGTGTAAAAGTATTTCCTGCAACCCGTTCCCTTTGTGCTAGATGAACGAACGTCTCTCCACATGCTCAGTTCTGAGCGATAAGTGAGTGTGAAAGCCGTCCTTCAACTATCTTGTTGGGAACACGAAGTTTCTATTCACTTGCAAACTCCATTCCATACATATATACGGGGAGGTTCAAGCTCCAACTCGGTTTTACAGTGAAAACTGCAGGAACTTCAAACCGGCACTAGGAAACCGACTGAGAAACCAGAGTAAAAGTTTCTCCTGCAAACCGTTCCCTTTGTGCTAGATGAACGAACGTCTCTCCACATGCTCAGTTCTGAGAGATATGTGTGTGGGAAAGCTGTCCTTCACATAGCTTCTTGGGAACACAAAGTTTCTTTCCACTTGCAAACTCCAATCCATACATATATATGGGAAGGTACTAGCTCCAACTCGGTTTTACAGTGAAAACTGCACTAACTTCAAACCGTCACTAGGAAACAGACTGAGAAACCAGAGTAAATGTTTCTCCTGCAACCCGTTCCCTTTGTGCTAGATGAACGAAATTCTGTCCACATGCTTAGTTCTGAGAGATAAGTGTGTGTGAAAGCCGTCCTTCACCTAGCTTGTTGGGAACACAAAGTTTCTTTTCACATGCAAACTGCACTCCATACATATATATGGGGAGGTACTAGCTCCAACTCGGTTTTACAGTGAAAACTGCAGGAACTTCAAACCGGCACTAGGAAAGATACTGAGAAACCAGAGTAAAAGTTTCTCCTGCAACCCGTTCCCTTTTTGCTAGATGAACGAACGTCTCTCCACATGCTCAGTTCTGAGAGATAAGTGTGTGTGAAGCCGTACTTCACCTAGCTTGTTGGGAACACAAAGTTTCTTTTCACTTGCAAACTCCACTCCATACATATATATGGGGAGGTACTAGCTCCAACTCGATTGTACAGTGAAAACTGCAGGAACTTGTTACCGGCACTAGGAAACAGACTGAGAAACCAGAGTAAAAGTTTCTCCTGCAACTCGTTCCCTTTGTGCTAGATGAACGAACGTCTCACCACATGCTCAGTTCTGAGAGATAAGTGTGTGTGAAAGCCGTCCTTCACCTAGCTTGTTGGGAACACAAAGTTACTTTTCACTTGCAAACTCCACTCCATACATATATATAGGGAGGTTCAAGCTCCAACTCGGTTTTACTGTGCAAACTGCAGGAACTTCAAACCGGCACTAGGAAACCGACTGAGAAACTAGAGTAAAAGTTTCTCCTGCAACCAGTTCCCTTTGTGCTAGATGAACGAACGTCTCTCCAAATGCTCAGTTCTGAGAGATAAGTGTGTGTGAAAGCCGTCCTTCACCTAGCTTTCTTTGAACACAAAGTTTCTTTTCAATTGCAAACACCACTCCATACATATATATGGGGAGGTACAAGCTCCAACACGGTTTTACAGTGAAAACTGCTGGAACTTCAAAACGGCACTAGGAAAGAGACTGAGAAACCAGAGTAAAAGTTTCTCCTGCAACCCGTTCCCTTTTTGCTAGATGAACGAACGTCTCTCCACATGCTCAGTTCTGAGAGATAAGTGTGTGTGAAAGCCGTCCTTCACTTAGCTTGTTGGGAACACAAAGTTTCTTTTCACTTGCAAACTCCAGTCCATACATATATATGGGGAGGTACTAGCTCCAACTCGGTTTTATAGAGAAAACGGCAGGAACTTTAAACCGGCACTAGGAAACAGACTGGAAACCAGAGTAAAAGTTTGTCCTGCAACCCGTTCCCCTTGTGCTAGATGAACGAACGTCTCTCCACATGCTCAGTTCTGAGAGATAAGTGTTGTGAAAGCCGTCCTTCACCTATCTTGTTGGGAATACAAAGTTTCTTTTCATTTGCAAAATCCAGTCCATACATATATATGGGGGGTACTAGCTCCAACTCGGTTTTACAGTGCAAACTGCAGGAACTTCAAACCGGCACTAGGAAACAGACTGAGAAACCAGAGTAAATGTTTTTCCTGCAACCCGTTCCCTTTGTGCTAGGTGAACGAACGTCTCTCCACATGCTCAGTTCTGAGAGATATGTGTGTGGGAAAGCTGTCGTTCACCTAGCTTGTTTGGAACACAAAGTTTCTTTTCACTTGGAATCTCCACTCCATACATATATATGGGGAGGTACTAGCTCCAACTCGGTTTTACAGGAAAACTGCAGGAAATTGTAACCAGCACTTGGAAACAGACTGAGAAACCAGAGTAAAAGTTTCTCCTGCTACCCGTTCCCTTTGTGCTAGATGAACGAAAGTCTCTCCACATGCTCAGTTCTGAGAGATATGTGTGTGGGAAAGCCGTCCTTCACATATCATGTTGGGAACACAAAGTTTCCTTTCAATTGCAAACTAGAATCCATACATTTATATGGGGAGGTACTAGATCCAACTCGATTTTACAGTGAAAACTGCAGGAACTTCAAACCGGCACTAGGAAACAGACTGAGAAACCAGAGTAAAAGTTTCTCCTGCAACCCGTTCCCTTTGTGCTAGATGAACGATCGTCTCTCCACATGCTCAGTTCTGAGAGATAAGTGTTTGTGAAAGCCGTACTTCACCTAGCTTGTTGGGAACACAAAGTTTCTTTTCACTTTCAAACTCCACACCATACATATATATGGGGTGGTACTAGCTCCAACTCGGTTTGACAGTGAAAACTGCAGGAACTTCAAACCGGCACTAAGAAAAAGACTGAGATACCAGAGTAAAAGTTTCTCCTGCAACCCTTTCCTTTTGTGCTAGATGAACGAACGTCTCTCCACATGCTCAGTTCTGAGAGATATGTGTGTGTAAAATCCGTCCTTCACCTAGCTTGTTGGGAACACAAAGTTTCTTTTCAATTGCAAACTCCACTCCATACATTTATATGGGGAGGTACTAGATCCAACTCGATTTTACAGTGAAAACTGCAGGAACTTCAAACCGGCACTAGGAAACAGACTGAGAAACCAGAGTAAAAGTTTCTACTGCAACCCGTTCCCTTTGTGCTAGATGAACGATCGTCTCTCCACATGCTCTGTTCTGAGAGATATGTGTTTGTGAAAGCCGTCCTTCACCTAGCTTGTTGGGAACACAAAGTTTCTTTTCACTTGCAAACTCCACTCCATACATATATAAAGGGTGGTACTAGCTCCAACTCGGTTTGACAGTGAAAACTGCAGGAACTTCAAACCGGCACTAGGAAACAGACTGAGATACCAGAGTAAAAGTTTCTCCTGCAGCACGTTCCCTATGTGCTAGATGAACGAACGTCTCTCCACATGCTCAATTCTGAGAGATAAGTGTGTGTGAAAGCCGTCCTTCAACTAGATTGTTGGGAACACAAAGTTTCTTTTCACTTGCAAACTCCACTCCATACATATATATGGGGAGGTACTAGCTCCAACACGGTATGACAGTGAAAACTGCAGGAACTTCAAACCGGCACTAGGAAAGAAACTGAGAAACCAGAGTAAAAGTTTCTCCTGCAACCCGTTCCCTTTTTGCTAGATGAACGAACGTCTCTCCACATGCTCAGTTCTGAGAGATAAATGTTATGAAAGCCGTACTTCACCTAGCTTGTTGGGAACACATAGTTTCTTTTCACTTGCAAACTCCAGTCCATATATATATATGGGGAGGTTCTAGCTCCAACACGGTTTTATAGTGAAAATTGCAGGAACTTCAAACCGGCACTAGGAAACAGACTGAGAATCCAGAGTAAATGTTTCTCCTGCATCCCGTTTCCTTTGTGCTAGATGAACGAACGTCTCTAAACATGCTAAGTTCTGAGAGATAAGTGTGTGTGAAAGCCGTCCTTCAACTAGCTTGTTGGGAACACAAAGTTTCTTTTCACTTGCAATCTCCACTCCATACATATATATGGGGTGGTACTAGCTCCAAATCGGTTTTACAGTGAAAACTGCAGGAACTTCAAACCGGCACTAGGAAACAGACTGAGAAACCAGAGTAAAAGTTTCTCCTGCAACCCATTATATTTGTGCTAGATGAACGAACGTCTCTCCACATGCCATGTTCTGAGAGATATGTGTGTGGGAAAGCCGTCATTCACCTAGCTTGTTTGGAACACAAAGTTTCTTTTCATTTGGAAACTCCACTCCATACATATATATGGGGAGGTAATAGCTCCTACTCGGTTTTACAGGAAAACTGCAGGAACTTGTAACCGGCACTTGGAAACAGACTGAGAAACCAGAGTAAAAGTTTCTCCTGCAACCCGTTCCCTTTGTGCTAGATGAACGAACGTCTCTCCACATGCTCAGTTCTGACAGAGGAGTGTGTGTGAAAGCCGTCCTTCACCTAGCTTGTTGGGAACACAAAGTTTCTTTTCACTTGCAAACTCCACTCCATACATATATATGGGGAGGTACTACCTCCAACTCTGTTTTACAGTGAAAACTGCAGGAACTTCAAACCGGCACTAGGAAACAGACTGAGAAACCAGATTAAAAGTTTCTCCTGCAACCAGTTCCCTTTGTGCTAGATGAACGAACGTCTCTCCACATGCTCAGATCTGAGGGTTAAGTGTGTGTGAAAGCCTTCCTTCACTAGCTTGTTGGGAACACAATGTTTCTTTTCACTTGCAAACTCCACTCCATACATATATATGGGGAGGTACTAGCTCCAACTCGGTTTTACAGTGAAAACTGCAGGAACTTCAAAACGGCACTAGGAAACAGACTGTGAAACCAGAGTAAATTTTCTCCTGCAACCCGTTCCCTTTGTGCTAGATGAACTAACGTCTCTACACATGCTAAGTTCTGAGAGATAAGTGTGTTTGAAAGCCGTCCTTCACCTAGCTTGTTGGGAACACAAAGTTTCTTTTAACTTGCAAAATTCAGTCCATACATATATATGGGGAGGTTCAAGCTACAACTCGTTTTTACAGTGCAAACTACAGGAACTTCAAACCGGCACTAGGAAACAGACTGAGAAACCAGTGTAAAAGTATTTCCTGCAACCCGTTCCCTTTGTGCTAGATGAACGAACTTCTCTCCACATGCTCAGTTCTGAGCGATAAGTGTGTGTGAAAGCCGTCCTTCACCTATCTTGTTGGGAACACGAAGTTTCTATTCACTTGCAAACTCCATTCCATACATATATATGGGGAGGTTCAAGCTCCAACTCGGTTTTACAGTGAAAACTGCAGGAACTTCAAACCGGCACTAGGAAGCCGACTGAGAAACCAGAGTAAAAGTTTCTCCTGCAAACCGTTCCCTTTGTGCTAGATGAACGAACGTCTCTCCAAATGCTCAGTTCTGAGAGATAAGTGTGTGTGAAAGCCGTCCTTCACCTAGCTTTCTGGGAACACAAAGTTTCTTTTCAATTGCAAACACCACTCCATACATATATATTTGGAGGTACAAGCTCCAACACGGTTTTACAGTGAAAACTGCTGGAACTTCAAAACGGCACTAGGAAAGAGACTGAGAAACCAGAGTAAAAGTTTCTCCAGCAACCCGTTCCCTTTTTGCTAGATGAACGAACGTCTCTCCACATGCTCAGTTCTGAGAGATAAGTGTGTGTGAAAGCCGTCCTTCACTTAGCTTGTTGGGAACACAAAGTTTCTTTTCACTTGCAAACTCCAGTCCATACATATATATGGGGAGGTACTAGCTCCAACTCGGTTTTATAGAGAAAACTGCAGGAACTTTAAACCGGCACTAGGAAACAGACTGGAAACCAGAGTAAAAGTTTCACCTGCAACCCGTTCCCCTTGTGCTAGATGAACGAACGTCTCTCCACATGCTCAGTTCTGAGAGATAAGTGTTGTGAAAGCCGTCCTTCACCTATCTTGTTGGGAATACAAAGTTTCTTTTCACTTGCAAACTCCAATCCATACATATATATGGGGAAGTACTAGCTCCAACTCGGTTTTATAGTGAAAACTGCAGGAACTTTAAACCGGCACTAGGAAACAGACTGAGAAACCAGAGTAAATGTTTCTCCTGCAACCCGTTACATTTGTGCTAGATGAACGAACGTCTCTCCACATGCTCAGTTCTGAGAGCTAAATGTTGTGAAAGCCGTCCTTCACCTAGCTTGTTGGGAACACAAAGTTTCTTTTCACTTGCAAACTCCAGTCCATATATATATATGGGGAGGTTCTAACTCCAACTCGGTTTTATAGGGAAAACTGCAGGAACTTCAAACCGGCATAGGAAACAGACTGAGAAACCAGAGTAAAAGTTTCTCCTGCATCCCGTTTCCTTTGTGCTAGATGAACGAATGTCTCTAAACATGCTAAGTTCTGAGAGATAAGTGTGTGTGAAAGCCGTCCTTCAACTAGCTTGTTGGGAACACAAAGTTTCTTTTCACTTGCAATCTCCACTCCATACATATATATGGGGAAGTACTAGCTCCAAATCGGTTTTACAGTGAAAACTGCAGGAACTTCAAAACGGCACTAGGAAAAAGACTGAGAAACCAGAGTAAAAGTTTCTCCTGCAACCCGTTACATTTGTGCTAGATGAACGAACGTCTCTCCACATGCGCAGTTCTGAGAGATAAGTGTGTGTGAAAGCCGTCCTTCACCTAGCTTGTTGGGAATACAAATTTTCTTTTCATTTGCAAAATCCAGTCCATACATATATATGTGGGGTACTAGCTCCAACTCGGTTTTACAGTGCAAACTGCAGGAACTTCAAACCGGCACTAGGAAACAGACTGAGAAACCAGAGTAAATGTTTTTCCTGCAACCCGTTCCCTTTGTGCTAGGTGAACGAACGTCTCTCCACATGCTCAGTTCTGAGAGATATGTGTGTGGGAAAGCCGTCGTTCACCTAGCTTGTTTGGAACACAAAGTTTCTTTTCACTTGGAATCTCCACTCCATACATATATATGGGGAGGTACTATCTCCAACTCGGTTTTACAGGAAAACTGCAGGAACTTGTAACCAGCACTTGGAAACAGACTGAGAAACCAGAGTAAAAGTTTCTCCTGCAACCCGTTCCCTTTGTGCTAGATGAACGAAAGTCTCTCCACATGCTCAGTTCTGAGAGATATGTGTGTGGGAAAGACGTCCTTCACATATCATGTTGGGAACACAAAGTTTCCTTTCATTTGCAAACTCCATTCCGTACATATATATGGGGAGGTACTAGCTCCAACTCGGTTTTACAGTGAAAACTGCAGGAAATTCAAACCTGCACTAGGAAACATACTGAGAAACCAGAGTAAAAGTTTCTCCTGCAACCCGTTCCTTTGTGGTAGATGAACGAACGTCTCTCCACATGCTCAGTTCTGAGAGATAAATGTGTGTGAAAGCCGTCCTTCACCTAACTTGTTGGGAAGACAAAGTTTGTTTTCACTTGCAAACTCAACTCCATAAATATATATGGGGAGGTACTAGCTCCAACTCGGTTTTACAGTGAAAATTGCAGAAACTTCAAACCGGCACTATGAAAATGACTGAGATACCAGAGTAAAAGCTTCTCCTGCATCCCGTTTCTTTGTGCTAGATGAACGAACGTCTCTAAACATGCTAAGTTCTGAGAGATAAGTGTGTGTGAAAGCCGTCCTTCAACTAGCTTGTTGGGAACACAAAGTTTCTTTTCACTTGCAATCTCCACTCCATACATATATATGGGGAAGTACTAGCTCCAAATCGGTTTTACAGTGAAAACTGCAGGAACTTCAAACCGGCACTAGGAAAAAGACTGAGAAACCAGAGTAAAAGTTTCTCCTGCAACCCGTTCCCTTTTTGCTAGATG
The DNA here is from genome assembly GCF_036321535.1 of Camelus dromedarius. Classification (NCBI taxonomy): domain Eukaryota; kingdom Metazoa; phylum Chordata; class Mammalia; order Artiodactyla; family Camelidae; genus Camelus; species Camelus dromedarius. Next base: position 86,456,822 of record NC_087441.1, on the reverse strand, counting down.
AACGAACGTCTCTCCACATGCTCAGTTCTGAGAGATAAGTGTGTGTAAAAGCCGTCCTTCACCTAGCTTGTTGGGAACACAAAGTTTCTTTTCAATTGCAAACTCCACTCCATACATTTATATGGGGAGGTACTAGCTCCAACTCGATTTTACAGTGAAAAGTGCAGGAACTTCAAACCGGCACTAGGAAAAAGACTGAGAAACCAGAGTAAAAGTTTCTCCTGCAACCCGTTCCCTTTGTGCTAGATGAACGAAAGTCTCTCCACATGCTCAGTTCTGAGAGATAAGTGTTTGTGAAAGCCGTCCTTCACCTAGCTTGTTGGGAACACAAAGTTTCTTTACACTTGCAAACTCCACTCCATACATATATATTTGGTGGTACTAGCTCCAACTCGGTTTGACAGTGAAAACTGCAGGGACTTCAAACCGGCACTAGGAAACAGACTGAGATACCAGAGTAAAATTTTCTCCTGCAACCCGTTCCCTTTGTGCTAGATGAACGAACGTCTCTCCACATGCTCAGTTCTGAGAGATAAGTGTGTGTAAAAGCCATACTTCACCTAGCTTGTTGGGAACACAAAGTTTCTTTTCACTTGCAAACTCCACTGCTTACATATATATGGGGAGGTACTAGCTCCAACACTGTATGACAGTGAAAACTGCAGGATCTTCAAACCGGCACTAGGAAACAGACTGAGAAACCGGAGTAAATGTTTCTCCTGCAACCCGTTCCCTTTTTGCTAGATGAACGAACGTCTCTCCACATGCTCAGTTCTGAGAGATATGTGTGTGTGAAAGCCGTCCTTCACTTAGCTTGTTGGGAACACAAAGTTTCTTTTCACTAGCCAACTCCACTCCATACATATATATGGGTAGGTACAAGCTCCAAATCGATTTTACAGTGAAAACTGCAGGAACTTCAAACCGGCTCTAGGAAACAGGCTGATAAACCAGAGTAAAAGTTTCTCCTGCAAACCGTTCCCTTTGTGCTAGATGAACGAACGTCTCTCCACATGCTCAGTTCTGAGAGATATGTGTGTGGCAATGCCGTCTTTCACATATCTTGTTGGGAACACAAAGTTTCCTTTCACTTGCAAACTCCACTCCATACATATATATGGGAAGGTACTAGCTCCAACTCGGTTTTACAGTGAAAACTGCAGGAAATTCAAACCGGCTCTAGGAAACACACTGAGAAACCAGAGTAAAAGTTTCTCATGCAACCCGTTCCTTTGTGCTAGATGAGCGAACGTCTCTCCACATGCTCAGTTCTAAGATATGTGTTTGTGAAAGCCGTCCTTCACTTAGCTTGTTGGGAACACAAAGTTTCTTTTCACTAGCAAACTCCACTCCATACATATATATGGGGAGGTACAAGCTCCAACTCGATTTTACAGTGAAAACTGCAGGAACTTCAAACCGGCTCTAGGAAACAGTCTGATAAACCAGAGTAAAAGTTTCTCCTGCATACCGTTCCCTTTGTGCTAGATGAACGAACGTCTCTCCACATGCTCAGTTCTGAGAGATATGTGTGTGGGAAAGCCGTCCTTCATATATCTTGTTGGGAACACAAAGTTTCCTTTCACTTGCAAACTCCACTCCATACATATGTATGGGGAGGTACTAGCTCCAACTCGGTTTTACAGTGAAAACTGCTGGAACTTCAAAACGGCACTAGGAATCACACTGAGAAACCACAGTAAAAGTTTCTCCTGCAACCCGTTCCTTTGTGCTAGATGAACGAACGTCTCTCCACATGCTCAGTTCTGAGAGATAAATGTGTGTGAAAGCCGTCCTTCACCTAGCTTGGTGGGAACACAATGTTTGTTTTCACTTGCAAACTCCACTCCATAAATGTATATGGGGAGGTACTAGCTCCAACTCGGTTTTACAGTGAAAATTGCAGGAACTTCAAACCGGCACTATGAAAAAGACTGAGATACCAGAGTAAAAGTTTCTCCTGCAACCCGTTCCCTTTGTGCTAGATGAATGAACGTCTCTCCACATGCTCAGTTCTGAGAGATATGTGAGTGTAAATGCCGTCCTTCACCTAGCTTGTTGGGAACACTAAGTTTCTTTTCAATTGCAAACTCCAATCCATACATTTATATGGGGAGGTACTAGATCCAACTCGATTTTACAGTGAAAACTGCAGGAACTTCAAACCGGCACTAGGAAACAGACTGAGAAACCAGAGTAAAAGTTTCTCCTGCAACCCGTTCCCTTTGTGCTAGATGAACGATCGTCTCTCCACATGCTCAGTTCTGAGAGATAAGTGTTTGTGAAAGCCGTCCTTCACCTAGCTTGTTGGGAACACAAAGTTTCTTTTCACTTTCAAACTCCACTCCATACATATATATGGTGTGGTACTAGCTCCAACTCGGTTTGACAGTGAAAACTGCAGGAACTTCAAACCGGCACTATGAAAAAGACTGAGATACCAGAGTAAAAGTTCCTCCTGCAACCCGTTCCCTTTTTGCTAGATGAACGAACGTCTCTCCACATGCTCAGTTCTGAGAGATATGTGTTTGTGAAAGCCGTCCTTCACCTAGCTTGTTGGGAACACAAAGCTTCTTTTCACTTGCAAACTCCACTCCATACATATATATCGGGAGGTACTAGCTCCAACTCGATTTTACAGTGAAAACTGCAGGAACTTGTAACCGGCACTAGGAAACAGACTGAGAAACCAGAGTAAAAGTTTCTCCTGCAACCCGTTCCCTTTGTGCTAGATGAACGAACGTCTCTCCACATGCTCAGTTCTGAGAGATATGTGTGTGTGAAAGCCGTCCTTCACCTAGCTTGTTGGGAACACAAAGTTCTTTTCACTTGCAAACTCCACTCAATACATACATATGGGGAGGTTCAAGCTCCAACACGGTTTTACAGTGAAAACTGCAGGAACTTCAATCCGGCACTAGGAAACCGACTAAGAAACCAGAGTAAAAGTTTCTCCTGCAACCAGTTCCCTTTGTGCTAGATGAACGAACGCCTCTCCACATGCTCAGTTCTGAGAGATATGTGTGTGGGAAAGCCGTCCTTCACCTAGCTTGTTGGGAACACAAAGTTTCTTTACATTTGCAAACTCCACATCATACATATATATGGGGAGGTACTAGCTCCAACTCGGTTTGACAGTGAAAACTGCAGGAACTTCAAACCGGCACTAGGACACAGACTGAGAAACCAGAGTAAAAGTTTCTCCTGCAACCCGTTCCATTTGTGCTAGATGAACGATCGTCTCTTTACATGCTCAGTTCTGAGAGATAAGTGTGTGTGACAGCCGTCCTTCACCTAGCTTGTTGGGAACACAAAGTTTCTTTTCACTTGCAAACTCCACTCCATACACATATATGGGGAGGTACTACCTCCAACTCTGTTTTACAGTGAAAACTGTAGGAACTTCAAACCGGCACTAGGAAACAGACTGAGAAACCAGAGTAAAAGTTTCTCCTGCAACCAGTTCCCTTTGTGCTAGATGAACGAACGTCTCTCCACATGCTCAGATCTGAGGGATAAGTGTGTGTGAAAGACGTCCTTCACTAGCTTGTTGGGAACACAATGTTTCTTTTCACTTGCAAACTCCACTCCATTCATATATATGGGGAGTTACTAGCTCCAACTCGGTTTTACAGTGAAAACTGCAGGAACTTCAAAACGGCACTAGGAAACATACTGTGAAAACAGAGTAAATATTCTCCTGCAATCCGTTCCCTTTGTGCTAGATGAACTAACGTCTCTACACATGCTAAGTTCTGAGAGATAAGTGTGTGTGAAAGCCGACCTTCACCTAGCTTGTTGGGAACACAAAGTTTCTTTTAACTTGCAAAATTCAGTCCATACATATATATGGGGAGGTTCAAGCTCAAACTCGTTTTCACAGTGCAAACTACAGGAACTTCAAACCGGCACTAGGAAACAGACTGAGAAACCAGTGTAAAAGTATTTCCTGCAACCCGTTCCCTTTGTGCTAGATGAACGAACGTCTCTCCACATGCTCAGTTCTGAGCGATAAGTGTGTGTGAAAGCCGTCCTTCAACTATCTTGTTGGGAACACGAAGTTTCTATTCACTTGCAAACTCCATTCCATACATATATACGGGGAGGTTCAAGCTCCAACTCGGTTTTACAGTGAAAACTGCAGGAACTTCAAACCGGCACTAGGAAACCGACTGAGAAACCAGAGTAAAAGTTTCTCCTGCAAACAGTTCCCTTTGTGCTAGATGAACGAACGTCTCTCCACATGCTCAGTTCTGAGAGATATGTGTGTGGGAAAGCTGTCCTTCACATAGCTTCTTGGGAACACAAAGTTTCTTTCCACTTGCAAACTCCAATCCATACATATATATGGGGAGGTACTAGCTCCAACTCGGTTTTACAGTGAAAACTGCAGGAACTTCAAACCGTCACTAGGAAACAGACTGAGAAACCAGAGTAAATGTTTCTCCTGCAACCCGTTCCCTTTGTGCTAGATGAACGAAATTCTCTCCACATGCTAAGTTCTGAGAGATAAGTGTGTGTGAAAGCCGTCCTTCACCTAGCTTGTTGGGAACACAAAGTTTCTTTTCACTTTCAAACTCCACACCATACATATATATGGGGTGGTACTAGCTCCAACTCGGTTTGACAGTGAAAACTGCAGGAACTTCAAACCGGCACTAAGAAAAAGACTGAGATACCAGAGTAAAAGTTTCTCCTGCAACCCTTTCCTTTTGTGCTAGATGAACGAACGTCTCTCCACATGCTCAGTTCTGAGAGATATGTGTGTGTAAAATCCGTCCTTCACCTAGCTTGTTGGGAACACAAAGTTTCTTTTCAATTGCAAACTCCACTCCATACATTTATATGGGGAGGTACTAGATCCAACTCGATTTTACAGTGAAAACTGCAGGAACTTCAAACCGGCACTAGGAAACAGACTGAGAAACCAGAGTAAAAGTTTCTACTGCAACCCGTTCCCTTTGTGCTAGATGAACGATCGTCTCTCCACATGCTCTGTTCTGAGAGATATGTGTTTGTGAAAGCCGTCCTTCACCTAGCTTGTTGGGAACACAAAGTTTCTTTTCACTTGCAAACTCCACTCCATACATATATAAAGGGTGGTACTAGCTCCAACTCGGTTTGACAGTGAAAACTGCAGGAACTTCAAACCGGCACTAGGAAACAGACTGAGATACCAGAGTAAAAGTTTCTCCTGCAGCACGTTCCCTATGTGCTAGATGAACGAACGTCTCTCCACATGCTCAATTCTGAGAGATAAGTGTGTGTGAAAGCCGTCCTTCAACTAGATTGTTGGGAACACAAAGTTTCTTTTCACTTGCAAACTCCACTCCATACATATATATGGGGAGGTACTAGCTCCAACACGGTATGACAGTGAAAACTGCAGGAACTTCAAACCGGCACTAGGAAAGAAACTGAGAAACCAGAGTAAAAGTTTCTCCTGCAACCCGTTCCCTTTTTGCTAGATGAACGAACGTCTCTCCACATGCTCAGTTCTGAGAGATAAATGTTATGAAAGCCGTACTTCACCTAGCTTGTTGGGAACACATAGTTTCTTTTCACTTGCAAACTCCAGTCCATATATATATATGGGGAGGTTCTAGCTCCAACACGGTTTTATAGTGAAAATTGCAGGAACTTCAAACCGGCACTAGGAAACAGACTGAGAATCCAGAGTAAATGTTTCTCCTGCATCCCGTTTCCTTTGTGCTAGATGAACGAACGTCTCTAAACATGCTAAGTTCTGAGAGATAAGTGTGTGTGAAAGCCGTCCTTCAACTAGCTTGTTGGGAACACAAAGTTTCTTTTCACTTGCAATCTCCACTCCATACATATATATGGGGTGGTACTAGCTCCAAATCGGTTTTACAGTGAAAACTGCAGGAACTTCAAACCGGCACTAGGAAACAGACTGAGAAACCAGAGTAAAAGTTTCTCCTGCAACCCATTATATTTGTGCTAGATGAACGAACGTCTCTCCACATGCCATGTTCTGAGAGATATGTGTGTGGGAAAGCCGTCATTCACCTAGCTTGTTTGGAACACAAAGTTTCTTTTCATTTGGAAACTCCACTCCATACATATATATGGGGAGGTAATAGCTCCTACTCGGTTTTACAGGAAAACTGCAGGAACTTGTAACCGGCACTTGGAAACAGACTGAGAAACCAGAGTAAAAGTTTCTCCTGCAACCCGTTCCCTTTGTGCTAGATGAACGAACGTCTCTCCACATGCTCAGTTCTGACAGAGGAGTGTGTGTGAAAGCCGTCCTTCACCTAGCTTGTTGGGAACACAAAGTTTCTTTTCACTTGCAAACTCCACTCCATACATATATATGGGGAGGTACTACCTCCAACTCTGTTTTACAGTGAAAACTGCAGGAACTTCAAACCGGCACTAGGAAACAGACTGAGAAACCAGATTAAAAGTTTCTCCTGCAACCAGTTCCCTTTGTGCTAGATGAACGAACGTCTCTCCACATGCTCAGATCTGAGGGTTAAGTGTGTGTGAAAGCCTTCCTTCACTAGCTTGTTGGGAACACAATGTTTCTTTTCACTTGCAAACTCCACTCCATACATATATATGGGGAGGTACTAGCTCCAACTCGGTTTTACAGTGAAAACTGCAGGAACTTCAAAACGGCACTAGGAAACAGACTGTGAAACCAGAGTAAATTTTCTCCTGCAACCCGTTCCCTTTGTGCTAGATGAACTAACGTCTCTACACATGCTAAGTTCTGAGAGATAAGTGTGTTTGAAAGCCGTCCTTCACCTAGCTTGTTGGGAACACAAAGTTTCTTTTAACTTGCAAAATTCAGTCCATACATATATATGGGGAGGTTCAAGCTACAACTCGTTTTTACAGTGCAAACTACAGGAACTTCAAACCGGCACTAGGAAACAGACTGAGAAACCAGTGTAAAAGTATTTCCTGCAACCCGTTCCCTTTGTGCTAGATGAACGAACTTCTCTCCACATGCTCAGTTCTGAGCGATAAGTGTGTGTGAAAGCCGTCCTTCACCTATCTTGTTGGGAACACGAAGTTTCTATTCACTTGCAAACTCCATTCCATACATATATATGGGGAGGTTCAAGCTCCAACTCGGTTTTACAGTGAAAACTGCAGGAACTTCAAACCGGCACTAGGAAGCCGACTGAGAAACCAGAGTAAAAGTTTCTCCTGCAAACCGTTCCCTTTGTGCTAGATGAACGAACGTCTCTCCAAATGCTCAGTTCTGAGAGATAAGTGTGTGTGAAAGCCGTCCTTCACCTAGCTTTCTGGGAACACAAAGTTTCTTTTCAATTGCAAACACCACTCCATACATATATATTTGGAGGTACAAGCTCCAACACGGTTTTACAGTGAAAACTGCTGGAACTTCAAAACGGCACTAGGAAAGAGACTGAGAAACCAGAGTAAAAGTTTCTCCAGCAACCCGTTCCCTTTTTGCTAGATGAACGAACGTCTCTCCACATGCTCAGTTCTGAGAGATAAGTGTGTGTGAAAGCCGTCCTTCACTTAGCTTGTTGGGAACACAAAGTTTCTTTTCACTTGCAAACTCCAGTCCATACATATATATGGGGAGGTACTAGCTCCAACTCGGTTTTATAGAGAAAACTGCAGGAACTTTAAACCGGCACTAGGAAACAGACTGGAAACCAGAGTAAAAGTTTCACCTGCAACCCGTTCCCCTTGTGCTAGATGAACGAACGTCTCTCCACATGCTCAGTTCTGAGAGATAAGTGTTGTGAAAGCCGTCCTTCACCTATCTTGTTGGGAATACAAAGTTTCTTTTCACTTGCAAACTCCAATCCATACATATATATGGGGAAGTACTAGCTCCAACTCGGTTTTATAGTGAAAACTGCAGGAACTTTAAACCGGCACTAGGAAACAGACTGAGAAACCAGAGTAAATGTTTCTCCTGCAACCCGTTACATTTGTGCTAGATGAACGAACGTCTCTCCACATGCTCAGTTCTGAGAGCTAAATGTTGTGAAAGCCGTCCTTCACCTAGCTTGTTGGGAACACAAAGTTTCTTTTCACTTGCAAACTCCAGTCCATATATATATATGGGGAGGTTCTAACTCCAACTCGGTTTTATAGGGAAAACTGCAGGAACTTCAAACCGGCATAGGAAACAGACTGAGAAACCAGAGTAAAAGTTTCTCCTGCATCCCGTTTCCTTTGTGCTAGATGAACGAATGTCTCTAAACATGCTAAGTTCTGAGAGATAAGTGTGTGTGAAAGCCGTCCTTCAACTAGCTTGTTGGGAACACAAAGTTTCTTTTCACTTGCAATCTCCACTCCATACATATATATGGGGAAGTACTAGCTCCAAATCGGTTTTACAGTGAAAACTGCAGGAACTTCAAAACGGCACTAGGAAAAAGACTGAGAAACCAGAGTAAAAGTTTCTCCTGCAACCCGTTACATTTGTGCTAGATGAACGAACGTCTCTCCACATGCGCAGTTCTGAGAGATAAGTGTGTGTGAAAGCCGTCCTTCACCTAGCTTGTTGGGAATACAAATTTTCTTTTCATTTGCAAAATCCAGTCCATACATATATATGTGGGGTACTAGCTCCAACTCGGTTTTACAGTGCAAACTGCAGGAACTTCAAACCGGCACTAGGAAACAGACTGAGAAACCAGAGTAAATGTTTTTCCTGCAACCCGTTCCCTTTGTGCTAGGTGAACGAACGTCTCTCCACATGCTCAGTTCTGAGAGATATGTGTGTGGGAAAGCCGTCGTTCACCTAGCTTGTTTGGAACACAAAGTTTCTTTTCACTTGGAATCTCCACTCCATACATATATATGGGGAGGTACTATCTCCAACTCGGTTTTACAGGAAAACTGCAGGAACTTGTAACCAGCACTTGGAAACAGACTGAGAAACCAGAGTAAAAGTTTCTCCTGCAACCCGTTCCCTTTGTGCTAGATGAACGAAAGTCTCTCCACATGCTCAGTTCTGAGAGATATGTGTGTGGGAAAGACGTCCTTCACATATCATGTTGGGAACACAAAGTTTCCTTTCATTTGCAAACTCCATTCCGTACATATATATGGGGAGGTACTAGCTCCAACTCGGTTTTACAGTGAAAACTGCAGGAAATTCAAACCTGCACTAGGAAACATACTGAGAAACCAGAGTAAAAGTTTCTCCTGCAACCCGTTCCTTTGTGGTAGATGAACGAACGTCTCTCCACATGCTCAGTTCTGAGAGATAAATGTGTGTGAAAGCCGTCCTTCACCTAACTTGTTGGGAAGACAAAGTTTGTTTTCACTTGCAAACTCAACTCCATAAATATATATGGGGAGGTACTAGCTCCAACTCGGTTTTACAGTGAAAATTGCAGAAACTTCAAACCGGCACTATGAAAATGACTGAGATACCAGAGTAAAAGCTTCTCCTGCATCCCGTTTCTTTGTGCTAGATGAACGAACGTCTCTAAACATGCTAAGTTCTGAGAGATAAGTGTGTGTGAAAGCCGTCCTTCAACTAGCTTGTTGGGAACACAAAGTTTCTTTTCACTTGCAATCTCCACTCCATACATATATATGGGGAAGTACTAGCTCCAAATCGGTTTTACAGTGAAAACTGCAGGAACTTCAAACCGGCACTAGGAAAAAGACTGAGAAACCAGAGTAAAAGTTTCTCCTGCAACCCGTTCCCTTTTTGCTAGATGAACGAACGTCTCTCCACATGCTCAGTTCTGAGAGATAAGTGTGTGTAAAAGCCGTCCTTCACCTAGCTTGTTGGGAACACAAAGTTTCTTTTCAATTGCAAACTCCACTCCATACATTTATATGGGGAGGTACTAGCTCCAACTCGATTTTACAGTGAAAAGTGCAGGAACTTCAAACCGGCACTAGGAAAAAGACTGAGAAACCAGAGTAAAAGTTTCTCCTGCAACCCGTTCCCTTTGTGCTAGATGAACGAAAGTCTCTCCACATGCTCAGTTCTGAGAGATAAGTGTTTGTGAAAGCCGTCCTTCACCTAGCTTGTTGGGAACACAAAGTTTCTTTACACTTGCAAACTCCACTCCATACATATATATTTGGTGGTACTAGCTCCAACTCGGTTTGACAGTGAAAACTGCAGGGACTTCAAACCGGCACTAGGAAACAGACTGAGATACCAGAGTAAAATTTTCTCCTGCAACCCGTTCCCTTTGTGCTAGATGAACGAACGTCTCTCCACATGCTCAGTTCTGAGAGATAAGTGTGTGTAAAAGCCATACTTCACCTAGCTTGTTGGGAACACAAAGTTTCTTTTCACTTGCAAACTCCACTGCTTACATATATATGGGGAGGTACTAGCTCCAACACTGTATGACAGTGAAAACTGCAGGATCTTCAAACCGGCACTAGGAAACAGACTGAGAAACCGGAGTAAATGTTTCTCCTGCAACCCGTTCCCTTTTTGCTAGATGAACGAACGTCTCTCCACATGCTCAGTTCTGAGAGATATGTGTGTGTGAAAGCCGTCCTTCACTTAGCTTGTTGGGAACACAAAGTTTCTTTTCACTAGCCAACTCCACTCCATACATATATATGGGTAGGTACAAGCTCCAAATCGATTTTACAGTGAAAACTGCAGGAACTTCAAACCGGCTCTAGGAAACAGGCTGATAAACCAGAGTAAAAGTTTCTCCTGCAAACCGTTCCCTTTGTGCTAGATGAACGAACGTCTCTCCACATGCTCAGTTCTGAGAGATATGTGTGTGGCAATGCCGTCTTTCACATATCTTGTTGGGAACACAAAGTTTCCTTTCACTTGCAAACTCCACTCCATACATATATATGGGAAGGTACTAGCTCCAACTCGGTTTTACAGTGAAAACTGCAGGAAATTCAAACCGGCTCTAGGAAACACACTGAGAAACCAGAGTAAAAGTTTCTCATGCAACCCGTTCCTTTGTGCTAGATGAGCGAACGTCTCTCCACATGCTCAGTTCTAAGATATGTGTTTGTGAAAGCCGTCCTTCACTTAGCTTGTTGGGAACACAAAGTTTCTTTTCACTAGCAAACTCCACTCCATACATATATATGGGGAGGTACAAGCTCCAACTCGATTTTACAGTGAAAACTGCAGGAACTTCAAACCGGCTCTAGGAAACAGTCTGATAAACCAGAGTAAAAGTTTCTCCTGCATACCGTTCCCTTTGTGCTAGATGAACGAACGTCTCTCCACATGCTCAGTTCTGAGAGATATGTGTGTGGGAAAGCCGTCCTTCATATATCTTGTTGGGAACACAAAGTTTCCTTTCACTTGCAAACTCCACTCCATACATATGTATGGGGAGGTACTAGCTCCAACTCGGTTTTACAGTGAAAACTGCTGGAACTTCAAAACGGCACTAGGAATCACACTGAGAAACCACAGTAAAAGTTTCTCCTGCAACCCGTTCCTTTGTGCTAGATGAACGAACGTCTCTCCACATGCTCAGTTCTGAGAGATAAATGTGTGTGAAAGCCGTCCTTCACCTAGCTTGGTGGGAACACAATGTTTGTTTTCACTTGCAAACTCCACTCCATAAATGTATATGGGGAGGTACTAGCTCCAACTCGGTTTTACAGTGAAAATTGCAGGAACTTCAAACCGGCACTATGAAAAAGACTGAGATACCAGAGTAAAAGTTTCTCCTGCAACCCGTTCCCTTTGTGCTAGATGAATGAACGTCTCTCCACATGCTCAGTTCTGAGAGATATGTGAGTGTAAATGCCGTCCTTCACCTAGCTTGTTGGGAACACTAAGTTTCTTTTCAATTGCAAACTCCAATCCATACATTTATATGGGGAGGTACTAGATCCAACTCGATTTTACAGTGAAAACTGCAGGAACTTCAAACCGGCACTAGGAAACAGACTGAGAAACCAGAGTAAAAGTTTCTCCTGCAACCCGTTCCCTTTGTGCTAGATGAACGATCGTCTCTCCACATGCTCAGTTCTGAGAGATAAGTGTTTGTGAAAGCCGTCCTTCACCTAGCTTGTTGGGAACACAAAGTTTCTTTTCACTTTCAAACTCCACTCCATACATATATATGGTGTGGTACTAGCTCCAACTCGGTTTGACAGTGAAAACTGCAGGAACTTCAAACCGGCACTATGAAAAAGACTGAGATACCAGAGTAAAAGTTCCTCCTGCAACCCGTTCCCTTTTTGCTAGATGAACGAACGTCTCTCCACATGCTCAGTTCTGAGAGATATGTGTTTGTGAAAGCCGTCCTTCACCTAGCTTGTTGGGAACACAAAGCTTCTTTTCACTTGCAAACTCCACTCCATACATATATATCGGGAGGTACTAGCTCCAACTCGATTTTACAGTGAAAACTGCAGGAACTTGTAACCGGCACTAGGAAACAGACTGAGAAACCAGAGTAAAAGTTTCTCCTGCAACCCGTTCCCTTTGTGCTAGATGAACGAACGTCTCTCCACATGCTCAGTTCTGAGAGATATGTGTGTGTGAAAGCCGTCCTTCACCTAGCTTGTTGGGAACACAAAGTTCTTTTCACTTGCAAACTCCACTCAATACATACATATGGGGAGGTTCAAGCTCCAACACGGTTTTACAGTGAAAACTGCAGGAACTTCAATCCGGCACTAGGAAACCGACTAAGAAACCAGAGTAAAAGTTTCTCCTGCAACCAGTTCCCTTTGTGCTAGATGAACGAACGCCTCTCCACATGCTCAGTTCTGAGAGATATGTGTGTGGGAAAGCCGTCCTTCACCTAGCTTGTTGGGAACACAAAGTTTCTTTACATTTGCAAACTCCACATCATACATATATATGGGGAGGTACTAGCTCCAACTCGGTTTGACAGTGAAAACTGCAGGAACTTCAAACCGGCACTAGGACACAGACTGAGAAACCAGAGTAAAAGTTTCTCCTGCAACCCGTTCCATTTGTGCTAGATGAACGATCGTCTCTTTACATGCTCAGTTCTGAGAGATAAGTGTGTGTGACAGCCGTCCTTCACCTAGCTTGTTGGGAACACAAAGTTTCTTTTCACTTGCAAACTCCACTCCATACACATATATGGGGAGGTACTACCTCCAACTCTGTTTTACAGTGAAAACTGTAGGAACTTCAAACCGGCACTAGGAAACAGACTGAGAAACCAGAGTAAAAGTTTCTCCTGCAACCAGTTCCCTTTGTGCTAGATGAACGAACGTCTCTCCACATGCTCAGATCTGAGGGATAAGTGTGTGTGAAAGACGTCCTTCACTAGCTTGTTGGGAACACAATGTTTCTTTTCACTTGCAAACTCCACTCCATTCATATATATGGGGAGTTACTAGCTCCAACTCGGTTTTACAGTGAAAACTGCAGGAACTTCAAAACGGCACTAGGAAACATACTGTGAAAACAGAGTAAATATTCTCCTGCAATCCGTTCCCTTTGTGCTAGATGAACTAACGTCTCTACACATGCTAAGTTCTGAGAGATAAGTGTGTGTGAAAGCCGACCTTCACCTAGCTTGTTGGGAACACAAAGTTTCTTTTAACTTGCAAAATTCAGTCCATACATATATATGGGGAGGTTCAAGCTCAAACTCGTTTTCACAGTGCAAACTACAGGAACTTCAAACCGGCACTAGGAAACAGACTGAGAAACCAGTGTAAAAGTATTTCCTGCAACCCGTTCCCTTTGTGCTAGATGAACGAACGTCTCTCCACATGCTCAGTTCTGAGCGATAAGTGTGTGTGAAAGCCGTCCTTCAACTATCTTGTTGGGAACACGAAGTTTCTATTCACTTGCAAACTCCATTCCATACATATATACGGGGAGGTTCAAGCTCCAACTCGGTTTTACAGTGAAAACTGCAGGAACTTCAAACCGGCACTAGGAAACCGACTGAGAAACCAGAGTAAAAGTTTCTCCTGCAAACAGTTCCCTTTGTGCTAGATGAACGAACGTCTCTCCACATGCTCAGTTCTGAGAGATATGTGTGTGGGAAAGCTGTCCTTCACATAGCTTCTTGGGAACACAAAGTTTCTTTCCACTTGCAAACTCCAATCCATACATATATATGGGGAGGTACTAGCTCCAACTCGGTTTTACAGTGAAAACTGCAGGAACTTCAAACCGTCACTAGGAAACAGACTGAGAAACCAGAGTAAATGTTTCTCCTGCAACCCGTTCCCTTTGTGCTAGATGAACGAAATTCTCTCCACATGCTAAGTTCTGAGAGATAAGTGTGTGTGAAAGCCGTCCTTCACCTAGCTTGTTGGGAACACAAAGTTTCTTTTCACATGCAAACTGCACTCCATACATATATATGGGGAGGTACTAGCTCCAACTCGCTTTTACAGTGAAAACTGCAGGAACTTCAAACCGGCACTAGGAAAGATACTGAGAAACCAGAGTAAAAGTTTCTCCTGCAACCCGTTCCCTTTTTGCTAGATGAACGAACGTCTCTCCACATGCTCAGTTCTGAGAGATAAGTGTGTGTGAAGCCGTACTTCACCTAGCTTGTTGGGAACACAAAGTTTCTTTTCACTTGCAAACTCCACTCCATACATATATATGGGGAGGTACTAGCTCCAACTCGATTGTACAGTGAAAACTGCAGGAACTTGTTACCGGCACTAGGAAACAGACTGAGAAACCAGAGTAAAAGTTTCTCCTGCAACTCGTTCCCTTTGTGCTAGATGAACGAACGTCTCACCACATGCTCAGTTCTGAGAGATAAGTGTGTGTGAAAGCCGTCCTTCACCTAGCTTGTTGGGAACACAAAGTTTCTTTTCACTTGCAAACTCCACTCCATACATATATATAGGGAGGTTCAAGCTCCAACTCGGTTTTACAGTGAAAATTGCAGGAACTTCAAACCGGCACTATGAAAAAGACTGAGATACCAGAGTAAAAGTTTCTCCTGCAACCCGTTCCCTTTGTGCTAGATGAATGAACGTCTCTCCACATGCTCAGTTCTGAGAGATATGTGAGTGTAAATGCCGTCCTTCACCTAGCTTGTTGGGAACACTAAGTTTCTTTTCAATTGCAAACTCCAATCCATACATTTATATGGGGAGGTACTAGATCCAACTCGATTTTACAGTGAAAACTGCAGGAACTTCAAACCGGCACTAGGAAACAGACTGAGAAACCAGAGTAAAAGTTTCTCCTGCAACCCGTTCCCTTTGTGCTAGATGAACGATCGTCTCTCCACATGCTCAGTTCTGAGAGATAAGTGTTTGTGAAAGCCGTCCTTCACCTAGCTTGTTGGGAACACAAAGTTTCTTTTCACTTTCAAACTCCACTCCATACATATATATGGTGTGGTACTAGCTCCAACTCGGTTTGACAGTGAAAACTGCAGGAACTTCAAACCGGCACTATGAAAAAGACTGAGATACCAGAGTAAAAGTTCCTCCTGCAACCCGTTCCCTTTTTGCTAGATGAACGAACGTCTCTCCACATGCTCAGTTCTGAGAGATATGTGTTTGTGAAAGCCGTCCTTCACCTAGCTTGTTGGGAACACAAAGCTTCTTTTCACTTGCAAACTCCACTCCATACATATATATCGGGAGGTACTAGCTCCAACTCGATTTTACAGTGAAAACTGCAGGAACTTGTAACCGGCACTAGGAAACAGACTGAGAAACCAGAGTAAAAGTTTCTCCTGCAACCCGTTCCCTTTGTGCTAGATGAACGAACGTCTCTCCACATGCTCAGTTCTGAGAGATATGTGTGTGTGAAAGCCGTCCTTCACCTAGCTTGTTGGGAACACAAAGTTCTTTTCACTTGCAAACTCCACTCAATACATACATATGGGGAGGTTCAAGCTCCAACACGGTTTTACAGTGAAAACTGCAGGAACTTCAATCCGGCACTAGGAAACCGACTAAGAAACCAGAGTAAAAGTTTCTCCTGCAACCAGTTCCCTTTGTGCTAGATGAACGAACGCCTCTCCACATGCTCAGTTCTGAGAGATATGTGTGTGGGAAAGCCGTCCTTCACCTAGCTTGTTGGGAACACAAAGTTTCTTTACATTTGCAAACTCCACATCATACATATATATGGGGAGGTACTAGCTCCAACTCGGTTTGACAGTGAAAACTGCAGGAACTTCAAACCGGCACTAGGACACAGACTGAGAAACCAGAGTAAAAGTTTCTCCTGCAACCCGTTCCATTTGTGCTAGATGAACGATCGTCTCTTTACATGCTCAGTTCTGAGAGATAAGTGTGTGTGACAGCCGTCCTTCACCTAGCTTGTTGGGAACACAAAGTTTCTTTTCACTTGCAAACTCCACTCCATACACATATATGGGGAGGTACTACCTCCAACTCTGTTTTACAGTGAAAACTGTAGGAACTTCAAACCGGCACTAGGAAACAGACTGAGAAACCAGAGTAAAAGTTTCTCCTGCAACCAGTTCCCTTTGTGCTAGATGAACGAACGTCTCTCCACATGCTCAGATCTGAGGGATAAGTGTGTGTGAAAGACGTCCTTCACTAGCTTGTTGGGAACACAATGTTTCTTTTCACTTGCAAACTCCACTCCATTCATATATATGGGGAGTTACTAGCTCCAACTCGGTTTTACAGTGAAAACTGCAGGAACTTCAAAACGGCACTAGGAAACATACTGTGAAAACAGAGTAAATATTCTCCTGCAATCCGTTCCCTTTGTGCTAGATGAACTAACGTCTCTACACATGCTAAGTTCTGAGAGATAAGTGTGTGTGAAAGCCGACCTTCACCTAGCTTGTTGGGAACACAAAGTTTCTTTTAACTTGCAAAATTCAGTCCATACATATATATGGGGAGGTTCAAGCTCAAACTCGTTTTCACAGTGCAAACTACAGGAACTTCAAACCGGCACTAGGAAACAGACTGAGAAACCAGTGTAAAAGTATTTCCTGCAACCCGTTCCCTTTGTGCTAGATGAACGAACGTCTCTCCACATGCTCAGTTCTGAGCGATAAGTGTGTGTGAAAGCCGTCCTTCAACTATCTTGTTGGGAACACGAAGTTTCTATTCACTTGCAAACTCCATTCCATACATATATACGGGGAGGTTCAAGCTCCAACTCGGTTTTACAGTGAAAACTGCAGGAACTTCAAACCGGCACTAGGAAACCGACTGAGAAACCAGAGTAAAAGTTTCTCCTGCAAACAGTTCCCTTTGTGCTAGATGAACGAACGTCTCTCCACATGCTCAGTTCTGAGAGATATGTGTGTGGGAAAGCTGTCCTTCACATAGCTTCTTGGGAACACAAAGTTTCTTTCCACTTGCAAACTCCAATCCATACATATATATGGGGAGGTACTAGCTCCAACTCGGTTTTACAGTGAAAACTGCAGGAACTTCAAACCGTCACTAGGAAACAGACTGAGAAACCAGAGTAAATGTTTCTCCTGCAACCCGTTCCCTTTGTGCTAGATGAACGAAATTCTCTCCACATGCTAAGTTCTGAGAGATAAGTGTGTGTGAAAGCCGTCCTTCACCTAGCTTGTTGGGAACACAAAGTTTCTTTTCACATGCAAACTGCACTCCATACATATATATGGGGAGGTACTAGCTCCAACTCGCTTTTACAGTGAAAACTGCAGGAACTTCAAACCGGCACTAGGAAAGATACTGAGAAACCAGAGTAAAAGTTTCTCCTGCAACCCGTTCCCTTTTTGCTAGATGAACGAACGTCTCTCCACATGCTCAGTTCTGAGAGATAAGTGTGTGTGAAGCCGTACTTCACCTAGCTTGTTGGGAACACAAAGTTTCTTTTCACTTGCAAACTCCACTCCATACATATATATGGGGAGGTACTAGCTCCAACTCGATTGTACAGTGAAAACTGCAGGAACTTGTTACCGGCACTAGGAAACAGACTGAGAAACCAGAGTAAAAGTTTCTCCTGCAACTCGTTCCCTTTGTGCTAGATGAACGAACGTCTCACCACATGCTCAGTTCTGAGAGATAAGTGTGTGTGAAAGCCGTCCTTCACCTAGCTTGTTGGGAACACAAAGTTTCTTTTCACTTGCAAACTCCACTCCATACATATATATAGGGAGGTTCAAGCTCCAACTCGGTTTTACAGTGCAAACTGCAGGAACTTCAAACCGGCACTAGGAAACCGACTGAGAAACTAGAGTAAAAGTTTCTACTGCAACCAGTTCCCTTTGTGCTAGATGAACGAACGTCTCTCCAAATGCTCAGTTCTGAGAGATAAGTGTGTGTGAAAGCCGTCCTTCACCTAGCTTTCTTTGAACACAAAGTTTCTTTTCAATTGCAAACACCACTCCACACATATATATGGGGAGGTACAAGCTCCAACACGGTTTTACAGTGAAAACTGCTGGAACTTCAAAACGGCACTAGGAAAGAGACTGAGAAACCAGAGTAAAAGTTTCTCCTGCAACCCGTTCCCTTTTTGCTAGATTAACGAACGTCTCTCCACATGCTCAGTTCTGAGAGATAAGTGTGTGTGAAAGCCGTCCTTCACTTAGCTTGTTGGGAACACAAAGTTTCTTTTCACTTGCAAACTCCAGTCTATACATATATATGGGGAGGTACTAGCTCCAACTCGGTTTTATAGAGAAAACTGCAGGAACTTTAAACCGGCACTAGGAAACAGACTGGAAACCAGAGTAAAAGTTTGTCCTGCAACCCATTCCCCTTGTGCTAAATGAACGAACGTCTCTCCACATGCTCAGTTCTGAGAGATAAGTGTTGTGAAAGCCGTCCTTCACCTATCTTGTTGGGAATACAAAGTTTCTTTTCATTTGCAAAATCCAGTCCATACATATATATGGGGGGTACTAGCTCCAACTCGGTTTTACAGTGCAAACTGCAGGAACTTCAAACCGGCACTAGGAAACAGACTGAGAAACCAGAGTAAATGTTTTTCCTGCAACCCGTTCCCTTTGTGCTAGGTGAACGAACGTCTCTCCACATGCTCAGTTCTGAGAGATATGTGTGTGGGAAAGCTGTCGTTCACCTAGCTTGTTTGGAACACAAAGTTTCTTTTCACTTGGAATCTCCACTCCATACATATATATGGGGAGGTACTAGCTCCAACTCGGTTTTACAGGAAAACTGCAGGAAATTGTAACCAGCACTTGGAAACAGACTGAGAAACCAGAGTAAAAGTTTCTCCTGCTACCCGTTCCCTTTGTGCTAGATGAACGAAAGTCTCTCCACATGCTCAGTTCTGAGAGATATGTGTGTGGGAAAGCCGTCCTTCACATTTCATGTTGGGAACACAAAGTTTCCTTTCATTTGCAAACTTCACTCCGTACATATATATGGGGAGGTACTAGCTCCAACTCGGTTTTACAGTGAAAATTGCAGGAACTTCAAACCGGCACTAGGAAACACACTGAGAAACCAGAGTAAAAGTTTCTCCTGCAACCCGTTCCTTTGTGCTAGATGAACGAACGTCTCTCCACATGCTCAGTTCTGAGAGATATGTGTGTGGGAAAGCCGTCCTTCATATATCTTGTTGGGAACACAAAGTTTCCTTTCACTTGCAAACTCCACTCCATACATATGTATGGGGAGGTACTAGCTCCAACTCGGTTTTACAGTGAAAACTGCAGGAAATTCAAACCTGCACTAGGAATCACACTGAGAAACCACAGTAAAAGTTTCTCCTGCAACCCGTTACTTTGTGCTAGATGAACGAACGTCTCTCCACATGCTCAGTTCTGAGAGATAAATGTGTGTGAAAGCCGTCCTTCACCTAGCTTGGTGGGAACACAATGTTTGTTTTCACTTGCAAACTCCACTCCATAAATGTATATGGGGAGGTACTAGCTCCAACTCGGTTTTACAGTGAAAATTGCAGGAACTTCAAACCGGCACTATGAAAAAGACTGAGATACCAGAGTAAAAGTTTCTCCTGCAACCCGTTCCCTTTGTGCTAGATGAATGAACGTCTCTCCACATGCTCAGTTCTGAGAGATATGTGAGTGTAAATGCCGTCCTTCACCTAGCTTGTTGGGAACACTAAGTTTCTTTTCAATTGCAAACTCCAATCCATACATTTATATGGGGAGGTACTAGATCCAACTCGATTTTACAGTGAAAACTGCAGGAACTTCAAACCGGCACTAGGAAACAGACTGAGAAACCAGAGTAAAAGTTTCTCCTGCAACCCGTTCCCTTTGTGCTAGATGAACGAACGTCTCTCCACATGCTCAGTTCTGAGAGATATGTGTGTGTGAAAGCCGTCCTTCACCTAGCTTGTTGGGAACACAAAGTTCTTTTCACTTGCAAACTCCACTCAATACATACATATGGGGAGGTTCAAGCTCCAACACGGTTTTACAGTGAAAACTGCAGGAACTTCAATCCGGCACTAGGAAACCGACTAAGAAACCAGAGTAAAAGTTTCTCCTGCAACCAGTTCCCTTTGTGCTAGATGAACGAACGTCTCTCCACATGCTCAGTTCTGAGAGATATGTGTGTGGGAAAGCCGTCCTTCACCTAGCTTGTTGGGAACACAAAGTTTCTTTACATTTGCAAACTCCACATCATACATATATATGGGGAGGTACTAGCTCCAACTCGGTTTGACAGTGAAAACTGCAGGAACTTCAAACCGGCACTAGGACACAGACTGAGAAACCAGAGTAAAAGTTTCTCCTGCAACCCGTTCCCTTTGTGCTAGATGAACGATCGTCTCTTTACATGCTCAGTTCTGAGAGATAAGTGTGTGTGACAGCCGTCCTTCACCTAGCTTGTTGGGAACACAAAGTTTCTTTTCACTTGCAAACTCCACTCCATACACATATATGGGGAGGTACTACCTCCAACTCTGTTTTACAGTGAAAACTGTAGGAACTTCAAACCGGCACTAGGAAACAGACTGAGAAACCAGAGTAAAAGTTTCTCCTGCAACCAGTTCCCTTTGTGCTAGATGAACGAACGTCTCTCCACATGCTCAGATCTGAGGGATAAGTGTGTGTGAAAGACGTCCTTCACTAGCTTGTTGGGAACACAATGTTTCTTTTCACTTGCAAACTCCACTCCATTCATATATATGGGGAGTTACTAGCTCCAACTCGGTTTTACAGTGAAAACTGCAGGAACTTCAAAACGGCACTAGGAAACATACTGTGAAAACAGAGTAAATATTCTCCTGCAATCCGTTCCCTTTGTGCTAGAATAACTAACGTCTCTACACATGCTAAGTTCTGAGAGATAAGTGTGTGTGAAAGCCGACCTTCACCTAGCTTGTTGGGAACACAAAGTTTCTTTTAACTTGCAAAATTCAGTCCATAAATATATATGGGGAGGTTCAAGCTCAAACTCGTTTTCACAGTGCAAACTACAGGAACTTCAAACCGGCACTAGGAAACAGACTGAGAAACCAGTGTAAAAGTATTTCCTGCAACCCGTTCCCTTTGTGCTAGATGAACGAACGTCTCTCCACATGCTCAGTTCTGAGCGATAAGTGTG
Source organism: Camelus dromedarius (assembly GCF_036321535.1). NCBI lineage: Eukaryota > Metazoa > Chordata > Mammalia > Artiodactyla > Camelidae > Camelus > Camelus dromedarius. The sequence continues at coordinate 86,435,405 of NC_087441.1, read as the reverse complement.
TGTGAAAGCCGTCCTTCAACTATCTTGTTGGGAACACGAAGTTTCTATTCACTTGCAAACTCCATTCCATACATATATACGGGGAGGTTCAAGCTTCAACTCGGTTTTACAGTGAAAACTGCAGGAACTTCAAACCGGCACTAGGAAACCGACTGAGAAACCAGAGTAAAAGTTTCTCCTGCAAACAGTTCCCTTTGTGCTAGATGAACGAACGTCTCTCCACATGCTCAGTTCTGAGAGATATGTGTGTGGGAAAGCTGTCCTTCACATAGCTTCTTGGGAACACAAAGTTTCTTTCCACTTGCAAACTCCAATCCATACATATATATGGGGAGGTACTAGCTCCAACTCGGTTTTACAGTGAAAACTGCAGGAACTTCAAACCGTCACTAGGAAACAGACTGAGAAACCAGAGTAAATGTTTCTCCTGCAACCCGTTCCCTTTGTGCTAGATGAACGAAATTCTCTCCACATGCTAAGTTCTGAGAGATAAGTGTGTGTGAAAGCCGTCCTTCACCTAGCTTGTTGGGAACACAAAGTTTCTTTTCACATGCAAACTGCACTCCATACATATATATGGGGAGGTACTAGCTCCAACTCGGTTTTACAGTGAAAACTGCAGGAACTTCAAACCGGCACTAGGAAAGATACTGAGAAACCAGAGTAAAAGTTTCTCCTGCAACCCGTTCCCTTTTTGCTAGATGAACGAACGTCTCTCCACATGCTCAGTTCTGAGAGATAAGTGTGTGTGAAGCCGTACTTCACCTAGCTTGTTGGGAACACAAAGTTTCTTTTCACTTGCAAACTCCACTCCATACATATATATGGGGAGGTACTAGCTCCAACTCGATTGTACAGTGAAAACTGCAGGAACTTGTTACCGGCACTAGGAAACAGACTGAGAAACCAGAGTAAAAGTTTCTCCTGCAACTCTTTCCCTTTGTGCTAGATGAACGAACGTCTCACCACATGCTCAGTTCTGAGAGATAAGTGTGTGTGAAAGCCGTCCTTCACCTAGCTTGTTGGGAACACAAAGTTTCTTTTCACTTGCAAACTCCACTCCATACATATATATAGGGAGGTTCAAGCTCCAACTCGGTTTTACAGTGCAAACTGCAGGAACTTCAAACCGGCACTAGGAAACCGACTGAGAAACTAGAGTAAAAGTTTCTACTGCAACCAGTTCCCTTTGTGCTAGATGAACGAACGTCTCTCCAAATGCTCAGTTCTGAGAGATAAGTGTGTGTGAAAGCCGTCCTTCACCTAGCTTTCTTTGAACACAAAGTTTCTTTTCAATTGCAAACACCACTCCATACATATATATGGGGAGGTACAAGCTCCAACACGGTTTTACAGTGAAAACTGCTGGAACTTCAAAACGGCACTAGGAAAGAGACTGAGAAACCAGAGTAAAAGTTTCTCCTGCAACCCGTTCCCTTTTTGCTAGATGAACGAACGTCTCTCCACATGCTCAGTTCTGAGAGATAAGTGTGTGTGAAAGCCGTCCTTCACTTAGCTTGTTGGGAACACAAAGTTTCTTTTCACTTGCAAACTCCAGTCCATACATATATATGGGGAGGTACTAGCTCCAACTCGGTTTTATAGAGAAAACTGCAGGAACTTTAAACCGGCACTAGGAAACAGACTGGAAACCAGAGTAAAAGTTTGTCCTGCAACCCGTTCCCCTTGTGCTAGATGAACGAACGTCTCTCCACATGCTCAGTTCTGAGAGATAAGTGTTGTGAAAGCCGTCCTTCACCTATCTTGTTGGGAATACAAAGTTTCTTTTCATTTGCAAAATCCAGTCCATACATATATATGGGGGGTACTAGCTCCAACTCGGTTTTACAGTGCAAACTGCAGGAACTTCAAACCGGCACTAGGAAGCAGACTGAGAAACCAGAGTAAATGTTTTTCCTGCAACCCGTTCCCTTTGTGCTAGGTGAACGAACGTCTCTCCACATGCTCAGTTCTGAGAGATATGTGTGTGGGAAAGCCGTCCTTCATATATCTTGTTGGGAACACAAAGTTTCCTTTCACTTGCAAACTCCACTCCATACATATGTATGGGGAGGTACTAGCTCCAACTCGGTTTTACAGTGAAAACTGCAGGAAATTCAAACCTGCACTAGGAATCACACTGAGAAACCACAGTAAAAGTTTCTCCTGCAACCCGTTCCTTTGTGCTAGATGAACGAACGTCTCTCCACATGCTCAGTTCTGAGAGATAAATGTGTGTGAAAGCCGTCCTTCACCTAGCTTGGTGGGAACACAATGTTTGTTTTCACTTGCAAACTCCACTCCATAAATGTATATGGGGAGGTACTAGCTCCAACTCGGTTTTACAGTGAAAATTGCAGGAAATTCAAACCGGCACTATGAAAAAGACTGAGATACCAGAGTAAAAGTTTCTCCTGCAACCCGTTCCCTTTGTGCTAGATGAATGAACGTCTCTCCACATGCTCAGTTCTGAGAGATATGTGAGTGTAAATGCCGTCCTTCACCTAGCTTGTTGGGAACACTAAGTTTCTTTTCAATTGCAAACTCCAATCCATACATTTATATGGGGAGGTACTAGATCCAACTCGATTTTACAGTGAAAACTGCAGGAACTTCAAACCGGCACTAGGAAACAGACTGAGAAACCAGAGTAAAAGTTTCTCCTGCAACCCTTTCCATTTGTGCTAGATGAACGATCGTCTCTCCACATGCTCAGTTCTGAGAGATAAGTGTTTGTGAAAGCCGTCCTTCACCTAGCTTGTTGGGAACACAAAGTTTCTTTTCACTTTCAAACTCCACTCCATACATATATATGGTTTGGTACTAGCTCCAACTCGGTTTGACAGTGAAAACTGCAGGAACTTCAAACCGGCACTATGAAAAAGACTGAGATACCAGAGTAAAAGTTCCTCCTGCAACCCGTTCCCTTTTTGCTAGATGAACGAACGTCTCTCCACATGCTCAGTTCTGAGAGATATGTGTTTGTGAAAGCCGTCCTTCACCTAGCTTGTTGGGAAAACAAAGCTTCTTTTCACTTGCAAACTCCACTCCATACATATATATCGGGAGGTACTAGCTCCAACTCGATTTTACAGTGAAAACTGCAGGAACTTGTAACCGGCACTAGGAAACAGACTGAGAAACCAGAGTAAAAGTTTCTCCTGCAACCCGTTCCCTTTGTGCTAGATGAACGAACGTCTCTCCACATGCTCAGTTCTGAGAGATATGTGTGTGTGAAAGCCGTCCTTCACCTAGCTTGTTGGGAACACAAAGTTCTTTTCACTTGCAAACTCCACTCAATACATACATATGGGGAGGTTCAAGCTCCAACACGGTTTTACAGTGAAAACTGCAGGAACTTCAATCCGGCACTAGGAAACCGACTAAGAAACCAGAGTAAAAGATTCTCCTGCAACCAGTTCCCTTTGTGCTAGATGAACGAACGTCTCTCCACATGCTCAGTTCTGAGAGATATGTGTGTGGGAAAGCCGTCCTTCACCTAGCTTGTTGGGAACACAAAGTTTCTTTACATTTGCAAACTCCACATCATACATATATATGGGGAGGTACTAGCTCCAACTCGGTTTGACAGTGAAAACTGCAGGAACTTCAAACCGGCACAGGACACAGACTGAGAAACCAGAGTAAAAGTTTCTCCTGCAACCCGTTCCCTTTGTGCTAGATGAACGATCGTCTCTTTACATGCTCAGTTCGGAGAGATAAGTGTGTGTGACAGCCGTCCTTCACCTAGCTTGTTGGGAACACAAAGTTTCTTTTCACTTGCAAACTCCACTCCATACACATATATGGGGAGGTACTACCTCCAACTCTGTTTTACAGTGAAAACTGTAGGAACTTCAAACCGGCACTAGGAAACAGACTGAGAAACCAGAGTAAAAGTTTCTCCTGCAACCAGTTCCCTTTGTGCTAGATGAACGAACGTCTCTCCACATGCTCAGATCTGAGGGATAAGTGTGTGTGAAAGACGTCCTTCACTAGCTTGTTGGGAACACAATGTTTCTTTTCACTTGCAAACTCCACTCCATTCATATATATGGGGAGTTACTAGCTCCAACTCGGTTTTACAGTGAAAACTGCAGGAACTTCAAAACGGCACTAGGAAACATACTGTGAAAACAGAGTAAATATTCTCCTGCAATCCGTTCCCTTTGTGCTAGAATAACTAACGTCTCTACACATGCTAAGTTCTGAGAGATAAGTGTGTGTGAAAGCCGACCTTCACCTAGCTTGTTGGGAACACAAAGTTTCTTTTAACTTGCAAAATTCAGTCCATACATATATATGTGGAGGTTCAAGCTCAAACTCGTTTTCACAGTGCAAACTACAGGAACTTCAAACCGGCACTAGGAAACAGACTGAGAAACCAGTGTAAAAGTATTTCCTGCAACCCGTTCCCTTTGTGCTAGATGAACGAACGTCTCTCCACATGCTCAGTTCTGAGCGATAAGTGTGTGTGAAAGCCGTCCTTCAACTATCTTGTTGGGAACACGAAGTTTCTATTCACTTGCAAACTCCATTCCATACATATATACGGGGAGGTTCAAGCTTCAACTCGGTTTTACAGTGAAAACTGCAGGAACTTCAAACCGGCACTAGGAAACCGACTGAGAAACCAGAGTAAAAGTTTCTCCTGCAAACAGTTCCCTTTGTGCTAGATGAACGAACGTCTCTCCACATGCTCAGTTCTGAGAGATATGTGTGTGGGAAAGCTGTCCTTCACATAGCTTCTTGGGAACACAAAGTTTCTTTCCACTTGCAAACTCCAATCCATACATATATATGGGGAGGTACTAGCTCCAACTCGGTTTTACAGTGAAAACTGCAGGAACTTCAAACCGTCACTAGGAAACAGACTGAGAAACCAGAGTAAATGTTTCTCCTGCAACCCGTTCCCTTTGTGCTAGATGAACGAAATTCTCTCCACATGCTAAGTTCTGAGAGATAAGTGTGTGTGAAAGCCGTCCTTCACCTAGCTTGTTGGGAACACAAAGTTTCTTTTCACATGCAAACTGCACTCCATACATATATATGGGGAGGTACTAGCTCCAACTCGGTTTTACAGTGAAAACTGCAGGAACTTCAAACCGGCACTAGGAAAGATACTGAGAAACCAGAGTAAAAGTTTCTCCTGCAACCCGTTCCCTTTTTGCTAGATGAACGAACGTCTCTCCACATGCTCAGTTCTGAGAGATAAGTGTGTGTGAAGCCGTACTTCACCTAGCTTGTTGGGAACACAAAGTTTCTTTTCACTTGCAAACTCCACTCCATACATATATATGGGGAGGTACTAGCTCCAACTCGATTGTACAGTGAAAACTGCAGGAACTTGTTACCGGCACTAGGAAACAGACTGAGAAACCAGAGTAAAAGTTTCTCCTGCAACTCGTTCCCTTTGTGCTAGATGAACGAACGTCTCACCACATGCTCAGTTCTGAGAGATAAGTGTGTGTGAAAGCCGTCCTTCACCTAGCTTGTTGGGAACACAAAGTTTCTTTTCACTTGCAAACTCCACTCCATACATATATATAGGGAGGTTCAAGCTCCAACTCGGTTTTACAGTGCAAACTGCAGGAACTTCAAACCGGCACTAGGAAACCGACTGAGAAACTAGAGTAAAAGTTTCTACTGCAACCAGTTCCCTTTGTGCTAGATGAACGAACGTCTCTCCAAATGCTCAGTTCTGAGAGATAAGTGTGTGTGAAAGCCGTCCTTCACCTAGCTTTCTTTGAACACAAAGTTTCTTTTCAATTGCAAACACCACTCCATACATATATATGGGGAGGTACAAGCTCCAACACGGTTTTACAGTGAAAACTGCTGGAACTTCAAAACGGCACTAGGAAAGAGACTGAGAAACCAGAGTAAAAGTTTCTCCTGCAACCCGTTCCCTTTTTGCTAGATGAACGAACGTCTCTCCACATGCTCAGTTCTGAGAGATAAGTGTGTGTGAAAGCCGTCCTTCACTTAGCTTGTTGGGAACACAAAGTTTCTTTTCACTTGCAAACTCCAGTCCATACATATATATGGGGAGGTACTAGCTCCAACTCGGTTTTATAGAGAAAACTGCAGGAACTTTAAACCGGCACTAGGAAACAGACTGGAAACCAGAGTAAAAGTTTGTCCTGCAACCCGTTCCCCTTGTGCTAGATGAACGAACGTCTCTCCACATGCTCAGTTCTGAGAGATAAGTGTTGTGAAAGCCGTCCTTCACCTATCTTGTTGGGAATACAAAGTTTCTTTTCATTTGCAAAATCCAGTCCATACATATATATGGGGGGTACTAGCTCCAACTCGGTTTTACAGTGCAAACTGCAGGAACTTCAAACCGGCACTAGGAAACAGACTGAGAAACCAGAGTAAATGTTTTTCCTGCAACCCGTTCCCTTTGTGCTAGGTGAACGAACGTCTCTCCACATGCTCAGTTCTGAGAGATATGTGTGTGGGAAAGCTGTCGTTCACCTAGCTTGTTTGGAACACAAAGTTTCTTTTCACTTGGAATCTCCACTCCATACATATATATGGGGAGGTACTAGCTCCAACTCGGTTTTACAGGAAAACTGCAGGAAATTGTAACCAGCACTTGGAAACAGACTGAGAAACCAGAGTAAAAGTTTCTCCTGCTACCCGTTCCCTTTGTGCTAGATGAACGAAAGTCTCTCCACATGCTCAGTTCTGAGAGATATGTGTGTGGGAAAGCCGTCCTTCACATTTCATGTTGGGAACACAAAGTTCCCTTTCATTTGCAAACTTCACTCCGTACATATATATGGGGAGGTACTAGCTCCAACTCGGTTTTACAGTGAAAATTGCAGGAACTTCAAACCGGCACTAGGAAACACACTGAGAAACCAGAGTAAAAGTTTCTCCTGCAACCCGTTCCTTTGTGCTAGATGAACGAACGTCTCTCCACATGCTCAGTTCTGAGAGATAAATGTGTGTGAAAGCCGTCCTTCACCTAACTTGTTGGGAAGACAAAGTTTGTTTTCACTTGCAAACTCAACTCCATAAATATATATGGGGAGGTACTAGCTCCAACTCGGTTTTACAGTGAAAATTGCAGGAACTTCAAACCGGCACTATGAAAAAGACTGAGATACCAGAGTAAAAGCTTCTCCTGCAACCCGTTCCCATTTTGCTAGATGAACGAACGTCTCTCCACATGCTCAGTTCTGAGAGATAAGTGTGTGTAAAAGCCGTCCTTCAACTAGCTTGTTGGGAACACAAAGTTTCTTTTCAATTGCAAACTCCACTCCATACATTTATATGGGGAGGTACTAGCTCCAAATCGATTTTACAGTGAAAACTGCAGGAAATTCAAACCGGCACTAGGAAACAGACTGAGAAACCAGAGTAAAAGTTTCTCCTGCAACCCGTTCCCTTTGTGCTAGATGAACGAAAGTCTCTCCACATGCTCAGTTCTGAGAGATAAGTGTTTGTGAAAGCCGACCTTCACCTAGCTTGTTGGGAACACAAAGTTTCTTTACACTTGCAAACTCCACTCCATACATATATATGGGGTGGTACTAGCTCCAACTCGTTTTGACAGTGAAAACTGCAGGGACTTCAAACCGGCACTAGGAAACAGACTGAGATACCAGAGTAAAAGTTTCTCCTGCAATAAGTTCCCTTTGTGCTAGATGAACGAACGTCTCTCCACATGCTCAGTTCTGAGAGATATGTGTTTGTGAAAGCCGTCCTTCACTTAGCTTGTTGGGAACACAAAGTTTCTTTTCACTAGCCAACTCCACTCCATACATATATATGGGTAGGTACAAGCTCCAAATCGATTTTACAGTGAAAACTGCAGTAACTTCAAACCGGCTCTAGGAAACAGGCTGATAAACCAGAGTAAAAGTTTCTCCTGCAAACCGTTCCCTTTGTGCTAGATGAACGAACGTCTCTCCACATGCTCAGTTCTGAGAGATATGTGTGTGGCAATGCCGTCTTTCACATATTTTGTTGGGAACACAAAGTTTCCTTTCACTTGCAAACTCCACTCCATACATATATATGGGAAGGTACTAGCTCCAACTCGGTTTTACAGTGAAAACTGCAGGAAATTCAAACCGGCTCTAGGAAACACACTGAGAAACCAGAGTAAAAGTTTCTCATGCAACCCGTTCCTTTGTGCTAGATGAACGAACGTCTCTCCACATGCTCAGTTCTAAGATATGTGTTTGTGAAAGCCGTCCTTCACTTAGCTTGTTGGGAACACAAAGTTTCTTTTCACTAGCAATCTCCACTCCATACATATATATGGGGAGGTACAAGCTCCAACTCGATTTTACAGTGAAAACTGCAGGAACTTCAAACCGGCTCTAGGAAACAGGCTGATAAACCAGAGTAAAAGTTTCTCCTGCATACCATTCCCTTTGTGCTAGATGAACGAACGTCTCTCCACATGCTCAGTTCTGAGAGTTATGTGTGTGGGAAAGCCGTCCTTCACATATCTTGTTGGGAACACAAAGTTTCCTTTCACTTGCAAACTCCACTCCATACATATGTATGGGGAGGTACTAGCTCCAACTCGGTTTTACAGTGAAAACTGCAGGAAATTCAAACCTGCACTAGGAAACACACTGAGAAACCACAGTAAAAGTTTCTCCTGCAACCCGTTCCTTTGTGCTAGATGAACGAACGTCTCTCCACATGCTCAGTTCTGAGAGATAAATGTGTGTGAAAGCCGTCCTTCACCTAGCTTGTTGGGAACACAATGTTTGTTTTCACTTGCAAACTCCACTCCATAAATATATATGGGGAGGTACTAGCTCCAACTCGGTTTTACAGTGAAAATTGCAGGAACTTCAAACCGGCACTATGAAAAAGACTGAGATACCAGAGTAAAAGTTTCTCCTGCAACCCGTTCCCTTTGTGCTAGATGAATGAACGTCTCTCCACATGCTCAGTTCTGAGATATGTGAGTGTAAATGCCGTCCTTCACCTAGCTTGTAGGGAACACTAAGTTTCTTTTCAATTGCAAACTAGAATCCATACATTTATATGGGGAGGTACTAGATCCAACTCGATTTTACAGTGAAAACTGCAGGAACTTCAAACCGGCACTAGGAAACAGACTGAGAAACCAGAGTAAAAGTTTCTCCTGCAACCCGTTCCCTTTGTGCTTGATGAACGATCGTCTCTCCACATGCTCTGTTCTGAGAGATATGTGTTTGTGAAAGCCGTCCTTCACCTAGCTTGTTGGGAACACAAAGTTTCTTTTCACTTGCAAACTCCACTCCATACATATATAAAGGGTGGTACTAGCTCCAACTCGGTTTGACAGTGAAAACTGCAGGAACTTCAAACCGGCACTAGGAAACAGACTGAGATACCAGAGTAAAAGTTTCTCCTGCAACACGTTCCCTATGTGCTAGATGAACGAACGTCTCTCCACATGCTCAATTCTGAGAGATAAGTGTGTGTAAAAGCCGTCCTTCAACTAGCTTGTTGGGAACACAAAGATTCTTTTCACTTGCAAACTCCACTCCATACATATATATGGGGAGGTACTAGCTCCAACACGGTATGACAGTGAAAACTGCAGGAACTTCAAACCGGCACTAGGAAAGAAACTGAGAAACCAGAGTAAAAGTTCCTCCTGCAACCCGTTCACTTTTTGCTAGATGAACGAACGTCTCTCCACATGCTCAGTTCTGAGAGATATGTGTGTGGGAAAGCCGTCATTCACCTAGCTTGTTGGGAACACAAAGTTTCTTTTCACTTGCAAACTCCACTCCATACATATATATGCGGAGGTACTAGCTCCAACTCGATTTTACAGTGAAAACTGCAGGAACTTGTAACCGGCACGAGGAAACAGACTGAGAAACCAGAGTAAAAGTTTCTCCTGCAACCCGTTCCCTTTGTGCTAGATGAACGAACGTCTCTCCACATGCTCAGTTCTGAGAGATATGTGTGTGTGAAAGCCGTCCTTCACCTAGCTTGTTGGGAACAAAAAGTTCTTTTCACTTGCAAACTCCACTCCATACATACATATGGGGTGGTTCAAGCTCCAACACGGTTTTACAGTGAAAACTGCAGGAACTCCAATCCGGCACTAGGAAACCGACTGAGAAACCAGAGTAAAAGTTTCTCCTGCAACCAGTTCCCTTTGTGCTAGATGAACGAACGTCTCTCCACATGCTCATTTCTGAGAGATAAGTGTGTGGGAAAGCCGTCCTTCAACTAGCTTGTTGGGAACACAAAGTTTCTTTACATTTGCAAACTCCAAATCATACATTTATATGGGGAGGTACTAGCTCCAACTCGGTTTGACAGTGAAAACTGCAGAAACTTCAAACCGGCACTAGGACACAGACTGAGAAACCAGAGTAAAAGTTTCTCCTGCAACCCGTTCCCTTTGTGCTAGATGAACGATCGTCTCTCCACATGCTCAGTTCTGAGGGATAAGTGTTTGTGAAAGCCGTCCTTCAACTAGCTTGTTGGGAACACAAAGTTTCTTTTCACTTGCAAACTCCACTCCATACATATAAATGGGTTGGTACTAGCTCCAACTCGGTTTGACAGTGAAAACTGCAGGAACTTCAAACCGGCACTAGGAAACAAACTGAGATAAAAGAGTAAAAGATTCTCCTGCAACACGTTCCCTTTTTGCTAGATGAACGAACGTCTCTCCACATGCTCAGTTCTGAGAGATAAGTGTGTGTAAAAGCCGTCCTTCAACTAGCTTGTTGGGAACACAAAGTTTCTTTTCACTTGCAAACCCCACTCCATACATATATATGGGTAGGTACTAGCTCCAACACGGTATGACAGTGAAAACTGCAGGAACTTCAAACCGGCACTAGGAAAGAAACTGAAAAACCAGAGTAAAAGTTCCTCCTGCAACCCGTTCCCTTTTTGCTAGATGAACGAACGTCTCTCCAAATGCTCATTTCTGAGAGATATGTGTGAGGGAAAGCCGTCATTCACCTAGCTTGTTGGGAACACAAAGTTTCTTTTCACTTGCAAACTCCACTCCATACATATATATGGGGAGGTACTAGCTCCAACTCGATTTTACAGTGAAAACTGCAGGAACTTGTAACCGGCACTAGGAAACAGCCTGAGAAACCAGAGTAAAAGTTTCTCCTGCAACCCGTTCCCTTTTTGCTAGATGAAAGAACGTCTCTCAACATGCTCAGTTCTGAGAGATATGTGTGTGTGAAAGCCGTCCTTCACATAGCTTGTTGGGAAAACAAAGTTCTTTTCACTTGCAAAATCCACTCCATACATATATATGTGGAGGTTCAAGCTCCAACATGATTTTACAGTGAAAACTGCAGGAACTTCAAACCGGCACATGGAAACCGACTGAGACACCAGAGTAAAAATTTCTCCTGCAACCAGTTCCCTTTGTGCTAGATGAACGAACGTCTCTCCACATGCTCAGTTCTGAGAGATATGTGTGTGGGAAAGCCGTCCTTCACCTAGCTTCTTGGGAACACAAAGTTTCTTTCCACTTGCAAACTCCAATCCATACATATATATGAGTAGGTACTACCTCCAACTCGGTTTTACAGTGAAAACTGCAGGAACTTCAAACCGGCACTAGGAAACAGACTGAGAAACCAGAGTAAAAGTTTCTCCTACAACCCGTTCCCTTTGTGCTAGATGAACGAACGTCTCTCCACATGCTCAGTTTTGAGAGATAAGTGTGTGTGAAAGCCCTCTTTCACTTAGATTGTTGGGAACCCAAAGTTTATTTTCAGTTGCAAACTCCACTCCATACATATATATGGGGAGGAACAAGCTCCAAATCTGTTTTACAGTGAAAACTGCAGGAACTTCAAACCGGCACTAGGAAACAGACTGAGAAACCAGAGTAAAAGTTTCTCCTGCAACCCATTCCCATTGTGCTAGATGAACGAACGTCTCTTCACATGATCAGTTCTGAGGGATAATTGTGTGTGAAAGCCGTACTTCACCTAGTTTGTTGGGAACACAAAGATTCTTTTCACTTGCAAACTCCACTCCATACATTTATATGGGGAGGTACTAGCTCCAAATCCGTTTTACTGTGAAATCTGCAGGAATTTCAAACCGGCACAAGGATACAGAATGACAAACCAGAGTAAAAGTTCCTTCTGAAACCCGTTCCATTTTTGCTAGATGAACGAACGTCTCTCCACATGCTCATTTCTGAGAGATAAGTGTGTGTGATACCGTCCTTCACCAGGCTTGTTGGGAACACAAAGTTTCTATTCAATTGCAAACTCCACTCCACACATATATATGGGGAGGTACTAGCCACAACACGGTTTTACAGTGAAAACTGCAGGAACTTCAAACCGGCACTAGGAAACAGACTGAGAAACCAGAGTAAAAGTTTCTCCTGCAACCCGTTCCCTTTGTGCTAGATGAACGAACGTCTCTCCACATACTCAGTTCTGAGAGATAAGTGTGTGTGAAAGCCGTCCTTCACCTAGCTTGTTGGGAACACAAAGTTTCTTTTCATTTGCAAACTCCACATCATACATATATATGGGGAGGTACTAGCTCCAACTCGGTTTGACAGTGAAAACTGCAGTAACTTCAAACCGGCACTAGGAAACAGACTGAGAAACCAGAGTAAAAGTTTCTCCTGCAACCCGTTCCCTTTGTGCTAGATGAACGAACGTCTCTCCACATGCTCAGATCTGAGAGATAATTGTGTGTGAAAGCCGTTCTTCACTAGCTGGTTGGGAACACAAAGTTTCTTTTCACTTGCAAACTCCACTCCATACATATATATGGGGAGGTACTAGCTCCAACACGGTTTTACAGTGAAAACTTCAGGAAATTCATAACGGCACTAGGAAAAAGACTGAGAAAGCAGAGTAAATTTTCTCCTGCAACCCGTTCCCTTTGTGCTAGATGAACTAAAGTCTCTACACATGCTAAGTTCTGAGAGATAAGTGTGTGTGAAAGCCGTCCTTCACCTAGCTTGTTGGGAACACAAAGTTTCTTTTAAGTTGCAAACTCCAGTCCATACATATATATGGGGAGGTACAAGCTCCAACTCGGTTTTACAGTGCAAACTGCAGGAACTTCAAACCGGCACTAGGAAACAGACTGAGAAACCAGAGTAAAAGTTTCTCCTGCAACCAGTTCCCTTTGTGCTAGATGAACGAAAGTCTCTCCACATGCTCAGTTCTGAGCGATAAGTGTGTGTGAAAGCCGTCCTTCACCTAGCATGTTGGGAACACAAAGTTTCTTTTCACTTGCAAACTCCACTCCATACATATATATGGGGAGGTACTAGCTCCAACTCGATTTTACAGTGAAAACTGCAGGAACTTGTAACCGGCACTAGGAAACAGCCTGAGAAACCAGAGTAAAAGTTTCTCCTGCAACCCGTTCCCTTTTTGCTAGATGAAAGAACGTCTCTCAACATGCTCAGTTCTGAGAGATATGTGTGTGTGAAAGCCGTCCTTCACATAGCTTGTTGGGAAAACAAAGTTCTTTTCACTTGCAAAATCCACTCCATACATATATATGTGGAGGTTCAAGCTCCAACATGATTTTACAGTGAAAACTGCAGGAACTTCAAACCGGCACATGGAAACCGACTGAGACACCAGAGTAAAAATTTCTCCTGCAACCAGTTCCCTTTGTGCTAGATGAACGAACGTCTCTCCACATGCTCAGTTCTGAGAGATATGTGTGTGGGAAAGCCGTCCTTCACCTAGCTTCTTGGGAACACAAAGTTTCTTTCCACTTGCAAACTCCAATCCATACATATATATGAGTAGGTACTACCTCCAACTCGGTTTTACAGTGAAAACTGCAGGAACTTCAAACCGGCACTAGGAAACAGACTGAGAAACCAGAGTAAAAGTTTCTCCTGCAACCCGTTCCCTTTGTGCTAGATGAACGAACGTCTCTCCACATGCTCAGTTTTGAGAGATAAGTGTGTGTGAAAGCCCTCTTTCACTTAGATTGTTGGGAACCCAAAGTTTATTTTCAGTTGCAAACTCCACTCCATACATATATATGGGGAGGAACAAGCTCCAACTCTGTTTTACAGTGAAAACTGCAGGAACTTCAAACCGGCACTAGGAAACAGACTGAGAAACCAGAGTAAAAGTTTCTCCTGCAACCCATTCCCATTGTGCTAGATGAACGAACGTCTCTTCACATGATCAGTTCTGAGGGATAATTGTGTGTGAAAGCCGTACTTCACCTAGTTTGTTGGGAACACAAAGATTCTTTTCACTTGCAAACTCCACTCCATACATTTATATGGGGAGGTACTAGCTCCAAATCCGTTTTACTGTGAAATCTGCAGGAATTTCAAACCGGCACAAGGATACAGAATGACAAACCAGAGTAAAAGTTCCTTCTGAAACCCGTTCCATTTTTGCTAGATGAACGAACGTCTCTCCACATGCTCATTTCTGAGAGATAAGTGTGTGTGATACCGTCCTTCACCAGGCTTGTTGGGAACACAAAGTTTCTATTCAATTGCAAACTCCACTCCACACATATATATGGGGAGGTACTAGCCACAACACGGTTTTACAGTGAAAACTGCAGGAACTTCAAACCGGCACTAGGAAACAGACTGAGAAACCAGAGTAAAAGTTTCTCCTGCAACCCGTTCCCTTTGTGCTAGATGAACGAACGTCTCTCCACATACTCAGTTCTGAGAGATAAGTGTGTGTGAAAGCCGTCCTTCACCTAGCTTGTTGGGAACACAAAGTTTCTTTTCATTTGCAAACTCCACATCATACGTATATATGGGGAGGTACTAGCTCCAACTCGGTTTGACAGTGAAAACTGCAGTAACTTCAAACCGGCACTAGGAAACAGACTGAGAAACCAGAGTAAAAGTTTCTCCTGCAACCCGTTCCCTTTGTGCTAGATGAACGAACGTCTCTCCACATGCTCAGATCTGAGAGATAATTGTGTGTGAAAGCCGTTCTTCACTAGCTGGTTGGGAACACAAAGTTTCTTTTCACTTGCAAACTCCACTCCATACATATATATGGGGAGGTACTAGCTCCAACACGGTTTTACAGTGAAAACTTCAGGAAATTCATAACGGCACTAGGAAAAAGACTGAGAAAGCAGAGTAAATTTTCTCCTGCAACCCGTTCCCTTTGTGCTAGATGAACTAAAGTCTCTACACATGCTAAGTTCTGAGAGATAAGTGTGTGTGAAAGCCGTCCTTCACCTAGCTTGTTGGGAACACAAAGTTTCTTTTAAGTTGCAAACTCCAGTCCATACATATATATGGGGAGGTACAAGCTCCAACTCGGTTTTACAGTGCAAACTGCAGGAACTTCAAACCGGCACTAGGAAACAGACTGAGAAACCAGAGTAAAAGTTTCTCCTGCAACCAGTTCCCTTTGTGCTAGATGAACGAAAGTCTCTCCACATGCTCAGTTCTGAGCGATAAGTGTGTGTGAAAGCCGTCCTTCACCTAGCATGTTGGGAACACAAAGTTAACTTTCACTTGCAAACTCCACTCCATACATATATATGGGGAGGTACTAGCTCCAACTCTATTTTACAGTGAAAATTGCAGGAAATTGTAACCGGCACTAGGAAAAAGACTGAGAAACCAGAGTAAAAGTTTCTCCTGCAACCCGTTCCCTTTTTGCTAGATGAACGAACGTCTCTCCACATGCTCAGTTCTGAGAGATAAATGTTATGAAAGCCGTACTTCACCTAGCTTGTTGGGAACACAAACTTTCTTTTCACTTGCAAACTCCAGTCCATATATATATATGGGGAGGTTCTAGCTCCAACACGGTTTTATAGTGAAAACTGCAGGAACTTCAAACCGGCACTAGGAAACAGACTGAGAATCCAGAGTAAATGTTTCTCCTGCATCCCGTTTCCTTTGTGCTAGATGAACGAACGTCTCTAAACATGCTAAGTTCTGAGAGATAAGTGTGTGTGAAAGCCGTCCTTCAACTAGCTTGTTGGGAACACAAAGTTTCTTTTCACTTGCAATCTCCACTCCATACATATATATGGGGGGGTACTAGCTCCAAATCGATTTTACAGTGAAAACTGCAGGAACTTCAAACCGGCACTAGGAAACAGACTGAGAAACCAGAGTAAAAGTTTCTCCTGCAACCCATTATATTTGTGCTAGATGAACGAACGTCTCTCCACATGCCATGTTCTGAGAGATATGTGTGTGGGAAAGCCGTCATTCACCTAGCTTGTTTGGAACACAAAGTTTCTTTTCACTTGGAAACTCCACTCCATACATATATATGGGGAGGTAATAGCTCCTACTCGGTTTTACAGGAAAACTGCAGGAACTTGTAACCGGCACTTGGAAACAGACTGAGAAACCAGAGTAAAAGTTTCTCCTGCAACCCGTTCCCTTTGTGCTAGATGAACGAACGTCTCTCCACATGCTCAGTTCTGAGAGAGGAGTGTGTGTGAAAGCCGCCCTTCACCTAGCTTGTTGGGAACACAAAGTTTCTTTTCACTTGCAAACTCGACTCCATACATATATATGGGGAGGTACTACCTCCAACTCTGTTTTACAGTGAAAACTGCAGGAACTTCAAACCGGCACTAGGAAACAGACTGAGAAACCAGAGTAAAAGTTTCTCCTGCAACCAGTTCCCTTTGTGCTAGATGAACGAACGTCTCTCCACATGCTCAGATCTGAGGGATAAGTGTGTGTGAAAGCCGTCCTTCACTAGCTTGTTGGGAACACAATGTTTCTTTTCACTTGCAAACTCCACTCCATACATATATATGGGGAGGTACTAGCTCCAACTCGGTTTTACAGTGAAAACTGCAGGAACTTCAAAACGGCACTAGGAAACAGACTGTGAAACCAGAGTAAATTTTCTCCTGCAACCCGTTCCCTTTGTGCTAGATGAACTAACGTCTCTACACATGCTAAGTTCTGAGAGATAAGTGTGTTTGAAAGCCGTCCTTCACCTAGCTTGTTGGGAACACAAAGTTTCTTTTAACTTGCAAAATTCAGTCCATACATATATATGGGGAGGTTCAAGCTACAACTCGTTTTTACAGTGCAAACTACAGGAACTTCAAACCGGCACTAGGAAACAGACTGAGAAACCAGTGTAAAAGTATTTCCTGCAACCCGTTCCCTTTGTGCTAGATGAACGAACTTCTCTCCACATGCTCAGTTCTGAGCGATAAGTGTGTGTGAAAGCCGTCCTTCACCTATCTTGTTGGGAACACGAAGTTTCTATTCACTTGCAAACTCCATTCCATACATATATATGGGGAGGTTCAAGCTCCAACTCGGTTTTACAGTGAAAACTGCAGGAGCTTCAAACCGGCACTAGGAAGCCGACTGAGAAACCAGAGTAAAAGTTTCTCCTGCAAACCGTTCCCTTTGTGCTAGATGAACGAACGTCTCCCAAATGCTCAGTTCTGAGAGATAAGTGTGTGTGAAAGCCGTCCTTCACCTAGCTTTCTGGGAACACAAAGTTTCTTTTCAATTGCAAACACCACTCCATACATATATATGGGGAGGTACAAGCTCCAACACGGTTTTACAGTGAAAACTGCTGGAACTTCAAAACGGCACTAGGAAAGAGACTGAGAAACCAGAGTAAAAGTTTCTCCTGCAACCCGTTCCCTTTTTGCTAGATGAATGAACGTCTCTCCACATGCTCAGTTCTGAGAGATAAGTGTGTGTGAAAGCCGTCCTTCACTTAGCTTGTTGGGAACACAAAGTTTCTTTTCACTTGCAAACTCCAGTCCATACATATATATGGGGAGGTACTAGATCCAACTCGGTTTTATAGAGAAAACTGCAGGAACTTTAAACCGGCACTAGGAAACAGACTGGAAACCAGAGTAAAAGTTTCACCTGCAACCCGTTCCCCTTGTGCTAGATGAACGAACGTCTCTCCACATGCTCAGTTCTGAGAGATAAGTGTTGTGAAAGCCGTCCTTCACCTATCTTGTTGGGAATACAAAGTTTCTTTTCACTTGCAAACTCCAATCCATACATATATATGGGGAAGTACTAGCTCCAACTCGGTTTTATAGTGAAAACTGCAGGAACTTTAAACCGGCACTAGGAAACAGACTGAGAAACCAGAGTAAATGTTTCTCCTGCAACCCGTTCCATTTGTGCTAGATGAACGAACGTCTCTCCACATGCTCAGATCTGAGGGATAAGTGTGTGTGAAAGACGTCCTTCACTAGCTTGTTGGGAAAACAAAGTTCTTTTCACTTGCAAAATCCACTCCATACATATATATGTGGAGGTTCAAGCTCCAACATGATTTTACAGTGAAAACTGCAGGAACTTCAAACCGGCACATGGAAACCGACTGAGACACCAGAGTAAAAATTTCTCCTGCAACCAGTTCCCTTTGTGCTAGATGAACGAACGTCTCTCCACATGCTCAGTTCTGAGAGATATGTGTGTGGGAAAGCCGTCCTTCAACTAGCTTCTTGGGAACACAAAGTTTCTTTCCACTTGCAAACTCCAATCCATACATATATATGAGTAGGTACTACCTCCAACTCGGTTTTACAGTGAAAACTGCAGGAACTTCAAACCGGCACTAGGAAACAGACTGAGAAACCAGAGTAAAAGTTTCTCCTGCAACCCGTTCCCTTTGTGCTAGATGAACGAACGTCTCTCCACATGCTCAGTTTTGAGAGATAAGTGTGTGTGAAAGCCCTCTTTCACTTAGATTGTTGGGAACCCAAAGTTTATTTTCAGTTGCAAACTCCACTCCATACATATATATGGGGAGGAACAAGCTCCAACTCTGTTTTACAGTGAAAACTGCAGGAACTTCAAACCGGCACTAGGAAACAGACTGAGAAACCAGAGTAAAAGTTTCTCCTGCAACCAATTCCCATTGTGCTAGATGAACGAACGTCTCTTCACATGATCAGTTCTGAGGGATAATTGTGTGTGAAAGCCGTACTTCACCTAGTTTGTTGGGAACACAAAGATTCTTTTCACTTGCAAACTCCACTCCATACATTTATATGGGGAGGTACTAGCTCCAAATCCGTTTTACTGTGAAATCTGCAGGAATTTCAAACCGGCACAAGGATACAGAATGACAAACCAGAGTAAAAGTTCCTTCTGAAACCCGTTCCATTTTTGCTAGATGAACGAACGTCTCTCCACATGCTCATTTCTGAGAGATAAGTGTGTGTGATACCGTCCTTCACCAGGCTTGTTGGGAACACAAAGTTTCTATTCAATTGCAAACTCCACTCCACACATATATATGGGGAGGTACTAGCCACAACACGGTTTTACAGTGAAAACTGCAGGAACTTCAAACCGGCACTAGGAAACAGACTGAGAAACCAGAGTAAAAGTTTCTCCTGCAACCCGTTCCCTTTGTGCTAGATGAACGAACGTCTCTCCACATACTCAGTTCTGAGAGATAAGTGTGTGTGAAAGCCGTCCTTCACCTAGCTTGTTGGGAACACAAAGTTTCTTTTCATTTGCAAACTCCACATCATACGTATATATGGGGAGGTACTAGCTCCAACTCGGTTTGACAGTGAAAACTGCAGTAACTTCAAACCGGCACTAGGAAACAGACTGAGAAACCAGAGTAAAAGTTTCTCCTGCAACCCGTTCCCTTTGTGCTAGATGAACGAACGTCTCTCCACATGCTCAGATCTGAGAGATAATTGTGTGTGAAAGCCGTTCTTCACTAGCTGGTTGGGAACACAAAGTTTCTTTTCACTTGCAAACTCCACTCCATACATATATATGGGGAGGTACTAGCTCCAACACGGTTTTACAGTGAAAACTTCAGGAAATTCATAACGGCACTAGGAAAAAGACTGAGAAAGCAGAGTAAATTTTCTCCTGCAACCCGTTCCCTTTGTGCTAGATGAACTAAAGTCTCTACACATGCTAAGTTCTGAGAGATAAGTGTGTGTGAAAGCCGTCCTTCACCTAGCTTGTTGGGAACACAAAGTTTCTTTTAAGTTGCAAACTCCAGTCCATACATATATATGGGGAGGTACAAGCTCCAACTCGGTTTTACAGTGCAAACTGCAGGAACTTCAAACCGGCACTAGGAAACAGACTGAGAAACCAGAGTAAAAGTTTCTCCTGCAACCAGTTCCCTTTGTGCTAGATGAACGAAAGTCTCTCCACATGCTCAGTTCTGAGCGATAAGTGTGTGTGAAAGCCGTCCTTCACCTAGCATGTTGGGAACACAAAGTTTCTTTTCACTTGCAAACTCCACTCCATACATATATATGGGGAGGTACTAGCTCCAACTCGATTTTACAGTGAAAATTGCAGGAAATTGTAACCGGCACTAGGAAAAAGACTGAGAAACCAGAGTAAAAGTTTCTCCTGCAACCCGTTCCCTTTTTGCTAGATGAACGAACGTCTCTCCACATGCTCAGTTCTGAGAGATAAATGTTATGAAAGCCGTACTTCACCTAGCTTGTTGGGAACACAAAGTTTCTTTTCACTTGCAAACTCCAGTCCATATATATATATGGGGAGGTTCTAGCTCCAACACGGTTTTATAGTGAAAACTGCAGGAACTTCAAACCGGCACTAGGAAACAGACTGAGAATCCAGAGTAATTGTTTCTCCTGCATCCCGTTTCCTTTGTGCTAGATGAACGAACGTCTCTAAACATGCTAAGTTCTGAGAGATAAGTGTGTGTGAAAGCCGTCCTTCAACTAGCTTGTTGGGAACACAAAGTTTCTTTTCACTTGCAATCTCCACTCCATACATATATATGGGGAGGTACTAGCTCCAAATCGATTTTACAGTGAAAACTGCAGGAACTTCAAACCGGCACTAGGAAACAGACTGAGAAACCAGAGTAAAAGTTTCTCCTGCAACCCATTATATTTGTGCTAGATGAACGAACGTCTCTCCACATGCCATGTTCTGAGAGATATGTGTGTGGGAAAGCCGTCATTCACCTAGCTTGTTTGGAACACAAAGTTTCTTTTCACTTGGAAACTCCACTCCATACATATATATGGGGAGGTAATAGCTCCTACTCGGTTTTACAGGAAAACTGCAGGAACTTGTAACCGGCACTTGGAAACAGACTGAGAAACCAGAGTAAAAGTTTCTCCTGCAACCCGTTCCCTTTGTGCTAGATGAACGAACGTCTCTCCACATGCTCAGTTCTGAGAGAGGAGTGTGTGTGAAAGCCGTCCTTCACCTAGCTTGTTGGGAACACAAAGTTTCTTTTCACTTGCAAACTCCACTCCATACATATATATGGGGAGGTACTACCTCCAACTCTGTTTTACAGTGAAAACTGCAGGAACTTCAAACCGGCACTAGGAAACAGACTGAGAAACCAGAGTAAAAGTTTCTCCTGCAACCAGTTCCCTTTGTGCTAGATGAACGAACGTCTCTCCACATGCTCAGATCTGAGGGATAAGTGTGTGTGAAAGCCGTCCTTCACTAGCTTGTTGGGAACACAATGTTTCTTTTCACTTGCAAACTCCACTCCATACATATATATGGGGAGGTACTAGCTCCAACTCGGTTTTACAGTGAAAACTGCAGGAACTTCAAAACGGCACTAGGAAACAGACTGTGAAACCAGAGTAAATTTTCTCCTGCAACCCGTTCCCTTTGTGCTAGATGAACTAACGTCTCTACACATGCTAAGTTCTGAGAGATAAGTGTGTTTGAAAGCCGTCCTTCACCTAGCTTGTTGGGAACACAAAGTTTCTTTTAACTTGCAAAATTCAGTCCATACATATATATGGGGAGGTTCAAGCTACAACTCGTTTTTACAGTGCAAACTACAGGAACTTCAAACCGGCACTAGGAAACAGACTGAGAAACCAGTGTAAAAGTATTTCCTGCAACCCGTTCCCTTTGTGCTAGATGAACGAACTTCTCTCCACATGCTCAGTTCTGAGCGATAATTGTGTGTGAAAGCCGTCCTTCACCTATCTTGTTGGGAACACGAAGTTTCTATTCACTTGCAAACTCCATTCCATACATATATATGGGGAGGTTCAAGCTCCAACTCGGTTTTACAGTGAAAACTGCAGGAACTTCAAACCGGCACTAGGAAGCCGACTGAGAAACCAGAGTAAAAGTTTCTCCTGCAAACCGTTCCCTTTGTGCTAGATGAACGAACGTCTCCCAAATGCTCAGTTCTGAGAGATAAGTGTGTGTGAAAGCCGTCCTTCACCTAGCTTTCTGGGAACACAAAGTTTCTTTTCAATTGCAAACACCACTCCATACATATATATGGGGAGGTACAAGCTCCAACACGGTTTTACAGTGAAAACTGCTGGAACTTCAAAACGGCACTAGGAAAGAGACTGAGAAACCAGAGTAAAAGTTTCTCCTGCAACCCGTTCCCTTTTTGCTAGATGAATGAACGTCTCTCCACATGCTCAGTTCTGAGAGATAAGTGTGTGTGAAAGCCGTCCTTCACTTAGCTTGTTGGGAACACAAAGTTTCTTTTCACTTGCAAACTCCAGTCCATACATATATATGGGGAGGTACTAGATCCAACTCGGTTTTATAGAGAAAACTGCAGGAACTTTAAACCGGCACTAGGAAACAGACTGGAAACCAGAGTAAAAGTTTCACCTGCAACCCGTTCCCCTTGTGCTAGATGAACGAACGTCTCTCCACATGCTCAGTTCTGAGAGATAAGTGTTGTGAAAGCCGTCCTTCACCTATCTTGTTGGGAATACAAAGTTTCTTTTCACTTGCAAACTCCAATCCATACATATATATGGGGAAGTACTAGCTCCAACTCGGTTTTATAGTGAAAACTGCAGGAACTTTAAACCGGCACTAGGAAACAGACTGAGAAACCAGAGTAAATGTTTCTCCTGCAACCCGTTCCATTTGTGCTAGATGAACGAACGTCTCTCCACATGCTCAGTTCTGAGAGCTAAATGTTGTGAAAGCCGTCCTTCACCTAGCTTGTTGGGAACACAAAGTTTCTTTTCACTTGCAAACTCCAGTCCATATATATATATGGGGAGGTTCTAGCTCCAACTCGGTTTTATAGTGAAAACTGCAGGAACTTCAAACCGGCACTAGGAAACAGACTGAGAAACCAGAGTAAAAGTTTCTCCTGCATCCCGTTTCCTTTGTGCTAGATGAACGAACGTCTCTAAACATGCTAAGTTCTGAGAGATAAGTGTGTGTGAAAGCCGTCCTTCAACTAGCTTGTTGGGAACACAAAGTTTCTTTTCACTTGCAATCTCCACTCCATACATATATATGGGGAAGTACTAGCTCCAAAACGGTTTTACAGTGAAAACTGCAGGAACTTCAAACCGGCACTAGGAAAAAGACTGAGAAACCAGAGTAAAAGTTTCTCCTGCAACCCGTTACATTTGTGCTAGATGAACGAACGTCTCTCCACATGCTCATTTCTGAGAGATAAGTGTGTGTGAAAGCCGTCCTTCACCTAGCTTGTTGGGAATACAAATTTTCTTTTCATTTGCAAAACCCAGTCCATACATATATATGTGGGGTACTAGCTCCAACTCGGTTTTACAGTGCAAACTGCAGGAACTTCAAACCGGCACTAGGAAACAGACTGAGAAACCAGAGTAAATGTTTTTCCTGCAACCCGTTCCCTTTGTGCTAGGTGAACGAACGTCTCTCCACATGCTCAGTTCTGAGAGATATGTGTGTGGGAAAGCCGTCGTTCACCTAGCTTGTTTGGAACACAAAGTTTCTTTTCACTTGGAATCTCCACTCCATACATATATATGGGGAGGTACTATCTCCAACTCGGTTTTACAGGAAAACTGCAGGAACTTGTAACCAGCACTTGGAAACAGACTGAGAAACCAGAGTAAAAGTTTCTCCTGCAACCCGTTCCCTTTGTGCTAGATGAACGAACGTCTCTCCACATGCTCAGTTCTGAGAGATATGTGTGTGGGAAAGCCGTCCTTCACATATCATGTTGGGAACACAAAGTTTCCTTTCATTTGCAAACTCCATTCCGTACATATATATGGGGAGGTACTAGCTCCAACTCGGTTTTACAGTGAAAACTGCAGGAAATTCAAACCGGCACTAGGAAACACACTGAGAAACCAGAGTAAAAGTTTCTCCTGCAACCCGTTCCTTTGTGCTAGATGAACGAACGTCTCTCCACATGCTCAGTTCTGAGAGATAAATGTGTGTGAAAGCCATCCTTCACCTAACTTGTTGGGAAGACAAAGTTTGTTTTCACTTGCAAACTCAACTCCATAAATATATATGGGGAGGTACTAGCTCCAACTCGGTTTTACAGTGAAAATTGCAGAAACTTCAAACCGGCACTATGAAAAAGACTGAGATACCAGAGTAAAAGCTTCTCCTGCAACCCGTTCCCTTTTTGCTAGATGAACGAACGTCTCTCCACATGCTCAGTTCTGAGAGATAAGTGTGTGTAAAAGCCGTCCTTCACCTAGCTTCTTGGGAACACAAAGTTTCTTTTCAATTGCAAACTCCACTCCATACATTTATATGGGGAGGTAATAGCTCCAACTCGATTTTACAGTGAAAACTGCAGGAACTTCAAACCGGCACTAGGAAAAAGACTGAGAAACCAGAGTAAAAGTTTCTCCTGCAACCCGTTCCCTTTGTGCTAGATGAACGAAAGTCTCTCCACATGCTCAGTTCTGAGAGATAAGTGTTTGTGAAAGCCGTCCTTCACCTAGCTTGTTGGGAACACAAAGTTTCTTTACACTTGCAAACTCCACTCCATACATATATATGGGGTGGTACTAGCTCCAACTCGGTTTGACAGTGAAAACTGCAGGGACTTCAAACCGGCACTAGGAAACAGACTGAGATACCAGAGTAAAAGTTTCTCCTGCAATAAGTTCCCTTTGTGCTAGATGAACGAACGTCTCTCCACATGCTAAGTTCTGAGAGATAAGTGTGTGTGAAAGCCGTCCTTCACCTAGCTTGTTGGGAACACAAAGTTTCTTTTCACATGCAAACTGCACTCCATACATATATATGGGGAGGTACTAGCTCCAACTCGGTTTTACAGTGAAAACTGCAGGAACTTCAAACCGGCACTAGGAAAGAAACTGAGAAACCAGAGTAAAAGTTTCTACTGCAACCCGTTCCCTTTTTGCTAGATGAACGAACGTCTCTCCACATGCTCAGTTCTGAGAGATAAGTGTGTGTGAAGCCGTACTTCACCTAGCTTGTTGGGAACACAAAGTTTCTTTTCACTTGCAAACTCCACTCCATACATATATATGGGGAGGTACTAGCTCCAACTCGATTGTACAGTGAAAACTGCAGGAACTTGTTACCGGCACTAGGAAACAGACTGAGAAACCAGAGTAAAAGTTTCTCCTGCAACCCGTTCCCTTTGTGCTATATGAACGAACGTCTCTCCACATGCTCAGTTCTGAGAGATAAGTGTGTGTGAAAGCCGTCCTTCACCTAGCTTGTTGGGAACACAAAGTTCTTTTCACTTGCAAACTCCACTCCATACATATATATAGGGAGGTTGAAGCTCCAACTCGGTTTTACAGTGCAAACTGCAGGAACTTCAAACCGGCACTAGGAAACCGACTGAGAAACCAGAGTAAAAGTTTCTCCTGCATCCCGTTTCCTTTGTGCTAGATGAAAGAACGTCTCACCACATGCTCAGTTCTGAGAGATAAGTGTGTGTGAAAGCCGTCCTTCACCTAGCTTTCTGGGAACACAAAGTTTCTTTTCAATTGCAAACACCACTCCATACATATATATGGGGAGGTACAAGCTCCAACACGGTTTTACAGTGAAAACTGCTGGAACTTCAAAACGGCACTAGGAAAGAGACTGAGAAACCAGAGTAAAAGTTTCTCCTGTAACCCGTTCCCTTTTTGCTAGATGAACGAACGTCTCTCCACATGCTCAGTTCTGAGAGATAAGTGTGTGTGAAAGCCGTCCTTAACTTAGCTTGTTGGGAACACAAAGTTTCTTTTCACTTGCAAACTCCAGTCCATACATATATATGGGGAGGTACTAGCTCCAACTCGATTTTATAGAGAAAACTGCAGGAACTTTAAACCGGCACTAGGAAACAGACTGAGAAACCAGAGTAAATGTTTCTCCTGCAACCCGTTCCATTTGTGCTAGATGAACGAACGTCTTTCCACATGCTCAGTTCTGAGAGCTAAATGTTGTGAAAGCCGTCCTTCACCTAGCTTGTTGGGAACACAAAGATTCTTTTCACTTGCAAACTCCAGTCCGTATATATATATGGGGAGGTTCTAGCTCCAACTCGGTTTTATAGTGAAAACTCCAGGAACTTCAAACCGGCACTAGGAAACAGACTGAGAAACAAGAGTAAAAGTTTCTCCTGCATCCCGTTTCCTTTGTGCTAGATGAACGAACGTCTCTAAACATGCTAAGTTCTGAGAGATAAGTGTGTGTGAAAGCCGTCCTTCAACTAGCTTGTTGGGAACACAAAGTTTCTTTTCACTTGCAATCTCCACTCCATACATATATATGGGGAAGTACTAGCTCCAAATCGGTTTTACAGTGAAAACTGCAGGAACTTCAAACCGGCACTAGGAAAAAGACTGAGAAACCAGAGTAAAAGTTTCTCCTGCAACCCGTTCCCATTTTGCTAGATGAACGAACGTCTCTCCACATGCTCAGTTCTGAGAGATAAGTGTGTGTAAAAGCCGTCCTTCACCTAGCTTGTTGGGAACACAAAGTTTCTTTTCAATTGCAAACTCCACTCCATACATTTATATGGGGAGGTACTAGCTCCAACTCGATTTTACAGTGAAAAGTGCAGGAACTTCAAACCGGCACTAGGAAAAAGACGGAGAAACCAGAGTAAAAGTTTCTCCTGCAACCCGTTCCCTTTGTGCTAGATGAACGAAAGTCTCTCCACATGCTCAGTTCTGAGAGATAAGTGTTTGTGAAAGCCGTCCTTCACCTAGCTTGTTGGGAACACAAAGTTTCTTTACACTTGCAAACTCCACTCCATACATATATATGGGGTGGTACTAGCTCCAACTCGGTTTGACAGTGAAAACTGCAGGGACTTCAAACCGGCACTAGGAAACAGACTGAGATACGAGAGTAAAATTTTCTCCTGCAACCCGTTCCCTTTGTGCTAGATGAACGAACGTCTCCCACATGCTCAGTTCTGAGAGATAAGTGTGTGTAAAAGCCATACTTCACCTAGCTTTTTGGGAACACAAAGTTTCTTTTCACTTGCAAACTCCACTGCTTACATATATATGGGGAGGTACTAGCTCCAAAACTGTATGACAGTGAAAACTGCAGGAAATTCAAACCGGCACTAGGAAACAGACTGAGAAACCGGAGTAAAAGTTTCTCCTGCAACCCGTTCCCTTTTTGCTAGATGAACGAACGTCTCTCCACATGCTCAGTTCTGAGAGATATGTGTGTGTGAAAGCCGTCCTTCACTTAGCTTGTTGGGAACACAAAGTTTCTTTTCACTAGCCAACTCCACTCCATACATATATATGGGTAGGTACAAGCTCCAAATCGATTTTACAGTGAAAACTGCAGGAACTTCAAACCGGCTCTAGGAAACAGGCTGATAAACCAGAGTAAAAGTTTCTCCTGCAAACCGTTCCCTTTGTGCTAGATGAACGAACGTCTCTCCACATGCTCAGTTCTGAGAGATATGTGTGTGGCAATGCCGTCTTTCACATATCTTGTTGGGAACACAAAGTTTCTTTTCACTTGCAAACTCCAGTCCTTACATATATATGGGGAGGTACTAGCTCCAACTCGGTTTTATAGAGAAAATTGCAGGAACTTTAAACCGGCACTAGGAAACAGACTGAGAAACCAGAGTAAATGTTTCTCCTGCAACCCGTTCCATTTGTGCTAGATGAACGAACGTCTTTCCACATGCTCAGTTCTGAGAGCTAAATGTTGTGAAAGCCGTCCTTCACCTAGCTTGTTGGGAACACAAAGTTTCTTTTCACTTGCAAACTCCAGTCCATATATATATATGGGGAGGTTCTAGCTCCAACTCGGTTTTATAGTGAAAACTGCAGGAACTTCAAACCGGCACTAGGAAACAGACTGAGAAACCAGAGTAAAAGTTTCTCCTGCATCCCGTTTCCTTTGTGCTAGATGAACGAACGTCTCTAAACATGCTAAGTTCTGAGAGATAAGTGTGTGTGAAAGCCGTCCTTCAACTAGCTTGTTGGGAACACAAAGTTTCTTTTCACTTGCAATCTCCACTCCATACATATATATGGGGAAGTACTAGCTCCAAATCGGTTTTACAGTGAAAACGGCAGGAACTTCAAACCGGCACTAGGAAAAAGACTGAGAAACCAGAGTAAAAGTTTCTCCTGCAACCCGTTCCCTTTTTGCTAGATGAACGAACGTCTCTCCACATGCTCAGTTCTGAGAGATAAGTGTGTGTAAAAGCCGTCCTTCACCTAGCTTGTTGGGAACACAAAGTTTCTTTTCAATTGCAAACTCCACTCCATACATTTATATGGGGAGGTACTAGCTCCAACTCGATTTTACAGTGAAAAGTGCAGGAACTTCAAACCGGCACTAGGAAAAAGACTGAGAAACCAGAGTAAAATTTCTCCTGCAACCCGTTCCCTTTGTGCTAGATGAACGAAAGTCTCTCCACATGCTCAGTTCTGAGAGATAAGTGTTTGTGAAAGCCGTCCTTCACCTAGCTTGTTGGGAACACAAAGTTTCTTTACACTTGCAAAATCCACTCCATACATATATATGGGGTGGTACTAGCTCCAACTCGGTTTGACAGTGAAAACTGCAGGGACTTCAAACCGGCACTAGGAAACAGACTGAGATACCAGAGTAAAATTTTCTCCTGCAACCCGTTCCCTTTGTGCTAGATGAACGAACGTCTCTCCACATGCTCAGTTCTGAGAGATAAGTGTGTGTAAAAGCCATACTTCACCTAGCTTGTTGGGAACACAAAGTTTCTTTTCACTTGCAAACTCCACTGCTTACATATATATGGGGAGGTACTAGCTCCAACACTGTATGACAGTGAAAACTGCAGGATCTTCAAACCGGCACTAGGAAACAGACTGAGAAACCGGAGTAAAAGTTTCTCCTGCAACCCGTTCCCTTTTTGCTAGATGAACGAACGTCTCTCCACATGCTCAGTTCTGAGAGATATGTGTGTGTGAAAGCCGTCCTTCACTTAGCTTGTTGGGAACACAAAGTTTCTTTTCACTAGCCAACTCCACTCCATACATATATATGGGTTGGTACTAGCTCCAACTCGGTTTGACAGTGAAAACTGCAGGGACTTCAAACCGGCACTAGGAAACAGACTGAGATACGAGAGTAAAATTTTCTCCTGCAACCCGTTCCCTTTGTGCTAGATGAACGAACGTCTCTCCACATGCTCAGTTCTGAGAGATAAGTGTGTGTAAAAGCCATACTTCACCTAGCTTGTTGGGAACACAAAGTTTCTTTTCACTTGCAAACTCCACTGCTTACATATATATGGGGAGGTACTAGCTCCAAAACTGTATGACAGTGAAAACTGCAGGATCTTCAAACCGGCACTAGGAAACAGACTGAGAAACCGGAGTAAAAGTTTCTCCTGCAACCCGTTCCCTTTTTGCTAGATGAACGAACGTCTCTCCACATGCTCAGTTCTGAGAGATATGTGTGTGTGAAAGCCGTCCTTCACTTAGCTTGTTGGGAACACAAAGTTTCTTTTCACTAGCCAACTCCACTCCATACATATATATGGGTAGGTACAAGCTCCAAATCGATTTTACAGTGAAAACTGCAGGAACTTCAAACCGGCTCTAGGAAACAGGCTGATAAACCAGAGTAAAAGTTTCTCCTGCAAACCGTTCCCTTTGTGCTAGATGAACGAACGTCTCTCCACATGCTCAGTTCTGAGAGATATGTGAGTGGCAATGCCGTCTTTCACATATCTTGTTGGGAACACAAAGTTTCTTTTCACTTGCAAACTCCAGTCCTTACATATATATGGGGAGGTACTAGCTCCAACTCGGTTTTATAGAGAAAATTGCAGGAACTTTAAACCGGCACTAGGAAACAGACTGAGAAACCAGAGTAAATGTTTCTCCTGCAACCCGTTCCATTTGTGCTAGATGAACGAACGTCTTTCCACATGCTCAGTTCTGAGAGCTAAATGTTGTGAAAGCCGTCCTTCACCTAGCTTGTTGGGAACACAAAGTTTCTTTTCACTTGCAAACTCCAGTCCATATATATATATGGGGAGGTTCTAGCTCCAACTCGGTTTTATAGTGAAAACTGCAGGAACTTCAAACCGGCACTAGGAAACAGACTGAGAAACCAGAGTAAAAGTTTCTCCTGCATCCCGTTTCCTTTGTGCTAGATGAACGAACGTCTCTAAACATGCTAAGTTCTGAGAGATAAGTGTGTGTGAAAGCCGTCCTTCAACTAGCTTGTTGGGAACACAAAGTTTCTTTTCACTTGCAATCTCCACTCCATACATATATATGGGGAAGTACTAGCTCCAAATCGGTTTTACAGTGAAAACTGCAGGAACTTAAAACCGGCACTAGGAAAAAGACTGAGAAACCAGAGTAAAAGTTTCTCCTGCAACCCGTTCCCTTTTTGCTAGATGAACGAACGTCTCTCCACATGCTCAGTTCTGAGAGATAAGTGTGTGTAAAAGCCGTCCTTCACCTAGCTTGTTGGGAACACAAAGTTTCTTTTCAATTGCAAACTCCACTCCATACATTTATATGGGGAGGTACTAGCTCCAACTCGATTTTACAGTGAAAAGTGCAGGAACTTCAAACCGGCACTAGGAAAAAGACTGAGAAACCAGAGTAAAATTTCTCCTGCAACCCGTTCCCTTTGTGCTAGATGAACGAAAGTCTCTCCACATGCTCAGTTCTGAGAGATAAGTGTTTGTGAAAGCCGTCCTTCACCTAGCTTGTTGGGAACACAAAGTTTCTTTACACTTGCAAACTCCACTCCATACATATATATGGGGTGGTACTAGCTCCAACTCGGTTTGACAGTGAAAACTGCAGGGACTTCAAACCGGCACTAGGAAACAGACTGAGATACCAGAGTAAAATTTTCTCCTGCAACCCGTTCCCTTTGTGCTAGATGAACGAACGTCTCTCCACATGCTCAGTTCTGAGAGATAAGTGTGTGTAAAAGCCATACTTCACCTAGCTTGTTGGGAACACAAAGTTTCTTTTCACTTGCAAACTCCACTGCTTACATATATATGGGGAGGTACTAGCTCCAACACTGTATGACAGTGAAAACTGCAGGATCTTCAAACCGGCACTAGGAAACAGACTGAGAAACCGGAGTAAAAGTTTCTCCTGCAAACCGTTCCCTTTTTGCTAGATGAACGAACGTCTCTCCACATGCTCAGTTCTGAGAGATATGTGTGTGTGAAAGCCGTCCTTCACTTAGCTTGTTGGGAACACAAAGTTTCTTTTCACTAGCCAACTCCACTCCATACATATATATGGGTAGGTACAAGCTCCAAATCGATTTTACAGTGAAAACTGCAGGAACTTCAAACCGGCTCTAGGAAACAGGCTGATAAACCAGAGTAAAAGTTTCTCCTGCAAACCGTTCCCTTTGTGCTAGATGAACGAACGTCTCTCCACATGCTCAGTTCTGAGAGATATGTGTGTGGCAATGCCGTCTTTCACATATCTTGTTGGGAACACAAAGTTTCCTTTCACTTGCAAACTCCACTCCATACATATATATGGGAAGGTACTAGCTCCAACTCGGTTTTACAGTGAAAACTGCAGGAAATTCAAACCGGCTCTAGGAAACACACTGAGAAACCAGAGTAAAAGTTTCTCATGCAACCCGTTCCTTTGTGCTAGATGAGCGAACGTCTCTCCACATGCTCAGTTCTAAGATATGTGTTTGTGAAAGCCGTCCTTCACTTAGCTTGTTGGGAACACAAAGTTTCTTTTCACTAGCAAACACCACTCCATACATATATATGGGGAGGTACAAGCTCCAACTCGATTTTACAGTGAAAACTGCAGGAACTTCAAACCGGCTCTAGGAAACAGGCTGATAAACCAGAGTAAAAGTTTCTCCTGCATACCGTTCCCTTTGTGCTAGATGAACGAACGTCTCTCCACATGCTCAGTTCTGAGAGATATGTGTGTGGGAAAGCCGTCCTTCATATATCTTGTTGGGAACACAAAGTTTCCTTTCACTTGCAAACTCCACTCCATACATATGTATGGGGAGGTACTAGCTCCAACTCGGTTTTACAGTGAAAACTGCAGGAAATTCAAACCTGCACTAGGAATCACACTGAGAAACCACAGTAAAAGTTTCTCCTGCAACCCGTTCCTTTGTGCTAGATGAACGAACGTCTCTCCACATGCTCAGTTCTGAGAGATAAATGTGTGTGAAAGCCGTCCTTCACCTAGCTTGGTGGGAACACAATGTTTGTTTTCACTTGCAAACTCCACTCCATAAATGTATATGGGGAGGTACTAGCTCCAACTCGGTTTTACAGTGAAAATTGCAGGAACTTCAAACCGGCACTATGAAAAAGACTGAGATACCAGAGTAAAAGTTTCTCCTGCAACCCGTTCCCTTTGTGCTAGATGAATGAACGTCTCTCCACATGCTCAGTTCTGAGAGATATGTGAGTGTAAATGCCGTCCTTCACCTAGCTTGTTGGGAACACTAAGTTTCTTTTCAATTGCAAACTCCAATCCATACATTTATATGGGGAGGTACTAGATCCAACTCGATTTTACAGTGAAAACTGCAGGAACTTCAAACCGGCACTAGGAAACAGACTGAGAAACCAGAGTAAAAGTTTCTCCTGCAACCCGTTCCCTTTGTGCTAGATGAACGATCGTCTCTCCACATGCTCAGTTCTGAGAGATAAGTGTTTGTGAAAGCCGTCCTTCACCTAGCTTGTTGGGAACACAAAGTTTCTTTTCACTTTCAAACTCCACTCCATACATATATATGGTGTGGTACTAGCTCCAACTCGGTTTGACAGTGAAAACTGCAGGAACTTCAAACCGGCACTATGAAAAAGACTGAGATACCAGAGTAAAAGTTTCTCCTGCAACCCTTTCCCTTTGTGCTAGATGAACGAACGTCTCTCCACATGCTCAGTTCTGAGAGATATGTGTGTGTAAAAGCCGTCCTTCACCTAGCTTGTTGGGAACACAAAGTTTCTTTTCAATTGCAAACTCCACTCCATACATTTATATGGGGAGGTACTAGATCCAACTCGATTTTACAGTGAAAACTGCAGGAACTTCAAACCGGCACTAGGAAACAGACTGAGAAACCAGAGTAAAAGTTTCTCCTGCAACCCGTTCCCTTTGTGCTAGATGAACGATCGTCTCTCCACATGCTAAGTTCTGAGAGATATGTGTTTGTGAAAGCCGTCCTTCACCTAGCTTGTTGGGAACACAAAGTTTCTTTTCACTTGCAAACTCCACTCCATACATATATAAAGGGTGGTACTAGCTCCAACTCGGTTTGACAGTGAAAACTGCAGGAAATTCAAACCGGCACTAGGAAACAGACTGAGATACCAGAGTAAAAGTTTCTCCTGCAACACGTTCCCTATGTGCTAGATGAACGAACGTCTCTCCACATGCTCAGTTCTGAGACATATGTGTGTGGGAAAGCCGTCATTCACCTATCTTCTTGGGAACACAAAGTTTCTTTTCACTTGCAAACTCCACTCCATACATATATATGGGGAGGTACTAGCTCCAACTCGATTTTACAGTGAAAACTGCAGGAACTTTTAACCGGCACTAGGAAACAGACTGAGAAACCAGAGTAAAAGTTTCTCCTGCAACCCGTTCCCTTTGTGCTAGATGAACGAACGTCTCTCCACATGCTCAGTTCTGAGAGATATGTGTGTGTGAAAGCCGTCCTTCACCTAGCTTGTTGGGAACACAAAGTTCTTTTCACTTGCAAACTCCACTCCATGTATACATATGGGGAGGTTCAAGCTCCAACACGGTTTTACAGTGAAAACTGCAGGAACTTCAATCCGGCACTAGGAAACCGACTGAGAAACCAGAGTAAAAGTTTCTCCTGCAACCAGTTCCCTTTGTGCTAGATGAACGAACGTCTCTCCACATGCTCAGTTCTGAGAGATATGTGTGTGGGAAAGCCGTCCTTCACCTAGCTTCTTGGGAACACAAAGTTTCTTTCCACTTGCAAACTCCAATCCATACATATATATGAGGAGGTACTAGCTCCAACTCGGTTTTACAGTGAAAACTGCAGGAACTTCAAACCGGCACTAGGAAACAGACTGAGAAACCATAGTAAAAGTTTCTCCTGCAACCCGTTCCCTTTGTGCTAGATGAACGAACGTCTCTCCACATGCTCAGTTCTGAGAGATAAGTGTGTGTGAAAGCCGTCCTTCACCTACCTTTCTGGGAACACAAAGTTTCTTTTCAATTGCAAACTCCACTCCATACATTTATATGGGGAGGTACTAGATCCAACTCGATTTTACAGTGAAAACTCAGGAACTTCAAACCGGCACTAGGAAACAGACTGAGAAACCAGAGTAAAAGTTTCTCCTGCAACCCGTTCCCTTTGTGCTGGAGGAACGATCGTCTCTCCACATGCTCAGTTCTGAGAGATATGTGTTTGTGAAAGCCGTCCTTCACCTAGCTTGTTGGGAACACAAAGTTTCTTTTCACTTGCAAACTCCACTCCATACATATATATGGGGTGGTACTAGCTCCAACTCGGTTTGACAGTGAAAACTGCAGGTACTTCAAACCGGCACTAGGAAACAGACTGAGATACAAGAGTAAAAGTTTCTCCTGCAAAACGTTCCCTTTGTGCTAGATGAACGAACGTCTCTCCACATGCTCAGTTCTGAGAGATAAGTGTGTGTAAAAGCCGTCCTTCAACTAGCTTGTTGGGAACACAAAGTTTCTTTTCACTTGCAAACTCCACTCCATACATATATATGGGGAGGTACTAGCTCCAACACGGTATGACAGTGAAAACTGCAGGAACTTCAAACCGGCACTAGGAAAGAAACTGAGAAACCAGAGTAAAAGTTCCTCCTGCAACCCGTTCCCTTTTTGCAAGATGAACGAACGTCTCTCCACATGCTCAGTTCTGAGAGATATGTGTGTGGGAAAGCCGTCATTCACCTAGCTTGTTGGGAACACAAAGCTTCTTTTCACTTGCAAACTCCACTCCATACATATATATCGGGAGGTACTAGCTCCAACTCGATTTTACAGTGAAAACTGCAGGAACTTGTAACCGGCACTAGGAAACAGACTGAGAAACCAGAGTAAAAGTTTCTCCTGCAACCCGTTCCCTTTGTGCTAGATGAACGAACGTCTCTCCACATGCTCAGTTCTGAGAGATATGTGTGTGTGAAAGCCGTCCTTCACCTAGCTTGTTGGGAACACAAAGTTCTTTTCACTTGCAAACTCCACTCAATACATACATATGGGGAGGTTCAAGCTCCAACACGGTTTTACAGTGAAAACTGCAGGAACTTCAATCCGGCACTAGGAAACCGACTAAGAAACCAGAGTAAAAGTTTCTCCTGCAACCAGTTCCCTTTGTGCTAGATGAACGAACGTCTCTCCACATGCTCAGTTCTGAGAGATATGTGTGTGGGAAAGCCGTCCTTCACCTAGCTTGTTGGGAACACAAAGTTTCTTTACATTTGCAAACTCCACATCATACATATATATGGGGAGGTACTAGCTCCAACTCGGTTTGACAGTGAAAACTGCAGGAACTTCCAACCGGCACTAGGACACAGACTGAGAAACCAGAGTAAAAGTTTCTCCTGCAACCCGTTCCCTTTGTGCTAGATGAACGATCGTCTCTTCACATGCTCAGTTCTGAGAGATAAGTGTTTGTGAAAGCCGTCGTTCAACTAGCTTGTTGGGAACACAAAGTTTCTTTTCACTTGCAAACTCCACTCCATACATATAGATGGGGTGGTACTAGCTCCAACTCGGTTTGACAGTGAAAACTGCAGGAACTTCAAACCGGCACTAGGAAACAAACTGAGATACCAGAGTAAAAGATTCTCCTACAACACGTTCCCTTTGTGCTAGATGAACGAACGTCTCTCCACATGCTCAGTTCTGAGAGATAAGTGTGTGTAAAAGCCGTCCTTCAACTAGCTTGTTGGGAACACAAAGTTTCTTTTCACTTGCAAACCCCAATCCATACATATATATGGGTAGGTACTAGCTCCAACACGGTATGACAGTGAAAACTGCAGGAACTTCAAACCGGCACTAGGAAAGAAACTGAAAAACCAGAGTAAAAGTTCCTCCTGCAACCCGTTCCCTTTTTGCTAGATGAACGAACGTCTCTCCATATGCTCATTTCTGAGAGATATGTGTGAGGGAAAGCCGTCATTCACCTAGCTTGTTGGGAACACAAAGTTTCTTTTCACTTGCAAACTCCACTCCATACATATATATGGGGAGGTACTAGCTCCAACTCGATTTTACAGTGAAAACTGCAGGAACTTGTAACCGGCACTAGGAAACAGCCTGAGAAACCAGAGTAAAAGTTTCTCCTGCAACCCGTTCCCTTTTTGCTAGATGAAAGAACGTCTCTCAACATGCTCAGTTCTGAGAGTTATGTGTGTGTGAAAGCCGTACTTCACATAGCTTGTTGGGAAAACAAAGTTCTTTTCACTTGCAAAATCCAATCCATACATATATATGGGGAGGTTCAAGCTCCAACACGGTTTTACAGTGAAAACTGCAGGAACTTCAATCCGGCACAAGGAAACCGACTGAGAAACCAGAGTAAAAGTTTCCCCTGCAACCATTTCCCTCTGGGCTAGATGAACGAACGTCTCTCCACATGCTCAGTTCTGAGAGATATGTGTGTGGGAAAGACGTCCTTCACCTAGCTTCTTGGGAACACAAAGTTTCTTTCCACTTGCAAACTCCAATCCATACATATATATGAGTAGGTACTACCTCCAACTCGGTTTTACAGTGAAAACTGCAGGAACTTCAAACTGGCACTAGGAAACAGACTGAGAAACCAGAGTAAAAGTTTCTCCTGCAACCCGTTCCCTTTGTGCTAGATGAACGAAAGTCTCTCCACATGCTCAGTTTTGAGAGATAAGTGTGTGTGAAAGCCCTCCTTCAACTAGATTTTTGGGAACCCAAAGTTTATTTTCAGTTGCAAACTCCCATCCATACATATATATGGGGAGGAACAAGCTCCAACTCAGTTTTACAGTGAAAACTGCAGGAACTTCAAACCGGCACTAGGAAACAGACTGAGAAAACAGAGTAAAAGTTTCTCCTGCAACCCATTCCCATTGTGCTAGATGAACGAACGTCTCTTCACATGATCAGTTCTGAGGGATAATTGTGTGTGAAAGCCGTACTTCACCTAGTTTGTTGGGAACACAAAGATTCTTTTCACTTGCAAACTCCACTCCATACATTTATATGGGGAGGTACTAGCTCCAAATTTGTTTTACTGTGAAATCTGCAGGAATTTCAAACCGGCACTAGGATACACAATGACAAACCAGAGTAAAAGTTCCTTCTGAAACCCGTTCCATTTTTGCTAGATGAACGAACGTCTCTCCACATGCTCATTTCTGAGTGATAAGTGTGTGTGATACCGTCCTTCACCAGGCTTGTTGGGAACACAAAGGTTCTATTCAATTGCAAACTCCACTCCACACATATATATGGGGAGGTAGTAGCCACAACACGGTTTTACAGTGAAAACTGCAGGAACTTCAAACCGGCACTAGGAAACAGACTGAGAAACCAGAGTAAAAGTTTCTCCTGCAACCCGTTCCCTTTGTGCTAGATGAACGAACGTCTCTCCACATACTCAGTTCTGAGAGATAAGTGTGTGTGAAAGCCGTCCTTCACCTAGCTTGTTGGGAACACAAAGTTTCTTTTCATTTGCAAACTCCACATCATACTTATATATGGGGAGGTACAAGCTCCAACTCGGTTTGACAGTGAAAACTGCAGTAACTTCAAACCGGCACTAGGAAACAGACTGAGAAACCAGAGTAAAAGTTTCTCCTGCAACCCGTTCCCTTTGTGCTAGATGAACGAACGTCTCTCCACATGCTCAGTTCTGAGAGATAAGTGTGTGTGAAAGCCGTCCTTCAACTAGCTTGTTGGGAACACATAGTTGCTTTTCAATTGCAAACTCCACTCCATACATATATATGGGAAGGTACTAGCTCCAACTCGGTTTTACAGTGAAAACTGCTGGAACTTCAAACCGGCATTAGGAAACAGACTGAGAAACCAGAGTAAAAGTTGCTCCTGCAACCCGTTCCTTTTGTGCTAAATGAACGAACGTCTCTCCACATGCTCAGTTCTGAGAGATAAGTGTGTGTGAAAGCCGTCCTTCATCAAGCCTGTTGGGAACACAAAGTTTCTTTTCACTTAAAACTCCAATCCATACATATATATGGGGAGGTACTAGCTCCAACTCTGTTTTACAATGAAAACTGCAGGAACTTCAAACCGGCACTAGGAATACAGACTGAGAAACCAGAGCAAAAGTTTCTCCTGAAAACCGTTCCCATTGTGCTAGATGAACGAACGTCTCTCCACATTCTAATTTCTAGAGAGATAAGTGTGTGTGAAAGCCGTCCTTCACCTAGCTTGTTGGGAACACAAAGTTTCTTTTCAATTGCAAACCCCACTCCATACATATATATGGGGAGGTACAAGCACCAACTCGGTTTTACTGTGAAATCTGGAGGAAATTCAAACCGGCACAAGGAAACAGACTGAGAAACCAGAGTAAAAGTTTCTCCTGCAACTCGTTCCATTTGTGCTAGATGAACGAACGTCTCTCCACATGCTCAGGTCTGAGAGATAATAGTGGTGTGTGTGAAAGCCGTCCTTCACCTAGCTTGTTGGGAACACAAACTTTCTTTTCAGTAGCAAACTCCACTCAAAACATATATATGGGGAGGTACTAACTCCTACTCGGATTTACAGTGAAAACTTCAGGAACTTCAAACTGGCACTAGGAAACAGACTGAGAAACCAGAGTAAAAGTTTCTCCTGCAACACGTTCCATTTTGCTATATGAACGAACGTCTCACCACATGCTCAGTTCTGAGAGATAAGTGTGTGTGAAAGCCGTCCTTCACCTAGATTGTTGGGAAACGAAAGTTTCTTTTTAGTTGCAAGCCCCACTCCATACAGATATATGGGGAGGTACTAGCTCCAACTCGGTTTTACAGTGCAAACTGCAGGAATTTCAAACCAGCACTAGGAAACAGACTGAGAAACCAGAATAATAGTTTCTCCTGCAAACCGTTCCCTTTGTGCTAGATGAACGAACGTCTCTCCACATGCTCAGTTCTCAAAAATAAGTGTGTGTGAAAGCCGTCCTTCACCTAGATTGCTGGGAACCCAAAGTTTCTTTTCAGTTGCAAACTCCAAACCGTACATATATATGGGGATGTACAATTTCCAACTCTGTTTTGCAGTGAAAACTGCAGGAACTTCAAACCGGCACTGGAAAACAGACTGAGAAACAAGAGCAAAAGTTTCTCCTGAAAACCGTTCCCATTGTGCTAGATGAATGAACGTCTCTCCACATTCTAATTTCTGAGAGATAAGTGTGTGTGAAAGCCGTCCTTCACCTAGCTTGTTGGGAACACAAAGTTTCTTTTCAATTGCAAAATCCACTCCATACATATATATGGGGAGGTACAAGCTCCAACTCGGTTTTA
Organism: Camelus dromedarius; assembly: GCF_036321535.1. Taxonomy (NCBI): domain Eukaryota; kingdom Metazoa; phylum Chordata; class Mammalia; order Artiodactyla; family Camelidae; genus Camelus; species Camelus dromedarius. Next base: position 86,395,770 of record NC_087441.1, on the reverse strand, counting down.
CTGTGAAATCTGGAGGGAATTCAAACCGGCACAAGGAAACAGACTGAGAAACCAGAGTAAAAGTTTCTCCTGCAACCCGTTCCATTTGTGCTAGATGAACGAACGTCTCTCCACATGCTCAGTTCTGAGAGATAATTGTGGTGTGTTTGAAAGCCGTCCTTCACCTACCTTGTTGGGAACACAAACTTTCTTTTCAGTAGCAAACTGCACTCAAAACATATATATGGGGAGGTACTAACTCCTACTCGGTTTTACAGTGAAAACTGCAGGAACTTCAAACAGGCACTAGGAAACAGACTGAGAAACCAGAGTAAAAGTTTCTCCTGCAACACATTCCATTTTGCTATATGAACGAACGTCTCTCCACATGCTCAGTTCTGAGTGATAAGTGTGTGTGAAAGCCGTCCTTCACCTAGCTTGTTGGGATCACAAAGTTTCTTTTCATTTGCAAACCCCAGTCCATATATATATATGGGGAGGTACTAGTTCCAACTCGGTTTACTGTGAAATCTGCAGGAAATTCAAACCGGCACTAGGAAACTGACTGAGAAACCAGAGTAAAACTTTCTCCTGCAACCCGTTCCATTTGTGCTAGATGAACGAACGTCTCACCACATGCTCAGTTCTGAGAGATAAGTGTGTGTGAAAGCCGTCCTTCACCTAGATTGTTGGGAAACGAAAGTTTCTTTTCAGTTGCAAACTCCACTCCATACAGATATATGGGGAGGAACAAGCTCCAACACTGTTTTACAGTGAAAACTGCAGGAAATTCAAACCGGCACTAGGAAACAGACTGAGAAAACAGAGTTAAAGTTTCTCCTGCAACCCATTCCCATTGTGCTAGATGAACGAACGTCTCCCCACATGCTCAGATCTGAGGGATAATTGTGTGTGAAAGCCGTCCTTCACCTAGATTGTTGGGAACACAAAGTTTCTTTTCACTTGCAAACTCCACTTCATACATATATATGGGGAGGTACTAGCTCCAAATCCTTTTTACTGTGAAATCTGCAGGAATTTCAAACCGGCACTAGGAAACAGACTGACAAACCAGAGTAAAAGTTCCTCCTGCAACCCGTTCCCTTTGTGCTAGATGAACGAACGTCTCTCCACATGCTCAGTTCTGAGAGACAAGTGTGTGTGAAAGCCGTCCTTCACCTAGCTTGTTGGGAACACAAAGTTTCTTTTAAATAGCAAACTCCACTCCATACATATATGGGGAGGTACTAACTCCTACTCGATTTTACAGTGAAAACTGCAAGGAACTTCAAACCGGCACTAGGAAACTGACTGAGAAACAGAGTAAAAGTTTCTCCTGCTACACGTTCCATTTGTGCTAGATGAACGAACGTCTCTCCACATGCTCAGTTCTGAGAGATAAGTGTGTGTAAAAGCCGTCCTTCAACTAGCTTGTTGGGAACCCAAAGTTTCTTTTCAGTTACAAACTCCACTCCATACATATATATGGGGAGGAACAAGCTCCAACTCTGTTTTACTGTGAAAACTGCAGGAACTTCAAACCGGCACTAGGAAACAGACTGAGAAACCAGAGTAAAAGTTTCTCCTGCAACCCATTCCCATTGGGCTAGATGAACGAACGTCTCTCCACATGCTCAGTTCTGAGGGATAATTGTGTGTGAAAGCCGTCCTTCACCTAGCTTGTTGGGAAGACAAAGTACCTTTTCAGTTGCAAACTCCACTACATACATATATATGAGGAGGTACTAGCTCCAACTCGGTTTTACAGTGAAAACTGCAGGAAATTCAAACCGGCACTAGGAAACAGGCTGAGAAACCAGAGTAAAATTTTCTCCTGCAACCCGTTCCCTTTGTGCTAGATGAACGAACGTCTCTCCACATGCTCATTTCTGAAGAGATAAGTGGGTGTGAAAGCCATCCTTCACCTAGCTTGTTGGGAACACAAAGTTTCTTTTCACTTGCAAACCCCACTCCATACATATATATGGGGAGGTACTAGCTCCAACTCGGTTTTACAGTGTAAACTGCAGGAATTTCAAACCAGCACTAGGAAACAGACTGAGAAACCAGAATAATAGTTTCTCCTTCAAACCGTTCCCATTGTGCTAGATGAACGAACGTCTCTCCACATGCTCAGTTCTCAAAGATAAGTGTGTGTGAAAGCCGTCCTTCAACTAGATTGCTGGGAACCCAAAGTTTCTTTTCAGTTGCAAACTCCAAACCATACATATATATGGGGAGGTACTAGCTCCAACTCGGTTTTACAGTGAAAACTGCAGGAACTTCAAACCGGCACTAGGAAAAAGACTGAGAAACCAGAGTAAAAGTTTCTCCTGCAACCCGTTCCCTTTTTGCTAGATGAACGAACGTCTCTCCACATGCTCAGTTCTGAGAGATATGTGTGTGGGAAAGCCGTCCTTCACCTAGCTTGTTGGGAACACAAAGTTTCTTTACATTTGCAAACTCCACATCATACATATATATGGGGAGGTACTAGCTCCAACTCGGTTTGACAGTGAAAACTGCAGGAACTTCCAACCGGCACTAGGACACAGACTGAGAAACCAGAGTAAAAGTTTCTCCTGCAACCCGTTCCCTTTGTGCTAGATGAACGATCTTCTCTTCACATGCTCAGTTCTGAGAGATAAGTGTTTGTGAAAGCCGTCGTTCAACTAGCTTGTTGGGAACACAAAGTTTCTTTTCACTTGCAAACTCCACTCCATACATATAGATGGGGTGGTACTAGCTCCAACTCGGTTTGACAGTGAAAACTGCAGGAACTTCAAACCGGCACTAGGAAACAAACTGAGATACCAGAGTAAAAGATTCTCCTACAACACGTTCCCTTTGTGCTAGATGAACGAACGTCTCTCCACATGCTCAGTTCTGAGAGATAAGTGTGTGTAAAAGCCGTCCTTCAACTAGCTTGTTGGGAACACAAAGTTTCTTTTCACTTGCAAACCCCAATCCATACATATATATGGGTAGGTACTAGCTCCAACACGGTATGACAGTGAAAACTGCAGGAACTTCAAACCGGCACTAGGAAAGAAACTGAAAAACCAGAGTAAAAGTTCCTCCTGCAACCCGTTCCCTTTTTGCTAGATGAACGAACGTCTCTCCATATGCTCATTTCTGAGAGATATGTGTGAGGGAAAGCCGTCATTCACCTAGCTTGTTGGGAACACAAAGTTTCTTTTCACTTGCAAACTCCACTCCATACATATATATGGGGAGGTACTAGCTCCAACTCGATTTTACAGTGAAAACTGCAGGAACTTGTAACCGGCACTAGGAAACAGCCTGAGAAACCAGAGTAAAAGTTTCTCCTGCAACCCGTTCCCTTTTTGCTAGATGAAAGAACGTCTCTCAACATGCTCAGTTCTGAGAGTTATGTGTGTGTGAAAGCCGTACTTCACATAGCTTGTTGGGAAAACAAAGTTCTTTTCACTTGCAAAATCCAATCCATACATATATATGGGGAGGTTCAAGCTCCAACACGGTTTTACAGTGAAAACTGCAGGAACTTCAATCCGGCACAAGGAAACCGACTGAGAAACCAGAGTAAAAGTTTCCCCTGCAACCATTTCCCTCTGGGCTAGATGAACGAACGTCTCTCCACATGCTCAGTTCTGAGAGATATGTGTGTGGGAAAGACGTCCTTCACCTAGCTTCTTGGGAACACAAAGTTTCTTTCCACTTGCAAACTCCAATCCATACATATATATGAGTAGGTACTACCTCCAACTCGGTTTTACAGTGAAAACTGCAGGAACTTCAAACTGGCACTAGGAAACAGACTGAGAAACCAGAGTAAAAGTTTCTCCTGCAACCCGTTCCCTTTGTGCTAGATGAACGAAAGTCTCTCCACATGCTCAGTTTTGAGAGATAAGTGTGTGTGAAAGCCCTCCTTCAACTAGATTTTTGGGAACCCAAAGTTTATTTTCAGTTGCAAACTCCCATCCATACATATATATGGGGAGGAACAAGCTCCAACTCAGTTTTACAGTGAAAACTGCAGGAACTTCAAACCGGCACTAGGAAACAGACTGAGAAAACAGAGTAAAAGTTTCTCCTGCAACCCATTCCCATTGTGCTAGATGAACGAACGTCTCTTCACATGATCAGTTCTGAGGGATAATTGTGTGTGAAAGCCGTACTTCACCTAGTTTGTTGGGAACACAAAGATTCTTTTCACTTGCAAACTCCACTCCATACATTTATATGGGGAGGTACTAGCTCCAAATTTGTTTTACTGTGAAATCTGCAGGAATTTCAAACCGGCACTAGGATACACAATGACAAACCAGAGTAAAAGTTCCTTCTGAAACCCGTTCCATTTTTGCTAGATGAACGAACGTCTCTCCACATGCTCATTTCTGAGTGATAAGTGTGTGTGATACCGTCCTTCACCAGGCTTGTTGGGAACACAAAGGTTCTATTCAATTGCAAACTCCACTCCACACATATATATGGGGAGGTAGTAGCCACAACACGGTTTTACAGTGAAAACTGCAGGAACTTCAAACCGGCACTAGGAAACAGACTGAGAAACCAGAGTAAAAGTTTCTCCTGCAACCCGTTCCCTTTGTGCTAGATGAACGAACGTCTCTCCACATACTCAGTTCTGAGAGATAAGTGTGTGTGAAAGCCGTCCTTCACCTAGCTTGTTGGGAACACAAAGTTTCTTTTCATTTGCAAACTCCACATCATACTTATATATGGGGAGGTACTAGCTCCAACTCGGTTTGACAGTGAAAACTGCAGTAACTTCAAACCGGCACTAGGAAACAGACTGAGAAACCAGAGTAAAAGTTTCTCCTGCAACCCGTTCCCTTTGTGCTAGATGAACGAACGTCTCTCCACATGCTCAGTTCTGAGAGATAAGTGTGTGTGAAAGCCGTCCTTCAACTAGCTTGTTGGGAACACATAGTTGCTTTTCAATTGCAAACTCCACTCCATACATATATATGGGAAGGTACTAGCTCCAACTCGGTTTTACAGTGAAAACTGCTGGAACTTCAAACCGGCATTAGGAAACAGACTGAGAAACCAGAGTAAAAGTTGCTCCTGCAACCCGTTCCTTTTGTGCTAAATGAACGAACGTCTCTCCACATGCTCAGTTCTGAGAGATAAGTGTGTGTGAAAGCCGTCCTTCATCAAGCCTGTTGGGAACACAAAGTTTCTTTTCACTTAAAACTCCAATCCATACATATATATGGGGAGGTACTAGCTCCAACTCTGTTTTACAATGAAAACTGCAGGAACTTCAAACCGGCACTAGGAATACAGACTGAGAAACCAGAGCAAAAGTTTCTCCTGAAAACCGTTCCCATTGTGCTAGATGAACGAACGTCTCTCCACATTCTAATTTCTAGAGAGATAAGTGTGTGTGAAAGCCGTCCTTCACCTAGCTTGTTGGGAACACAAAGTTTCTTTTCAATTGCAAACCCCACTCCATACATATATATGGGGAGGTACAAGCACCAACTCGGTTTTACTGTGAAATCTGGAGGAAATTCAAACCGGCACAAGGAAACAGACTGAGAAACCAGAGTAAAAGTTTCTCCTGCAACTCGTTCCATTTGTGCTAGATGAACGAACGTCTCTCCACATGCTCAGGTCTGAGAGATAATAGTGGTGTGTGTGAAAGCCGTCCTTCACCTAGCTTGTTGGGAACACAAACTTTCTTTTCAGTAGCAAACTCCACTCAAAACATATATATGGGGAGGTACTAACTCCTACTCGGATTTACAGTGAAAACTTCAGGAACTTCAAACTGGCACTAGGAAACAGACTGAGAAACCAGAGTAAAAGTTTCTCCTGCAACACGTTCCATTTTGCTATATGAACGAACGTCTCACCACATGCTCAGTTCTGAGAGATAAGTGTGTGTGAAAGCCGTCCTTCACCTAGATTGTTGGGAAACGAAAGTTTCTTTTTAGTTGCAAGCCCCACTCCATACAGATATATGGGGAGGTACTAGCTCCAACTCGGTTTTACAGTGCAAACTGCAGGAATTTCAAACCAGCACTAGGAAACAGACTGAGAAACCAGAATAATAGTTTCTCCTGCAAACCGTTCCCTTTGTGCTAGATGAACGAACGTCTCTCCACATGCTCAGTTCTCAAAAATAAGTGTGTGTGAAAGCCGTCCTTCACCTAGATTGCTGGGAACCCAAAGTTTCTTTTCAGTTGCAAACTCCAAACCGTACATATATATGGGGATGTACAATTTCCAACTCTGTTTTGCAGTGAAAACTGCAGGAACTTCAAACCGGCACTGGAAAACAGACTGAGAAACAAGAGCAAAAGTTTCTCCTGAAAACCGTTCCCATTGTGCTAGATGAATGAACGTCTCTCCACATTCTAATTTCTGAGAGATAAGTGTGTGTGAAAGCCGTCCTTCACCTAGCTTGTTGGGAACACAAAGTTTCTTTTCAATTGCAAAATCCACTCCATACATATATATGGGGAGGTACAAGCTCCAACTCGGTTTTACTGTGAAATCTGGAGGGAATTCAAACCGGCACAAGGAAACAGACTGAGAAACCAGAGTAAAAGTTTCTCCTGCAACCCGTTCCATTTGTGCTAGATGAACGAACGTCTCTCCACATGCTCAGTTCTGAGAGATAATTGTGGTGTGTTTGAAAGCCGTCCTTCACCTACCTTGTTGGGAACACAAACTTTCTTTTCAGTAGCAAACTGCACTCAAAACATATATATGGGGAGGTACTAACTCCTACTCGGTTTTACAGTGAAAACTGCAGGAACTTCAAACAGGCACTAGGAAACAGACTGAGAAACCAGAGTAAAAGTTTCTCCTGCAACACATTCCATTTTGCTATATGAACGAACGTCTCTCCACATGCTCAGTTCTGAGTGATAAGTGTGTGTGAAAGCCGTCCTTCACCTAGCTTGTTGGGATCACAAAGTTTCTTTTCATTTGCAAACCCCAGTCCATATATATATATGGGGAGGTACTAGTTCCAACTCGGTTTACTGTGAAATCTGCAGGAAATTCAAACCGGCACTAGGAAACTGACTGAGAAACCAGAGTAAAACTTTCTCCTGCAACCCGTTCCATTTGTGCTAGATGAACGAACGTCTCACCACATGCTCAGTTCTGAGAGATAAGTGTGTGTGAAAGCCGTCCTTCACCTAGATTGTTGGGAAACGAAAGTTTCTTTTCAGTTGCAAACTCCACTCCATACAGATATATGGGGAGGAACAAGCTCCAACACTGTTTTACAGTGAAAACTGCAGGAAATTCAAACCGGCACTAGGAAACAGACTGAGAAAACAGAGTTAAAGTTTCTCCTGCAACCCATTCCCATTGTGCTAGATGAACGAACGTCTCCCCACATGCTCAGATCTGAGGGATAATTGTGTGTGAAAGCCGTCCTTCACCTAGATTGTTGGGAACACAAAGTTTCTTTTCACTTGCAAACTCCACTTCATACATATATATGGGGAGGTACTAGCTCCAAATCCTTTTTACTGTGAAATCTGCAGGAATTTCAAACCGGCACTAGGAAACAGACTGACAAACCAGAGTAAAAGTTCCTCCTGCAACCCGTTCCCTTTGTGCTAGATGAACGAACGTCTCTCCACATGCTCAGTTCTGAGAGACAAGTGTGTGTGAAAGCCGTCCTTCACCTAGCTTGTTGGGAACACAAAGTTTCTTTTAAATAGCAAACTCCACTCCATACATATATGGGGAGGTACTAACTCCTACTCGATTTTACAGTGAAAACTGCAAGGAACTTCAAACCGGCACTAGGAAACTGACTGAGAAACAGAGTAAAAGTTTCTCCTGCTACACGTTCCATTTGTGCTAGATGAACGAACGTCTCTCCACATGCTCAGTTCTGAGAGATAAGTGTGTGTAAAAGCCGTCCTTCAACTAGCTTGTTGGGAACCCAAAGTTTCTTTTCAGTTACAAACTCCACTCCATACATATATATGGGGAGGAACAAGCTCCAACTCTGTTTTACTGTGAAAACTGCAGGAACTTCAAACCGGCACTAGGAAACAGACTGAGAAACCAGAGTAAAAGTTTCTCCTGCAACCCATTCCCATTGGGCTAGATGAACGAACGTCTCTCCACATGCTCAGTTCTGAGGGATAATTGTGTGTGAAAGCCGTCCTTCACCTAGCTTGTTGGGAAGACAAAGTACCTTTTCAGTTGCAAACTCCACTACATACATATATATGAGGAGGTACTAGCTCCAACTCGGTTTTACAGTGAAAACTGCAGGAAATTCAAACCGGCACTAGGAAACAGGCTGAGAAACCAGAGTAAAATTTTCTCCTGCAACCCGTTCCCTTTGTGCTAGATGAACGAACGTCTCTCCACATGCTCATTTCTGAAGAGATAAGTGGGTGTGAAAGCCATCCTTCACCTAGCTTGTTGGGAACACAAAGTTTCTTTTCACTTGCAAACCCCACTCCATACATATATATGGGGAGGTACTAGCTCCAACTCGGTTTTACAGTGTAAACTGCAGGAATTTCAAACCAGCACTAGGAAACAGACTGAGAAACCAGAATAATAGTTTCTCCTTCAAACCGTTCCCATTGTGCTAGATGAACGAACGTCTCTCCACATGCTCAGTTCTCAAAGATAAGTGTGTGTGAAAGCCGTCCTTCACCTAGATTGCTGGGAACCCAAAGTTTCTTTTCAGTTGCAAACTCCAAACCATACATATATATGGGGAGGTACTAGCTCCAACTCGGTTTTACAGTGAAAACTGCAGGAACTTCAAACCGGCACTAGGAAAAAGACTGAGAAACCAGAGTAAAAGTTTCTCCTGCAACCCGTTCCCTTTTTGCTAGATGAACGAACGTCTCTCCACATGCTCAGTTCTGAGAGATAAGTGTGTGTAAAAGCCGTCCTTCACCTAGCTTGTTGGGAACACAAAGTTTCTTTTCAATTGCAAACTCCACTCCATACATTTATATGGGGAGGTACTAGCTCCAACTCGATTTTACAGTGAAAAGTGCAGGAACTTCAAACCGGCACTAGGAAAAAGACTGAGAAACCAGAGTAAAATTTCTCCTGCAACCCGTTCCCTTTGTGCTAGATGAACGAAAGTCTCTCCACATGCTCAGTTCTGAGAGATAAGTGTTTGTGAAAGCCGTCCTTCACCTAGCTTGTTGGGAACACAAAGTTTCTTTACACTTGCAAACTCCACTCCATACATATATATGGGGTGGTACTAGCTCCAACTCGGTTTGACAGTGAAAACTGCAGGGACTTCAAACCGGCACTAGGAAACAGACTGAGATACCAGAGTAAAATTTTCTCCTGCAACCCGTTCCCTTTGTGCTAGATGAACGAACGTCTCTCCACATGCTCAGTTCTGAGAGATAAGTGTGTGTAAAAGCCATACTTCACCTAGCTTGTTGGGAACACAAAGTTTCTTTTCACTTGCAAACTCCACTGCTTACATATATATGGGGAGGTACTAGCTCCAACACTGTATGACAGTGAAAACTGCAGGATCTTCAAACCGGCACTAGGAAACAGACTGAGAAACCGGAGTAAAAGTTTCTCCTGCAACCCGTTCCCTTTTTGCTAGATGAACGAACGTCTCTCCACATGCTCAGTTCTGAGAGATATGTGTGTGTGAAAGCCGTCCTTCACTTAGCTTGTTGGGAACACAAAGTTTCTTTTCACTAGCCAACTCCACTCCATACATATATATGGGTAGGTACAAGCTCCAAATCGATTTTACAGTGAAAACTGCAGGAACTTCAAACCGGCTCTAGGAAACAGGCTGATAAACCAGAGTAAAAGTTTCTCCATCAAACCGTTCCCTTTGTGCTAGATGAACGAACGTCTCTCCACATGCTCAGTTCTGAGAGATATGTGTGTGGCAATGCCGTCTTTCACATATCTTGTTGGGAACACAAAGTTTCCTTTCACTTGCAAACTCCACTCCATACATATATATGGGAAGGTACTAGCTCCAACTCGGTTTTACAGTGAAAACTGCAGGAAATTCAAACCGGCTCTAGGAAACACACTGAGAAACCAGAGTAAAAGTTTCTCATGCAACCCGTTCCTTTGTGCTAGATGAGCGAACGTCTCTCCACATGCTCAGTTCTAAGATATGTGTTTGTGAAAGCCGTCCTTCACTTAGCTTGTTGGGAACACAAAGTTTCTTTTCACTAGCAAACTCCACTCCATACATATATATGGGGAGGTACAAGCTCCAACTCGATTTTACAGTGAAAACTGCAGGAACTTCAAACCGGCTCTAGGAAACAGGCTGATAAACCAGAGTAAATGTTTCTCCTGCATACCGTTCCCTTTGTGCTAGATGAACGAACGTCTCTCCACATGCTCAGTTCTGAGAGATATGTGTGTGGGAAAGCCGTCCTTCATATATCTTGTTGGGAACACAAAGTTTCCTTTCACTTGCAAACTCCACTCCATACATATGTATGGGGAGGTACTAGCTCCAACTCGGTTTTACAGTGAAAACTGCAGGAAATTCAAACCTGCACTAGGAATCACACTGAGAAACCACAGTAAAAGTTTCTCCTGCAACCCGTTCCTTTGTGCTAGATGAACGAACGTCTCTCCACATGCTCAGTTCTGAGAGATAAATGTGTGTGAAAGCCGTCCTTCACCTAGCTTGGTGGGAACACAATGTTTGTTTTCACTTGCAAACTCCACTCCATAAATGTATATGGGGAGGTACTAGCTCCAACTCGGTTTTACAGTGAAAATTGCAGGATCTTCAAACCGGCACTATGAAAAAGACTGAGATACCAGAGTAAAAGTTTCTCCTGCAACCCGTTCCCTTTGTGCTAGATGAATGAACGTCTCTCCACATGCTCAGTTCTGAGAGATATGTGAGTGTAAATGCCGTCCTTCACCTAGCTTGTTGGGAACACTAAGTTTCTTTTCAATTGCAAACTCCAATCCATACATTTATATGGGGAGGTACTAGATCCAACTCGATTTTACAGTGAAAACTGCAGGAACTTCAAACCGGCACTAGGAAACAGACTGAGAAACCAGAGTAAAAGTTTCTCCTGCAACCCGTTCCCTTTGTGCTAGATGAACGATCGTCTCTCCACATGCTCAGTTCTGAGAGATAAGTGTTTGTGAAAGCCGTCCTTCACCTAGCTTGTTGGGAACACAAAGTTTCTTTTCACTTTCAAACTCCACTCCATACATATATATGGTGTGGTACTAGCTCCAACTCGGTTTGACAGTGAAAACTGCAGGAACTTCAAACCGGCACTATGAAAAAGACTGAGATACCAGAGTAAAAGTTTCTCCTGCAACCCTTTCCCTTTGTGCTAGATGAACGAACGTCTCTCCACATGCTCAGTTCTGAGAGATATGTGTGTGTAAAAGCCGTCCTTCACCTAGCTTGTTGGGAACACAAAGTTTCTTTTCAATTGCAAACCCCACTCCATACATATATATGGGGAGGTACAAGCACCAACTCGGTTTTACTGTGAAATCTGGAGGAAATTCAAACCGGCACAAGGAAACAGACTGAGAAACCAGAGTAAAAGTTTCTCCTGCAACTCGTTCCATTTGTGCTAGATGAACGAACGTCTCTCCACATGCTCAGGTCTGAGAGATAATAGTGGTGTGTGTGAAAGCCGTCCTTCACCTAGCTTGTTGGGAACACAAACTTTCTTTTCAGTAGCAAACTCCACTCAAAACATATATATGGGGAGGTACTAACTCCTACTCGGTTTTACAGTGAAAACTGCAGGAACTTCAAACTGGCACTAGGAAACAGACTGAGAAACCAGAGTAAAAGTTTCTCCTGCAACACGTTCCATTTTGCTATATGAACGAACGTCTCACCACATGCTCAGTTCTGAGAGATAAGTGTGTGTGAAAGCCGTACTTCACCTAGATTGTTGGGAAACGAAAGTTTCTTTTTAGTTGCAAGCTCCACTCCATACAGATATATGGGGAGGTACTAGCTCCAACTCGGTTTTACAGTGCAAACTGCAGGAATTTCAAACCAGCACTAGGAAACAGACTGAGAAACCAGAATAATAGTTTCTCCTGCAAACCGTTCCCTTTGTGCTAGATGAACGAAGGTCTCTCCACATGCTCAGTTCTCAAAAATAAGTGTGTGTGAAAGCCGTCCTTCACCTAGATTGCTGGGAACCCAAAGTTTCTTTTCAGTTGCAAACTCCAAACCATACATATATATGGGGATGTACAATTTCCAACTCTGTTTTGCAGTGAAAACTGCAGGAACTTCAAACCGGCACTGGAAAACAGACTGAGAAACAAGAGCAAAAGTTTCTCCTGAAAACCGTTCCCATTGTGCTAGATGAATGAACGTCTCTCCACATTCTAATTTCTGAGAGATAAGTGTGTGTGAAAGCCGTCCTTCACCTAGCTTGTTGGGAACACAAAGTTTCTTTTCAATTGCAAAATCCACTCCATACATATATATGGGGAGGTACAAGCTCCAACTCGGTTTTACTGTGAAATCTGGAGGGAATTCAAACCGGCACAAGGAAACAGACTGAGAAACCAGAGTAAAAGTTTCTCCTGCAACCCGTTCCATTTGTGCTAGATGAACGAACGTCTCTCCACATGCTCAGTTCTGAGAGATAATTGTGGTGTGTTTGAAAGCCGTCCTTCACCTACCTTGTTGGGAACACAAACTTTCTTTTCAGTAGCAAACTGCACTCAAAACATATATATGGGGAGGTACTAACTCCTACTCGGTTTTACAGTGAAAACTGCAGGAACTTCAAACAGGCACTAGGAAACAGACTGAGAAACCAGAGTAAAAGTTTCTCCTGCAACACATTCCATTTTGCTATATGAACGAACGTCTCTCCACATGCTCAGTTCTGAGTGATAAGTGTGTGTGAAAGCCGTCCTTCACCTAGCTTGTTGGGATCACAAAGTTTCTTTTCATTTGCAAACCCCAGTCCATATATATATATGGGGAGGTACTAGTTCCAACTCGGTTTACTGTGAAATCTGCAGGAAATTCAAACCGGCACTAGGAAACTGACTGAGAAACCAGAGTAAAACTTTCTCCTGCAACCCGTTCCATTTGTGCTAGATGAACGAACGTCTCACCACATGCTCAGTTCTGAGAGATAAGTGTGTGTGAAAGCCGTCCTTCACCTAGATTGTTGGGAAACGAAAGTTTCTTTTCAGTTGCAAACTCCACTCCATACAGATATATGGGGAGGAACAAGCTCCAACACTGTTTTACAGTGAAAACTGCAGGAAATTCAAACCGGCACTAGGAAACAGACTGAGAAAACAGAGTTAAAGTTTCTCCTGCAACCCATTCCCATTGTGCTAGATGAACGAACGTCTCCCCACATGCTCAGATCTGAGGGATAATTGTGTGTGAAAGCCGTCCTTCACCTAGATTGTTGGGAACACAAAGTTTCTTTTCACTTGCAAACTCCACTTCATACATATATATGGGGAGGTACTAGCTCCAAATCCTTTTTACTGTGAAATCTGCAGGAATTTCAAACCGGCACTAGGAAACAGACTGACAAACCAGAGTAAAAGTTCCTCCTGCAACCCGTTCCCTTTGTGCTAGATGAACGAACGTCTCTCCACATGCTCAGTTCTGAGAGACAAGTGTGTGTGAAAGCCGTCCTTCACCTAGTTTGTTGGGAACACAAAGTTTCTTTTAAATAGCAAACTCCACTCCATACATATATGGGGAGGTACTAACTCCTACTCGATTTTACAGTGAAAACAGCAAGGAACTTCAAACCGGCACTAGGAAACTGACTGAGAAACAGAGTAAAAGTTTCTCCTGCTACACGTTCCATTTGTGCTAGATGAACGAACGTCTCTCCACATGCTCAGTTCTGAGAGATAAGTGTGTGTAAAAGCCGTCCTTCAACTAGCTTGTTGGGAACCCAAAGTTTCTTTTCAGTTACAAACTCCACTCCATACATATATATGGGGAGGAACAAGCTCCAACTCTGTTTTACTGTGAAAACTGCAGGAACTTCAAACCGGCACTAGGAAACAGACTGAGAAACCAGAGTAAAAGTTTCTCCTGCAACCCATTCCCATTGGGCTAGATGAACGAACGTCTCTCCACATGCTCAGTTCTGAGGGATATTTGTGTGTGAAAGCCGTCCTTCACCTAGCTTGTTGGGAAGACAAAGTACCTTTTCAGTTGCAAACTCCACTCCATACATATATATGGGGAGGTACTAGCTCCAACTCGGTTTTACAGTGAAAACTGCAGGAAATTCAAACCGGCACCAGGAAACAGGCTGAGAAACCAGAGTAAAAGTTCCTCCTGCAACACGTTCCATTTGTGCTAGATGAACGAACGTCTCTCCACATGCTCAGATCTGAGAGATAAGTGTGTGTGAAAGCCGTCCTTCACCTAGCTTGTTGGGAAGACAAAGGATTTTTTCAGTTGCAAACTCCACTCCATACATATATATGGGGAGGTACTAGCTCCAACTCGGTTTTACAGAGAAAACTGCAGGAAATTCAAACCGGCACTAGGAAACAGGCTGAGAAACCAGAGTAAAAGTTTCTCCTGCAACCCGTTCCCTTTGTGCTAGATGAACGAACGTCTCTAAACATGCTCATTTCTGAAGAGATAAGTGGGTGTGAAAGCCATCTTTCACCTAGCTTGTTGGGAACACAAAGTTTCTTTCCACTTGCAAACACCACTCCATACATATATATGGGGAGGTACTAGCTCCAACTCGGTTTTACAGTGCAAACTGCAGGAATTTCAAACCAGCACTAGGAAACAGACTGAGAATCCAGAATAAATGTTTCTCCTGCAAACCGTTCCCTTTGTGCTAGATGAACGAACGTCTCTCCACATGCTCAGTTCTGAAAGATAAGTGTGTGTGAAAGCCGTCCTTCACCTAGATTGCTGGGAACCCAAAGTTTCTTTTCAGTTGCAAACTCCAAACCATACATATATATGGGGAGGTACAATTTCCAACTCTGTTTTGCAGTGAAAACTGCAGGAAATTCAAACCGGCACTGGAAAACAGACTGAGAAACAAGAGAAAAATTTTCTCCTCCAACCCATTCCCTTTGTGCGAGATGAACGAACGTCTATCCACATTCTAAGTTCTGAGAGATAAATGTGTGTGAAAGCCGCCTTCACCTAGCTTGTTGGGAAGACAAAGTTTCTTTTCACTTGCAAACTCCACTAAATACATATATATGGGGAGGTACAAGCTCCAACTCGGTTTTACTGTGAAATCTGCAGGAAATTCAAACCGGCACTAGGAAACAGACTGAGAAACCAGAGTAAAAGTTTCTCCTGCAACCCGTTCCCTTTGTGCTAGATGAACGAACGTCTCTCCACATGCTCAGTTCTGAGAGATAAGTGTGTGTGAATGCCGTCTTTCACCTAGCTTGTTGGGAACACAAAGTTTCTTTTCACTTACAAACTCCAATCCATACATATATATGGGGAGGTACTAGCTCCAAATCTGTTTTACAATGAAAACTGCAGGAACTTCAAACTGGCATTAGGAAACAGACTGGGAAACCAGAGCAAATGTTTCTCCTGCAACCCGTTCCTTTTGTGCTAGATGAACGAACGTCTCTCCACATTCTAAGTTCTGAGAGATAAGTGTGTGTGAAAGCCGTCCTTCACCTAGCTTGTTTGGAACACAAAGTTTCTTTTCATTTGCAAAATCCACTCCATACATATATATGGGGAGGTACTAGCTGCATCTCTGTTTTACAGTGAAAACTGCAGGAACTTCAAACCGGCACTAGGAAACAGACTGAGAAACCAGAGTAAAAGTTTCTCCTGCAACCCGTTCCCTTTGTGCTAGATGAACGAACGTCTCTCCACATGCTCTGTTCTGAGAGATAAATGTGTGTGAAAGCCGTCCTTCACCTAGCTTGTTGGGAACACAAAGTTTCTTTTCAATTGTAAACTCCACTCCATACATTTATATGGGGAGGTACTAGATCCAACTCGATTTTACAGTTAAAACTGCAGGAACATCAAACCGGAACTAGGAAACAGACTGAGAAACCAGAGTAAAAGTTTCTCCTGCAACCCGTTCCATTTGTGCTAGATGAACGATCGTCTCTCCACATGCTCAGTTCTGAGAGATAAGTGTATGTGAAAGCCGTCCTTCACCTAGCTTGTTGGGAACACAAAGTTTCTTTTCACTTGCAAACTCCACTCCATACATATATATGGGGTGGTACTAGCTCCAACTCGGTTTGACAGTGAAAACTGCAGGAACTTCAAACCGGCACTATGAAAAAGACTGAGATACCAGAGTAAAAGTTTCTCCTGCAACCCGTTCCCTTTGTGCTAGATGAACGAACGTCTCTCCACATGCTCAGTTCTGAGAGATATGTGTGTGTAAAAGCCGTCCTTCACCTAGCTTGTTGGGAACACAAAGTTTCTTTTCAATTGCAAACTCCACTCCATACAATTATATGGGGAGGTACTAGATCCAACTCGATTTTAAAGTGAAAACTGCAGGAACTTCAAACCGGCACTAGGAAACAGACTGAGAAACCAGAGTAAAAGTTTCTCCTGCAACCCGTTCCCTTTGTGCTAGATGAACGATCGTCTCTCCACATGCTCAGTTCTGAGAGATATGTGTTTGTGAAAGCCGTCCTTCACCTAGCTTGTTGGGAACACAAAGTTTCTTTTCACTTGGAAACTCCACTCCATACATATATATGGGGTGGTACTAGCTCCAACTCGGTTTGACAGTGAAAACTGGAGGAACTTCAAACCGGCACTAGGAAACAGACTGAGATACCAGAGTAAAAGTTTCTCCTGCAACCCGTTCCCTTTGTGCTAGATGAACGAACGTCTCTCCACATGCTCAGTTCTGAGAGATAAGTGTGTGTAAAAGCCGTCCTTCAACTAGCTTGTTGGGAACACAAAGTTTCTTTTCACTTGCAATCTCCACTCCATACATATATATGGGGAGGTACTAGCTCCAACACGGTATGACATTGAAAACTGCAGGAACTTCAAACCGGCACTAGGAAAGAAACTGAGAAACCAGAGTAAAAGTTCCTCCTGCAACCCGTTCCCTTTTTGCTAGATGAACGAACGTCTCTCCACATGCTCAGTTCTGAGAGATATGTGTGTGGGAAAGCCGTCATTCACCTAGCTTGTTGGGAACACAAAGTTTCTTTTCACTTGCAAACTCCACTCCATACATATATATGGGGAGGTACTAGCTCCAACTCGATTTTACAGTGAAAACTGCAGGAACTTGTAACCGGCACTAGGAAACAGACTGAGAAACCAGAGTAAAAGTTTCTCCTGCAACCCGTTCCCTTTTTGCTAGATGAACGAACGTCTCTCCACATGCTCAGTTCTGAGAGATATGTGTGTGGGAAAGCCGTCCTTCACCTAGCTTCTTGGGAACACAAAGTTTCTTTCCACTTGCAAACTCCAATCCATACATATATATGAGGAGGTACTAGCTCCAACTCGGTTTTACAGTGAAAACTGCAGGAAATTCAAACCGGCACTAGGAAACAGACTGAGAAACCAGAGTAAAAGTTTCTCCTGCAACCCGTTACATTTGTGCTAGTTGAACGAACGTCTCTCCACATGCTCAGTTCTGAGAGATAAGTGTGTGTGAAAGCCGTCCTTCACCTACATTTCTGGGAACACAAAGTTTCTTTTCAATTGCAAACTCCACTACATACATATATATGGGGAGGTACAAGCTCCAACACGGTTTTACAGTGAAAACTGCAGGAACTTCAAACCGGCACTAGGAAACTGACTGAGAAACCAGAGTAAATGTTTCTCTTGAAACCCGTTCCATTTGGCTAGATGAACGAACGTCTCTCCACATGCTCAGTTTTGAGAGATAAGTGTGTGTGAAAGCCCTCCTTCACCTAGATTGTTGGGAACCCAAAGTTTCTTTTCAGTTGCAAACTCCACTCCATATATGTATATGGGTAGGAACAAGCTCCAACTCTGTTTTACAGTGAAAACTGCAGGAACTTCAAACCGGCACTAGGAAATAGACTGAGAAACCAGAGTAAAAGTTTCTCCTGCATCCCATTCCCATTGTGCTAGATGAACGAACGTCTCTTCACATGCTCAGTTCTGAGGGATAATTGTGTGTGAAAGCCGTACTTCACCTAGTTTGTTGGGAACACAAAGTTTCTTTTCACTTGCAAACTCCACTCCATACATTTATATGGGGAGGTACTAGCTCAAAATCCGTTTTACTGTGAAATCTGCAGGAATTTCAAACCGGCACTAGGATACAGAATGACAAACCAGAGTAAAAGTTCCTTCTGAAACCCGTTCCATTTTTGCTAGATGAACGAACGTCCCTCCACATGCTCATTTCTGAGAGATAAGTGTGTGTGATACCTTCCTTCACCAGGCTTGTTGGGAACACAATGTTTCTATTCAATTGCAAACTCCACTCCACACATATATATGGGGAGGTACTAGCCCCAAAACGGTTTTACAGTGAAAACTGCAGGAACTTCAAACCGGCACTAGGAAACAGACTGAGAAACCAGAGTAAAACTTTCTCCTGCAACCCATTCCCATTGTGCTAGTTGAACGAACGTCTCTTCACATGATCAGTTCTGAGGGATAATTGTGTGTGAAAGCCGTACTTCACCTAGTTTGTTGGGAACACAAAGTTTCTTTTCACTTGCAAACTCCACTCCATACATTTATATGGGGAGGTACTAGCTCCAAATCCGTTTTACTGTGAAATCTGCAGGAATTTCAAACCGGCACTAGGATACAGAATGACAAACCAGAGTAAAAGTTCCTTCTGAAACCCGTTCCATTTTTGCTAGATGAACGAACGTCTCTCCACATGCTCATTTCTGAGAGATAAGTGTGTGTGATACCTTCCTTCACCAGGCTTGTTGGGAACACAAAGTTTCTATTCAATTGCAAACTCCACTCCACACATATATATGGGGAGGTACTAGCCCCAACACGGTTTTACAGTGAAAACTGCAGGAACTTCAAACCGGCACTAGGAAACAGACTGAGAAACTAGAGTAAAAGTTTCTCCTGCAAACCGTTCCCTTTGTGCTAGATGAACGAACGTCTCTCCACATGCTCAGTTCTGAGAGATAAGTGTGTGTGAAAGCCGTCCTTCACCTAGCTTGTTTGGAACACAAAGTTTCTTTTCATTTGCAAACTCCACATCATACATATATATGGGGATGTACTAGCTCCAACACGGTTTTACAGTGAAAACTGCAGGAACTTCAAACCGGCACTAGGAAACAGACTGAGAAACCAGAGTAAATGTTTCTCCTGCAACCCGTTCATTTGTGCTAGATGAACGATCGTCTCTCCACATGCTCAGTTCTGAGAGATAAGTGTTTGTGAAACCCGTCCTTCAACTAGCTTGTTGGGAACACAAAGTTTCTTTTCACTTGCAAACTCCACTCCATACATATATATGGGGTGGTACTAGCTCCAACTCGGTTTGACAGTTAAAACTGCAGGAACTTCAAACCGGCACTAGGAAACAAACTGAGATACCAGAGTAAAAGATTCTCCTGCAACACGTTCCCTTTGTGCTAGATGAACGAACGTCTCTCCACATGCTCAGTTCTGAGAGATAAGTGTGTGTAAAAGCCGTCCTTCAACTAGCTTGTTGGGAACACAAAGTTCTTTTCACTTGCAAACTCCACTCCATACATATATATGGGGAGGTTCAAGCTCCAACACGGTTTTACAGTGAAAACTGCAGGAACTTCAATCCGGCACAAGGAAACCGACTGAGAAACCAGAGTAAAAGTTTCTCCTGCAACCAGTTCCCTCTGTACTAGATGAACGAACGTCTCTCCACATGCTCAGTTCTGAGAGATATGTGTGTGGGAAAGCCGACCTTCACCTATCTTGTTGGGAACACAATGTTTCTTTCCACTTGCAAACTCCAATCCATACATATATATGAGTAGGTACTACCTCCAACTCGGTTTTACAGTGAAAACTGCAGGAACTTCAAAACGGCACTAGGAAACAGACTGAGAATCCAGAGTAAAAGTTTCTCCTGCAACCCGTTCCCTTTGTGCTAGATGAACGAACGTCTCTCCACATGCTCAGTTTTGAGAGATAAGTGTGTGTGAAAGCCCTCCTTCACCTAGATTGTTGGGAACCCAAAGTTTATTTTCAGTTGCAAACTCCACTCCATACATATATATGGGGAGGAACAAGCTCCAACTCTGTTTTACAGTGAAAACTGCAGGAACTTCAAACCGGCACTAGGAAACAGACTGAGAAACCAGAGTAAAACTTTCTCCTGCAACCCATTCCCATTGTGCTAGTTGAACGAACGTCTCTTCACATGATCAGTTCTGAGGGATAATTGTGTGTGAAAGCCGTACTTCACCTAGTTTGTTGGGAACACAAAGTTTCTTTTCACTTGCAAACTCCACTCCATACATTTATATGGGGAGGTACTAGCTCCAAATCCGTTTTACTGTGAAATCTGCAGGAATTTCAAACCGGCACTAGGATACAGAATGACAAACCAGAGTAAAAGTTCCTTCTGAAACCCGTTCCATTTTTGCTAGATGAACGAACGTCTCTCCACATGCTCATTTCTGAGAGATAAGTGTGTGTGATACTGTCCTTCACCAGGCTTGTTGGGAACAAAAAGTTTCTTTTCATTTGCAAACTCCACATCAAACATATATATGGGGAGGTACTAGCTCCAACTCGGTTTGACAGTGAAAACTGCAGTAACTTCAAACCGGCACTAGGAAACAGACTGAGAAACCAGAGTAAAAGTTTCTCCTGCAACCCGTTCCCTTTGTGCTAGATGAACGAACGTCTCTCCACATGCTCAGTTCTGAGAGATAAGTGTGTGTGAAAGCCGTCCTTCAACTAGCTTGTTGGGAACACATAGTTGCTTTTCACTTGCAAACTCCACTCCATACATATATATGGGAAGGTACTAGCTCCAACTCGGTTTTACAGTGAAAACTGCTGGAACTTCAAACCGGCATTAAGAAACAGACTGAGAAACCAGAGTAAAAGTTGCTCCTGCAACCCGTTCCTTTTGTGCTAAATGAACGAACGTCTCTCCACATGCTCAGTTCTGAGAGATAAGTGTGTGTGAAAGCCGTCCTTCACCAAGCCTGTTGGGAACACAAAGTTTCTTTTCACTTACAAACTCCAATCCATACATATATATGGGGAGGTACTAGCTCCAACTCTGTTTTACAATGAAAACTGCAGGAAGTTCAAACCGGCACTAGGAATACAGACTGAGAAACCAGAGCAAAAGTTTCTCCTGAAAACCGTTCCCATTGTGCTGGATGAACGAACGTCTCTCCACATTCTAATTTCTAGAGAGATAAGTGTGTGTGAAAGCCGTCCTTCACCTAGCTTGTTGGGAACACAAAGTTTCTTTTCAATTGCAAACTCCACTCCATACATATATATGGGGAGGTACAAGCTCCAACTCGGTTTTACTGTGAAATCTGGAGGAAATTCAAACCGGCACAAGGAAACAGACTGAGAAACCAGAGAAAAGTTTCTCCTGCAACCCGTTCCATTTGTGCTAGATGAACGAACGTCTCTCCACATGCTCAGGTCTGAGAGATAATTGTGGTGTGTGTGAAAGCCGTTCTTCACCTAGCTTGTTGGGAACACAAACTTTCTTTTCAGTAGCAAACTCCACTCAAAACATATATATGGGGAGGTACTAACTCCTACTCGGTTTTACAGTGAAAACTGCAGGAACTTCAAACCGGCACTTGGAAACAGACTGAGAAACCAGAGTAAAAGTTTCTCCTGCAACACGTTCCATTTTGCTATATGAACGAACGTCTCTCCACATGCTCAGTTCTGAGTGATAAGTGTGTGTGAAAGCCGTCCTTCTCCTAGCTTGTTGGGAACACAAAGTTTCTTTTCATTTGCAAACTCCAGTCCATATATATATATGGGGAGGTACTAGTTCCAACTCCGTTTACTGTGAAATCTGCAGGAAATTCAAACCGGCACTAGGAAACTGACTGAGAAACCAGAGTAAAACTTTCTCCAGCAACCCGTTCCATTTGTGCTAGATGAACGAACGTCTCTCCACATGCTCATTTCTGAGAGATAAGTGTGTGTGATAACGTCCTTCACCAGGCTTGTTGGGAACACAAAGTTTCTATTCAATTGCAAACTCCACTCCACACATATATATGGGGAGGTACTAGCCCCAACACGGTTTTACAGTGAAAACTGCAGGAACTTCAAACCGGCACTAGGAAACAGACTGAGAAACCAGAGTAAAAGTTTCTCCTGCAACCCGTTCCCTTTGTGCTAGATGAACGAACGTCTCTCCACATGCTCAGTTCTGAGAGATAAGTGTGTGTGAAAGCCGTCCTTCAACTAGCTTGTTGGGAACACATAGTTGCTTTTCACTTGCAAACTCCACTCCATACATATATATGGGAAGGTACCTGCTCCAACTCGGTTTTACAGTGAAAACTGCTGGAACTTCAAACCGGCATTAGGAAACAGACTGAGAAACAAGAGTAAAAGTTTCTCCTGCAACCCGTTCCTTTTGTGCTAAATGAACGAACGTCTCTCCACATGCTCAGTTCTGAGAGATAAGTGTGTGTGAAAGCCGTCCTTCACCTAGATTGTTGGGAAACGAAAGTTTCTTTTCAGTTGCAAACTCCACTCCATACAGATATATGGGGAGGAACAAGCTCCAACAGTGTTTTACAGTGAAAACTGCAGGAACTTCAAACCGGCACTAGGAAACAGACTGAGAAACCAGAGTAAAATTTCTCCTGCAACACGTTCCATTTTGCTATATGAACGAACGTCTCTCCACATGCTCAGTTCTGAGTGATAAGTGTGTGTGAAAGCCGTCCTTCACCTAGCTTGTTGGGAACACAAAGTTTCTTTTCATTTGCAAACCCCAGTCCATATATATATATGGGGAGGTACTAGTTCCAACTCGGTTTACTGTGAAATCTGCAGGAAATTCAAACCGGCACTAGGAAACTGACTGAGAAACCAGAGTAAAACTTTCTCCAGCAACCCGTTCCATTTGTGCTAGATGAACGAACGTCTCACCACATGCTCAGTTCTGAGAGATAAGTGTGTGTGAAAGCCGTCCTTCACCTAGATTGTTGGGAAACGAAAGTTTCTTTTCAGTTGCAAACTCCACTCCATACAGATATATGGGGAGGAACAAGCTCCAACAGTGTTTTACAGTGAAAACTGCAGGAAATTCAAACCGGCACTAGGAAACAGACTGAGAAAACAGAGTTAAAGTTTCTCCTGCAACCCATTCCCATTGTGCTAGATGAACGAACGTCTCCCCACATGCTCAGATCTGAGGGATAATTGTGTGTGAAAGCCGTCCTTCACCTAGATTGTTGGGAACACAAAGTTTCTTTTCACTTGCAAACTCCACTCCATACATATATATGGGGAGGTACTAGCTCCAAATCCTTTTTACTGTGAAATCTGCAGGAATTTCAAACCGGCACTAGGAAACAGACTGACAAACCAGAGTAAAAGTTCCTCCTGCAACCCGTTCCATTTGTGCTAGATGAACGAACGTCTCTCCACATGCTCAGTTCTGAGAGACAAGTGTATGTGAAAGCCGTCCTTCACCTAGCTTGTTGGGAACACAAAGTTTCTTTTCAGTAGCAAACTCCACTCCATACATATATATGGGGAGGTACTAACTCCTACTCGATTTTACAGTGAAAACTGCAAGGAATTTCAAACCGGCACTAGGAAACTGACTGAGAAAGCAGAGTAAAAGTTTCTCCTGCTACACGTTCCATTTGTGCTAGATGAACGAACGTCTCTCCACATGCTCAGTTCTGAGAGATAAGTGTGTGTGAAAGCCGTCCTTCACCTAGCTTGTTGGGAACACAAAGTTTCTTTTCACTTGCAAACCCCACTCCATACATATATATGGGGAGGTACTAGCTCCAACTCGGTTTTACAGTGCAAACTGCAGGAATTTCAAACCAGCACTAGGAAACAGACTGAGAAACCAGAATAATAGTTTCTCCTGCAAACCGTTCCCTTTGTGCTAGATGAACGAACGTCTCTCCACATGCTCAGTTCTCAAAGATAAGTGTGTGTGAAAGCCGTCCTTCACCTAGATTGCTGGGAACCCAAAGTTTCTTTTCAGTTGCAAACTCCAAACCATACATATATATGGGGATGTACAATTTCCAACTCTGTTTTGCAGTGAAAACTGCAGGAACTTCAAACCGGCACTGGAAAACAGACTGAGAAACAAGAGCAAATGTTTCTCCTGGAAACCGTTCCCATTGTGCTAGATGAACGAACGTCTCTCCACATTCTAATTTCTGAGAGATAAGTGTGTGTGAAAGCCGTCCTTCACCTAGCTTGTTGGGAACACAAAGTTTCTTTTCAATTGCAAACTCCACTCCATACATATATATGGGGAGGTACAAGCTCCAACTCGGTTTTACTGTGAAATCTGGAGGAAATTCAAACCGGCACAAGGAAACAGACTGAGAAACAAGAGTAAAAGTTTCTCCTGCAACCCGTTCCATTTGTGCTAGATGAACGAACGTCTCTCCACATGCTCAGGTCTGAGAGATAATTGTGGTGTGTGTGAAAGCCGTCCTTCACCTACCTTGTTCTGAACACAAACTTTCTTTTCAGTAGCAAACTCCACTCAAAACATATATATGGGGAGGTATTAACTCCTACTCGGTTTTACAGTGAAAACTGTAGGAACTTCAAACTGGCACTAGGAAACAGACTGAGAAACCAGAGTAAAAGTTTCTCCTGCAACACGTTCCATTTTGCTATATGAACGAACGTCTCTCCACATGCTCAGTTCTGAGTGATAAGTGTGTGTGAAAGCCGTCCTTCACCTAGCTTGTTGGGAACACAAAGTTTCTTTTCATTTGCAAACCCCAGTCCATATATATATATGGGGAGGTACTAGTTCCAACTCGGTTTACTGTGAAATCTGCAGGAAATTCAAACCGGCACTAGGAAACTGACTGAGAAACCAGAGTAAATCTTTCTCCTGCAACCCGTTCCATTTGTGCTAGATGAAAGAACGTCTCACCACATGCTCAGTTCTGAGAGATAAGTGTGTGTGAAAGCCGTCCTTCACCTAGATTGTTGGGAAACGAAAGTTTCTTTTCAGTTGCAAACTCCACTCCATACAGATATATGGGGAGGAACAAGCTCCAACAGTGTTTTACAGTGAAAACTGCAGGAAATTCAAACCGGCACTAGGAAACAGACTGAGAAAACAGAGTTAAAGTTTCCCCTGCAACCCATTCCCATTGTGCTAGATGAACGAACGTCTCCACACATGCTCAGATCTGAGGGATAATTGTGTGTGAAAGCCGTCCTTCACCTAGATTGTTGGGAACACAAAGTTTCTTTTCACTTGCAAACTCCACTCCATACATATATATGGGGAGGTACTAACTCCTACACGATTTTACAGTGAAAACTGCAAGGAACTTCAAACCGGCACTAGGAAACTGACTGAGAAAGCAGAGTAAAAGTTTCTCCTGCTACACGTTCCATTTGTGCTAGATGAACGAACGTCTCTCCACATGCTCAGTTCTGAGAGATAAGTGTGTGTGAAAGCCGTACTTCACCTAGCTTGTTGGGAACACAAAGTTTCTTTTCAATTGCAAACCCCACTCCATACATATATATGAGGAGGTACTAGCTCCAACTCGGTTTTACAGTGCAAACTGCAGGAATTTCAAACCAGCACTAGGAAACAGACTGAGAAACCAGAATAATAGTTTCTCCTGCAAACCGTTCCCTTTGTGCTAGATGAACGAACGTCTCTCCACATGCTCAGTTCTCAAAGATAAGTGTGTGTGAAAGCCGTCCTTCACCTAGATTGCTGGGAACCCAAAGTTTCTTTTCAGTTGCAAACTCCAAACCATACATATATATGGGGATGTACAATTTCCAACTCTGTTTTTCAGTGAAAACTGCAGGAACTTCAAACCGGCACTGGAAAACAGACTGAGAAACAAGAGCAAATGTTTCTCCTGGAAACCGTTCCCATTGTGCTAGATGAACGAACGTCTCTCCACATTCTAATTTCTGAGAGATAAGTGTGTGTGAAAGCCGTCCTTCACCTAGCTTGTTGGGAACACAAAGTTTATTTCAATTGCAAACTCCACTCCATACATATATATGGGGAGGTACAAGCTCCAACTCGGTTTTACTGTGAAATCTGGAGGAAATTCAAACCGGCACAAGGAAACAGACTGAGAAACAAGAGTAAAAGTTTCTCCTGCAAACCTTTCCATTTGTGCTAGATGAACGAACGTCTCTCCACATGCTCAGTTCTGAGAGATAATTGTGGTGTGTGTGAAAGCCGTACTTCACCTACCTTGTTGGGAACACAAACTTTCTTTTCAGTAGCAAACTCCACTCAAAACATATATATGGGGAGGTACTAACTCCTACTCGGTTTTACAGTGAAAACTGTAGGAACTTCAAACTGGCACTAGGAAACAGACTGAGAAACCAGAGTAAAAGTTTCTCCTGCAACACGTTCCATTTTGCTATATGAACGAACGTCTCTCCACATGCTCAGTTCTGAGAGATAAGTGTGTGTGAAAGCCGTCCTTCACCTAGCTTGTTGGGAACACAAAGTTTCTTTTCATTTGCAAACCCCAGTCCATATATATATATGGGGAGGTACTAGTTCCAACTCGGTTTACTGTGAAATCTGCAGGAAATTCAAACCGGCACTAGGAAACTGACTGAGAAAACAGAGTAAAACTTTCTCCTGCAACCCGTTCCATTTGTGCTAGATGAAAGAACGTCTCACCACATGCTCAGTTCTGAGAGATAAGTGTGTGTGAAAGCCGTCCTTCACCTAGATTGTTGGGAAACAAAAGTTTCTTTTCAGTTGCAAACTCCACTCCATACAGATATATGGGGAGGAACAAGCTCCAACAGTGTTTTACAGTGAAAACTGCAGGAAATTCAAACCGGCACTAGGAAACAGACTAAGAAAACAGAGTTAAAGTTTCTCCTGCAACCCATTCCCATTGTGCTAGATGAACGAACGTCTCCACACATGCTCAGATCTGAGGGATAATTGTGTGTGAAAGCCGTCCTTCACCTAGATTGTTGGGAACACAAAGTTTCTTTTCACTTGCAAACTCCACTCCATACATATATATGGGGACGTACTAGCTCCAAATCCTTTTTACTGTGAAATCTGCAGGAATTTCAAACCGGCACTAGGAAACAGACTGACAAACCAGAGTAAAAGTTCCTCCTGCAACCCGTTCCATTTGTGCTAGATGAACGAACTTCTCTCCACAAGCTCAGTTCTGAGAGACAAGTGTGTGTGAAAGCCGTCCTTCACCTAGCTTGTTGGGAACACAAAGTTTCTTTTCAGTAGCAAACTCCACTCCATACATATATGGGGAGGTACTAACTCCTAATCAATTTTACAGTGAAAACTGCAAGGAACTTCAAACCGGCACTAGGAAACTGACTGAGAAAGCAGAGTAAAAGTTTCTCCTGCTACACGTTCCATTTGTGCTAGATGAACGAACGTCTCTCCACATGCTCAGTTCTGAGAGATAAGTGTGTGTGAAAGCCGTCCTTCACCTAGATTGTTGGGAACCCAAAGATTCTTTTCAGTTACAAACTCCACTCCATACATATATATGGGGAGGAACAAGCTCCAAATCTGTTTTACTGTGAAAACTGCAGGAACTTCAAACCGGCACTAGGAAACAGACTGAGAAACCAGAGTAAAAGTTTCTCCTGCAACCCATTCCCATTGTGCTAGATGAACGAACGTCTCTCCACATGCTCAGTTCTGAGGGATAATTGTGTGTGAAAGCCGTCCTTCACCTAGTTTGTTGGGAACACAAAGTTTCTTTTCACTTGCAAACTCCACTCCATACATATATATGGGGAGGTACTAACTCC
The DNA here is from genome assembly GCF_036321535.1 of Camelus dromedarius. Taxonomy (NCBI): domain Eukaryota; kingdom Metazoa; phylum Chordata; class Mammalia; order Artiodactyla; family Camelidae; genus Camelus; species Camelus dromedarius. The sequence continues at coordinate 86,367,887 of NC_087441.1, read as the reverse complement.
AACTCGGTTTTACTGTGAAATCTGCAGGAACTTCAAACCGGCACTAGGAAACAGACTGAGAAACCAGAGTAAAAGTTTCTCCTGCAACCCGTTCCCTTTGTGCTAGATGAACGAACGTCTCTCCACATGCTCAGTTCTGAGAGATAAGTGTGTGTGAAAGCCGTCCTTCACCTACCTTTCTGGGAACACAAAGTTTCTTTTCACTTTCAAACTCCAATCCATACATATATATGGGGAGGTACTAGCTCCAAATCTGTTTTACAATGAAAACTGCAGGAACTTCAAACTGGCATTTGGAAACAGACTGGGAAACCAGAGCAAAAGTTTCTCCTGCAACCCGTTCCCTTTGTGCTAGATGAACGAACGTCTCTCCACATTCTAAGTTGTGAGAGATAAGTGTGTGTGAAAGCCGTCCTTCACCTAGCTTGTTTGGAACACAAAGTTTCTTTTCATTTGCAAAATCCACTCCATACATATATATGGGGAGGTACTAGCTGCATCTCTGTTTTACAGTGAAAACTGCAGGAACTTCAAACCGGCACTAGGAAACAGACTGAGAAACCAGAGTAAAAGTTTCTCCTGCAACCCGTTCCCTTTGTGCTAGATGAACGAACGTCTCTCCACATGCTCAGTTCTGAGAAATAAATGTGTGTGAAAGCCGTACTTCACCTAGCTTGTTGGGAACACAATGTTTCTTTTCACTTGCAAACTCCACTCCATAAATATATATGGGGAGGTACTAGCTCCAACTCGGTTTTACAGTGAAAATTGCAGGAAATTCAAACCGGCACTATGAAAAAGACTGAGATACCAGAGTAAAAGTTTCTCCTGCAACCCGTTCCCTTTGTGCTAGATGAATGAACGTCTCTCCACATGCTCAATTCTGAGAGATATGTGAGTGTAAATGCCGTCCTTCACCTAGCTTGTTGGGAACACAAAGTTTCTTTTCAATTGCAAACTCCACTCCATACATTTATATGTG